>NC_081861.1:85251600-85899600 GCF_963259705.1 Myotis daubentonii | reverse complement strand
AGGTGCTTCAGATCTTCTGCTCCTCTTTTTGGCATGCCAGGTATTCAGGAGAATGTTGAATTTCCCTCTGATACACAGTTCCTCCGTGTTGTAAGCCACAGTCCTGATTTTAAGGCAGGCTGTATTGGTTTCCCAGTCAGCCCTTATCTGTATTTACACAAGAGTCAGTTCGTGGCTCTGCCTCTGGGTGGCAGTGTGTCGGGATTGAACTCTGAAGCTATAAGACCTCTCTGACCAGGTGTTCTCTATTGTACCTGAAGCTGGTTCCCCAGTAGTCACTTCCTGCTCTGTTTCCCAGGCTCCCCAAAAACAAACTTCCCATATAAGCTCTGCGACTGACCCCAACTGGGTAATCCCATGCACTGGGCTCAACAATCAAAAGCACAGATTTAAGAGCCTGGGAAGTTGTCCGAACTCACAAGGCTCCATCTTCCAGATCTGCGTGGAGTCTCTGCACACGCTCTGGCACCTGGCACCAAGTAGCCAGCAAACTGGCATAATCTGAGGCTTCCCGTTTGTGTCCAGTCCAAATGTGGGCTTATTTATAGCGTTCCCTTCTGCCAACAGCCCTGGGGTAGCCCTTCCACACTCGTGGGTCACGCTGGCTCCAATAGCTGCGGTCTTTGTGGGGCGCAGAATTCACCCAACCCTGCGCGCATTCCACTCTCCAACCTAAATTGAAAACCGCACCTTTGGGGGAAGTCTAACCTTCCCTTGGGGAGAAGCAGGGATCCTCTGAGTTCACGTAGTCGCCCTACATGAGAGCCATTGTTGCTGGGTTAGTAGCTGGTCTCTGGATACCAGTAACAGCCACTCAAGTTGGCAAGGTCTCCGAGGCTGAGCCAGCGCACCTGGAGAGGTTTCAGCCTCAGCCTCTACCCATTCCCTTTTTCTAGGAGTTCTCTGTCTTTCCTGGGTGCAGTGTCTCTCAGCTGAATGCCCTCTGCTTATTCGGGCTGTATGTTACCCCTTTCAGCTGCTCGCCCATATCTGCTCCAGGACAAGGCACCAACATGTCCTTCTAAACCTCCAGCATTTTCTTCCTCAAATATTATTAAACTATTGACAGGATTGTTAGCTCAAGATGTGAAGTTTTTTTCCACAACTGGTACAGTTTTTCCTTGAACAAAGTGGTCTAGAACAGCAATGCTGGATATTGGAGATACTAGAGAAGTGAGGTTTCACTCTAACAGTTTCAAAGATGATCATTTCATGTTACATTTGCCCCATACCAAAGTAAGATATTAGTAATAAGGGGTATTGGGTATGGTGTACATGGATATTATCTTCAAAATTTTTCTGTAAATCTGGAACTATTCAAAAATAAAACATCCATTAAAACAACAACAAAATCCTAGGAAATGGTAATATCTGATCATAGTGGAATGGACCACTAAAATGACAGGGGAGTATGGGAAGTGGCTTTGAGGAAACACCACCTCCCTACCATATGATGGACTATAATGTAATTAGAGGATATGAGAGAGAGAGACCTCAGTTTGGGAATAAATTTAGGAGGTAAGAGGAAGGTCTCTTCTATAACCAGAGCGTCTGAGATTTCTGCATCTTCTGCCAACCCCGCCCCTCCTGAATGGTCAAGCTGAGGCTTTGAAATGGGCATTATGAGAAGATTAATACATTAATGGTCTCTTGAATAAACACCAACCAGTGGATAAAGGAAATATGTTTGTATATTTGTGTGTATCCAGATTATGGGGAGGGATCTAAGGATGGGTAGGCATGTGAGAAGGGACTAATGTAGAATTCTTTATTGGGGCATCGGACAAGACTTCCGTTCTGAGCCAGATACTTAGAATACTGACAAGGAGAAGACTGATTGGGGATTTTTTCTCAACAATTTCTCATACTGGCAAGGAAGAAAAGAAGATGATATTTAATATAATTTTTGATTGGGGGGGTGGGATGGATGTTGGTGGTAGCAGTCATGAGGAACAGGGTGTTGTGTTAGTGCTGACAGTGTATAATAATGAATTTGATTTCCTTTTTACATCATACACTATTGAATATTGTTAAACTATTGACAGGATTGTCAGCTCAAGATGTGAAGATTATGCCACAACTGGTACAATTTTTCCTTTAACAACTTTGTCTAGACTAGAATTGGTGGATTTTGTTGATACTAGAGAAGTGAGGTTTCAGTCTATTTCACTGATGATTGACTTCATGTTACATTTGCCCCATACCCAAGTAATATATTAGTAATATGGGAAATTGTTTAAGTGTACATGGGTATTGTCTGCACAACTTTTCTGTATATATGGAACTATTCTAAAATAAAACACCTGTTAAAACACACTCAAAATCATAGGAAAAGGTAATATCTGAACTTTGTGGAATTGACCACTGAAATGCCAGGGGGTATGGCCAGCGGCTTAGAAGAAACACATCCTCCCTGCCATATGCTGGACTATAATGGAACTAGAGAAAAGAGAGAGAGAGGTCAGTTTGGTAAAATTTTGGGAGGTAAAAGGAAGGTCTCTTTTCTATAAAAACAGCGTCTGAGACTTCTGGATCCTCTCTCACCCACACCCCCATTGGAAGGTCAAGCTGAGGCTTTGTGATGTCAATCCACACCATGGCAACCACTGATTTTGGGCAACCAGAGCTGAAGTGAGTGGCTCCTCATTAACTTAAAGAGTATATATAGAGGCCAGGAACCTTTGAGTAGTGTCTGTTGCCTCAAGATAGCGAAACTTAATAAGATGATATTGTAGACAAGTAGAGATAAGGAATATGACTCCAAACACAAGGATGGATGAAGAAACTGCAAGCCCTAAAGTGAATTAAAATTTAGTTTCTCAACTGGATGACAAAGAAGTGGATAAGGTCAGAATACCTTATTCAAATGCTCCCACATACCCAGTAATTCCTCACCCAAGATTCTGGCCTTGTGCTTTTTGGCCACAGACAATTCCTCATTCAATCCATTGTTATTCAAGTACAAGCCCGTTTCATAATCATTTTCTAATATATTCCCCCAAAACCAAAGTCTTTCTGTGTTTAACTTGTTTCCAAACAACATAACCAACATAGTGGCAATGGTAAATGTGGACCTTAAGCTGTATGAAGACAAGAGGGAGAAAGACAGAAAGAATCAGATAATTGCATTTTACTACAGGAAAGGGAAAACCTCCAGTTAGCAAGCCAACAAATGCAGAAGAAGACGTGCTGGAGTATTCATCTAGCACAGGTGATATCCAGGGTCTCCCAGAGAAACCCACTTAATAATGTGTATCCCTCTATAAAAATACTTCAGAAATGGGCATTATGAGAAGATGAAAACATTAATGGTCTCCTTAAATAAATACCAGCAAGGGTATAAAGGAAATGTGTTTGTATTTTTGCGTGTTTCAGATGATGGGGAGGCATCTAAGGAGGGGGCAGCAATGTGAGAGGGGAGTAATGTAAAATTCTTTAATTGAAGAACCAGACAACCCATTCCATTGTGAGACAGACACCTAGAATAAGGACAAGGAGAAGACTCAAGGGGGATTTTTTCCACAACACTTACTCATACAAGCAAGGATTAAAAGAAGCTGATGTGTAATTTAGGATTGGATTGGGTGGGTGTGATGGATGGTGGTGGTCACAGTTATGAGGAATAGGGTGTTGTGTTAGTGCTGGCAGTGTATAATAATGAATTTGATTTCCTTTTTACATGGTAGACTATTGAATATTGTTAAACTATTGATAGGATGGGCAGCTCAAGATGTGAAGTTTTATGCCACAACCTATCCAGTTTTTCCTTTAAGAAGTTGGTCTAGAACAGCATTGCTGGATATTGGAGGTACTAGAGAAGTGAGGTTTCACTCTAATTGTTATAATGATGATTCACTTCATGTTGCATTTGCCTCATATATAAGTAAGACATTAGCAATAAGGGAAATTGGGTAAGGTGTACATGGTTATTATCTTCACAATTTTTCTCTAAATCTGGAACTATTCTAAAATAAAACATTAATTAAAACAACGCTCAAAATCCTAGGAAATGGTAGCAACTGAACATGGTGGAATGGACCATTGAAATGACGGGGAAGTATGGCAATTGTCTTGGAGGAAACACCACCTCCCTGCCATATGCTGGATTATAATGGAACTAGAGGGAATGAGAAAGAGAGAGAGAAGACAGTTCGGGAAAAATTTTAGGAGTTAAGATCAAGGTCTCTGTTCTATAAGAAGAGTATCTGAGATTTCTGAATCCTCTGCCACCCCCGCCTCTCTTGGATGGTCAAGCTGAGGCTTTGTGATGTCAAGCCACACCATGGCAACCACTGATTTTGGGCAAACAGAGCTGAAGTGAGTGGCTTCTCATTAACCTAAAGAGTATATATAGAGGCCAGGACTCTGAGTAGTGTCTGTTGCCTCAAGATAGTGAGACATAATAAGATGATAGTGAAGACGAGTAGAGATAAGGAATAGGACTCCAAACACAAGGATCGATGAAGAAACTGCAAGTCCAAAAGTGAATTCATGTTTGTATTTGGGAGGGGGGGGGTGGATTGTGATGGTCGCTGTGATGATGAACAAGGTGTTGTGTTAGTGCTGGCATTGTATACTACTTTTCTTTTTTCGCTTTTATCTTTTTCTTCTTTCTTCCTTATCCCCTAATTCTATTAATTCAGGTGGTCACCTTTATTTGGGGTTATTAATATCGTGAATATATTTGTGTTTAGTGCCTGGTACGTGGTGCCTTGTTGTGTTGTATTTTGTGCCTTTAAATCAACGCAGCAGATCCAAGCAACAGCAGTCTCCTGAGCACCACACCCTCTTTCTGAGGAACAGCAGCTGTACGTGAGACCTCCCCCCACCAGCTAGAAGAGCCATCACAGCTGTGAACTTCACCCACCAGGGAAGCTGCTGCCAACTGAGGAGCAGCTGCTACCACAACTACCCGAAGAGCAACCACAGCTCAAGGAGTCACTGCCACCCAGAGAGCAGCCACTAAATGACTCAACGTCTAGATATGTCAGTGAGATCAAACATGGGTAGACAAAGAAACCCCCAAAGGAAAGAAAAAGAGGACTCGCCAGAAAAGCAGCTAAATGATGCACAGGCATGCAACATGACAGAACAAGAATTCAGAATAAGGGTCCTAGAGTGCATAAATGGGACGGAGGAAAAAGTCAATAACTTATGCAAGAAACTAGAGGAAACAGATGAAAAAGACAACTACCTATGCAAGAAGCAAGAAGAAACAGATGAAAAAATCAACAACTTAAGTAAGACCCAAGAAGAAATGAAGAATGATATAGCTGCAATAAAAAACACCATTGAAAGTATCAATAGAAGACTAGGAGAAGCGGAGGACCGAATTAGTGAATTAGAAGCAAGGAAGCAAAACACACCGAAACTGTACTGCAATTGGAGAAAAAAATTAAAAGACAGTAAGAGAGCCTAAGGGAGCTTTGGGACAACATGAAACGAAACAAAATACGAATAATAGTGGTGCCAGAACAACAGGAAGATGAACACGGATTAGAAAACCTACTCGAAGAAATAATATCAGAAAACTTCCCTGAGGTGGGGAAGAAAAACGTCACACAAGCCCAGAGAGTCCCAAGCAAGGTGAACCCGAAAAGACACACACCAAGACACATCATAATGACCATGGCAAATGTTCAGGACAAAGAGAGAATCTTACAGGCTGCAAGAGAGAGACGGAAAGTTACATACAAGGGATCTCCTATTAGATTATCAAATGATTTCTCAACAGAAACACATCAGGCCAGAAAAGAATGGACAGAAATTTACAAAGTGATGCAAAGCAAAGAACTGAATCCAAGAATACTCTATCCAGCAAGGCTATCATTCAAAATTGAAGGGGAAATAAGAAGCTTCACAGACAAAAAAAGGCTAAGGGAGTTTATCACCACCAAGCCAGCAATGCAAGAACTGCTAAAGGGACTGCTGTAAAAAGAAGAAATAAAAAGCCCAGAAAGAAAACAGCCACACACACACACAAAAAAAATAGAAATGGCTACAAACTAGTACCTTTCAATAATAACTTTAAACGTAAATGGACTAAATGGTCCAATCAAAAGACATCAAGTGGCTAAATGGATAAAAAAAACATGACCCATATATTTGCTGTCTACAAGAGACCTACCTCATTAGAAGGGACTCACACAGACTGAAAGTGAAAGGATGGAAAAATATCTTTCAGGCAAATGGAAATGAAAAAAAAAGCTGGGGTAGCAATACTTATATCGGACAAAATAGACCTCAAACTGAAGGTCATAACAAGAGATAAGGAAGGCCACTTCATAATACTAAAGGGATCAATACAACAAGAGGATATAACCCTGATAAACATATATGCACCCAATGCAGGAGCACCCAAATTCATAAAAAAAATCCTGGAAGATATCAAAGGAGAGATCGACAACAATACAATCATAGTAGGGGACTTTAATACACCACTGACATCACTGGATAAATCCGCTAGACAAAAACTCAGCAAAGAAACAGCAATCCTAAATGACTCACTAGATCAGGTGGACTTAATTGACATCTTCAGACCACTTCACCCCAAAGCCACAAAATATACGTTCACCTCAGGTGCTCATGGGACATCTTCAAAAATAGACCACATATTGGGTCACAAACAAAGTCTCCCCAAATTTAAGAAGATTGAAATCATAAAAAGCATCTTCTCAGACCACGATGGCATAATATTAGAAATAAACTACAATAAAAACAACCCCAAATACTCTAACACATGGAAGCTGAATAGCATGCTACTAATATTGATTGGGTTAACAATGAGATCAAAGAAGATATCAAAAACATCCTGGAAACTAATGACAATGAAAACACTACAATCCAAAACCAATGGGACACAATGAAAGCAGTCCTGAGAGGGAAGTTTATAGCTCTACAGGTCTAACTCAAAAAACAAGAAAAAATGGTAGTAAATCATCTAACTCTAAAACTCAAAGAATTAGAAAGACAGCAAGAAGAAAACAACAGAGTGAGCAGAAGGAAGGAGATAATAAAGGTTAGAGCAGAAATAAATGACAGAGAGAAGAAAAAAAATACAGAAAATCAATGAAACCAAGAGCTGGTTCTTTGAAAGGATAAACAAAATTGACAAACCTCTAGCCAGACTCACCAAGAAGCAAAGAGAGAGGACCCAAATAAACAAAATCAGAAACGATAGAGGCGAAATAACAACCGACCCCATAGAAATACAAATGATTGTTAAGAAATACTATGGACAGCTCTATTCCAACAGACTAGACAACATGGAGGAAATGGACAAATTCCTAGAAAAATAGAACATTCCAAAACTCAATCAGGAAGAATCCAAAAATCTCGATAGGCCAATAACTATGTAAGAAATTGAAGCAGTCATCAAAAAGCTTCCAGCAAACAAAAGCCCAGGACCAGATGGCTTCACAGGGGAGTTTTACCAAACATTCAAGGAAGAACTAAAATCTATCATCCTCAGATTACTACAAAAAATTCAAGAGGAAGGAACACTTCCAAGCTCATTCTATGAAGCCAGCATCACCCTAATACCAAAACCAGGTAAAGACAACACAATGAAAGAGAATTACAGGCCAATATCCCTCATGAAGATCGATGCCAAAATCCTCAACAAAATCTTAGCAAATCGGATCCAGGAGTACATCAGAAAGATCATACACCATGACCAAGTAGGATTTATCCCAGGGATGCAATGATGGTACAATATCCGCAAATCAATAAACATGATTCATCACATAAACAAATTGAAAGAAAAAAACCACATGGTCATATCAATTGATGCAGAAAAAGCATTTGACAAAATCCAACACCCATTTTTGGTAAAAACTCTCAGCAAGGCGGGAGTAGAAGGATCATACCTCAACATAATAAAAGCCATATATGACAGGCCCACAGCCAACATCATACTCAATGGACAAAAACTAACACCATTTTCCCTAAAAACAGGAACAAGACAGGTATGCCCACTCTCACCACTCCTGTTCAGCATATACTGGAAGTATTAGCCATCGCAGTTAGGCAAGAAGAAGAAATAAAAAGCATCCAAATTGGAAAAGAGGAAGTAAAACTGTCCTTATTTGCAGATGACATGATATTATACATACAAATCCCTAGAGGCTCCATCAAAAAGCTACTAGACTGAATACGCGAATTTGGCAATGTAGCAGGATACAAAATTAACCCCAGGAAATCTGAGGCATTTCTATACACCAATAGTGAACTTTCAGAAAGAGAGGTTATAAAAACAATTCCATTCACCATCGCACCAAAAAAATTAAGCTACCCAGGAATAAACTTAAATAAAGAGGTTAAAGACCTCTACTCAGAAAACTACAGGACGTAGAAAAAAGAGATAGAGGAAGACATAAACAGATGGAAGAACATACCGTGTTCATGGATTGGTAGAATCAACATCATTAAAATGTCCGTACTACCCAAATCAATCTAAAAATTCAATACACTTCCCATTAAAATACCAACGGCATACTTCACAGATCTAGAACGAACTCTCCAAAAATTCATCTGGAATACAAAAAGACCCCGAATAGCTGCAGCAATCCTGAAAAAGAACAAAGTAGGTGGGATCTCAATACCAGATATCAAGCTGTATCACAAAGCCACTGTTCTCAAAACTTCCTGGTACTGGCACAAGAACAGGCATATAGATCAATGGAATAGAATAGAGAGCCTAGAAATCGGCCCGAACCAATATGCTCAATTAATATTTGACAAAGGACGCAAGTACATATAATGGAGCCAAGATAGTCTCTTCAATAAATGGTGTTGGGAAAATTGGACAGATATATGCAAGAAAATGAAACTGGATCACCAACTTACACCATACACAAAAATAAACTCAAAATGGATAAAGGGCTTAAATGTACGACAGGGAACCATAAAAATTCTAGAAGAAGCCAAAGGTAACAAAATCTCAGACATATGCCGAAGCAATTTCTTCACTGATACAGCTCCTAGGGCACTTGAAACTAAAGAGAAAATGAACAAATGGGATTACATCAAAATAAAAAGCTTCTGCACAGCAAAAGATACCATCATCAAAACAACGAGAAAACCCACTGTGTGGGAAAACATATTTTCCAATGTCATATCTGATAAGGGCCTAATCTCCAAATTTTATAAGGAACTCATACAACTTAACAAAAGGAAGATAAACAATCTAATCACAAAATGGGCAAAGGACCTAAATAGACACCTTTCAAAAGAGGACATTCAGAAAGCCAAGAGACATATAAAAACATGCTCAAAGTCACTAATCATCTGAGAGATGCAAATCAAAACAACAATGAGGTACCATCTCACACCTGTCAGATGGGCTATCATCAACAAATCAACAAACGACAAGTGCTGGAGAGGATTTGGAGAAGAAGGTACACTCGTGCATTGCTGGTGGGAATGCAGGCTGGTGCAAGCCACTATGGAAGACAGTATGGAGTTTCCTCAAAAACCTAAAAATGGAACTCCCATTTGACCCTGTGATCCCACTTCTAGGAATATATCCCAGGAAACCAGAAACACCAATCAGAAAGGATATATGCACCCATATGTTCATAGCAGCACAATTCACCATACCTAAGATCTAGAAACAGTCTAAGTGCCCATCAGTAGATGAATGGATTAGAAAACCATTGTAAATCTACACGATGGAATACTATGCTGCTGGAAAAAAGAAGAAACTCTTACCATTTGCAACGGAATGGATGGAACTGGAGAGCATTATGCTAAGTGAAATAAGCCAGTCAATGAAGGAAAACTACCACATGATCTCACTCATTCATGGATAATAGAGACCATTATAAACTTTTGAACAATAATAGATACAGAGGCAGAGCAGCCTCAAACAGATTGTCAAACTGTAGGGGGAAGGCCGGGGAGGGGTGGGGGGCAGGATGGAGGGGTGTAAGAGATCAACCAAAGGACTTGTATGCATGCATATAAGCATAACCAATGAACATAAGACACGGGGGGGGGGTAGGGGAGGGCAGGGGATTGTCAAGGGCGGGGTAAGAAAAGGGACACATATGTAATACCATTTATAAGACTGTAAGCAATAAAATAAAATTAAAAAAAAATAAAAATAAAATTGGAAAGGGCAAAAAAAACATCCAATAAAACAACACTCAAAATCCTAGGAAATGTACATATCTGAACATAGTGGAATGGACCACTGAAATGACGGGCGAGTATGGCTATTGCCTTAGAGGATACAGCACCTCCATGCCATATGCTGGAATATAATGGAATTAGAAGAAATGAGAGAGAGAGAGAGAGAGAGAGAGAGAGAGAGAGAGAGAGAGAGAGAGGTTAGCTTGGGAAAAACTTTAGGAGTAAAGAGGAAGGTCTCTGTTCTATAACCAGAGTGTCTGAGATTTCTGCATCCTCTCCCACCCCCGCCCTTCCTGGATGGTCAAGCTGAGGCTTTGTGATGTCAAGCCACACCATGGCACCCACTGATTTTAAGCAACCAGAGCTGAGGTGAGTGGCTCCTCATTAACCTAAAGAGTATATATAGAGGCCAGGACCCTTTGAGTAGTGTCTGTTGCCTCAAGATAGCGAAACTTAATAAGACGATAGTGCAGACTAGTAGAGATAAGGAATAAGACTCCGAATACAAAGATGTATGAAGAAACTGCAAGTCCAAAAGTGAATTTATGTTTGTATTGGGGTGGGTGTTGGGATGGATGGTGGTGGTCGCATTCATGAGGAACAGGGTGTTGTGTTAGTGCTGTCAGTGTATAATAATGAATTTGATTTCCTTTTTACATGGTCGACTATTGAATATTGTTAAACTATTGAAAGGTGTTAGGTCGGAGAGAGCCCAAGATCGGATATATGTGATGAGACAATGGACTTCCCCTGGAATTTTTCAGAGATCAGCGTGCCAGACACAGATACAGGCTTCTCCCTGAATCTACAACTACCCCCACACAGATACTGGCTCATTCCTGAATACCTGGCTGAACCCTGCTGCTGCGGCTTTCTCACCTGAATGCCTCAGCTCATGTCCCCACCCCTCTCCCAACCGCAGTATAAAAAGAGTGTCCCCCTCCTTGTTGGTGTGAATCCATGTGCCCTGTCTTTGGGGTACATGGGTCTCCCGGGGACGCAGAAATAAAAGTTTTCCTTTCCTTTATTTTTTGATTCACTGGACTCTATTTCTTGTGCCGCCTCCTGAGCCACCTAACCTTACATTTGATGCCTTGAAACCTGGGTGGCGTGAGCACTCCATTTGGCCGTCCCTCCACAGTTCGTTGTGCCCGCCTCTCCCTCCTCGTGGCTCTGGACCCAACAGGACCTCATCTCTTCAGCTCAGCAACTTTTCCCAGTTCGGCCTTATCAGTGGTGAGTCCCGTCCCGCCCCCGTGCAGGTCCCATGTGTCCGCCCGCCCGCCTGCCTGCCGGCATCTCTGTCTGTAAACCTGGCCACGTCAGAGATTGCCTCTCCGGCTTATTCCAGGGAGGCTCCTCCCGACCTGGGGGGGTAGCAAGGACGCCTCTAACCCGCCCATGGTCCCTCTAGTCCCTCGGTAGCATGGGTTAAACCGCTGGGATGCCAGCCTTTAGCCCCGCTACAGGCCACGGGTATCAAGCACAGGGGAAATCCAAATTCCAAACCTGACCTGAGCACACCTCTAGGGTGCCGGCTCACCGATCTGGCTAAACACGGTTCCTGTCAAGGACCTGCATCCTTTTTCTGTAAGGTAGCATGGTCTCACTATGAAAATGGGACCCTGACTTTACCTTCACACCGATCTCAGTAATTTCTGCCAGCGAACTGGGAAATTTGTCCAAGTCTTTCTCTCAGCCTCTCTCCATCTCTCTGCTTTCCCTGTCCCTCCCCCAAAGTTCCTTCAGCCATCTCTCCTCGCTCTGCCCTTCCTCCTCCCTCTGGGCTGTCCCTGCACCGCCCAGCGAGAGGTGTGTGCAGTGCGTATGGTGGTGGGTTCATGTGCTGTGTATGGGTGGCGATGCCAGCGCTATAATAATCATCATTGTGTCCGCGTTCTCCCACTCCTCTTCACCGGAGACCACCGCAAATGCCCCCGGCGAATGTCGCCTGTTCTCCCGCCAGCTTCTTCACCCTGTCTGTCCACCCTCTCTCCTCCTCCTTCCCAGACCCTCCTCCAGCCACGCCTTCTCCACTGCCTCCTGACCACGCCTCCCCTCTTCTGCCCGCCCCACGGCGACCAAAACTCAAATCTCCTTTTACAACCCCATGCCCCTGCACGCCTCCACGGCCACTGTGGCCCATTATGCAGCAGCGAAGTTGGTCGTTCCGTGCACCACCACAGCCGCTAACACCTTAGCCGCATGGGAGCCGGAAACTCAAGTCCCCTGCTGCCCTTGCCTGCTTTCCTAGTTTGTAAACACGCGTCCGTAGGCTCTACCTTCCTTCTGTCCTTCTTCCTCCTTTCTGCCCCTGGGAGTTTTCGGCTTTTAAACTCAACTGCTGAGACCTCTCCCAAGCCCACCCAGGCCACCTCTCCTGCTCTCTCCCCTTCCGTTACAGGCCTGCCTTAGTAACACATACCCCAGGCAGTGCCCTCTGTAAGGTCTAACTGCCCGCCTTCCTCTGTGCACTCCACTGAAACTCCGCCACCATGACTGCCAGCACTTTAATTCACAGCTGGCCGGCCAGTTCCCTTTGCGAGAGGTTGCAGCTGTGCTCTCTTCAGACCCTCTTAACCAGAAGCTTCCTTCTCCCCTAGAGCCCAAATCCTAAGAACGTCAGCGCCAAAACAGCCTCTTCCATTTCTGTGCCCATTCTACCCCTGCCATAGTCCCGTCCAGGAACTGAGGGCATTGTCTGAATCTGTGCCCCCCACTCTCTAACCCGACCTGTAAGGTCTTTATTAGTCCTCAAACCCAGGTCCGTGATCCAGTGAAAAATGGCCTTGAAGGTTCTTAATGCCCTGCATGAGGAGGCACAGTCTGAATGGGAGGCCTACCTTCCACAGGAGGTAGACCTGCAGACACGCCTTAGTTGGGCCCTGAGTCTGATGGCAGCCGCCATGGACCTAAGGTGGCTGTGAGCGGTGGGGGTGCAATGAAAGGAATGCCACCGGAGAATGCTTCAAATGTGGAAATGAAGGCCACTGGACAATGCAGTGTCCCTGGCCCCGAGCTCCGACCACGCCCTACCCGGCGTTCGGTCCAAATGGTCACTGGAAGAGTGACTGCCCTGGAAAAGTGGCGGGCCTTCTATGCCTCAACGTAGGGGGGCCACCCTTCCAGGCCAGGACCCACCTACTGGCCATGTTGGAACTGGCTGAAGACTGAAGAAGCACAGCCTCGATGACTCCAATAACCCTCGCTGAGCCTCGGGTCACAATGAAGGTAGTAGGTCACCTTCCCGGTTGACACGGGGGCTGCCTTCTCTGTCCTGCCCTCCTTTTTCGGGCCCCTTTATCCTTCCAAGATCTCCAACATGGGTATTGACTGCAAATCCACCTGCCCTCTGGCCACTGGACCCCTTCCCTGCCTCCTTGATGATAGCATACCCCATGCCCCTGTTAGGACGAGACATCCTCACCATCCTAGTGGCCACTCTGCAGCTCACTCTGAGCCCTTCAGCTTCCCTGCTCCTCCCACTCCTGGCCCCCTCCCTTTACAGGGACAACGATCCTCCACTGCCATGCATCCAGTCATGGGGCCCTGTTGTCCCAGACCACAGTAGCCTAGCTCAGTCTTTGCCTAGCTCAGTTGTCGCCTACCTCAGTCTTCACTGGGAACGCCTTTTCTCCTTCTCTCCACCACAACTGTCCCCTCCTCTGAACTGAAAACTGCTCTGACCTCGCCCCATCCCCCTCCACCCTTCCCAAAGGAAAAATGTGGCAGTTTTAAAATCCAAGCGGCTAGAGGACTGGAACACTCTGCACGACCTGCACCCTCCCCTCCTTTTATCCAGCCTCCAGGTCCCTGGCTTCCAGTGCTCCGACCCTTCCATTTTCCCTTGGATAACAGCGCATTCGAACATTTCCTCCCACTTTCACTGCAATACCTACCTCTCTAAGGCTCACCGAGTGCCTTCCACAATACCCGAAGAAGATTCAGAGACACCATCCATTACTGGATGACCCATCATTCCTCACAGGCTCTTACCTGATAAGGGACCCTCCAATTTTGCTCAGGTTTTTCATATTTTCAGGTGAAACGGACATGGAATGATGAGGGTGTCATCAATTCTACTGTTTGGATGGGAAATCCTCCAGTGTCACTCTCTATTTACAAACCCCGGACCTACTCCTATGCCCACCCTCATCAACACAACTTTCCGAATACTCTCGAACATCAATCCCTCCTCCTCTACATCCTGCTAGATTTCTGTCACTGGCTCGAACCCTCATCATAGCCACCCAATTCCAACCTATTGAACCATCTAACTAAACTCTCTCTAGAAATTCACAGCTCCTGGCCGGACCTCCTGCCCATGGCCTTGACCAAACTCTGGCTACACCAAGGAGCCCCATTTTCTTGAGCCCTTTTGACTCTTCTTGCTCAACCAGCATCTTCTTACTGATCCCCCTCCCCTGGATACGTATCTCCCATATCTGTCTTTAACCAGGCAATTGCTCCGAGAACACGAGAACAGGTTTCTGCCCAAGCCAGAGCTGACCAACCAGGACCCCCAAGTCCAGCCCTTCACCCTGGTGACTCGGTCCTCCTGAAGAACCTACAACCACAAGCCTTGGAGCCTGGGTGGATGGGACTTCACACTGTAATCCTCACAGCCCCCACTGCAGCCAAGCTGCTTGTCGACCCCAGTTGGATGACCTGTCCTGGTATCGCCTCTCCAGACTCAAGAGGACCCTGGAGCAGCATGACTTCTATAAATGAGAGGTGTTGGGCCCCACTAAGGTCCTCCTTAACCGCCCTCCCCTCTTCCTTCTCCTCCTGGCCCTGAGCAACCTACACTCAACCCACCCGCTTATGTGTGGAGGTTCAAGGTCCATGATGCCTCCTGAATCTCCAGAGCCCACCCTGCCCCCACGGATGTGTTACCAGACCAGTAATCCGGTAACTGGGGGACAAATCATTTGGAACTGTACCCGAAACCACACTGCAGCCAGTCTCACCAAGGCCAGCCCAGGTACCTTCTTTTGGTGCAATGGCACCTTAAGGAACTGCATGAAGTCCTCTGACCCCGGGCTTTGCTTCGGGTTCATAATAGTTCCCCAACTAACCTTTAATGGAGATTCGGAGCTCAATGGTTGCTCCCTCCATCCCATCCCTTTACCCACAGGACTGCCTTCCTTCCTGTCATGTTAGGGGTGAGTATCGCTGCCTCAGTAGACCTCACTGAGGGGCCCTCGGGAACAGTCTGGTCACTGCTCAGTACTTTAATGACAAGCTCCATTTAGCCCTGGAGTCTACGCCCGCCTCTTTTAGCCTCCCTACAGCAGCAAGTGACATCAGTAGCCCAAGTAGCCCTACAGAACCAGCTCGCCTCAGATCTTCTGACTGCAGAAAAAGGAGAAACTTGCATATTCCTTCAGGAAGAATGCTGTTACTACATCGAGTCCGGAGTAGTGGAGCAAAACGTAAAAGGGCAGACCTGACTAAGTTGAGTGAAGAAGGACATGCAGGACACTTCCAGGACAACTCTCCTTCCGGCTGGTTCCAAAGCCCCTTAGCCACATGGGTCCTACCCATGATAGGGCCCCTGATTCTCATCTGTGTCGTTTTTCTTCTAGCCCCCTGCCTCCTCATGTTCATAGACTCCCGGATCACGGAGATGTCACAGGTGACTGTGAATCAGCTCCTGCTCCATCCCTACGCTCTTCTGCCCTCTGATCTGCCTCTGCCTAACCCTGGCCTTTAAAAGCCCCCCTCTTCGCCCTTAGTCAGCTGGAAGCAGTCAGAACGAGTCACCATCCCTTATCACCAAAAGGCCTGGATTTTAGGTCAGAGAGAGCCGAGGATCGGATACATGTGATGAGACAATGGACTTCAACTGGAATTTCTCACAGATCAGCATGCCAGACACAGATACAGGCTTCTCCCTGAATCTACACTACCCCCACACAGATACTGGCTCCTTCCTGAATACCTGGCTGACCCCTGCAGCTGAGTCTTCCTCATCTGAATGCCTCAGGTCATGTCCCCCACCCCCTCACCCAACCGCAGTATAAAAAGAGCACCCCCCTCCTTGTTGGTGTGAATCAATGTGCCCTGTCTTTGGGTTACTTGGGTCTCCCAGGGATGCAGAAATAAACCTTTTCCTTTCTTTTCTTTTCTGAAACACTGGACTCTATTTCTTGCACCGAATCCTGAGCCACCTAACCTAACAAAAGGATGGTCAGATCAAGATCTGAAGTTTTATGCCACAACTGGTCCAGTTTTTCCTTTAACAACTTGGTCTCGAACAGCATTGCTGGATATTGGAGACACTAGAGAAGTGAGCTTTCACAGTTTTTCACTGATGATTCAATTCATGTTACATTTGCCACATACATAATTAAGATATTAGTAATAAGGGAAATTGGGTATGGTGTACATGGTTATTATCTTCACAATTTTTCTGTAAATCTGGAAATATTCTAAAATAAATAGTCCATGAAAAAAAACTCAAAATCTTAGGAAACGTCAATATCTGAACTTAGTGGAATGGACCACTGAAATACGGGGGAGTATGGCAATTCTCTTGGAGGAAACACCACCTCCCTGCCATATACTGACTATAATGGAACTAGAGGAATTGAGAGAGAGAGAGAGAGAGAGAGAGGACAGTTTGGGAAAAATTTCAGGAGTTAAGAGGAACATCTCTGTTCTATAACCAGCGCGTCTGAGATTTCTGCATCCTCTGCCACCCCCGCCCCTCCTGGATGGTCAACCTGAGGTTTTGTGATGTCAAGCCACACCATGGCAACCACCGATTTTGGGCAACCAGAGCTGAAGTGAGTGGCTCCTCATTAACCTTAAGTGTATATATAGAGGCCAGGCCCCTTTGAGTAGTATCGTTTGCCTCAAGATAGCGAAACTTAATAAGACGATATTGTAGATGAGTAGACATAAGGAATGATACTCCAAACATGAGGATGGATGAAGAAACTGCAAGTCCAAAAGTGAATTTATATTTGTATTGGGGGGTGGGTGGATGGTGGTGGTGGCAATCATGAGGAACAGCGTGTTGGGTTCGTGCTGGCAGTGTAAAATAATGAATTTGGTTTCCTTTATACATGTTACACTATTGAAAATTGTTAAACTATTGAAAGGATGGTCTGCTCAAGATCTGAAATTTTATGCCGCAAATGGTCAAAGTTTTTCCTTTCACAACTTGGTCTGGAAGAGCATTGCTGGATATTGGAGATACTAAAGAAGTGAGGTTTGACTCAGTTTCACTGATGGGGAGTGGTCTAAGGAGTGGGCAGGCATTTGAGAAGGGAGTAATGTAATTTTCTTTAGTTGGGGCACCAGACAAGCCATTCCATACTGAGCCAGACACTTAGCATAAGGACAAGGAGAAGTCTGAATGGGGATTTTTTTCTACATAATTTCTCATACTGGCAAGGAAAAAAGAAGCTGATGTTTAATTAAGTTTGGATTGGGTTTGGAGATGGGATGTATGGTGGTGGTCACAGTCATAAGGAACAGGGTGTTGTGTTAGTGCTAGAAGTGTATCATAAAGAATTTGATTTCCTTTTTACATGGCAGACTATTGAATACTGTTAAACTATTGAAAGGATTGTCAGCTCAAGATGTGCAGTTTTATGCCACAACTGGTACAGTTTTTCCTTTTACAACTTGGTCTAGAACAGCATTGCTGGTTATTGGAGATAGTAGAGAAGTGAGGGTTCACCCTCTTTCACTGATGGCTCACTTCTTGTAACATTTGCCGCATACATAATTAATATATTAGTAATAAGGTAAATTGGGTACGGTGTTCATGGTTATTATCTTCAAAATTTTTCTGTAAATCTGGAACTATTCTAAAATAAAACATCCATTAAAACAACACTCAAAATCCTAGGAAATGGTAGCAAGTGAGCATAGTAGAATGGACCCCTGAAATGACAGGGGAGTATGGGAATTGTCTTAGAGGAAACACCACCTCCCTGCCATATGCTGGACTACAATGGAACTAGAGGAAATGAGAGAGAGAGAGAGACTTCAGTTTAGGAAAAATTTTCGGGGTTAAGGGGAAGGTCTCCATTCTATAACCAGAGTGTCTGAGATTTATGCATCCTTTGAAACCCCCGCTCCTCCTGGATGGTCAAGCTGAGGTTTTGTGATGGCAAGCCACACAATGGCAACCACTGATTTTGGGCAACCAGAGCTGAAGTGAGTGGCTGCTCATTAACCTTAAGTGTATATATACAGGCCAGGCCCCTTTGAGGAGTATCTGTTGCCTCAAGATAGCGAAACTTAATAAGACGATATTGTAGATGAGTAGAGATAAGGAATGAGACTCCAAATACGAGGATGGATGAAGAAACTGCAAGTCCAAAAGTGAATTTATATTTGTATTGGGAGGTGAGTGGATGGTGGTGGTGGCAATCATGAGGAAAGCGTGTTATGTTCAGGCTGGGAGTGTGAAATAATGAATTTGGTTTCCTTTTTACATGTTAGACTATTGAAGATTGTTAAACTATTGAAAGGATGGTCTGCTCAAGATCTGAAGTTTTATGCCACAACTGGTCAAAGTTTTTCCTTTCACAACTTGGTCTGGAAGAGCATTGCTGGATATTGGAGATACTAGAGAAGTGAGGTTTGACTCAGTTTCACTGATGGGGAGGGGTCTAAGGAGGGGGCAGGCATTTGAGAAGGGAATAATGTAATTTTCTTTAGTTGGGGCACCAGACAAGCCATTCCATACTGAGCCAGACTCTTAGAAAATGACAAGGAGCAGTCTGAATGGGGATTTTTTTCTAAATAATTTCTCATACTGGAAAGGAAAAAAGAAGCTGATGTTTAATTTGGGTTGGATTGGGGGGGGAATGGGATGGATGGTGGTGGTCGCAGTCATGAGGAACAGGGTGTTGTGTTAGTGCTGGAAGTGTATCATAAAGAATTTGATATCCTTTTTACATGGCAGACTATTGAATACTGTTAAACTATTGAAAGGATGGTCACCTCAATATCTGAAGTTTTATGCCACAACTGGTCGAGTTTTTCCTTTAACTCCTTGCTCTAGAACAGCATTGCTGGTTATTGGAGATACTAGAGAAGTGAGGTTTCACACTGTTTCACTGATGATTCAATTCATGTTACATTTGCCACATACATTATTAAGATATTAGTGATAAGGGAAATTGTATATGGTTTACATGGTTATGATCTTCACAATTTTTCTGTAAATCTGTATATATTCTATAATGAATAGTCCATGAAAAAAAAGTCAAAATCTTAGGAAACGTCAATATCTGAACTTAGTGGAATGGACCACTGTAATGACGGGGGGAGTATGGCAATTGTATTGGAGGAAACACCACCTCCCTGCCATATGCTGACTATAATGGAACTAGAGGAAGAGAGAGAGAGAGAGAGAGAGAGAGAGAGAGAGAGAGAGAGAGAGAGAGAGAGAGAACAGTTTGGGAAAAATTTGAGGAGTTAAGAGGAACGTCTCTGTTCTATAACCAGAGTGACTGAGATTTCTGCATCCTCTGCCACCCCCTTCCCTCCTGGATGGTCAAGCTGAGGTTTTGTGCGGTCAAGCCACACCATGGCAACCACTGATTTTGGGCAACCAGAGCTGAAGTGACTGGCTCCGCATTAACCTTAAGTGTATATATAGAGGCAGGGCCCCTTTGAGTAGTATCTGTTGCCTCAAGATAGCAAAACTTAATAAGACGATATTGTAGATGAGTAGAGATAAGGAATGAGACTCCAAACACGATGATGGATGAAGAAACTGCAAGTCCAAAAGTGAATTTATATTTGTATTGGGGGGTGGGTGGATGGTGGTGGTGGCAATCATGAGGAACAGGGTGTTGGGTTCGTGCTGGCAGTATAAAATAATGAACTTGATTTCCTTTTTAAACTTAGACTATTGAAAATTGTTAAACTATTGAAAGGATGGTCTGCTCAAGATCTGAAGTTTTATGCCACAACTGGTCAAAGTTTTTCCTTTCACAACTTGTTCTGGAAGAGCATTGCTGGATATTGGAGATACTAGAGAAGTGAGGTTTGACTCAGTTTCACTGATGGGGAGTGGTCTAAGGAGTGGGCAGGCATTTGAGAAGGGAGTAATGTAATTTTCTTTAGTTGGGGCACCAGACAAGCCATTCCATACTGAGCCAGACACTTAGCATAAGGACAAGGAGAAGTCTGAATGGGGATTTTTTTCTACATAATTTCTCATACTGGCAAGGAAAAAAGAAGCTGATGTTTAATTAAGTTTGGATTGGGTTTGGAGATGGGATGTATGGTGGTGGTCGCAGTCATAAGGAACAGGGTGTTGTGTTAGTGCTAGAAGTGTATCATAAAGAATTTGATTTCCTTTTTACATGGCAGACTATTGAATACTGTTAAACTATTGAAAGGATTGTCAGCTCAAGATGTGCAGTTTTATGCCACAACTGGTACAGTTTTTCCTTTTACAACTTGGTCTAGAACAGCATTGCTGGTTATTGGAGATAGTAGAGAAGTGAGGGTTCACCCTCTTTCACTGATGGCTCACTTCTTGTAACATTTGCCGCATACATAATTAATATATTAGTAATAAGGTAAATTGGGTACGGTGTTCATGGTTATTATCTTCAAAATTTTTCTGTAAATCTGGAACTATTCTAAAATAAAACATCCATTAAAACAACACTCAAAATCCTAGGAAATGGTAGCAAGTGAGCATAGTAGAATGGACCCCTGAAATGACAGGGGAGTATGGGAATTGTCTTAGAGGAAACACCACCTCCCTGCCATATGCTGGACTACAATGGAACTAGAGGAAATGAGAGAGAGAGAGAGACTTCAGTTTAGGAAAAATTTTCGGGGTTAAGGGGAAGGTCTCCATTCTATAACCAGAGTGTCTGAGATTTATGCATCCTTTGAAACCCCCGCTCCTCCTGGATGGTCAAGCTGAGGTTTTGTGATGGCAAGCCACACAATGGCAACCACTGATTTTGGGCAACCAGAGCTGAAGTGAGTGGCTGCTCATTAACCTTAAGTGTATATATACAGGCCAGGCCCCTTTGAGGAGTATCTGTTGCCTCAAGATAGCGAAACTTAATAAGACGATATTGTAGATGAGTAGAGATAAGGAATGAGACTCCAAATACGAGGATGGATGAAGAAACTGCAAGTCCAAAAGTGAATTTATATTTGTATTGGGAGGTGAGTGGATGGTGGTGGTGGCAATCATGAGGAAAGCGTGTTGTGTTCAGGCTGGGAGTGTGAAATAATGAATTTGGTTTCCTTTTTACATGTTAGACTATTGAAGATTGTTAAACTATTGAAAGGATGGTCTGCTCAAGATCTGAAGTTTTATGCCACAACTGGTCAAAGTTTTTCCTTTCACAACTTGGTCTGGAAGAGCATTGCTGGATATTGGAGATACTAGAGAAGTGAGGTTTGACTCAGTTTCACTGATGGGGAGGGGTCTAAGGAGAGGGCAGGCATTTGAGAAGGGAATAATGTAATTTTCTTTAGTTGGGGCACCAGACAAGCCATTCCATACTGAGCCAGACTCTTAGAAAATGACAAGGAGCAGTCTGAATGGGGATTTTTTTCTAAATAATTTCTCATACTGGAAAGGAAAAAAGAAGCTGATGTTTAATTTGGGTTGGATTGGGGGGGGAATGGGATGGATGGTGGTGGTCGCAGTCATGAGGAACAGGGTGTTGTGTTAGTGCTGGAAGTGTATCATAAAGAATTTGATATCCTTTTTACATGGCAGACTATTGAATACTGTTAAACTATTGAAAGGATGGTCACCTCAATATCTGAAGTTTTATGCCACAACTGGTCGAGTTTTTCCTTTAACTCCTTGCTCTAGAACAGCATTGCTGGTTATTGGAGATACTAGAGAAGTGAGGTTTCACACTGTTTCACTGATGATTCAATTCATGTTACATTTGCCACATACATTATTAAGATATTAGTGATAAGGGAAATTGTATATGGTTTACATGGTTATGATCTTCACAATTTTTCTGTAAATCTGTATATATTCTAAAATGAATAGTCCATGAAAAAAAAGTCAAAATCTTAGGAAACGTCAATATCTGAACTTAGTGGAATGGACCACTGTAATGACGGGGGGAGTATGGCAATTGTATTGGAGGAAACACCACCTCCCTGCCATATGCTGACTATAATGGAACTAGAGGAAGAGAGAGAGAGAGAGAGAGAGAGAGAGAGAGAGAGAGAACAGTTTGGGAAAAATTTGAGGAGTTAAGAGGAACGTCTCTGTTCTATAACCAGAGTGACTGAGATTTCTGCATCCTCTGCCACCCCCTTCCCTCCTGGATGGTCAAGCTGAGGTTTTGTGCGGTCAAGCCACACCATGGCAACCACTGATTTTGGGCAACCAGAGCTGAAGTGAGTGGCTCCGCATTAACCTTAAGTGTATATATAGAGGCAGGGCCCCTTTGAGTAGTATCTGTTGCCTCAAGATAGCAAAACTTAATAAGACGATATTGTAGATGAGTAGAGATAAGGAATGAGACTCCAAACACGATGATGGATGAAGAAACTGCAAGTCCAAAAGTGAATTTATATTTGTATTGGGGGGTGGGTGGATGGTGGTGGTGGCAATCATGAGGAACAGGGTGTTGGGTTCGTGCTGGCAGTATAAAATAATGAACTTGATTTCCTTTTTAAACTTAGACTATTGAAAATTGTTAAACTATTGAAAGGATGGTCTGCTCAAGATCTGAAGTTTTATGCCACAACTGGTCAAAGTTTTTCCTTTCACAACTTGTTCTGGAAGAGCATTGCTGGATATTGGAGATACTAGAGAAGTGAGGTTTGACTCAGTTTCACTGATGGGGAGGGGTCTAAGGAGGGGGCAGGCATTTGAGAAGGGAATAATGTAATTTTCTTTAGTTGGGACACCAGACAAGCCATTCCATACTGAGCCAGACACTTAGCATAAGGACAAGGAGCAGTCTGAATGGGGATTTTTTCTAAATAATTTCTCATACTGGAAAGGAAAAAAGAAGCTGATGTTTAATTTAGGTTTGGATTGGTGGGGGGATGGGATGGATGGTGGTGGTCGCAGTCATGAGGAACAGGGTGTTGTGTTAGTGCTGGAAGTGTATCATAAAGAATTTGATTTCCTTTTTACATGGCAGACTATTGAATACTGTTAAACTATTGAAAGGATGGTCACCTCAATATCTGAAGTTTTATGCCACAACTGGTCGAGTTTTTCCTTTAACTACTTGCTCTAGAACAGCATTGCTGGTTATTGGAGATACTAGAGAAGTGAGGTTTCACACTGTTTCACTGATGATTCAATTCATGTTACATTTGCTGCATACATAATTAAGATATTAGTGATAAGGGAAATTGTGTATGGTTTACATGGTTATTATCTTCACAGTTTTTCTGTAAATGTGTAAATATTCTAAATAGTCCATGAAAAAAAAACTCAAAATCTTAGGAAACGTCAATATCTGAACTTAGTGGAATGGACCACTGAAATGATGGGGGAGTATGGCAATTGTCTTGGAGGAAAAACCACCTCCCTGCCATATGCTGAATATAATGGAACAAGAGGTATTGAGAGAGAGAGAAAGAGAGGACAGTTTGGGAAAAATTTTAGGAGTTAAGAGGAACGTCTCTGTTCTATAACCAGAGTGACTGAGATTTCTGCATCCTCTGCCACCCCAGCCCCTCCTGGATAGTCAAGCTGAGGTTTTGTGATGTCAAGCCACACCATGGCAACCACGGATTTTGGGCAACCAGAGCTGAAGTGAGTGGCTCTTCATTAACCGTAAGTGTATATGTAGAGGCCAGGCCCCTTTGAGTAGTATCTGTTGCCTCAAGATAGCGAAACTTAATAAGACGATATTGTAGATGAGTAGAGATAATGAATGAGACTCCAAGCACAAGGATGGATGAAAAAACTGCAAGTCCAAAAGTGAATTTATATTTGTATTGGTGGGTGGGTGGATGGTGGTGGTGGCAATCATGAGGAACAGCGTGTTGGGTTCGGGCTGGCAGTGTAAAATAATGAATTTGGTTTCCGTTTTACATGTTAGACTATTGAAAATTGTTAAACTATTGAAAGGATGGTCTGCTCAAGATCTGAAGTATTATGCCACAACTGGTCAAAGTTTTTCCTTAAAGAACTTGGTCTGGAAGAGCATTCCTGCATATTGGAGATACTAGAGAAGTGAGGTTTGAATCAGTTTCACTGATGAGGAGGGGTCTAAGGAGGGGGCAGGCATTTGAGAAGGGAGTAATGTAATTTTCTTTCAAGCCATTCCATACTGAGCCAGACTCTTAGCATAAGGACAAGGAGCAGTCTGAATGGGGATTTTTTTTGAAATAATTTCTCATACTGGAAAGGAAAAAAGAAGCTTATGTTTAATTTAGGTTGGATTGGGGGGGGGAATGGGATGGATTGTGGTGGTCGCAGTCATGAGGAACAGGGTGTTGTTTTAGTGCTGGAAGTGTATCATAAAGAATTTGATTTCCTTTTTACATGGCAGACTATTGAATACTGTTAAACTATTGAAAGGATGGTCACCTCAATATCTGAAGTTTTATGACACAACTGGTCGAGTTTTTCCTTTAACTACTTGCTCTAGAACAGCATTGCTGGTTATTGGAGATACTAGAGAAGTGAGGTTTCACACTGTTTCACTGATGATTCAATTCATGTTACATTTTCCGCATATATAATTAAAATATTAGTGATAACGGATATTGTGTATGGTTTACATGGTTATTATCTTCACAATTTTTCTGTAAATGTGTAAATATTCTAAATAGTCCATGAAAAAAAACTCAAAATCTTAGGAAACGTCAATATCTGAACTTAGTGGAATGGCCCACTGAAATGACGGGGGAGTATGGCAATTGTCTTGGAGGAAACACCACCTTCCTGCCATATGCTGACTATAATGGAACTAGAGGAATTGAGAGAGAGAGAGAAAGAGAGGACAGTTTGGGAAAAATTTTAGGAGTTAAGAGGAACGTCTCTGTTTTATAACCAGAGTGTCTGAGATTTCTGCATCCTCTGCCACCCCCGCCCCTCCTGGATGGTCAAGGTGAGGTTTTGTGATGTCAAGCCACACCATGGCAACCACGGATTTTGGGCAACCAGAGCTGAACTGAGTGGCTCTTCATTAACCGTAAGTGTGTATGTAGGGGACAGTCCCCTTTGAGTAGTATCTGTTGCCTCAAGATAGCAAAACTTAATAAGACGATATTGTAGATGAGTAGAGATAATGAATGAGACTCCAAACACGAGGATGGATGAAGAAACTGCAAGTCCAAAAGTGAATTTATATATGTATTGGGGGGTGGGTGGATGGTGGTAGTGGCAATCATGAGGAACTGGGTGTTGGGTTTGTGCTGGCAGTGTAAAATAATGAACTTTATTTCCTTTTTACACATTAGACTATTGAAAATTGTTAAACTACTGAAAGGATGGTCTGCTCAAGATCTGAAGTTTTATGCCACAACTGGTCAAAGTTTTTCCTTTCACAACTTGGTCTGGAAGAGCATTGCTGGATATTGGAGATACTAGAGAAGTGAGGTTTGACTCAGTTTCACTGATGGGGAGGGGTCTAAGGAGGGGGCAGGCATTTGAGAAGGGAATAATGTAATTTTCTTTAGTTGGGGCACCAGACAAGCCATTCCATACTGAGCCAGACTCTTAGCATAAGGACAAGGAGCAGTCTGAATGGGGATTTTTTTCTAAATAATTTCTCATACTGGAAAGGAAAAAAGAAGCTGATGTTTAATTTAGGTTTGTATTGGGGGGGGGGTTGGGATGGATGGTGGTGGTCACAGTCATGAGGAACAGGGTGTTGTGTTAGTGCTGGAAGTGTATCATAAGGAATTTGATTTCCTTTTTACATGGCAGACTATTGAATACTGTTAAACTATTGAAAGGATGGTCACCTCAATATCTGAAGTTTTATGACACAACTGGTCGAGTTTTTCCTTTAACTACTTGCTCTAGAACAGCATTGCTGGTTATTGGAGATACTAGAGAAGTGAGGTTTCACACTGTTTCACTGATGATTCAATTCATGTTACATTTGCTGCATACATAATTAAGATATTAGTGATAAGGGAAATTGTGTATGGTTTACATGGTTATTATCTTCACAATTTTTCTGTAAATGTGTAAATATTCTAAATAGTCCATGAAAAAAAAGTCAAAATCTTAGGAAACGTCAATATCTGAACTTAGTGGAATGGACCACTGAAATGACGGGGGAGTATGGCAATTTTCTTGGAGGAAACACCACCTTCCTGCCATATGCTGACTATAATGGAACTAGAGGAATTGAGAGAGAGAGAGAAAGAGAGGACAGTTTGGGAAAAATTTTAGGAGTTAAGAGGAACGTCTCTGTTTTATAACCAGAGTGTCTGAGATTTCTGCATCCTCTGCCACCCCCGCCCCTCCTGGATGGTCAAGGTGAGGTTTTGTGATGTCAAGCCACACCATGGCAACCACGGATTTTGGGCAACCAGAGCTGAACTGAGTGGCTCTTCATTAACCGTAAGTGTGTATGTAGGGGACAGTCCCCTTTGAGTAGTATCTGTTGCCTCAAGATAGCAAAACTTAATAAGACGATATTGTAGATGAGTAGAGATAAGGAATGAGACTCCAAACACGAGGATGGATGAAGAAACCGCAAGTCCAAAAGTGAATTTATATTTGTATTGGGGGGTGGGTGGATGGTGGTGGTGGCAATCATGAGGAACAGGGTGTTGGGTTCGTGCTGGCAGTGTAAAATAATGAACTTGATTTCCTTTTTACACGTTAGACTATTGAACATTGTTAAACTACTGAAAGGATGGTCTGCTCAAGATCTGAAGTTTTATGCCACAACTGGTCAAAGTTTTTCCTTTCACAACTTGGTCTGGAAGAGCATTGCTGGATATTGGAGATACTAGAGAAGTGAGGTTTGACTCAGTTTCACTGATGGGGAGGGGTCTAAGGAGGGGGCAGGCATTTGAGAAGGGAATAATGTAATTTTCTTTAGTTGGGGCACCAGACAAGCCATTCCATACTGAGCCAGACTCTTAGCATAAGGACAAGGAGCAGTCTGAATGGGGATTTTTTTCTAAATAATTTCTCATACTGGAAAGGAAAAAAGAAGCTGATGTTTAATTTAGGTTTGTATTGGGGGGGGGGTTGGGATGGATGGTGGTGGTCACAGTCATGAGGAACAGGGTGTTGTGTTAGTGCTGGAAGTGTATCATAAAGAATTTGATTTCCTTTTTACATGGCAGACTATTGAATACTGTTAAACTATTGAAAGGATGGTCACCTCAATATCTGAAGTTTTATGCCACAACTGGTCGAGTTTTTCCTTTAACTACTTGCTCTAGAACAGCATTGCTGGTTATTGGAGATACTAGAGAAGTGAGGTTTCACACTGTTTCACTGATGATTCAATTCATGTTACATTTGCCGCATACATTATTAAGATATTAGTAATAAGGGAAATTGTGTATGGTTTACATGGTTATTATCTTCACAATTTTTCTGTAAATCTGTATATATTCTAAATAGTCCATGAAAAAAAACTCAAAATCTTAGGACACGTCAATATCTGAACTTAGTGGAATGGACCACTGAAATGACGGGGGAGTATGGCAATTGTCTTGGAGGAAACACCACCTCCCAGCCATATGCTGACTATAATGGAACTAGAGGAGAGAGAGAGAGAGAGAGAGAGAGAGAGAGAGAGAGAGAGAGAGAGAGAGACAGAGAGACAGAGAGAGAGAGAACAGTTTGGGAAAAATTTTAGGAGTTAAGAGGAACGTCTCTGTTCTATAACCAGAGTGACTGAGATTTCTGCATCCTCTGCCACCCCCTCCCCTCCTGGATGGTGAAGCTGAGGTTTTGTGTGGTCAAGCCACACCATGGCAACCACTGATTTTGGGCAACCAGAGCTGAAGTGAGTGGCTCCGCATTAACCTTAAGTGTATATATAGAGGCAGGGCCCCTTTGAGTAGTATCTGTTGCCTCAAGATAGCAAAACTTAATAAGACGATATTGTAGATGAGTAGAAATAAGGAATGAGACTCCAAATACGAGGATGGATGAAGAAACTTCAAGTCCAAAAGTGAATTTATATTTGTATTGGGGGGTGGGTGGATGGTGGTGGTGGCAATCATGAGGAACAGGGTGTTGAGTTCGTGCTGGCAGTGTAAAATAATGAACTTGATTTCCTTTTTACACGTTAGACTATTGAACATTGTTAAACTATTGAAAGGATGGTCTGCACAAGATCTGAAGTTTTATGCCAGAACTGGTCAAAGTTTTTCCTTTCACAACTTGTTCTGGAAGAGCATTGCTGAATATTGGAGATACTAGAGAAGTGAGGTTTGACTCAGTTTCACTGATGGGGAGGGGTCTAAGGAGGGGGCAGGCATTTGAGAAGGGAATAATGTAATTTTCTTTAGTTGGGGCACCAGACAAGCCATTCCATACTGAGCCAGACTCTTAGCATAAGGACAAGGAGCAGTCTGAATGGGGATTTTTTTCTAAATAATTTCTCATACTGGAAAGGAAAAAAGAAGCTGATGTTTAATTTAGGTTTGTATTGGGGGGGGGTTGGGATGGATGGTGGTGGTCACAGTCATGAGGAACAGGGTGTTGTGTTAGTGCTGGAAGTGTATCATAAAGAATTTGATTTCCTTTTTACATGGCAGACTATTGAATACTGTTAAACTATTGAAAGGATGGTCACCTCAATATCTGAAGTTTTATGCCACAACTGGTCGAGTTTTTCCTTTAACTACTTGCTCTAGAACAGCATTGCTGGTTATTGGAGATACTAGAGAAGTGAGGTTTCACACTGTTTCACTGATGATTCAATTCATGTTACATTTGCCGCATACATTATTAAGATATTAGTGATAAGGGAAATTGTGTATGGTTTACATGGTTATTATCTTCACAATTTTTCTGTAAATCTGTATATATTCTAAATAGTCCATGAAAAAAACCTCAAAATCTTAGGAAACGTCAATATCTGAACTTAGTGGAATGGACCACTGAAATGACGGGGGAGTATGGCAATTGTCTTGGAGGAAACACCACCTCCCTGCCATATACTGACTATAATGGAACTAGAGGAATTGAGAGAGAGAGAGAGAGAGAGGACAGTTTGGGAAAAGTTTCAGGAGTTAAGAGGAACATCTCTGTTCTATAACCAGCGCGTCTGAGATTTCTGCATCCTCTGCCACCCCCGCCCCTCCTGGATGGTCAATCTGAGGTTTTGTGATGTCAAGCCACACCATGGCAACCACCGATTTTGGGCAACCAGAGCTGAAGTGAGTGGCTCCTCATTAACCTTAAGTGTATATATAGAGGCCAGGCCCCTTTGAGTAGTATCGTTTGCCTCAAGATAGCGAAACTTAATAAGACGATATTGTAGATGAGTAGACATAAGGAATGATACTCCAAACATGAGGATGGATGAAGAAACTGCAAGTCCAAAAGTGAATTTATATTTGTATTGGGGGGTGGGTGGATGGTGGTGGTGGCAATCATGAGGAACAGCGTGTTGGGTTCGTGCTGGCAGTGTAAAATAATGAATTTGGTTTCCTTTATACATGTTACACTATTGAAAATTGTTAAACTATTGAAAGGATGGTCTGCTCAAGATCTGAAATTTTATGCCGCAAATGGTCAAAGTTTTTCCTTTCACAACTTGGTCTGGAAGAGCATTGCTGGATATTGGAGATACTAAAGAAGTGAGGTTTGACTCAGTTTCACTGATGGGGAGTGGTCTAAGGAGTGGGCAGGCATTTGAGAAGGGAGTAATGTAATTTTCTTTAGTTGGGGCACCAGACAAGCCATTCCATACTGAGCCAGACTCTTAGCATAAGGACAAGGAGAAGTCTGAATGGGGATTTTTTTTCTACATAATTTCTCATACTGGCAAGGAAAAAAGAAGCTGATGTTTAATTTAGGTTTGGATTGGTGGGGGGATGGGATGGATGGTGGTGGTCGCAGTCATGAGGAACAGGGTGTTGTGTTAGTGCTGGAAGTGTATCATAAAGAATTTGATTTCCTTTTTACATGGCAGACTATTGAATACTGTTAAACTATTGAAAGGATGGTCACCTCAATATCTGAAGTTTTATGCCACAACTGGTCGAGTTTTTCCTTTAACTACTTGCTCTAGAACAGCATTGCTGGTTATTGGAGATACTAGAGAAGTGAGGTTTCACACTGTTTCACTGATGATTCAATTCATGTTACATTTTCTGCATACATAATTAAGATATTAGTGATAAGGGAAATTGTGTATGGTTTACATGGTTATTATCTTCACAATTTTTCTGTAAATGTGTAAATATTCTAAATAGTCCATGAAAAAAAAACTCAAAATCTTAGGAAACGTCAATATCTGAACTTAGTGGAATGGACCACTGAAATGATGGGGGAGTATGGCAATTGTCTTGGAGGAAAAACCACCTCCCTGCCATATGCTGAATATAATGGAACAAGAGGTATTGAGAGAGAGAGAAAGAGAGGACAGTTTGGGAAAAATTTTAGGAGTTAAGAGGAACGTCTCTGTTCTATAACCAGAGTGACTGAGATTTCTGCATCCTCTGCCACCCCAGCTCCTCCTGGATAGTCAAGCTGAGGTTTTGTGATGTCAAGCCACACCATGGCAACCACGGATTTTGGGCAACCAGAGCTGAAGTGAGTGGCTCTTCATTAACCGTAAGTGTATATGTAGAGGCCAGGCCCCTTTGAGTAGTATCTGTTGCCTCAAGATAGCGAAACTTAATAAGACGATATTGTAGATGAGTAGAGATAATGAATGAGACTCCAAGCACAAGGATGGATGAAAAAACTGCAAGTCCAAAAGTGAATTTATATTTGTATTGGTGGGTGGGTGGATGGTGGTGGTGGCAATCATGAGGAACAGCGTGTTGGGTTCGGGCTGGCAGTGTAAAATAATGAATTTGGTTTCCGTTTTACATGTTAGACTATTGAAAATTGTTAAACTATTGAAAGGATGGTCTGCTCAAGATCTGAAGTATTATGCCACAACTGGTCAAAGTTTTTCCTTAAAGAACTTGGTCTGGAAGAGCATTCCTGCATATTGGAGATACTAGAGAAGTGAGGTTTGAATCAGTTTCACTGATGAGGAGGGGTCTAAGGAGGGGGCAGGCATTTGAGAAGGGAGTAATGTAATTTTCTTTCAAGCCATTCCATACTGAGCCAGACTCTTAGCATAAGGACAAGGAGCAGTCTGAATGGGGATTTTTTTCTAAATAATTTCTCATACTGGAAAGGAAAAAAGAAGCTGATGTTTAATTTAGGTTTGTATTGGGGGGGGGGTTGGGATGGATGGTGGTGGTCACAGTCATGAGGAACAGGGTGTTGTGTTAGTGCTGGAAGTGTATCATAAGGAATTTGATTTCCTTTTTACATGGCAGACTATTGAATACTGTTAAACTATTGAAAGGATGGTCACCTCAATATCTGAAGTTTTATGACACAACTGGTCGAGTTTTTCCTTTAACTACTTGCTCTAGAACAGCATTGCTGGTTATTGGAGATACTAGAGAAGTGAGGTTTCACACTGTTTCACTGATGATTCAATTCATGTTACATTTGCTGCATACATAATTAAGATATTAGTGATAAGGGAAATTGTGTATGGTTTACATGGTTATTATCTTCACAATTTTTCTGTAAATGTGTAAATATTCTAAATAGTCCATGAAAAAAAAGTCAAAATCTTAGGAAACGTCAATATCTGAACTTAGTGGAATGGACCACTGAAATGACGGGGGAGTATGGCAATTTTCTTGGAGGAAACACCACCTTCCTGCCATATGCTGACTATAATGGAACTAGAGGAATTGAGAGAGAGAGAGAAAGAGAGGACAGTTTGGGAAAAATTTTAGGAGTTAAGAGGAACGTCTCTGTTTTATAACCAGAGTGTCTGAGATTTCTGCATCCTCTGCCACCCCCGCCCCTCCTGGATGGTCAAGGTGAGGTTTTGTGATGTCAAGCCACACCATGGCAACCACGGATTTTGGGCAACCAGAGCTGAACTGAGTGGCTCTTCATTAACCGTAAGTGTGTATGTAGGGGACAGTCCCCTTTGAGTATTATCTGTTGCCTCAAGATAGCAAAACTTAATAAGACGATATTGTAGATGAGTAGAGATAAGGAATGAGACTCCAAACACGAGGATGGATGAAGAAACCGCAAGTCCAAAAGTGAATTTATATTTGTATTGGGGGGTGGGTGGATGGTGGTGGTGGCAATCATGAGGAACAGGGTGTTGGGTTCGTGCTGGCAGTGTAAAATAATGAACTTGATTTCCTTTTTACACGTTAGACTATTGAACATTGTTAAACTACTGAAAGGATGGTCTGCTCAAGATCTGAAGTTTTATGCCACAACTGGTCAAAGTTTTTCCTTTCACAACTTGGTCTGGAAGAGCATTGCTGGATATTGGAGATAATAGAGAAGTGAGGTTTGACTCAGTTTCACTGATGGGGAGGGGTCTAAGGAGGGGGCAGGCATTTGAGAAGGGAATAATGTAATTTTCTTTAGTTGGGGCACCAGACAAGCCATTCCATACTGAGCCAGACTCTTAGCATAAGGACAAGGAGCAGTCTGAATGGGGATTTTTTTCTAAATAATTTCTCATACTGGAAAGGAAAAAAGAAGCTGATGTTTAATTTAGGTTTGTATTGGGGGGGGGTTGGGATGGATGGTGGTGGTCACAGTCATGAGGAACAGGGTGTTGTGTTAGTGCTGGAAGTGTATCATAAAGAATTTGATTTCCTTTTTACATGGCAGACTATTGAATACTGTTAAACTATTGAAAGGATGGTCACCTCAATATCTGAAGTTTTATGCCACAACTGGTCGAGTTTTTCCTTTAACTACTTGCTCTAGAACAGCATTGCTGGTTATTGGAGATACTAGAGAAGTGAGGTTTCACACTGTTTCACTGATGATTCAATTCATGTTACATTTGCCGCATACATTATTAAGATATTAGTGATAAGAGAAATTGTGTATGGTTTACATGGTTATTATCTTCACAATTTTTCTGTAAATCTGTATATATTCTAAATAGTCCATGAAAAAAAACTCAAAATCTTAGGAAACGTCAATATCTGAACTTAGTGGAATGGACCACTGAAATGACGGGGGAGTATGGCAATTGTCTTGGAGGAAACACCACCTCCCAGCCATATGCTGACTATAATGGAACTAGAGGAAGAGAGAGAGAGAGAGAGAGAGAGAGAGAGAGAGAGAGAGAGAGAGAGAGACAGAGAGAGAGAGAACAGTTTGGGAAAAATTTTAGGAGTTAAGAGGAACGTCTCTGTTCTATAACCAGAGTGACTGAGATTTCTGCATCCTCTGCCACCCCCTCCCCTCCTGGATGGTGAAGCTGAGGTTTTGTGTGGTCAAGCCACACCATGGCAACCACTGATTTTGGGCAACCAGAGCTGAAGTGAGTGGCTCCGCATTAACCTTAAGTGTATATATAGAGGCAGGGCCCCTTTGAGTAGTATCTGTTGCCTCAAGATAGCAAAACTTAATAAGACGATATTGTAGATGAGTAGAAATAAGGAATGAGACTCCAAATACGAGGATGGATGAAGAAACTGCAAGTCCAAAAGTGAATTTATATTTGTATTGGGGGGTGGGTGGATGGTGGTGGTGGCAATCATGAGGAACAGGGTGTTGGGTTCGTGCTGGCAGTGTAAAATAATGAACTTGATTTCCTTTTTACACGTTAGACTATTGAACATTGTTAAACTACTGAAAGGATGGTCTGCTCAAGATCTGAAGTTTTATGCCACAACTGGTCAAAGTTTTTCCTTTCACAACTTGGTCTGGAAGAGCATTGCTGGATATTGGAGATACTAGAGAAGTGAGGTTTGACTCAGTTTCACTGATGGGGAGGGGTCTAAGGAGGGGGCAGGCATTTGAGAAGGGAATAATGTAATTTTCTTTAGTTGGGGCACCAGACAAGCCATTCCATACTGAGCCAGACTCTTAGCATAAGGACAAGGAGCAGTCTGAATGGGGATTTTTTTCTAAATAATTTCTCATACTGGAAAGGAAAAAAGAAGCTGATGTTTAATTTAGGTTTGTATTGGGGGGGGGGTTGGGATGGATGGTGGTGGTCACAGTCATGAGGAACAGGGTGTTGTGTTAGTGCTGGAAGTGTATCATAAAGAATTTGATTTCCTTTTTACATGGCAGACTATTGAATACTGTTAAACTATTGAAAGGATGGTCACCTCAATATCTGAAGTTTTATGCCACAACTGGTCGAGTTTTTCCTTTAACTACTTGCTCTAGAACAGCATTGCTGGTTATTGGAGATACTAGAGAAGTGAGGTTTCACACTGTTTCACTGATGATTCAATTCATGTTACATTTGCCGCATACATTATTAAGATATTAGTGATAAGGGAAATTGTGTATGGTTTACATGGTTATTATCTTCACAATTTTTCTGTAAATCTGTATATATTCTAAATAGTCCATGAAAAAAAACTCAAAATCTTAGGAAACGTCAATATCTGAACTTAGTGGAATGGACCACTGAAATGACGGGGGAGTATGGCAATTGTCTTGGAGGAAACACCACCTCCCAGCCATATGCTGACTATAATGGAACTAGAGGAAGAGAGAGAGAGAGAGAGAGAGAGAGAGAGAGAGAGAGAGAGAGAGAGAGAGAGAGAGAGAACAGTTTGGGAAAAATTTTAGGAGTTAAGAGGAACGTCTCTGTTCTATAACCAGAGTGACTGAGATTTCTGCATCCTCTGCCACCCCCTCCCCTCCTGGATGGTGAAGCTGAGGTTTTGTGTGGTCAAGCCACACCATGGCAACCACTGATTTTGGGCAACCAGAGCTGAAGTGAGTGGCTCCGCATTAACCTTAAGTGTATATATAGAGGCAGGGCCCCTTTGAGTAGTATCTGTTGCCTCAAGATAGCAAAACTTAATAAGACGATATTGTAGATGAGTAGAAATAAGGAATGAGACTCCAAATACGAGGATGGATGAAGAAACTGCAAGTCCAAAAGTGAATTTATATTTGTATTGGGGGGTGGGTGGATGGTGGTGGTGGCAATCATGAGGAACAGGGTGTTGGGTTCGTGCTGGCAGTGTAAAATAATGAACTTGATTTCCTTTTTACACGTTAGACTATTGAACATTGTTAAACTATTGAAAGGATGGTCTGCACAAGATCTGAAGTTTTATGCCAGAACTGGTCAAAGTTTTTCCTTTCCCAACTTGTTCTGGAAGAGCATTGCTGAATATTGGAGATACTAGAGAAGTGAGGTTTGACTCAGTTTCACTGATGGGGAGGGGTCTAAGGAGGGGGCAGGCATTTGAGAAGGGAATAATGTAATTTTCTTTAGTTGGGGCACCAGACAAGCCATTCCATACTGAGCCAGACTCTTAGCATAAGGACAAGGAGCAGTCTGAATGGGGATTTTTTTCTAAATAATTTCTCATACTGGAAAGGAAAAAAGAAGCTGATGTTTAATTTAGGTTTGTATTGGGGGGGGGGTTGGGATGGATGGTGGTGGTCACAGTCATGAGGAACAGGGTGTTGTGTTAGTGCTGGAAGTGTATCATAAAGAATTTGATTTCCTTTTTACATGGCAGACTATTGAATACTGTTAAACTATTGAAAGGATGGTCACCTCAATATCTGAAGTTTTATGCCACAACTGGTCGAGTTTTTCCTTTAACTACTTGCTCTAGAACAGCATTGCTGGTTATTGGAGATACTAGAGAAGTGAGGTTTCACACTGTTTCACTGATGATTGAATTCATGTTACATTTGCCGCATACATTATTAAGATATTAGTGATAAGGGAAATTGTGTATGGTTTACATGGTTATTATCTTCACAATTTTTCTGTAAATCTGTATATATTCTAAATAGTCCATGAAAAAAAACTCAAAATCTTAGGAAACGTCAATATCTGAACTTAGTGGAATGGACCACTGAAATGACGGGGGAGTATGGCAATTGTCTTGGAGGAAACACCACCTCCCAGCCATATGCTCTTTATAATGGAACTAGAGGAGAGAGAGAGAGAGAGAGAGAGAGAGAGAGAGAGAGAGAGAGAGAGAGAGACAGAGAGACAGAGAGACAGAGAGAGAGAGAACAGTTTGGGAAAAATTTTAGGAGTTAAGAGGAACGTCTCTGTTCTATAACCAGAGTGACTGAGATTTCTGCATCCTCTGCCACCCCCTCCCCTCCTGGATGGTGAAGCTGAGGTTTTGTGTGGTCAAGCCACACCATGGCAACCACTGATTTTGGGCAACCAGAGCTGAAGTGAGTGGCTCCGCATTAACCTTAAGTGTATATACAGAGGCAGGGCCCCTTTGAGTAGTATCTGTTGCCTCAAGATAGCAAAACTTAATAAGACGATATTGTAGATGAGTAGAAATAAGGAATGAGACTCCAAATACGAGGATGGATGAAGAAACTGCAAGTCCAAAAGTGAATTTATATTTGTATTAGGGGGTGGGTGGATGGTGGTGGTGGCAATCATGAGGAACAGGGTGTTGGGTTCGTGCTGGCAGTGTAAAATAATGAACTTGATTTCCTTTTTACACGTTAGACTATTGAACATTGTTAAACTATTGAAAGGATGGTCTGCTCAAGATCTGAAGTTTTATGCCAGAACTGGTCAAAGTTTTTCCTTTCACAACTTGGTCTGGAAGAGCATTGCTGAATATTGGAGATACTAGAGAAGTGAGGTTTGACTCAGTTTCACTGATGGGGAGGGGTCTAAGGAGGGGGCAGGCATTTGAGAAGGGAATAATGTAATTTTCTTTAGCTGGGGCACCAGAGAAGCCATTCCATACTGAGCCAGACTCTTAGCATAAGGACAAGGAGCAGTCTGAATGGGGATTTTTTTTTCTAAATAATTTCTCATACTGGAAAGTAAAAAAGAAGCTGATGTTTAATTTAGGTTTGTATTGGGGGGGGTTGGGATAGATGGTGGTGGTCGCAGTCATGAGGAACAGGGTGTTGTGTTAGTGCTGGAAGTGTATCATAAAGAATTTGATTTCCTTTTTACATGGCAGACTATTGAATACTGTTAAACTATTGAAAGGATGGTCACCTCAATATCTGAAGTTTTATGACACAACTGGTCGAGTTTTTCCTTTAACTACTTGCTCTAGAACAGCATTGCTGGTTATTGGAGATACTAGAGAAGTGAGGTTTCACACTGTTTCACTGATGATTCAATTCATGTTACATTTGCCGCATACATAATTAAGATATTAGTGATAAGGGAAATTGTGTATGGTTTACATGGTTATTATCTTCACAATTTTTCTGTAAATGTGTAAATATTCTAAATAGTCCATGAAAAAAAACTCAAAATCTTAGGAAACGTCAATATCTGAACTTTGTGGAATGGACCACTGAAATGACGAAGAGAGTATGGCAATTGTCTTGGAGGAAAAACCACCTCCCTGCCATATGCTGAATATAATGGAACAAGAGGTATTGAGAGAGAGAGAAAGAGAGGACACTTTGGGAAAAATTTTTGGAGTTAAGAGGAACGTCTCTGTTCTATAACCAGAGTGACTGAGATTTCTGCATCCTCTGCCACCCCCTCCCCTCCTGGATGGTCAAGCTGAGGTTTTGTGATGTCAAGCCACACCATGGCAACCACTGATTTTGGGCAACCAGAGTTGAAGTGAGTGGCTCCGCATTAACCTTAGGTGTATATATAGAGGCAGGGCCCCTTTGAGTAGTATCTGTTGCCTCAAGATAGCAAAACTTAATAAGACAATATTGTAGATGCGTAGAGATAAGGAATGAGACTCCAAATACGAGGATGGATGAAGAAACTGCAAGTCCAAAAGTGAATTTATATTTGTATTGGGGGGTGGGTGGATGGTGGTGGTGGCAATCATGAGGAACAGGGTGTTGGGTTCGTGCTGGCAGTGTAAAATAATGAGCTTGATTTCCTTTTTACACGTTAGACTATTGAACATTGTTAAACTATTGAAAGGATGGTCTGCTCAAGATCTGAAGTTTTATGCCAGAACTGGTCAAAGTTTTTCCTTTCACAACTTGGTCTGGAAGAGCATTGCTGGATATTGGAGATACTAGAGAAGTGGGGTTTGACTCATTTTCATTGATGGGGAGGGGTCTAAGGAGGGGGCAGGCATTTGAGAAGGGAATAATGTAATTTTCTTTAGTTAGGGCACCAGACAAGCCATTCCATACTGAGCCAGACTCTTAGCATAAGGACAAGGAGCAGTCTGAATGGGGATTTTTTTCTAAATAATTTCTCATACTGGAAAGGAAAAAAGAAGCTGATGTTTAATTTAGGTTTGGATTGGTGGGGGGATGGGATGGATGGTGGTGGTCGCAGTCATGAGGAACAGGGTGTTGTGTTAGTGCTGGAAGTGTATCATAAAGATTTTTATTTCCTTTTTACATGGCAGACTATTGAATACTGTTAAAATATTGAAAGGATGGTCACCTCAATATCTGAAGTTTTATGACACAACTGGTCGAGTTTTTCCTTTAACTACTTGCTCTAGAACAGCATTGCTGGTTATTGGAGATACTAGAGAAGTGAGGTTTCACACTGTTTCACTGATGATTCAATTCATGTTACATTTGCCGCATACATAATTAAGATATTATTGATAAGGGAAATTGTGTATGGTTTACATGGTTATTATCTTCACAATTTTTCTGTAAGTGTGTAAATATTCTAAATAGTCCATGAAAAACAACTCAAAATCTTAGGAAACGTCAATATCTGAACTTAGTGGAATGGACCACTGAAATGACGGGGGAGTATGGCAATTGTCTTGGAGTTAACACCACCTCCCTGCCATATGCTGACTATAATGGAACTAGAGGAAGAGAGAGAGAGAGAGAGAGAGAGAGAGAGAGAGAGAGAGAGAGAATAGTTTGGGAAAAATTTGAGGAGTTAAGAGGAACGTCTCTGTTCTATAACCAGAGTGTCTGAGATTTCTGCATCCTATGCCACCGCCTCCCCTCCTGGATGGTCAAGCTGAGGTTTTGTGTGGTCAAGCCACACCATGGCAACCACTGATTTTGGGCAACCAGAGCTGAAGTGAGTGGCTCCGCATTAACCTTAAGTGTATGTATAGAGGCAGGGCCCCTTTGCGTAGTATCGGTTGCCTCAAGATAGCAAAACTTAATAAGAGGATATTGTAGATGAGGAGAGATAAGGAATGAGACTCCAAATACGAGGATGGATGAAGAAACTGCAAGTCCAAAAGTGAATTTATATTTGTAGTGGGGGTTGGGTGGATGGTGGTGGTGGCCATCATGCAGAACATGGTTTTGTGTTAGTGCTGGCAGTGTATAATAAAGAATTTGATTTCCTTTTTACATGGCAGACTATTGAATACTGTAAAACTATTGAACGGATGGTAAGCTCAAGTTTTGAAGATTTATGCAGCAACTGGTCCTGTTTTTCCTTTCACAACTTGGTCTGGAAGAGCATTGCTGGATATTGGAGATACTAGAGAAGTGAGGTTTGACTCTGTTTCACTGATGGGGTATGGTCGAAGGAGTGGGCAGGCATTTGAGAAGTGAGTAATGTAATTTTCTTTAGTTGGGGCACCAGAGGAGCCATTCCATACTGAGCCAGACATTAGCATTTGGAGGCCGCAGGGAGATAACCCGCATGGAGGAGAGGGACCCCTTGTTTAGGGCAGGAGACTCTCCCTCACTTGTCGCAGGGCACTCACCAAGATACCCCACACCTGTGAAGAACAACTACCAAGGAGGCTTCCAGTCCACCCAAAACTTTCAATTCGGAAACCAAGCCACCTTTACTCTTGAGAGAGGTAAGGACCGGTCATTAAACTGGATTTGGTACGTCCCACAGAAGGACCTATATGGAGGGCTGGACGCAGTGGTACTCCTGCCCCTGACCCCAGGCCACGACAGTGGCTGGGGTCCTTATTTGTGCGGCTGTCGGCTGCACTGGGTTTGTCTGTCTGGTATTTGTTTGACTTGGTGTTTATTGTCAAAAAGTTGTTTGCCTCGGTGTACACCCTGCTGCAATGTTTTTTGAAAAATTTTCAGGACTTCAAGGAGCGAGCTGCAGGTTCCGGGCAGCCTTAGGTTGCATTTGGCTGATTTATTTTGTCTTTGTTCTTTGTTGTCTTGGTCTTTGTCAAATGTGCTAGGGTCAGTCATCTTCGTCGACCCCCTACTAGTCTGGCCGACTCTGAGTGAGTGGAAGGGGAGTTGATCACCTCCCGGGAAGCCAAAGAGCTCCCTTAGGCAATTAGTCAGGAATTGGTTGGAATGTTTAAACTCTGAATAAACATTTGGTAGAAGTCAAAACTCGGACTGTCTGGTGTATGAATGTAAGTATGAGAGTCTGTGTGAAGTGAAAGTAACTGAAGTTCTGGGGTAGATTTAAAAGTTATAATGTTAATGCATTTTGATTTACTGCGATTCTGTGAATGGGAGTGGCCCACTTTCCAGGAGGGGTTGCCTGATGCAGGGTCTTTTGATCTGACCACTGCCTACCAGGTCAATTATGTCATATACCGCCGCCCAGGCCATCCTAATCAAATTCCTTATATTCAGATTTGTGTTGACATATTGTCAAGAAACCCTGGTGGATGACAGCTTTCCTCCTGAGGGGAAAATTGGGACAGCGACAGACAGTCCTCTTGGCGTCGGCCCAGAAGAACAAAACTCCCCCTGTTCTCCAGGGTCCAAGTGAGGATGCACTTACTAGGGTAAGGCCTCCCCTGTATGCTCCCCCACCCGCTGGCCCGATGGTGGCTAAAGACCCTGGCCCGAACCACTGTCTCCTCCACAGCCTGATTCCTTTCCTCTGAAAACACCAGTCCAGGACCCGTCATCGTTCTCCCCTCCTTACACTAGGCAAGGGACAGCATATGGAGAGAGAGGGAGAGAGAGAGGGGAAGAACCGGCAGGACCCAGCAGCATCCGCCAGTCCTGCAGTTCCTATGCTGCCACTACGGCAGGCAGGCCCTTTAGATTTGGGTCCAGACGGGCATTCTTTCATGGTCTATGTCCCCTTTTCTACTAGTGACCTGTACAATTGGAAGAACCAGAATCCTTCTTTCTCCCAGAACCCACAGGGATTAATCTCTCTTTTAGAGTCTGTGTTTTTTACCCATCAACCTACCTGGGATGATTGCCAACAGTTGATACAAACTCTTTTCACTTCAGAGGAGAGAGAGAGAGAGTCAAGGCAGAAGGGAGGAGATTTGTACTGGGACCGGATTGGCAGCCTACCTCTGACCAAGATAGATTAGAGGCTGTGTTTCCCTCCAGGTGACCTGACTGGAATCCCAATAGTGAGAGGGGAAAGGAGGATCTAAATCGGTATCGCCAGACTCTATTGGGGGACATCCGAGCTGCTGCTCGGAGACCCACAAACCTCTCTAAAGGGACAGAGACAGTCCAAGGGCCTAATGAGAGCCCGGCAGCATTCCTGGATAGGCTGTGCGAGGCCTATCAGGTGTATACCCGCATAGAACCTGATGCCCCAGAAAATCAGAGGGCTGTCATTGTTGCATTTGTTTCCCAGGCGGCCCCAGATATTAGAAAATATTGCAGAAGTTAGAAGGCTTTGAGGGGAATGCAATCTCTGAGTTGGTTGAGGTAGCCCAGAAGGTTTTTAACAGTCTGGAGGACCTGACAGCAGGTTTAAACACCCGGATGGCCAAGGTCCTCCTGGCCCTGAACGAGGAAAAAGGCCCAAGGGGCTGGAGTGACAATAAGAATAAAGGAAAGCCTCATGGGAGAAAAGGAGTCCAACCCAGGCTTGGAAGAAATCAGTGTGCACTTTGCAACAAGGAAGGACACTGGAAAAGGGAGTGCCCTGAAGTTCTGGGGAACTGACTCCTGTGCTGGTGGAGGAGGTGGATTAGGGAAGTCAGGGCTCAGCTGGCCCCCAAGAGCCCAGGATAACTCTGACAGTGGGGGCCCAAAAGGTGGACTTCCTTGTAGACACGGGAGCCACCTTCTCTGTCGTGCAACAGCCAGGGGTCCGGTCTCTAAGAACAAAATCCCCATCAAAGGGGCAACTGGAAAAGTGCAATGCTACCCATGTACAAAAGGACAGATCAGCGACCTAGGAAACGGCTCAGTGACTCACTCATTCCTAGTAATGCCAGAGTGCCCTTACCCTCTGCTAGGCCGGGACTTGCTGAGTAAATTATGGGCCACAATCTCTTTTAAAGGGCCAGGGCCAGAGGTCAAGTTGCAAGACCCAGGGACTGCGGGGATCTATCTTCTGACATTGCCCTTACAGGAGGAATATTTACTACATGAGGAGGAGCCTGGGGAAGTCTCCGCAGATACCTATCTCCAACAACTAAGACAGGCTATCCTGGGAGTTTGTGCAGAGGACAATCTGCCAGGGTTAGCTAAACACCGGCCTCCAATTGTAGTCCACTTAACCAGCAGTAACACCCCAGTCAGAATCCGGCAGTATCCAATGAGCCAGAAAGCAAGAGTGGGAATCGCCAAGCACATTAAGAGGCTGAAAGAGGCTGGAATCTTGATTCCTTACCAATCTGCTTGGAAGAATCCCCTGTTGCCAATACAGAAACCAGGGACTGAGGATTTCAGGCCAGTGCAGGACTTAAGGGAAGTAAACAAGAGGGTTGAGACTATCCATCCCATGGTTCTGAACCCTTACACTCTTCTCAGCCTCCTCAAGCAAGAACACTGGTTCTATACTGTTTTAAAGCTCAAGGATGTCTTTTTCTCCCTTCCCTTGGCAAAGCAGAGTCAATCTATTTTCGCCTTCGAGTGAGTGGACCCGACAGATGGAGAGTCTGGACAGTTATCTTGGACTAGGTTGCCACAAGGGTTTAAGAATTCATCCACTCTGTTCGATGAGGCCCTAAACCAAGACCTCCTGGAGGTCCGTCAGGACCATCCACGGGTGACTCTGCTCCAATATGTAGACGACTTCCTACTGCCCACGGAAGAGGAACAGGACTGTAGACAGGCAACTCGAGAGTTGCTGACCACCCTAGATCATTTGGGCTATCGGGTCTCAACAAAGAAAGCTCAGCTTTGCACTGCCCGAGTAACATATTTGGGTTACAACATAGAAGGGGGTAGGCGAACTTTATCCAGTAGCAGAATAAAGGCCATTTTGTCAATCCACAGGCCTACCAGCAAAAGGCAAGTCCGGGAGTTCCTCGAGGCAGTGGGTTATTGCAGGCTATGGATACAAGGTTTTGCAGAAATTGCGAGACCACTATACTCTGCAACGGGGGAAAGGAGGCTGCCCTGGTCGGGACAGAAAAGGAGGAAGAGGCTTATAAGAGACTGAAAGAAGCCCTGATAAGCGCCCCGGCACTCGCCCTGCCAGACCTAACCAAACCCTTTCAACTATATGTAGCTGAAAGCAAAGGGGTGGCGAAAGGGGTCCTCACACAACCCCTAGGACCATGGAAACGCCCCGTAGCTTATCTCTCTAAGAGACTCCACACTGTGGCCTCGGGATGGCCCAACTGCTTGAGAGCCATTACAGCCACCGCCCTCCTGGTAAAGGAACCCTCAAAGCTAACCTTTGGCCAAAATCTCCAAGTAGTTCCTCCGCTTGCAGTTGAGACCTTATTAAGGAGCCCCCCGGAGAGATGGATGTCCAACATCCGCATTACCCAGTACCAGGTGTTACTGCTAGACCCACCACGAGTCAGCTTCCTGAAAACAGCTGCCTTAAACCCGGCCACACTCCTCCCTGACGAGGAGGCAGAGCCCCCTTTGCATGACTGCGAGGAGACATTGACTGCCCTCACTTCCCTCCGAGAGGACCTTGTGGACCAGCCACTGCAGAATCCAGATGAGACCCTCTACACCAAGGGGAGCAGCTTCGTGGATGAAGGTACCCGGTATGCAGGGACAGGAGTGGTGACACAAAAGGAGGTTCTCTGGGCACAGGCCTTAGGACTAGGCACCTCAGCTCCAAAGGCAGAACTTATAGAACTCACTCAGGCCCTCTGGTGGGGAAAAGGAAAAAGAGTGGACATTTTCACAGACAGTCGGTATGCTTTCGCCACTGTACACGTGCATGTGGCCCTATATCAGGAAAGGGGCCTCCTGACCTCAGGAGGAAAGGACATTAAAAATGCTTCTGAGATACTTAACCTCCTGGCAGCCATATGGGGGCCAAAAGAAGTGGCAGTAATTCATTGCCGAGGGCACCAGAAGGGTGATAGTCCCGAAGCACAGGGAAATCGACTTGCAGACCAAACCGCCAAGGACGAGGCTTAAAGACCAGTAGGGCCCCGAGAAGTTCTTGTAGCCCTGCCAGCACGAAGGCTCCCAGAGAAGCCTACTTATGTGATGGGGGAGCAGAGGCTAGCTGTGAAACTAGGGGCCCAGGAAGTAGAGGCTGGATGGCTAATCCTGCCAGATGATAGGCCTATAGTGCCAGAAGCCCTGGGGCCGACCATCACTTCCAAGACCCACCAGAGCACCCACCTGGGGGGAACGAAGCTATCAGAACTACTGGGAAGAGAATTTTACATCCCAGGGCTCCAGAAAAATATCCCAAGATGTGGCTAGGAGGTGCCAAGTGTTTGCCCGGGTAAACCAAGTGCCCCCATTGTGGACGCGCCGGGGCAGCGATTCCAAGGAAAGAACCCTGGAGAACACTGCGAAGTGGACTTCACCGAGATACTAGGAGGACAAGGAGGGTATAAATACTTGCTGGTTTTCATTGATAACTTCTCTGGCTGGCCTGAGGCATACCCAACCAAGGCAGAGACAGCACAGTCCTTACAGGCTTTGCAGAGCAGCGCCTGGTGGGCACGACGGGTGATGAGAGCCTTAAGGGAGGAGGACGTGCTGCGATCCAGCCCAACACAGCCTGCCTTCTCTCTGGGAGGTCTCGTCTGGGTGCAGCGCCAGGACCCTAGCAGCCTGGAACCTAGCTGGGATGGACCTTACCAGGTGGTGCTGAGCACTCCAACCGCCATCAAAGTCACAGGAAAGAGGCACTGGATCCATCATACGCAGGTTAAGAAAATGAAGGACAGCCTCGAGGGGTGGCGGGTCCAGAAGACCGGAGACCCTTTGAAGGTCAGACTCACTTGGTGTTCTTCCTAACTCTCCTCATCTGCCTGCAGCCGGGACTGGGAAATCCCCATTCGGCCAGAAATTACTCTTGGGAGGTCACAGGTACTACTGATGGGACTGTTATAGGCTCTGTTGTTGGAACAGGGGCGCCTGTCATCCCGACAGATCTCTGTAAACTGTTTGGAGAAAACTGGGGAAATTCCCCTAGCAAAACTGCATCCACTGGGGATGGCTCGGGGGGGCCATCAGTGGGTAACCAAAGCCAGGGGTTACGGGTGCGGAGACCTAACCCTAGAGCAAGTATTGTGGCACACTCGACATTATGTCTGCCCCCGAGAAGGGGGTAGGAACTGTGGAGGAGAGGGTGACTTCTATTGTGCCTCTTGGGGTTGTAAGACCCTAGCCCCATGGAAAAAACCTCCCACCGACAAGCTCCTCTGTCTGAACAGAGAGGTTAGACCAGGGGCCCCAAAGAAGAACTGCACAATCGGAAATTGTAACCCTGTCCTCCTCATGCCTCTTGCCTGGAGGACTGAACAAAGAGAAGGGAGACAGAGTTGTAGACTAAGACTCTATGTAAGCGGCCGAGACCCTGGCCAGCTCTTCACCATTCAAAGCCTAACTCTTCCCCGGTGGTCCAACCCGATTGGCCCCTTGCATCCCCTAGACAAGCCAGAGAGGCCAAGCCAGGCACAGCACCCAGCCCCAGCTAAACCTCCTGTTTCCCCAGGGTCAGAAAGCTCTGGGAGCCACAGCCCTACTCCACCTGCAGCCACGACCTCGCCAGATCTTGGGGAACTACAACAGCTTTTGGATACAGGCTGTAAAGTTAACAGTTTTATACACCAAATACTCCAGAATCGTAGAGGAGGACGCTGAATCAAAGATTTGATTCCCAATTAAGACCAGTAGGGAATGTACTGGGCTGCAAATCGGGGGGCGCTGTACCTTCTGTTCTTGGAACAGACAGATAGGAAGGTACTGACATCAGGTCAGGCCTTGAGATATGGTCTCATGGTCCCTCCTCAATATACTGTGCTCTCTGTTCCCCGAAAACATAGATAGGAAAGTGATAATGCTATACTGTGTCAAGAACAAATTGCGTAAACAAGGTTTTGTAACTTTGTAGTTTTTGCAAATAAATAGGCTGTAATGCTTGGAGTCATTGCTACAGTTCCGCCTTTGCTTCCGCGGGGTGATGGAACAGCAAACACCTGGCCAGCTTAATAAAGGTTGCTAAGTATAAATTCTGAGTCGGTGGTCTATCTCACTGAGCCAACCCATAACAGGGGGCGGGGATGAATGGTGGTGGTCGAAGTCATGAGGAAAAGGGTGTTGTGTTAGTTCTGGCAGTGAATAATAAAGAATTTGATTTCCTTTTTACATGGTAGACTATTGAATATTGTTAAACTATTGAAAGGATTTTCAGCTCAAGATCTGAGGTTTATGCCACGAGTGGTCCAGTTTTTCCTTTAACAACTTGGTCTAGAAGAGCATTGCCGGATATTGGAGATACTAGAGAAGTGAGGTTTCATTATAACTTTTTCACCGATGATTCACTTCATGTTACATTTGCCCCATACATTAGTAAGATATTAGTAATAAGGGAAATTGGGTATGGTATACATGGTTATTATCTTCACAATTTTTCTGTAAATCTGGAACTATTCTAATATAAAACATCCATTAAAACAACACTCAAAATCCTAGGAAATGGTAGCAACTGAACATAGTGGAATGGACCACTGAAATGACGGGGGAGTATGGGAATTGTCTTAGAGGAAACACCACCTCCCTGCAGTATTCTGGACTATAATGGTAGTAGAGGAAATGAGATAGAGAGATAGGACAGTTCGGAAAAAATTTTAGGAGTTAAGAGGAAGGTTTCTGTTCTATACCAGTGTGTCTGAGATTTCTGCATCCTCTACCACCCCCGCCCTTCCTGGATGGTCAAGCTGAGGCTTTGTGATGTCAAGACACACCATGGCAACCACTGATTTTGGGCAACCAGAGCTGAAGTGAGTGGCTCCTCATTAACCTTAAGAGTATATATAGAGGCTAGGACCCTTGAGTAGAGTCTGTTGCCTCAAAATAGAGAAACTTAATAGGACGATAGTGTAGAATAGTAGAAATAAGGAATAAGACTCCAAACACAAGGATGGATGAAGAAACTGCAAGTACAAAAGTGAGTTTATGTTTGTATTACGGGTGGTTGGATGGATGGTGGTGGTCGCAGTCATGAGAAACAGTGTGTTGTGTTAGTGCTGGCATTGTATAATAAAGAAGTTGATTTCCTTTTTACATGGCAGACTATTAAATACAGTTAAACTATTGAAAGGATGGTCAGCTCAAGATGTGAAGTTTTATGCCACAACTGGTCCAGTTTTTTTCTTTAACAACTTGCTCTACAACAGCATTGATGGATACTGGAGATACTAGAGAAGTGAGGTTTCACTCTAAGTGTTTCACTGATGATTCACTTCATTACATTTGCCCCATATATAAGTAAGATATTAGGAATAAGGGAAATTGGGTATGGTGTGCGTGGTTATTATCTTCAAAATTTTTCTGTAAATCTGGAAATATTCTAAAATAAAACATACATTAAAACAACACTCAAAATCCTAGGAAATGTTCATATCTGAACATAGTGGAATGGACCACTGAAATGACGGGGGTGTACGGCAATTGTTTCAGAGGAAACACCACCTCCCTGCCATATGATGGACTATAATGGAATGAGAAGAAATGAGAGAGAGAGAGATAGGTCAGTTTGGGAAAAATTATAGGAGTTAAGAGGAAGGTCTCTGTTCTATAACCAGAGTGTCTGAGATTTCTGCATCCTCTGCCACCCCCGCCCTTCCTGGATGGTCAAGCTGAGGCTTTGTGATGTCAAGCCACACCAAGGCAATCACTGATTTTGGGCAACAAGAGCTGAGGTGAGTGGCTCCTCATTAACCTAAACAGTATATATAGAGGCCAGCACCATTTTTGTAGTGTCTGTTGCCTCAAGATAGTGAAACTTAATAAGATGATATTGTAGACTAGTAGAGATAAGGAACAGGACTCCAAACACAAGGATGGATGAAGAAACTGCAAGTCCAAAAGTTAATTAGAAGTCTGTTTCTCAACTGGATGATGAAGAAGTGAATAAGGTCAGAATACCTTATTCAAATGCTGCAGCTTCCCCAGTAAGTCCTCACCCAAGATTCTGGTCTTGTGCTTTTTTGCCACAGACACTTCCTCATTCAATCCTTTGCCATTTAATTACAAGCATATTTACTAATCATTTTCCAATTTCTTCCCCAAAACCAATGTCTTTCTGTTTTTAACTTGTTTCCAAACTACATAACCAAGATATTACCGATGGTGACTTTGGACTTTAAGCTGAATGAAGACAAGAGGGAGAAAGACAGAAAGAATGCGATAATTGTATTTTACTACAGGAAGGGTTAAACCTCCAGTAAGCAAGACAACAACCTCCAGGAGGTAAGGAAGAAAAGAACCTGGTGTTCAATTTAGGTTTGGATTGGGGGGTGGGGGTGGGATGGATGTTGGTGCTCCTAGTCATGAGGAATAGGGTGTTCTTTTAGTGCTGGCAGTGTATAATAATGGATTTGATTTCCTTTTTAAAAGGTAGACTATTGAATATAGTTAAACTATTGATGGGATTGTCAGCTCAAGATGTGAAGTTTTATGCCACAACTGGTACAGTTTTTCCTTTAACATCTGGGTCTAGAACAGCAATGCTGGATATTGGAGGTACTAGAGAAGTGAGATTTCACTCTGTTTCACTTTTGATTCATTTCATGTTACATTTGCCCCATACCCTAGTAAGATATTAGTAATAAGGGAAATTGGGTATGGTGTACACGGATATTATCTTCACAATTTTTCTGTAAATCTGGAACTATTCTAAAATAAATCATCTATTAAAATAACACTCAAAATTCTAGGGAAATTTAATATCTGAACGTAGTTGAATGGACCACTGAAATGACGGTGGAGTATGGCAATTGTCTGAGAGGAAACAACACCTCCCTGCCATATGCTGGACTATATTGGAACTACAGGAAATGAGAGAGAGAGAGAGAGAGAGAGAGAGAGAGAGAGAGAGATCAGTTTGGGAAAAATTTTAAGTGGTAAGCCGAAGCTCTCATATGTATAACGAGAGCATCTGAGACTTCTGCATCCTCTTCCACCCCCGACCCTCCTGGATGGTCAAGCTGAGCTTTGTAATGTGAACCACACCATGGCAACCACTTAATTTGGGCAACCAGAGCAGTACTGAGTGGCTCCTCATAGACCTAGAGAGTATATATAGAGGCTAGGACCCTTTCAGTAGTGTCTCTTGCCTCAAGATAGCGAAACTTACTAAGAAGGTATTCTAGACTAGTAGAGATAAGGAATAACACTCCAAACACAAGGATCAGTGAACAAACTGAAAGTCCTAAAGTGCATTGGAAGTCAGTTTCTCAACTGGATGGTGAAGAAGTGCTTAAGGTCAGAATACCTTATTCATATGCTGCCCCTTCCCCAGTAATTCATTACCCAAGTTTCTGGCCTTGTGCTTTTTGGCAACAGACCCTTCCTTATTCAAATCATTGTCATTCAATTACAAGTACCTTTCCAAATCATTTTCCTATTACTTCCTCTAAACCATTGTCTTTCTGTGTTTAACTTGTTTTCAAACTACATATGCTATGCCCAGATTTCAACTTCCCCTCAAGACAGACCACATGTGAGCCGAGTCCGATGCAAAAGCATAGAGTCTTTTATTCAAGCCTGGGACGTAGTCCCCCTCCTGCCTCCATTACTAGATTCAAGAGAGAGCTCCGAGTCCCAAGGGAACAAAGAATTTATAGGGCTTGCTGTCGGGGGGTGGGTGCACACACTGACCATTAATTTGGCCGATTCTGGTTGGTTGATTGAGTGTAGGGGGCAAGTGACACCAGGGTAGGGTGCAGCTAGGGTCTGGTTACAGAAAGACAGGGGGGTGGCGAGCATACTATTGGCCTTGGGCTAGTATCCCCCACTTTCCCATTGGCTGAGATAAGGGCAGGCTGAGTAACTGATACATTCTGCGGCTTTTTCTGGGAACAGGGGATAAGGGCACAGCTACCAGTCCTGTTCTGTCCTTTCATTCCCCCCTTGTCTTAGAACTTCCAGGTAAATCATGAGGTGGACTGAACTATCAACTGAACTACTTTTATACACTTCTTGACAAATTGGACTAGTCTGTTAATAATGCAAGGGCCCTAAGTGAACAGCAGCAGGAGTATTACAAGGGGTCTGCGGAGGTCCGCTGTCTTCTTGATGGTGTTCTGCAGTGGGTGTGTCTAGTCAGAGGTCACATACCAGTCAGGCTCACTGCTGTCCTGGGCACAGAATGATCTGGGCTTGTGACATGGCAGAGACTACCTATAACAAATGGTCTGGTGGAAGGGAAAGAAAACATTTCAGTTTTAATAACCTTCATCAAAAGAGAGTTTTTCTTCTTAAAAATTCCTCTATGGCTATCAAAATGCCAAATCAAGATTAATTTATCTACAGTATTCAATTTGGCCTGATGTTTGCATAAACACAACGAGAATGGTAACTGACTACCTTTGCTGGAATTTCATCATTTAATCTTAATATGCACCATTGGGCCAGGAAACCAAGCCATCCAGCTGCCATCAGGCCTGCCTCCAGTATTTGCTGCATTAGGTGAATCCCTCACCTGTAGCAACTCCACCTGATCCCATGCTCTAGGCTTTAAGGCCCATCTCAGTAGCCCTACTACTTGTTGTGGTCCAGAGTGTGTGGGGGTTCCACAGGGATGCAGAGGTGTCCTTATTGCTCCACTTCTACTCTTTCCAACCGCCAGTGATGGTATAGCATGGGCCTGAAGCTCCAGCACCAGCCACATTCAGGGCTCCCAAGCAGGATACTAGGCTTTCTCCGTGGCACTCTTATTGGCTTAAAGTCTTCAGAGCTCATACAGGTTTCTTTAAAACATGATACAATAAAGTTTCTGGTTAAGAAAATCACTACTTAAAACCGGTCTTATTGAGTTCATTCCAAGAAATGTATTGCCCTGACTTATTAAGCATTTACAGATTTCAGAGGAATCATATAATGAGATAAACATACTGATCTGCTCTAAGATCTTCTGATTTTTCTTGTCAGTCCTTTAAGAATGCATAACTATGCCTCAGACCTTCCATTCTAAATAGGACATTCCCAGCTCTCTACTGCCGAGGTTTGTACCACCCCTGATATGGGTATGGTCATGCAGGCCTGCAAGACAGTACACAGGCTGCCAACTTTTAGCTGTTTCTCAATAGAGACCAAAACCTGATGGGTATTCTTTGTCCAGTTGGGAATCTTCCCTCTTGGCAGCCAAACACCCTTTACATTTGGGGTTCATCCCATATAGTCCCCTTCCAGGTCATCTAACACATAGCTATAACAATGTCCCTCAGTGTGGGAGACTCGACACTTACCAGTTATATCCAAAGACTACCAAGGACTATAGACCATCACCGGCCCACAGCTACAGCTACATTTAAACCTGTAAGAGAATTGAAGGTTAATACAACATATTATTACAATGAAACATAATATGGGACACATGGCCGCTTCAAGCAGCTAAATGCTACAATACTAAACATGAGATATGGCAGGGCTACACACACATTTTAGGGAAATGAATAAAGTACACTCTTTGACCTTTCTATATAAGGTAAAATTGTCCTTGTCTTTCTGAAGCCATGTCTATGAAGATGCAGGCATCATCTGAGCCTATTATACAATTTTCTGCAGGTATAGTCCTTTTCAAGTTGGGGTGAGTCCTGGGGTTCTGAACTTCTTTACCCATACAGAGTCCCCATGATGGAAAGGATGTACAGAGTCCGAGGTGGCACTGCCAGGGCATCTCGAACAAGCTTATGTGTGGCTTGTCATTTCTCTAAGAGATCACGTCCAAGTTAGGGGTACAGGCATTCTGGCATAAGTAGAAACGAATGAGTTACCATGTTCTTTCTGAGGTCCACAGTCCACTTTGATGTACAAAGAAAAAGGCAGTTTGTCCGGTGGCTCTTAGAACTGGTGTCTTCATAGATGTTACTGGTCCCATTGGCTCTGTCAAGACTGAATAGGCTGCTGCAGAATACACCAGATAATTAACGGGGGTTCTATTTATCTACAAATATTTATACCTAAGTAGACATATAAACATCAAATAAACATCCACATTTACACCTTTTCAGTGAACAAGTATTATTACAGTCTTGGGAATTTTGGCAGATAACAGGAACACTGCCCAAGTCCCCTGATGTGGGCCTGACAAGCACAGATATGGGGGCCTTTGGCTGGGGGGTGTATGGTCTCCATCCTTTCTCTCTCGGCACTCCTAAGGGCTGGATCATTGGAGAGGTCTCTTCACCTAGGCAAGGCTGTGCTGAGCCACTTGGGGCAAAAGTGCTTTCTGCTTCCATTTTGCCTAAAAGGTCTCTGTCCATTAGAGGGACCAGGTCAACTGGTAAATAGAGATATTCATGAACCACCTGATGGCCGCCTAACTGACATCGGCAGGGACAGCAGAACAGTCTGCAGCTGTGGTACCATACTACCATACGGGTAGCTCCAATAATGGTGACTTCCTGTCCTGAGAGGGGAGCTACCTTCTGAGTAACTACCAAGTGCTCTGCCCCTGTATCAATCTTAAAATTCACAGTCTGGCCCCCAATCTTCATTTTGACCATCTACTCATGGGGGCCCAGTTGGAAAAAGCCCAGTCTGTCCTAAGAAGAGTCAGCTATTGCCAGTCCAAGGAGGTCTGCCTCAGTTCGCTCTGGCTAATAGTGGTTGGGTAGTTTGGATGGCCTTGCCAGCTTCTTCTGGCCTGGTACTAAACTTTACTCTGTCCCTTCTTACACATGCAGAACTGGACCCCAGGCAGCGAGGTTTGAGCAATTTTAAAATTCCTTAACATACATTTTATCATTCATGTTGCAGGGAGGGACCGGGTTGGCTCCTCCTGAATAAAATAACTCATCAAAATAAGGCTTATTTTCTAACTTTATTTTTCCCTGGGTGTGGACAACAAATGACACTAATCAGATTGACATAAAGGATTTAACCTTTGTTTAGGGAGGCAAGTGCAAAGCATTTACTCCCAAGTGTCATTGGTTTAGGGAAGATAGGATTTCTGCTCAGTTTCCCTATTTTACTAGTCCCAGCTTACTGGTCTATCATGCATTCAATTTTCTTAAAATGTATTCTGGCACAGGAGAAAGTTGTTTTGCTGTACACAGGTAGTTTAACCCCTATATAACTGGGCTTGGACCTCTGCCCAGCAAACTGGAGTCTATAAGTTGACTATGCAGCCTCTGGTTTTTCTAACCCAAGGAGGTTTCAGCCAGTCCCTGAGTCAGACTCCTCCTCTCTTGGAGAATTTCAAAGTCCTGATGGCTTCCAGGTCCAGGGAGAGTGCCTTTTTGTTAACCCTTAGGGTCCTGCTTTTTGCCTTTTTAACAGTTTCCTTCCTGGCAGAGCAGCAACCAGGCCTCTTTCAAGGGAGTGCACTAGAATGGGACATTAGCCCCTCCTGTGAGCAGGCTGCTCCACCTAGTGTCTCCCAGGGGCCCAGCCAGAGCGACCCCCAGCAAATTCTGGAAGCTGCTGCCCTTTTGCAGTGGTATGGACTCAAGCAGTGGGTTCACTGGATGTAGCCAGCAGGGAAGCGCTAGCTGGCTTCTGCCTGCAGCTGCTCCTGCCCACAAGCTCTGCCCCGCAGCAACACCTCATGGGTAGCTCCAGCACCTTGGAGTTCTCCAGCTTAGCCTGCACTTTGGTGCCCAACAGCAGCTGCTGCAGCTCAAGTAGGCTAGCTTCGATCCAGGAGCAGGCGGCATCTTCTCCTCCAGGGGCTTCTGGGCCTTGCGGTCAGCTCAGGCATTCAACCCCCCCTTCTTTGACCTGGCTCTCAGGGGCTGAGTCTGCCTGGCAAACAGTTCTAAATTACCAAGGGGGCTGCGGATTCTAGCTTTGTGCCTCCTCTGCTTTTCTAGCGGGAGTTTAGTTGTTGTTGTGTTTTTTTGTTTGTTTGTTTGTTCGTTTTTATTCTTAGAAACCTTGATCCTTTAATGTTTTCCAAATTGAACATTCAGTAATTTTGGATTAATATTTATGAACATATTTTAAATGTACTTTTACTCTTAAGATATATCTAGACCTTTTGTGATAAAACTAAGAACAGGTATCAGTCTGATTCAGCATTGGAGGGGTTAAAAGAATAAACCAAGGCAGAGAAAGACTTTGCTTATAATTATTTTTTTTGTAACCTTGAAGTTCATTGATAAACCTGTTAGATTTGCAGCCAGCAGCATAACTACCAAAACCCGGCCCCCCTTGTCTCAGCCCAGGCCCATTGCTTTTCCTCACAGAGTCGGCCTGGAAATATAACGGGTGCATAGGGAGGTTTCTTGCATACAGAAAACCTGGAGACCATCTGAAATCCAGTTACAGATGCTTTCAGAATCCGGATGAGGGAGGAAGGGAAAGACCAGGTTATGTTCTCTATGTGGGTTCTAATAAACAATTGAAAACAACAAGTTAAACAAAATACAGTCACAGGCAGTAATTCTCTTCATCCTGCGGAGCTGTCCACCAAAGAGATAAGAAAACCATGAATAACAAGTTCTTTGAAATTTGCTACTTTGTTAATTTGCTAAGCAAAACAGTTCACTTGAAAAGACTTCTCTCTTGCACTTTTATAAGCAATCTCAGAACTAAGCAATCTTGGAATTACAGCGATTTACAACCCAGGTAAGAGCAACTTATAGACAGAAATTTATATTAACTAAGTGGGCTGATTCCTTCTGTAATGCCGAGCAAAAGACTCTGAGAACTGCTAGAGATTCTTGCAGCCCATCCCGGGTCCAGTCCAAACATTCAGCCAGATGAATTAACAGAAATGCAAAATAAATCAAAGTAACTTCCACTTCACGCAGACTAGTAATGAACAGTCAAAATAGACAAACACTCATATTCACACTCTCTCGGTAGACTAGCCCAGGCTGGAGCTGAGCAGAAAACAAAACAATGCCCAACTCCCCAGATTAGTGTGGGGGCACTCCTGGCACCCATGTCCCAGAACAGAATTCTCGACCAACCTTTTGGTGAGAACCTACAGGAGGAGTTAAGACTGCTTCCAGTCCCCCCTCTCTGTAGCAAATTGGCTAGCCCTACACAAACAAAGAGCTGTTCACTAATGCTTTCTCAATGTCTCGGCATTCATTCCAACTCCACAATCTCTATTGTACCCCTTCAAAAGTATTTTTAACAGGTTTACTTTTTCCCGACCTCATGATGATTGGTGAGGAGAGACAGACAATGGAGGGAGTGACCTGTTTTCACAGGTCCTTACTCAGTTGCCCGCCTGACCGAAGTCGTGGAGCCACACAAAGGAGAGGAGAGGACAGGCACCCTCCCTCCACACTCACATACTTTCACCAAACATTCATTCAGCAAAGGCATTTAGCTCCCACAACACACAATTTTTCCCAATTCAAACCGAAACTTAAACTTTTAGCAAATATTCAGCATCTCTCAATCAGTAACATTTTTAAGAATAAACATAAAAAATTCAAGACATACGTTTTTTATCAGTTGAATTCAGGAAGCTTCAAGGTCCCAAGTTCCCAGCAGTTCTGGAAAACCACACTGAGGCTGGCAAGAAGGTTTGGCCCAGCCCTTGACTTTAAAACGACCATAATGCTTAAAGGAGTTGTTTGAGTCTGTCCCATCACGTCTGTCCAGTAAGTCCACAGAAAACAGAAAGAAAAAATACAGACAAATACAGTCTTCCAACTCTATGGAAGCAAAACTGCTGGGAGCCGGTCCATGCTTGCTGTTTCAAGGGACCTGGCATATATGGCATACGGTTCTTAATATGTTTGCTCACCTTCTTGGCGCTGTGTTTTAACCAAGGTCACCTCTCTGAGAAAGGTTGAATCCCCAGGTAGGGATTTTCCCCTGAAGTTAGGGAGGGAATAAAACCCCTCAACTTAGTGCCAGGCGGGTAATTAATCACTTTAACTATGAACAAGCATGCTTAAGCTACATAATCTTTACTCCCTGGAATGGAGATAAGAAACGCCCTAACCTTTGTAATAGAGATTGATAGGATTGAATCAACTGGTATAAATACAGATGTAACAAGACAGAAAGAGACAGAACTTAGAAGAGAACCAAGAAGACAGAACCTACACAGAACCTACAGACAGAAGAACTTCGCTGGAGAGAACATGTCAAAAGATCCTGGACTGAACCTGACTACAGAAATTGTCAAGAGAACCTGACTAGACCCTGGTGACTGAACCTGGATGGAGAACCTGGACAGAACCTGGCTGGAGAACCTAGCGAGGGAACATGGCCACAGAACCTGGCTGGAGAACCTGAAGAACCTAGCGAGAGAACATGGCTACAGAACCTGGCTGGAGAACCTGGAGAACCTAGCAAGAGAACATGGACACAGAACCTGGCTGGAGATCCTAACCAAAACTTCGCTGGAGATCCAGACAAGAACTTCCCTGGAGATCTCATAAGAAAAGGGTGGATAGTCTTCGCCGACTCCGCCCACACCTTTGGGAACCCCTGGAACAGGATTCCCCTAGGTAAACACACGCCCCCCCCGCCATTGAGAACCCCACACTCGGAATGGATAGGACTCCACCAGGGTACTGCAGACCCCCCTATAGAGGATAAGTAGGGTAAGAAGGTGGATAATACAGAACTTAGATTGAGAAGATGTGCCATACTGAGTCCAAAGAAAGAAGACTCTGTATTGATTCTTAGATTGAGAAGATGTGTCATACTGAGTCCAAAGAAAGAAGACTCTATTGATCTTTAGATTAAGAAGATGTGCCATACTGAGTCTAAAGAAATAAGACTCTGTATTGATCTTTTAACACATATGCTTGCTAGCAGAGGAGTTAAGGTTACTCCCAGTCAGATGGAACATTTTATACAAGAAATACGTCCATGCTTTTCTGAGGAAGGAAAGGTGCCGGAAAGGTAAATGTAGAGGCATGGGAGAAGGTAGGCCCAGGGAGCCTTATCCTTAACCCCACTGCAGCCTTTCCACCCCGGGAAAGTGCAGGATTGGCAAGCTCTCCCTGGGGTGATAGATCAGGACTCAGGTAATAGCGGAAAGCGCCAATCCTACTCTTAAAATGGATACAAGAGAGCATTTTGGGTTTTTCTTTTTAATGCCTGCTTTTAAAAAATGAAAAAGGGGGAATTTGCCAGGAGCTGGTCCATGCTTGCTGTTTCAAGGGACCTGGCATATATGGCATACTGTTCTTAATATGTTTGCTCACCTTCTTGGCGCTGTGTTTTAACCAAGGTCACCTCTCCGAGATCGGTTGAATCCCCAGGTAGGGATTTTCCCCTGAAGTTAGGGAGGGAATAAAACCCCTCAACTTAGTGCCAGGCGGGTAATTAATCACTTTAACTATGAACAAGCATGCTTAAGCTACATAATCTTTACTCCCTGGAATGGAGATAAGAAACGCCCTAACCTTTGTAATAGAGATTGATAGGATTGAATCAACTGGTATAAATACAGATGTAACAAGACAGAAAAAGACAGAACTTAGAAGAGAACCAAGAAGACAGAACCTACACAGAACCTACAGACAGAAGAACTTCGCTGGAGAGAACATGTCAAAAGATCCTGGACTGAACCTGACTACAGAAATTGTCAAGAGAACCTGACTAGACCCTGGTGACTGAACCTGGATGGAGAACCTGGACAGAACCTGGCTGGAGAACCTAGCGAGGGAACATGGCCACAGAACCTGGCTGGAGATCCTAAGCAGAACCTCTCTGGAGATCCAGACCAGAACTTGGCTGGAGATCCTGGCTGTAGATCCTGGCTAGGCTGCTGATCAACTGAACACTGTCTCCGTGTCCTTCCTTCCTCGCCGACTCCGTCTACGCCTTTGGGAACCCCTGTACCTGCTGTTGCTGGACCCCGGCACAAAACCAAAACAACCTTCCAACACCGTGGAAGCAAAACTACAGATTAGATAAGACGATGGCCATGCACCACTCGTCTCTGTTTGAGGGTTTTCTCGGCCCCTAGAGATGAAGGATCGGGGCATCCCCCAACTCCTCCCATGAGTGGGCCCCCAGTGCATCTACCTAGTTCGTTACAGGCATTACAGATTTCATAATTGAGCTCACATAGGACAGAAAATACAGAAAACAACAGACAACACACAGACACCGCGGTTAATCAGACCCTCCTATTCGGGGTCCCTCGTGAGTCTCCGGGGTCCCAGACGAGCCCTCAAATGTTAGGCCCAGATTTCAAGATCCCCCAAGACAGACTACTAGGGAGCCGAGTCCGATGCAAAAGCATAAAGTATTTTATTCAAGTCCGGGACTTGGTCCCCCCCACTGCCTCCTTTACTGGATGCAAAAGAGAGCCCCGAGTCCCAAGGGAAAAAAGTATTTATAGGGCTTGTTCTCGGGGGTGGGGGCACACTCTGACCACTGATTTGGCCTATGCCAGTTTGTTGAGTGATGGCAGGGGGCTAGTGAGGCTAGGGCATGGTACCGCTAGGGTTCTTCTTACACAAAGACAGGCGGGTAGCTAGCATATTCTTGGGCTTGGGCTAGTTTCCCCCACATTCCCATTGGCTGAGATAAGGGCAGGCTGAGTAACTGATACATGCTGTGGCTTTTTCTTGGAAGAGAGGATAAGGACACAGCTATAAGTCCTGTTCTGTCCTTTCACATAACCAAGATTTTGGCGATGGTAAATTTGGTCTTTAAGCTGAATGAAGACAAGAGGGAGAAAGACAGAAAAAATCAGATAATTGTATTTTTCTACAGGAAGGGGAAAACCTCCAGTAAGAAAGCCAACGAATGCAGAAGAAGAAATGCTGGAGTTTTCATCTACCAGAGGTGATACCCAGGGAATCCCAGAGGAACACACTTAACAATGTGTATCCCTCTATCAAAAATGCTTCAGAAATGGGCATTATGAGAAGATGAAAACATTAATGGTCTCCTTGAATAAATACCACCAAGGGTATGAAGGAAATGTTTTTGTATTTTTGCGAGTTTTCAGATGATGGGGAGGGATATAAGGAGGGGGAAGGCATGTGAGAAGAAAGAAATGTAGAATTCTTTAATTGGTGCACCAGACAAGCCATTCCATACTGAGCCAGGCACTTAGCATAAGGACAAAGAGAATACTGAATGGGGATTTTTTCCTTAACACTTTCTCATACTTGCAAGGAAGAAAGAAGCTGATGTTTAATTTAGGTTTGGATTGGGGGGGGTGGGGTGGGATTGATGGTGGTGTGTCGAGTGTTTCCTTCCATGTCCAGCGTGGAGTAGTGTTCGGTATCTGAAAGTGGAGCCGCACAACAAATGAGAGAAAAAGACACGAGATAACTTTGCAATATTGGAGGTGCAGGCGAGCAAGTCCAACTCAAGGAGAGGGACTTCCACCCATGCTCAGGCTGCTACAATCTTTTATTGATCTGGAGCAGCCTTTAGGCAGGTGACTCCCCATTAACAGGAAGACTAGCCCATCAGCAAGGATTTACATAATAATAAATGGGAGAGTAGTTTCAGCTATCACTGTCTGGATAAACAGAGGTGGCACCTAGCTCTGAGCTTTGCTAGGGCTTCAAAGGCACCCAGCATTCCGGGGGTTTCGGGGAGTTCTCTGTCTATGCTTATCAGATAGTGAAGGCAATAAACAGTTTCCCACATCTCCCTCTTATTTTTTCTTTAAAAAATAATCAAGTCCCAATTTCAATGTCCAAAAGTTCTGAGTCCATGTTTCATGGTCCAAAAGTTCATATGTACATGCCAGCAATGAAATGTTGGTTCTGGATGGTGGAAAATGCAGGTCCGGTCCTTTCTGGTCTTGTCCTGGGCAACCTGCAGCGCCGCACAGCTGCTGACTGCTAGCATGGCAAGGCGTCTTCCACCATCTCCATCTCTGAACTGTCTCTTCTGTCTTCGTGCCTGGCTTTTTGTGATCCGTTGTTACAGGAATCCACATGGTCTTGTAGCTGTTCTCTGAAAGTATACAGACATATTCTCGACCAAAGGTTAAAGGAAAAAAAACAAAACCTTACTTGGGGTCTTTTCTGTAACATGATCTTTCCCTGGCTTACCCTGGCATAATGTGTGTTTTTTCTTGGTGTCTCACTATTAGCATTATAAACGAAAAAAAAAATTTCTCTAAATATAATTTAGTTACAGGATCTATTTCCTTACATGGTATTCTTCCACTATATTTTTCCACTATCCCCCCCCCCATTTTTGATTTAATTAGGAGACTTCTTGGAAATTTTATAATGCAGTCTAGATAGCTTTAAATATTAATTTTTTGCACGCAAAAAAAATGAACCTGAGCATGCTTTAGGTTCATAGCATGTTTACCAAGAAATGAAAATTTTTCTTAATACTTTTTGAATAATTACTCATTTCACATTAGCCAAATTTAATTAATTTGAAAACTTGAATTTAATTAATTTGAAAACTATTTTGCTGCCAAATTTAATATTTTAACAATAATCTTAATTTACACTGTAAATATTAATGAAAAGGATCACTTTACATCCTTGTGAAGGCTCTGAGCATTCCTGTTGTTAGGCTAGATTTAGACATAGGGTCTGTTAGCCAAGCCTCCGTTTATCTGGATTCTGGTTTCAGCTGGACCAAATCTCTTCTGTTATTTGGTTCCTGATCTGGGCTGGGCATGGGAAGCAAGAAGCAGCCATGGGGACAGGAGACCTTCCTCAGAAGGGGCGAGTGTTCAAGCCCGTGCACCATTGGCGGGGGGTCTGTGCCCCACATTTGTTGCACCCCAAGTTTTCTCCTACTGGCCCCTGGCTGTGCCTGTCTTAGGTTGCCCCACCCTGTGGGGTCTTACCCATCTTTGACTACCAACTATCTCTGGGACAAGTAGGGTGATGTGAGGTTCAGTTCTGTCTCCTTGTTAACCTATGTCCCTCTGGCCTCATGCCCAGCAACTTCCTTTGGATTCCCTTGCCTGCTGGCGGGGCCCCAGCATTGATCATAGGGAACCCAGGTTTCTTCTCCAGAGAGGGCCCAGCTTACACCATTGGGCAAGAGACAGATCCATGGTACCAGCTTTTCATGATCCCAGCTTGAACAGAGAGCTCAGATAACACCTGTAGGCAATTGGATTCCTCTTGGCAGAAAAAAGTCAAGATAGGTCAATACAGAATGCTTAAGTGCCTGCCCCAGGAGGCCCTCCACACAGTGGAAAGGAATAAATCCCTTCATGTAAACCATTCAAATTCATTTGTAAATTTGTTTGGGATAAATGCACAATATACTGTTTTAAAGCATCAAAAATTATTAATGAGTCTTGTAGAATAATACTATGTAAGAATATTCTTTGCTGTAGGTCATGACAACTTAATTTTAAACTGGCCGTCTCAAAGTTTGGAATGAGGAACCTATTTGCCGAAAACAAAAGCAATTTACAGAAGCAGAGACAGCATGCTATCCAAATTACAGTTTTGGGTAAACACATTATCTAGAGTCCTTAGGTAACCTAGGTAAAACTTAGGCATGTTATCTAAATTCCAGTTTTGGATCTAGAAACCTTGAGTGACCTGGGTTAAACTTAGGCACTTAGGCAGTTTTGGGTCTCCAGGACACTGAGTTGACATGCTAACTGGAGCCCTCTGAACTTGGGATAGCTGTGCTGTCCTTCCCAGGTAAAGGAAAAATGTGCCTTCTAAGACATATGAAATTTATAGTTTTTACCTGAATTAATTATTACCATACTTCACTTTACTGTGCTGCAGGTGGCCTCTGGGCTATTGGTTGTCTGGTTTGTCTTCCTCCTGTTCCTCATCTTCAGTGGACTGCTTGGAGTCGCTGCTCTCTGTGGCTGAGGTAGTTGATTGTTTACAGCTACATGTTATGGCTCCAGGCGCAAGATCTTCAGTCTGGCTAGATTCCTGATGCAGTTTAATATTTCTAGCAGGAATTCATATGGGTTTGGAAAAATTCTCTGGGAATATACAAGTGTACCCTCTGCCAAAGCTTAATAATGGGTCAGGTCCCTTCCATAAACCAGATTCGGGATCCTTCCATTTAACTAGACCATTTTCTTTTGTTTTATTCTGACACCAATGTAGCTCCATAGGTGTCTTTCCATCAGCATCACAAGTGAAAAAAATTGGAGTAATTAAGGCTTGATGCAGCCTACCCACAGGTGATTTCTCCATCATCCCCCCTTTTTGTTTTCCTAATTGAGATTTCAGTCTTTGGTGTTGACGTTCAATAATGGCGGGTCCTTGGGAATTATATGGTATTCCTGTAATGTGCTGAATTTTCCACTTTTTACAAAATTCCTGGAATTGACAGCTTGTATAAGCAGGTCCATTATCAGTTTTAATAATCTTTGGAATTCCCATGATGGCAAAAGCAGCTAAGCAATGATTAATAACCTGTTTTGCCTTCTCTCTTGTAGATACAGTGGCCCACAGGACTTTGAAAAAGTATCTACAGAGGCATGTAACGCCCCAAGACATCCAAAAGGAGTATAATGTGTTACATCCATTTGGCAGATATGATCCCTTAGCAAACCTCTAGGGTTGACTCCTGTGTTAAGCCCTTGAGGTAGATGTAACATGCAACTGGGACATTCCTTGATAATCTGTTTTGCTTTCTGTGGAGAGATTGAGAATTATTTGCACAACATTTTAGCAGGCTGATGTAAAAGCTGATGAGACTCTGAAGCCTCTTTTAATAAAGCAACCAATTGATCAGCATGTGCATTTCCCTTAGTTAATGGGCCAGGTAATACACTGTGAGCCCTGATGTGAGTGATATAAAAAGGGTATTTTCTCTGCTGCACAATCTGCTGAACCTGCTTAAATAGTAAGAATAAACTTTGGTCACTAAGCCATTTCAGCCGGGCAGTTTCAATTCTACTTACTAGGCCCGAAGCATAAGAGGAATCAGAAATTATGTTAACAGGCTGTTGGAAATCTTGCAATGCAGCCTTAATAGCTTCTAACTCAATTCTTTGCACAGAAGTATGACTGGTCAGTATGACTCGGTCAGAATTCATAGAGTGATAGGCAGCTTTCCCATTTGATGACCCATCAGTAAAAACAGTTAAAGCTCCAGGAATTGGTTCCTGCCTAGTATTTTTTGGTATAATGATGGAGGTCTTATTTAAAAATTGTAAAAGTTTATCTTTTAATAGGTGACAACTAAGTTCCCCTGAATATCCACTTAACCCAATTTGCCAATTTACATCAGTTTGAAAGAACATTTCTAATTGCTTTCCAGTGAGGGGAAGATAGATGCATTTAGGTTCTTCTCCTCTAATCTGCTTGCAACGCTTCCTAAGCTGATATATTAATTGAGCCATCAATCCTATATAAGTAATAGCAGTTTCAGAGGACTGATGGCCTAGGTGGACCCATTCAATAATAGCGGGAGAGTCTTTATTTTAGAAGATGACTCCAGTGGGACTATTTGCAGTATGGTTAATCTGTCCCAATAAAGGCAATTCAGGCTATACCCGGGCTACTTGAGCTGAGGATATCGCCTGTTCAATTCTTATCAACTCCTTTCTGGCATCATCTGTTAGCGTTCTGGGTGAGGAAAGTCAGAGTCACCCCTAAGTATATCAAATAAATTTGTCATTTCTCCCGTAGAGATTTTTAGGTAGGGTCTTAGCCAGTTAATGTCCCCTAATAATTTCTGAAAATCATTTAAAGTTTTAAGACAATCTTTTTTTAGTTCCACCTTTTGTGGCCTAATTCATTGGTTTTCAATAATGGTTCCCAGATATTTAAAAGGTGCTTCTTTTTGTACCTTTTCTGGAGCAAGTTTTAAGCCCCATTTAGGGAGCTCCTTCTCTAATTGGAAAAATATTCCTAAAGTCTGCTCTTCCCGTGGACTTGCTAAGAGCAAGTCATCCATGTAATGGATAATGTAACATCGGGAATATCTGTCCCTTAAAGGTTGAACAGCTTGAGCCACATATTTTTGGCACAAGGTAGGACTATTGGCCATTCCTTGAGGCAAAACTTTCCACTGATATCTTCTCATGGGTTCTATATTATTAATAGATGGCACTGAAAAGGCAAATCTTTCTTTATCTTGAGGTGCCAAGGGAATGGTGAAAAAACAATCCTTCAGATCTACTACTATGAGAGACCAATTTAAAGGGATTTGTGAAGGCGCTGGGGTCCAGGTTGCAAAGCTCCCATGGTATGCATAGTAGCATTAATTGCTTTGAGATCATGTATCAATCGCCATTTCCCTGCCACCTTCTTAGGTATAATAAACATAGGCATATTCCAAGGGCTATTGGAAGGCTCTATATGACCAGCTTCTATTTGTTCCTGTATCAATCCATGAATATGACCTAATTTCTCCTTGGTTAATGGCCACTGATCCACCCATACAGGTTTATCATCTTTCCATTGTATAGGATCAGAATGGGGGCGAGGAGACTGAGCAGTGACCACTCCTAAAAAGGTTGATATCCTCGCCTTCCTGGGTTTTTTTACACCTTGATCACTCTGATGTCCCATCTGAGTTACAAGCTGCTGACCTTTGCCAGTAATAATACAAGCTTGTAAACCTTCTAAGACATCCCAGCCCCATAAATTGACTGTAATTCCAGAGACAATGTAGGGCTGAAACCATCCTGTCTGTCCTTCCTCATCTTGCCATTTTAAGACTGCAGCACTACGTTGTGTGTTACCAGGAACTCCCACCCCTCTAATTGAGTCCATAGCTTCGACCATGGACCAACTAGGAGGCCAGAATTCTTTGCTGATAACGCTGACATCTGCCCCAGTGTCTACTAGGCCTTTAAATATTTTTCCTTCTATTCTCAAATTAATCATAGGATGAGTTTTGCTAATTTCCTGTATCCAATAGATGTCTGAGCTTTCAAGTCCTTGCATTCCTCTTTTCCTATTTATAGCCTTGCCTTGTTGATCATAAGGTAGAAGTAGTATCTGAGCAATTCTTTGTCCTGGAGTAATTTGCATAATGTGATTGCATTCTAATATTACTTTAATTTCTCCCTCATAATTTGAATCTATGACTCCAGGCAAAACAGTTAATCCTTTCAGAGTCTTTCCACTTCTCCCTAAAATTAACCCTAAAGTTCCTGATGGCACAGGTCCCCAGATTCCTGTAGGAGCAGCTTGCAGAGCCATATCAGGGGTCAACGTGACCGCTATAGTACTGTTAAGATCTAGGCTTGCTCTTCCTGGAGTGGCCCAAATCAGAGATTTCACTGTGGGCTTTGCAGGGCAGATCTCCCCTTTTATTGACGGGGCTGGGGGTTGCCCCTTTGGCCGTTTCCCTGTGGTTGGCCATACCCTGTGTCTTGATTTAACGGCTGCCCATTTTTGTGGAATCTCGATTTACAATGGCCTGCCCAATGGTAGCCCTTCTGGCATCTAGGACACAGAGAGGTTGGATCTGTTTTGATAGGCTGACGAGGCCAGATGTTAGCGCCTTTCCCTGGAGCGCCCCATTGTGTCCTTCTTGGTTGTCTACATTCTTTTCTAAAATGTCCTATGTTTCCACAGTTATGACAAATTTTATTTACAGGAGCAGCGACAGTGAGTAAATTCACTTGAAAAGTGCCTGACCCCACATTCTGACATGCTCGAATCATTTCTGTAATGGCACTACCTTTTCTCAGAGGCATCAGGCATTTCTTACAATCATCATTGGCATTTTCATAGACTAATTGTTGAATTAAAATGTCTCCTGCTGCCTCATGTTGAATCTGTCGTCTCACTGCTCGAGTGAGACGAGCCACAAAATCAGAAAATGATTCTAAAGGCCCCTGTAAACATTTACTAAAAGCTCCCTCAGAGTCCCCTTTTGCTGGTAAAGTCCACCACGCTTTCCTTCCACAAGCTTGAATTTGCTCATATGCCAGTTGCACATAATCTAACTGGGTTCCAACATCATTGTATTGTGCCAGTCCTGCTAGCATTTCATAAGTTATTTGAGCATTCAGCCCGCGGTTTATTTGGGCTTGCTCCTGGCACCTCTCCAAGAATTCCTCTTTCCATAGTAAATAATCTCCTCCATCCAGAGTTGCACGTGCTAGAGAATACCAATCATGAGGGATTAGGAAAGCTTCAGAAATACTATGCATAATTTCTCCTGTAAAAGGAGGTGTTGGACCATTTTGGACTACACTTTCACGTAAGGCCTTTATCATTTTAAAGTCAATTTTTACATGCTGTCTGATTACCTGATTCCGTAGCTGTGGATCAGGTATCTCTATGATAGGGAAAGCAAGCCTTTCTTCCGCCGGTATTTCCCTCAATCCTTCTCTGATGGCTTTTTGCACAGGTGATTCAAATGACAGCGAATTAAGCATATCAGAATTAGGACGTGCATGCGGAGGGGGGGGAGGCCGCTGAAGGCCATTCCTCTAAGGTGTCTTCCCACTCCTCACTAGGAGGAGCTGAGGGAACCAGTTGAGGAGACTCCTCCTCAGCCTCTGTAAAAGGCTTTGGCAAATGCAATATTATGTTCCCCATGGAAAAAGTTTTTTTTTGAGATGAGGTTTTTCTTGTTGCTAACCTTTTTCCAAGTTCTAACTAACTGTTTTGGCAACCTTTTAAGATCTAATGTACCTTCCTCAAGAAAAGCAAAGGTTATGTTCTATAATAACATGCAAAAACTGTAAAAGATTACCTTCTAAAATTTTAACACTTTAAACATGCAAATCAAAAGCACATAATACAGTTTCTTAGGTTTTTAAAAGCCAAATATAACTTTTTAGAGCCGAATCTACTTTCTTAAAGCCAAATCCTGCCCCATTTGTTAGCCTGGTTAAGCAAACGTAACCAGTGTACTTACAGACCCGGGTTTCTGTAGTTGATCCTGGGCATTGCGTGCCATAGACTTCCCCTCACCTTTTTTTGGTGAGTTTTCCACACCTTTTAGGTGAAAACTTCCTTTCTCGCTCCAGCGAGCCCTGCACTTCCAGATTACCCCTTGGGCGCCAGATGTCCAGTGTTTCCTTCTAGGTCCCATGCGGGCATGGAGTAGGGTTCAGTACCTGAAAGAGGAGCAGTGCAACAAATGAGAGAAAAAGACTCGAGATAATTTTGCAATATTGGAGGTCCAGGTGGACAAGTCTAACTCAAGGAGGGGGACTTCCACCCATGCTCAGGCTGCTCCAATCTTTTATTGATCTGGAGTAGCCTGAGGCAGGTGACCCCCCATTAACAGGCAGACTAGCCCATCAGCAAGGATTTACATAATAATAAATGGGGGAGTAGTTTCAGCTACCACTGTCTGGACAAACAGAGGTGGAGCCTAGCTCCATGCTTTGCTAGGGCTTCAAAGGCACCCAGCATTTGGGGGTTTGGGGAAGTTCTCTGACTATGCTTATCAGATAGTGAAGGCAATAAACAGTTTCCCACAGTGGTGGTTGCAGTCATGAGGAGCAGGGTGTCATATTAGTACTTGCAGTGTATAATAATAAATTTGATTTCCTTTTTAAATGGTAGACTATTGAATATAGTTAAACTATTGCAAGTATGGTCAGCTCAAGACAAGAATATTTATGCCACAACTGGTCCAGTTTTTCCTTTAACAACTTTGTCTAGAACAGCACTGCTGGATATTGGAGATACTAGAGAAGTGAGGTTTCACTCTAACTGTTTCACTAATGATTCACTTCATGTTACATTTGCCCGCTTCAAAAGTGAGTAAATAGTAATAAGGGAAATTTGGTATGGGGTACATGGGTATTATCTTCACAATTTTTCTGTAAATCTGGAACTATTCTAAAATAAATCATCTATTAAAGCAAAGCTCAAAAACTTAAGAAATGGTAGCAACTGAATATACTGGACTGGACCACTGAAATGACAGGGGAGTATGGGAATTGTCTTAGAGAAAACACCACCTCCCTGCCATATGCTGGAATACAATGGAACTAGGGGAAAGGAAAGAGAGAGAATGGTCAGTTTGGGAAAAATTTTAGGAGTTAAGAGCAAGGTCTCTCTTCTATAACCAGAGTGTCTGAGATTTCTGCATCCTCTGCCACTCCCGACCCTCCTGGATGGTCAAGCTGAGGCTTTGTGATGTCAAGCCATACCATGTCAACCACTGATTTTGGGCAACCAGAGATGAAGTGTGTGGCTCCTCATTAAACTAAAGAGTATACATAGAGCCCAGGACCCTTTGAGTACTGTAGGTTGCCTCAAGATAGCAAAACTTAATAAGACGATATTGTAGACTATTAGAGATAAGGAATAAGACTCCAAACACAAGGATGGATGAAGAAAGTGAAAGTCCAAAAGTGTATTTATGTTTGTATTGGGGGGGGGGATGGATGGTGGTAGTCACCGTCATGAGGAACAGGGTGTTGTGTTAGTGCTGGCAGTGTATAATAAAGAATTTGATTTCCTTATTAAATGGAAGACTATTGAATATTGTTAAACTATTGAAAGGATGGGCAGCTCAAGATGTGAAGTTTTATGACAAAACTGGTACAGTTTTTCCTTTGACATCATTGTCTAGAACAGCATTGTTGGGTATTGAAGATACTAGAGAAGTGAGGTTTGACTCTTTTACACTGAAGGGGAGGGATCTAAGGAGGGGGCAGGCATGTGAGAAGGGATTAATGTAGATTTATTTAGTTGGGGCAGGAGACAAGCCATGTCATACTGAGCTAGACACTTAGCATAAGGACAAGGAGAAGTCCAAATGGGGATTTGATTTTTTTCTCAACACTTTCTCATACTGGCAAGGAAAAAAGAAGCTGATGTTTAATTTAGGTTTGGATTGGGGGTGTGGGATGGATGGTGGTGGTCACAGTCATGAGGAAGAGAGTGCTGTTTTGGTGCTCGCAGTGTATAATAATGAATTTGATTTCCTTTTTACATAGCAGACTATTGAATACTGTTAAGCTATTGAAAGGTTGGTCAGCTCAAGATCTGAAGTTTTATGGCACAACTGGTACAGTTTTTCCTTTAACAACTTGGTCTAGAACAGCATTGCTGGATATTGGAGATACTAGAGAAGTGAGGTTTCACTTGGTTTCACTGATGATTCACTTCATGTTACCTTTGCCCCATACATAAGTAAGATATTAGTAATAAGGGAAATTGGGTATTGTGTACATGGTTATTATCTTCACATTTTTCTGTAAATCCGGAACTATTCTAAAATAAAACATCCAGTAAAACAGCACTCAAAATCCTAGGAAACTTTAATTTCTGAATATAGTGGAGTGGACCCCTGAAATGAGGGGGGAAAATGGCAATAGTCTTAGAGGAAACACCACCTCCCTGCCATATGCTGGACTATAATGGAAGTAGAGGAAATGAGAGAGAGAGAGAGGTCAGTTTGGAAAAAAATTTAGTAATTAAGAGGAAAGTCTCTGTTTTATGACCAGAGTGTCTGAGATTTCTGCATCCTCTTCCACCCTCGCCCCTCCTGGATGGTCAAGCTGATACTTTGTGATGACAAGCCACACCATGGCAACCACTGATTTTGGGTAAGCAGAGCTGAAGTGACTGGCTCCTCATTAACCTAAAGAGTATATATATAGGCCAGGACCATTTGAGTACTGTATATTGCCTCAAGATAGCGAAACTTAATAAGATGATATTGTAGACTATTAGAGATAAGGAATAAGACTCCAAACACAAGGATGGATGAAGAAAGAGCAAGTCCAAATGTGAATTTATGTATTTGGGGCGGGGGTGGGATGGATGGTGGTGGTCGCAGTCATGAGGAACAGGGTGTTGTGTCAGTGCTGGCAGTGTATAATAAAGAATTTGGTTTCCTTTTTACATGGCAGACTATTGAATATCGTTAAACTATTGAAAGGATGGACAGCTCAAGATGTGAAGTTTTATGCCAAAGCTGGTACAGTTTTTCGTTTAACAGCATATAAAGAACAGCATTTTTGGATATTGGAGATGCTAGAGAAGTGAGGTTTGACTCTGTTGCACTGATGGGGAGGGATCTAAGGATGGGGCACGCAGGTGAGAAGGGAGTAATGTAGATTTCTTTAGTTAGGGCACCAGACAAGCTATTCCATACTGAGCCAGACACTTAGGATATGGACAAGGAGAAGTCTGAATGGGGATTTTTTTCTAAATAATTTCTCATACTGGAAAGGAAAAAAGAAGCTGATGTTTAATTTAGGTTTGCATTGGTAGGGTGGGATGGATGGTGGTGGTCGCAGTCATGAGGAACAGAGTGTGGTGTTAGTGCCGGCAGTGTAAAATAATTAATTTGATTTCCTTTTTACATGGTAGACTCTTGAATATTGTTAAACTATCGAAAGGATGGTCAGCTCAAGATCTGAAGTTTTATGCCGCAACTGGTCCAGTTTTTCCCTTAACAACTTGGTCTACAACAGCATTGCTGGATATTCGAGATACTAGAGAAGTGAGGTTTCACTGATGATTCGCTTCATGTTACATTCGCCCCATACATAAGTAAGATATTAGTAATAAGTGAAATTGGGTATGGTGTTGATAGTTATTATCTTCACAATTTTTCTGTAAATCCCGAACTATTCTAAAATAAAACATCCATTAAAAAAACACTCAAAATCTTAGGAAATATACATATCTGAACATAGAGGAATGGACCACTGAAATGACTGGGGAGTATGGCAATTGTCTAAGAGGAAACAGCACCTCCCTGCCATATCATGGACTATAATGGAATTAGAAGAAATGAGAGAGAGAAAGAGGTTAGTTTGGGAAAAATTTTAAGAGTTAAGAGGAAGGTCTCTCTTTTATAACCAGAGAGTCTGAGATTTCTGCATACTCTGCCACCCCCGCACTTCCTGGATGGTCAAGCTGAGGATTTGTGATGTCAAGCCACACCACCGCAACCACTGATTTTGTGCAACAAGAGCTGAGGTGGGTGGCTCCTCGTTAAACTAAGGAGTATATATAGAGGCCAGGACCCTTTGAGTAGTGTCTGTTGACCTAAGATACCGAAACTTAATAAGATGATATTGTAGAGTAGTAGAGATAAGGAATAAGACACCAAACACAAGGATGGATGAAGAAACTGCAAGTCCAAAAGTGAATTTATTTTTGTATTTGGGAGGGATGTGGGATGGATGGTGGTGGTCGAAGTCATGAGGAACAGGGTGTTGTGTTATTGCTGGCAGTGTATAATAATGAATTTGATTTCCTTTTTACACGGTAGACTATTCAATATTGTTAAACTATTGAAAGGATGGTCAGCTCAAGGTCTGAAGTTCAATGCCACAACTGGTCCAGTTTTTCCTTTAACAACTTGGTCTAGAAGAGCATTGCTGGATATTGGAAATACTAGAGACGTGAGGTTTCACTCTAACTGTTTCATTGATGATTCACTTCATGTTATATTTGCCCCATATATAAGTAAGATATTAGTAATAAGGGAAATTGGGTATGGTGTACATGGTTATTACCTTCAAAATTTTTCTGTAAATCTGGAAGTATTCTAAAATAAAACATCCATTAAAAACACTCAAAATCCTGGGAAACGTTAATATCTGAACTTAGTGGAATGGACCACTGAAATGACGGGGGAGTATGGGAATTGTCTTAAAGGATACACCACCTCCTTGCCATATGCTGGACTATAATGGAACTAGAAGAATTGAGAGATAGAGAAAGGACAGTTTGGGAATAATTTTAGGAGTTAAGAGGAAGGTCTCTGTTCTATATCCAGAGTGTCTGAGATTTCCCCATCCTCTGCCACCCCCTCCCTTCCTGGAGGGTCAAGCTGAGGATTTGTGATGTCAAGCCACACCATGGCAACCACGGATTTTGGGCAATCAGAGCTGAAGTGAGTGGCTCCTCATTAACCTAAAGAGTATATATAGAGGCCAGGACACTTTGAGTAGTGTTTGTTGCCTCAAGATAGCGAAACTTATTAAGACGATATTGTAGATGAGTAGAGATAAGGGATAAGACTCCAAACACAAGGATGGATGAAGAAACTGCAAGTCCAAAAGTGAATTTATGTTTGTATTGGGGAGGGGGTGGGATGGATGGTGGTGGTCGCAGTCATGAGGAATACGGTGTTGTGTTAGTTCTGGCAGTATATAATAATTAATTTTATTTTCTTTTTACATGGTAGACTATTGAATATTGTTAAACTATTGAAAGGTGTTAGGTCGGAGAGAGCCCAGGATCGGATACATGTGATGAGACAATGAACTTCCCCTGGAATTTCTCACAGATCTTCGTGCCAGACACAGATTCAGGCTTCTCCCTGAATCTACAATGACCCCCACACAGATACTGGCTCATTCCTGAATACCTGGCTGACCCCTGCGGCTGAGGCTTTCTCACCTGAATGTCTCAGCTCATGTCCCAGCCCCTCACCCAACAGCAGTATAAAAAGAGCGCCCCCCTCCTTGTTGGTTTGAATTCACGTGCCCTGTCTTTGGGGTACATGGGTCTCCCGGGGTCGCAGAAATAAACCTTTTCCTTTCCTTTCTTTTCTGATTCACCGGACTCTATTTCTTGCGCCGCCTCTTGAGCCACCTAACCTAACATTTGGTGCCTTGAAACCCGGGTGGCACGAGCACTCCATTTGGCCGTCCCTCCATGGCTCTGGGTACCCGCCTCTCCCTCCTCTTGGCTCTGGACCCAACAGGACCTCATCTCTTCAGCTCAGCAACTTTTCCCAGTTTGGCAGCATCAGCGTTGAGTCAAGTCCTGCCCCCATGCAGGTCCCATGTGGCCGCCCGCCCGCCCGCCGCCATCTCTGTCTGCAAACCCTAGCCATGTCAGAGATTGCCTCTCTGGACACTTCCAGGAAGGCTCCTCCAGACCTGGGGGAGTGGGTAGCAGGTACGCCTCTACCCCGCCCATGGTTCCTCTGTCCCTCCGTAGCCTGGGTTAAACCGCTGGGACACCAGCCTTTAGCCCCACTACAGGACAAGGGCATTAAGCACAGGGGAAAACCAATTTCCAAACCTGACCTGAGCACACCTCTAGGGTGCCTGCTCACCGAGCTGGCTAAACACGGGGCCTGTCCAGGACCTGCGTCCTTTTTCTGTAAGGTAGCATAGCCTCAGTATGAAAACGGGACCCTGACTTTACCATCACAGCGACCTCAGTAATTTCTGCCAGCGAACTGGGAAATTTGCCCAAGTCTCTCTCTCTCAGTCTCTCTCTCAGCCTCTCTCCATCTCTCTGCTTTCCCTGTCCCTCCCCCAAAGTTCCTTCTGCCATCTCTCCTCGCTCTGCCCTTCCTCCTCCCCCCAGGCTGTCCCTGTACTGCTGAGCCCTAGGTGTGTGCAGTGTGTGGGGGGGTGGGTTCGTGTGCTGTGTGTGGGTGGCGGCGCCAGTGCTGTAATCATCATCATTGTCTCTGCGTTCTCTCACTCCCCTTCACCAGAGACCACTGCAAATGCCCCCAGCGAAAGTCTCCAGCTCTCCCGCAGGCTTCTTGCCCCTGTCTGTCCACCCTCTCTCCTCCTCCCTCCTGGGCCCTTCTCCAGCCAGGCCTTCTCCACTGCCTCCTGACCCCGCCTCCTGATCCCGCCTCCCCTCTTCTGCCCGCCCCAGGGCATCAGAAACTCAAACCACCTTTTAAAACCCCATGACCCTGGAAGCCACTGCTGCCTCTGTGGCCCCTTATGCCACAGCAAAGTTGGTCCTTCCTTGCACCGCCTCAGCCTCTAACACCATAGCCACTGCTGGAGCTGGAAGCTCAAGTTCCCTGCCGCCCCTGCCTGCTTTCCCAGTAGGTACACACACGCATCTGTAGGTTCTACATTCCTTCTGTCCTTCTTCTTCCATTCTGCCCCTGGGAGGTTTTGGCTTTTAGACTCAACTGCTGAGACCTCTCTCAAGCCTACCCAGGCCACCTCTCCTGCTCTCGCTCTCTCCCCTTCCCTTACAGGCCTGCCTTTGTAACCCATTCCCCACGCAGTGCCCTCTGTAAGGTCTAACTGCCCGCCTTCCTCTGTGCACTCCACTGAAACTCCACCACCATGACTGCCAGCACTTTAATTCACAGCTGGCCGGCCAGTTCCCTTTGCAAGAGGTTGCAGCTGTGTTCTCTTCAGACCCTCTTAACCAGAAGCTTCCTTCTCCCCTAGAGCCCAAATCCTAAGAACGTCAGCGCCAAAACAGTCTCTTCAATTTCTGTGCCCATTCTATCACTGCCATAGTCCTGTCCATGGTAACCTCCATGAGTGAAAATGGCAGGAAATGTAGTATGAATCTATTTCCTTTTATTTCAAGTGTTCCTTACAAGTTTTTAATCATTTCGGGAAACTATAATTGCGTATTTGAAGAGTTTTACCACAATTAGAGAGAGTTCCTACAACTATATACTTGAATCATCACCATTATAACTTATTCACACAGAAAACGCCAGAGAAATTCGTCCTCCAATTATACACATAAACAGTATAGTCCTCACTTCCAGTCTTTCTACACAAGTTTGAGCTGTATAAACCTAATTCCTAATATTTGAAAGCAAATTCAAGTGAAAACGCTTCCTGAAGTCGCTGGAGTTGTAAATATTATCAGTTTTCTGGTCATTTCCGAACTTTCCACTGGTAACCTCCGTGATTGAAAATGGCAGGAAAAGTAGTAAGAACCTATTTCCTTTTATTTCAAGTGTTTCTTCCAAGTTTATAATCATTTCTGGAAACTATAATTGCGTATTTGAAGAGTTTTACCAGAATTAGAGAGTGTTCCTACAACTATATACTGGAATCGTCAGCATTTTAACTGATTCACACAGAAAATGCCAGAGAAATTCGACCTCCAATTGTAACCATAAACAGTATAGTCCTTACTTACAGTGTTTCTAAACAAATTTTGAGCTGTATAACCCTGAATTCCTAATATTTGAAAGCAAATTGAATTGAAAACTCTCCCTAAAGTAATCGGAGTTGTAAATATTACCAGTTTTCGGGGCAATTCCAAGCTTTCCACTGGTAATCTCCATGAATTAAAATGGCAGAAAATGTAGTAAGAATCAATTTCCTTTTATTTCAAGTGTATCTTACAAGTTTTTAATCATTCCGGGAAACTATAATTGCCTACATGAAGAGTTTTACCACAATTAGTGAGTGTTCCTACAACTATATACTGGATTCATCTGCTTTTTAATTGATTCACACAGAAAAAGCCAGAGAAATTCGTCCTCCAATTATAAACATAAACAGTATAGTCCTCTCTTACAGTCTTTCTACAAAGTTTTGAGCTGTATAAACCTAATTCCTAATATTTGAAAGCAAATTCAAGTGAAAACGCTTCCTAAAGTCCCTGGAGTTGTAAATATTATCAGTATTCTGGTGATTTCCGAACTTTCCACTGGTAACCTCCGTGATTGAAAATGGCAGGAAATGTAGTAAGAACCTATTTCCTGTTATTTCAAGTGTTTCTTACAAGTTTTTAATCATTTCGGGAAACTATAATTGCGTATTTGAAGAGTTTTACCACAATTAGAGAGATTTCCTACAACTATATACTTGAATCATCACCATTGTAACTTATTCACACAGAAAACGCCAGAGAAATTCGGCCTCCAATTATAAACATAAACAGTATAGCCCAAACTTCCAGTATTTCTACACAAATTTTGAGCTGTATAAACCTAATTCCTAATATTTGAAAGCAAATTCAAGTGAAAACGCTTCCTAAAGTCGCTGGAGTTGTAAATATTATCAGTTTTCTGTTCATTTCCGAACTTTCCACTGGTAACCTCCGTGATTGAAAATGGCAGTAAATGTAGTAAGAACCTATTTCCTTTTATTTCAAGTGTTTCTTACAAGTTTTTAATCATTTCTGGAAACTATAATTGCATATTTGAAGAGTTTGACCAGAATTAGGGAGTGTTCCTACAACTATATACTGGAATCATCAGCATTTTAACTGATTCACACAGAAAACGCCAGAGAAATTAGGCCTCCAATTGTAAACATAAACAGTATAGTCCTTACTTACAGTGTTTCTAAACAAATTTTGAGCTGTATAACCCTGAATTCCTAATTTTTGAAAAGAAATTGAAATGAAAACGCTCCCTAAAGTAAACGGAGTTGTAAATATTATCAGATGTCTGGTCATTTCCAAGCTATCCACTGTTAATCTCCATGAATGAAAATGGCAGAAAATGTAGTATGAATCTATTTCCTTTTATTTCAAGAGTTTCTTACAAGTTTTTAATCATTTTGGGAAACTATAATTGCGTATTTGAAGAGTTTCACCACATTTAGAGAGAGTTCCTACAACTATATACTGGAATCATCAGCATTGTAACTTATCCACACAGAAAACCCCAGAGAAATTCGGCCTCCAATTATAACCATAAACAGTATAGTCCTCACTTACAGTCTTTCTACACATGTTTTGAGCTGTATAAACCGAATTCCTAATATTTGAAAGCAAATTCAAGTGAAAACGCTTCCAAAAAGTAGCCGGAGGTGTAAATATTATCAGTTTTCTGGTTATTTCCGAACTTTCCACTGGTAACCTCCGTGATTTAAAATGGCAGGAAATCTAGTAAGAACCTATTTACTTTTATTTCAAGTGTTTCTTACAAGTTTTTAATCATTTCTGGAAACTATAATTGCGTATTTGAAGAGGTTTACCACAATTAGAGAGACTTCCTACAACTATATACTTGAATCATCACCATTGTAACATATTAACACAGAAAACGCAAGAGTAATTCGGCCTCCAATTATAAACATAAACAGTACAGTCCTCACTTCCAGTATTTCTACACAAATTTTCAGCTGTATAAACCTAATTCCTAATATTTCAAAGCAAATTCAAGTGAAAACGCTTCCTAAAGTCGCTGGAGTTGTAAATATTATCAGTTTTCTGGTCATTTCCGGACTTTCCACTGGTAACCTCCGTGATTGAAAATGGCAGGAAATGTAGTAAGAACCTATTTTCTTTTATTTCAAGTGTTTCTTACAAGTTTTTAATCATTTCTGGAAACTATAATTGCGTATTTGAAGAGTTTTACCAGAATTAGAGAGTGTTCCTACAACTATATACTGGAATCATCAGCATTTTAACTGATTCACACAGATAACCCCAGAGAAATTAGGCCTCCAATTGTAAACATAAACAGTATAGTCCTTACTTACAGTGTTTCTAAACAAATTTTGAGCTGTATAACCCTGAATTCCTAATTTTTCAAAGCAAATTGAAATAAAAACGCTCCCTAAAGTAAACGGAGTTGTAAATAATATCAGATTTCTGGTCATTTCCAAGCTATCCACTGGTAATCTCCATGAATGAAAATGGCCGAAAATGTAGTATGAATCTATTTCCTTTTATTTCAAGTGTTTCTTACAAGTTTTTAATCATCTCGGGAAACTATAATTGCGTATTTGAAGAGTTTTACCACATTTAGAGAGAGTTCCTACAACTATATACTCGAATCGTCAGCATTGTAACTTATCCACACAGAAAACCCCAGAGAAATTCGGCCTCCAATTATAACCATAAGCAGTATAGTCCTCACTTACAGTCTTTCTACACAAGTTTTGAGCTGTATAAACCTAATTCCTCATATTTGAAAGCAAATTCAAGTGAAAACGCTTCCAAAAAGTAGCCGGAGTTTAAATAATTTCTTTTTTCTGGTCATTTCCGAACTTTCCACTGGTAACCTCCGTGATAGAAACTGGCAGTAAATGTATTAAGAACCTATATCCTTTTATTTCAAGTGGTTCTTACAGGTTTTTAATCATTTCTGGAAACTATAATTGCGTATTTGAAGAGTTTGACCTGAATTACAGAGTGTTCCTACAACTTTGTACTGGAATCGTCAGCATTTTAACTGATTCACACAGAAAACGCCAGAGAAATTAGGCCTCCAATTGTAAACATAAACAGTATAGTCCTTACTTACAGTGTTTCTAAACAAATTTTGAGCTTTATAACCCTGAATTCCTAATTTTTGAAAGCAAATTGAAATGAAAACGCTCTCTAAAGTAACCGGAGTTGTAAATATTATCAGATTTCTGGTCATTTCCAAGCTATCCACTGGTAATCTCCATGAATGAAAATGGCAGAAAATGTAGTATGAATCTATTTCCTTTTATTTCAAGTGTTTCTTACAAGTTTTTAATCATTTCGGGAAACTATAATTGCATATTTGAAGAGTTTTAATACATTTAGAGAGTTCCTACAACTATATACTCGAATCGTCAGCGTTGTAACTTATCCACACAGAAAACCCCAGAGAAATTCGGCCGCCAATTACAACCATAAACATTATAGTCCTCAATTACAGTCTTTCTACCCAAGTTTTGAGCTGTATAAACCTAATTCCTAATATTTGAAAGCAAATTCAAGTGAAAACGCTTCCAAAATGTAGCCGGAGTTTAAATAATTCCAGTTTTCTGGTCATTTCCGAACTTTCCACTGGTAACCTCTGTGATTGAAACTGGCAGTAAATGTAGTAAGAACCTATATCCTTTTATTTTAATTGTTTCTTAGAGGTTTTTAATCATTTCTGGAAACTATAATTGCGTATTTGAATAGTTTGACCTGAATTAGAGAGTGTTCCTACAACTATGGAGTGGAATCATCAGCATTTTAAGTGATTCACACAGAAAACGCCAGAGAAATTACGACTCCAATTATAAACATAAACAGTATAGTCCTCACTTACAGTCTTTCTACACAAATTTTGAGCTGTATAAACCTAATTCCTGATATTTGTAAGCAAATTCAAGTGGTATCGCTTCCGAAAGTAGCCGGAGTTGTAAATATTATCAGATTTCTGGTCATTTCCAAGCTATCCACTGGTAATCTCCATGAATGAAAATGACAGAAAATGTAGTATGAATCTATTTCCTTTTATTTCAAGTGTTTCATACAAGTTTTTAATCATTTCGGGAAAATATAATTGCGCATTTGAAGAGTTTTACCACATTTAGAGAGAGTTCCTACAACTATAGACTCAAATCGTCAGCATTATAACTGATTCACACAGAAAACGCCAGAGAAATTCGGCCTCCAATTATAAACATAAACAGTATAGTCCTCACTTACAGTCTTTCTACACAAATTTTGAGCTGTATAAACCTAATTCCTGATATTTGAAAGCAAATTCAAGTGAAAACGCTCCCTAACGTAAACGGAGTTGTAAATATTATCAGATTTCTGGTCATCTCCAAGCTATCCACTGGTAATCTCCATGAATGAAAATGGCAGAAAATGTAGTATGAATCTATTTCCTTTTATTTCGAGTGTTTCTTACAAGTTTTTAATCATTCTGGAAACTATAATTGCATATTTGAAGAGTTTTACCACATTTAGAGAGAGTTCCTACAAGTATATACTCGAATCGTCAGCATTGTAACTTATCCACACAGAAAACCCCAGGGAAATTCGGCCTCCAATTATAACCATAAACAGTATAGTCCTCACTTACAGTCTTTCTACACAGGTTTTGAGCTGTGTAAACCTAATTTCTAATATTTGAAAGCAAATTCAAGTGAAAACGCTTCCAAAAAGTAGTCGGAGTTGTAAATATAATCAGTTTTCTGTTCATTTCCGAAATTTCCACTGGTAACCTCCGTGATTGAAAATGGCAGGAAATGTAGTAAGAACCTATTTCCTTTTATTTCAAGTGTTTCTTACAAGTTTTTAATCATTCTGGAAACTATAATTGCGTATTTGAAGAATTTGACCAGAATTAGAGAGTGTTCCTACAACTATATACTGGAATTGTCAGCATTTTAACTGATTCACACAGAAAATGCCAGACAAATTAGGCCTCCAATTGTAAACATAAACAGTATAGTCCACACTTACAGGCTTTCTACGCAAGTTTTGAGCTGTATAAACCTAAATCCTAATATTTGAAAGCAAATTCAAGTGAAAACGCTTCCTAAAGGAGCCGGAGTTGTAAATATTATCAGTTTTCTGGTCATTTCCGAACTTTCCACTGGTAACTTCCGTGATTGAAAATGGCAGGAAATCTAGTAAGAACCTATTTCCTTTTATTTCAAATGTTTCTTACAAGTTTTTAATCATTTCTGGAAACTATAATTGCGTATTTGAAGAGTTTTACCAGAATTAGAGAGTGTTCCTACAACTATATACTGGAATCATCAGCATTTTAACTGATTCACACAGATAACCCCAGAGAAATTAGGCCTCCAATTGTAAACATAAACAGTATAGTCCTTACTTACAGTGTTTCTAAACAAATTTTGAGCTGTATAACCCTGAATTCCTAATTTTTCAAAGCAAATTGAAATAAAAACGCTCCCTAAAGTAAACGGAGTTGTAAATAATATCAGATTTCTGGTCATTTCCAAGCTATCCACTGGTAATCTCCATGAATGAAAATGGCCGAAAATGTAGTATGAATCTATTTCCTTTTATTTCAAGTGTTTCTTACAAGTTTTTAATCATCTCGGGAAACTATAATTGCGTATTTGAAGAGTTTTACCACATTTAGAGAGAGTTCCTACAACTATATACTCGAATCGTCAGCATTGTAACTTATCCACACAGAAAACCCCAGAGAAATTCGGCCTCCAATTATAACCATAAGCAGTATAGTCCTCACTTACAGTCTTTCTACACAAGTTTTGAGCTGTATAAACCTAATTCCTCATATTTGAAAGCAAATTCAAGTGAAAACGCTTCCAAAAAGTAGCCGGAGTTAAAATAATTTCTTTTTTCTGTTCATTTCCGAAATTTCCACTGGTAACCTCCGTGATTGAAAATGGCAGGAAATGTAGTAAGAACCTATTTCCTTTTATTTCAAGTGTTTCTTACAAGTTTTTAATCATTCTGGAAACTATAATTGCGTATTTGAAGAATTTGACCAGAATTAGAGAGTGTTCCTACAACTATATACTGGAATTGTCAGCATTTTAACTGATTCACAAAGAAAACGCCAGAGAAATTAGGCCTCCAATTGTAAACATAAACAGTATAGTCCACACTTACAGTCTTTCTACGCAAGTTTTGAGCTGTATAAACCTAATTCCTAATATTTGAAAGCAAATTCAAGTGAAAACGCTTCCTAAAGTCCCTGGAGTTGTAAATATTATCAGTATTCTGGTGATTTCCGAACTTTCCACTGGTAACCTCCGTGATTGAAAATGGCAGGAAATGTAGTAAGAACCTATTTCCTGTTATTTCAAGTGTTTCTTACAAGTTTTTAATCATTTCGGGAAACTATAATTGCGTATTTGAAGAGTTTTACCACAATTAGAGAGATTTCCTACAACTATATACTTGAATCATCACCATTGTAACTTATTCACACAGAAAACGCCAGAGAAATTCGGCCTCCAATTATAAACATAAACAGTATAGCCCAAACTTCCAGTATTTCTACACAAATTTTGAGCTGTATAAACCTAATTCCTAATATTTGAAAGCAAATTCAAGTGAAAACGCTTCCTAAAGTCGCTGGAGTTGTAAATATTATCAGTTTTCTGTTCATTTCCGAACTTTCCACTGGTAACCTCCGTGATTGAAAATGGCAGTAAATGTAGTAAGAACCTATTTCCTTTTATTTCAAGTGTTTCTTACAAGTTTTTAATCATTCTGGAAACTATAATTGCGTATTTGAAGAATTTGACCAGAATTAGAGAGTGTTCCTACAACTATATACTGGAATTGTCAGCATTTTAACTGATTCACACAGAAAATGCCAGACAAATTAGGCCTCCAATTGTAAACATAAACAGTATAGTCCACACTTACAGGCTTTCTACGCAAGTTTTGAGCTGTATAAACCTAAATCCTAATATTTGAAAGCAAATTCAAGTGAAAACGCTTCCTAAAGGAGCCGGAGTTGTAAATATTATCAGTTTTCTGGTCATTTCCGAACTTTCCACTGGTAACTTCCGTGATTGAAAATGGCAGGAAATCTAGTAAGAACCTATTTCCTTTTATTTCAAATGTTTCTTACAAGTTTTTAATCATTTCTGGAAACTATAATTGCGTATTTGAAGAGTTTTACCAGAATTAGAGAGTGTTCCTACAACTATATACTGGAATCATCAGCATTTTAACTGATTCACACAGATAACCCCAGAGAAATTAGGCCTCCAATTGTAAACATAAACAGTATAGTCCTTACTTACAGTGTTTCTAAACAAATTTTGAGCTGTATAACCCTGAATTCCTAATTTTTCAAAGCAAATTGAAATAAAAACGCTCCCTAAAGTAAACGGAGTTGTAAATAATATCAGATTTCTGGTCATTTCCAAGCTATCCACTGGTAATCTCCATGAATGAAAATGGCCGAAAATGTAGTATGAATCTATTTCCTTTTATTTCAAGTGTTTCTTACAAGTTTTTAATCATCTCGGGAAACTATAATTGCGTATTTGAAGAGTTTTACCACATTTAGAGAGAGTTCCTACAACTATATACTCGAATCGTCAGCATTGTAACTTATCCACACAGAAAACCCCAGAGAAATTCGGCCTCCAATTATAACCATAAGCAGTATAGTCCTCACTTACAGTCTTTCTACACAAGTTTTGAGCTGTATAAACCTAATTCCTCATATTTGAAAGCAAATTCAAGTGAAAACGCTTCCAAAAAGTAGCCGGAGTTAAAATAATTTCTTTTTTCTGTTCATTTCCGAAATTTCCACTGGTAACCTCCGTGATTGAAAATGGCAGTAAATGTAGTAAGAACCTATTTCCTTTTATTTCAAGTGTTTCTTACAAGTTTTTAATCATTTCTGGAAACTATAATTGCATATTTGAAGAGTTTGACCAGAATTAGGGAGTGTTCCTACAACTATATACTGGAATCATCAGCATTTTAACTGATTCACACAGAAAACGCCAGAGAAATTAGGCCTCCAATTGTAAACATAAACAGTATAGTCCTTACTTACAGTGTTTCTAAACAAATTTTGAGCTGTATAACCCTGAATTCCTAATTTTTGAAAAGAAATTGAAATGAAAACGCTCCCTAAAGTAAACGGAGTTGTAAATATTATCAGATGTCTGGTCATTTCCAAGCTATCCACTGTTAATCTCCATGAATGAAAATGGCAGAAAATGTAGTATGAATCTATTTCCTTTTATTTCAAGAGTTTCTTACAAGTTTTTAATCATTTTGGGAAACTATAATTGCGTATTTGAAGAGTTTCACCACATTTAGAGAGAGTTCCTACAACTATATACTGGAATCATCAGCATTGTAACTTATCCACACAGAAAACCCCAGAGAAATTCGGCCTCCAATTATAACCATAAACAGTATAGTCCTCACTTACAGTCTTTCTACACATGTTTTGAGCTGTATAAACCGAATTCCTAATATTTGAAAGCAAATTCAAGTGAAAACGCTTCCAAAAAGTAGCCGGAGGTGTAAATATTATCAGTTTTCTGGTTATTTCCGAACTTTCCACTGGTAACCTCCGTGATTTAAAATGGCAGGAAATCTAGTAAGAACCTATTTACTTTTATTTCAAGTGTTTCTTACAAGTTTTTAATCATTTCTGGAAACTATAATTGCGTATTTGAAGAGGTTTACCACAATTAGAGAGACTTCCTACAACTATATACTTGAATCATCACCATTGTAACATATTAACACAGAAAACGCAAGAGTAATTCGGCCTCCAATTATAAACATAAACAGTACAGTCCTCACTTCCAGTATTTCTACACAAATTTTCAGCTGTATAAACCTAATTCCTAATATTTCAAAGCAAATTCAAGTGAAAACGCTTCCTAAAGTCGCTGGAGTTGTAAATATTATCAGTTTTCTGGTCATTTCCGGACTTTCCACTGGTAACCTCCGTGATTGAAAATGGCAGGAAATGTAGTAAGAACCTATTTTCTTTTATTTCAAGTGTTTCTTACAAGTTTTTAATCATTTCTGGAAACTATAATTGCGTATTTGAAGAGTTTTACCAGAATTAGAGAGTGTTCCTACAACTATATACTGGAATCATCAGCATTTTAACTGATTCACACAGATAACCCCAGAGAAATTAGGCCTCCAATTGTAAACATAAACAGTATAGTCCTTACTTACAGTGTTTCTAAACAAATTTTGAGCTGTATAACCCTGAATTCCTAATTTTTCAAAGCAAATTGAAATAAAAACGCTCCCTAAAGTAAACGGAGTTGTAAATAATATCAGATTTCTGGTCATTTCCAAGCTATCCACTGGTAATCTCCATGAATGAAAATGGCCGAAAATGTAGTATGAATCTATTTCCTTTTATTTCAAGTGTTTCTTACAAGTTTTTAATCATCTCGGGAAACTATAATTGCGTATTTGAAGAGTTTTACCACATTTAGAGAGAGTTCCTACAACTATATACTCGAATCGTCAGCATTGTAACTTATCCACACAGAAAACCCCAGAGAAATTCGGCCTCCAATTATAACCATAAGCAGTATAGTCCTCACTTACAGTCTTTCTACACAAGTTTTGAGCTGTATAAACCTAATTCCTCATATTTGAAAGCAAATTCAAGTGAAAACGCTTCCAAAAAGTAGCCGGAGTTTAAATAATTTCTTTTTTCTGGTCATTTCCGAACTTTCCACTGGTAACCTCCGTGATAGAAACTGGCAGTAAATGTATTAAGAACCTATATCCTTTTATTTCAAGTGGTTCTTACAGGTTTTTAATCATTTCTGGAAACTATAATTGCGTATTTGAAGAGTTTGACCTGAATTACAGAGTGTTCCTACAACTTTGTACTGGAATCGTCAGCATTTTAACTGATTCACACAGAAAACGCCAGAGAAATTAGGCCTCCAATTGTAAACATAAACAGTATAGTCCTTACTTACAGTGTTTCTAAACAAATTTTGAGCTTTATAACCCTGAATTCCTAATTTTTGAAAGCAAATTGAAATGAAAACGCTCTCTAAAGTAACCGGAGTTGTAAATATTATCAGATTTCTGGTCATTTCCAAGCTATCCACTGGTAATCTCCATGAATGAAAATGGCAGAAAATGTAGTATGAATCTATTTCCTTTTATTTCAAGTGTTTCTTACAAGTTTTTAATCATTTCGGGAAACTATAATTGCATATTTGAAGAGTTTTAATACATTTAGAGAGTTCCTACAACTATATACTCGAATCGTCAGCGTTGTAACTTATCCACACAGAAAACCCCAGAGAAATTCGGCCGCCAATTACAACCATAAACATTATAGTCCTCAATTACAGTCTTTCTACCCAAGTTTTGAGCTGTATAAACCTAATTCCTAATATTTGAAAGCAAATTCAAGTGAAAACGCTTCCAAAATGTAGCCGGAGTTTAAATAATTCCAGTTTTCTGGTCATTTCCGAACTTTCCACTGGTAACCTCTGTGATTGAAACTGGCAGTAAATGTAGTAAGAACCTATATCCTTTTATTTTAATTGTTTCTTAGAGGTTTTTAATCATTTCTGGAAACTATAATTGCGTATTTGAATAGTTTGACCTGAATTAGAGAGTGTTCCTACAACTATGGAGTGGAATCATCAGCATTTTAAGTGATTCACACAGAAAACGCCAGAGAAATTACGACTCCAATTATAAACATAAACAGTATAGTCCTCACTTACAGTCTTTCTACACAAATTTTGAGCTGTATAAACCTAATTCCTGATATTTGTAAGCAAATTCAAGTGGTATCGCTTCCGAAAGTAGCCGGAGTTGTAAATATTATCAGATTTCTGGTCATTTCCAAGCTATCCACTGGTAATCTCCATGAATGAAAATGACAGAAAATGTAGTATGAATCTATTTCCTTTTATTTCAAGTGTTTCATACAAGTTTTTAATCATTTCGGGAAAATATAATTGCGCATTTGAAGAGTTTTACCACATTTAGAGAGAGTTCCTACAACTATAGACTCAAATCGTCAGCATTATAACTGATTCACACAGAAAACGCCAGAGAAATTCGGCCTCCAATTATAAACATAAACAGTATAGTCCTCACTTACAGTCTTTCTACACAAATTTTGAGCTGTATAAACCTAATTCCTGATATTTGAAAGCAAATTCAAGTGAAAACGCTCCCTAACGTAAACGGAGTTGTAAATATTATCAGATTTCTGGTCATCTCCAAGCTATCCACTGGTAATCTCCATGAATGAAAATGGCAGAAAATGTAGTATGAATCTATTTCCTTTTATTTCGAGTGTTTCTTACAAGTTTTTAATCATTCTGGAAACTATAATTGCATATTTGAAGAGTTTTACCACATTTAGAGAGAGTTCCTACAAGTATATACTCGAATCGTCAGCATTGTAACTTATCCACACAGAAAACCCCAGGGAAATTCGGCCTCCAATTATAACCATAAACAGTATAGTCCTCACTTACAGTCTTTCTACACAGGTTTTGAGCTGTGTAAACCTAATTTCTAATATTTGAAAGCAAATTCAAGTGAAAACGCTTCCAAAAAGTAGTCGGAGTTGTAAATATAATCAGTTTTCTGTTCATTTCCGAAATTTCCACTGGTAACCTCCGTGATTGAAAATGGCAGGAAATGTAGTAAGAACCTATTTCCTTTTATTTCAAGTGTTTCTTACAAGTTTTTAATCATTCTGGAAACTATAATTGCGTATTTGAAGAATTTGACCAGAATTAGAGAGTGTTCCTACAACTATATACTGGAATTGTCAGCATTTTAACTGATTCACACAGAAAATGCCAGACAAATTAGGCCTCCAATTGTAAACATAAACAGTATAGTCCACACTTACAGGCTTTCTACGCAAGTTTTGAGCTGTATAAACCTAAATCCTAATATTTGAAAGCAAATTCAAGTGAAAACGCTTCCTAAAGGAGCCGGAGTTGTAAATATTATCAGTTTTCTGGTCATTTCCGAACTTTCCACTGGTAACTTCCGTGATTGAAAATGGCAGGAAATCTAGTAAGAACCTATTTCCTTTTATTTCAAATGTTTCTTACAAGTTTTTAATCATTTCTGGAAACTATAATTGCGTATTTGAAGAGTTTTACCAGAATTAGAGAGTGTTCCTACAACTATATACTGGAATCATCAGCATTTTAACTGATTCACACAGATAACCCCAGAGAAATTAGGCCTCCAATTGTAAACATAAACAGTATAGTCCTTACTTACAGTGTTTCTAAACAAATTTTGAGCTGTATAACCCTGAATTCCTAATTTTTCAAAGCAAATTGAAATAAAAACGCTCCCTAAAGTAAACGGAGTTGTAAATAATATCAGATTTCTGGTCATTTCCAAGCTATCCACTGGTAATCTCCATGAATGAAAATGGCCGAAAATGTAGTATGAATCTATTTCCTTTTATTTCAAGTGTTTCTTACAAGTTTTTAATCATCTCGGGAAACTATAATTGCGTATTTGAAGAGTTTTACCACATTTAGAGAGAGTTCCTACAACTATATACTCGAATCGTCAGCATTGTAACTTATCCACACAGAAAACCCCAGAGAAATTCGGCCTCCAATTATAACCATAAGCAGTATAGTCCTCACTTACAGTCTTTCTACACAAGTTTTGAGCTGTATAAACCTAATTCCTCATATTTGAAAGCAAATTCAAGTGAAAACGCTTCCAAAAAGTAGCCGGAGTTAAAATAATTTCTTTTTTCTGTTCATTTCCGAAATTTCCACTGGTAACCTCCGTGATTGAAAATGGCAGGAAATGTAGTAAGAACCTATTTCCTTTTATTTCAAGTGTTTCTTACAAGTTTTTAATCATTCTGGAAACTATAATTGCGTATTTGAAGAATTTGACCAGAATTAGAGAGTGTTCCTACAACTATATACTGGAATTGTCAGCATTTTAACTGATTCACAAAGAAAACGCCAGAGAAATTAGGCCTCCAATTGTAAACATAAACAGTATAGTCCACACTTACAGTCTTTCTACGCAAGTTTTGAGCTGTATAAACCTAAATCCTAATATTTGAAAGCAAATTCAAGTGAAAACGCTTCCTAAAGGAGCCGGAGTTGTAAATATTATCAGTTTTCTGGTCATTTCCGAACTTTCCACTGGTAACCTCCGTGATTGAAAATGGCAGGAAATCTAGTAAGAACCTATTTCCTTTTATTTCAAATGTTTCTTACAAGTTTTTAATCATTTCTGGAAACTATAATTGCGTATTTGAAGAGTTTTACCACAATTAGAGAGACTTCATACAACTATATACTTGAATCATCACCATTGTAACATATTAACACAGAAAACGCAAGAGTTATTCGGCCTCCAATTATAAACATAAACAGTATAGTCCTCACTTACAGTATTTCTACACAAATTTTGAGCTGTATAAACCTAATTCCTAATATTTGAAAGCAAATTCAAGTGAAAACGCTTCCTAAAGTCGCTTGAGTTGTAAATATTATCAGTTTTCTCGTCATTTCCGAACTTTCCACTGGTAACGTCCGTGATTGAAAATGACAGGAAATGTAGTAAGAACCTATGTCCTTTTATTTCAAGTGTTTCTTCCAAGTTTTTAATCATTTCTGGAAACTATAATTGCGTATGTGAAGAGTTTGACCAGAATTAGAGAGTGTTCCTACAACTATATACTGGAATCGTCAGCATTTTAACTGATTCACACAGAAAACGCCAGAGAAATTAGGCCTCCAATTGTAAACATAAACAGTATAGTCCTTACTTACAGTGTTTCTAAACAAATTTTGAGCTGTATAACCCTGAATTCCTAATATTTGAAAGCAAATTGAATTGAAAATGCTCCCTAAAGTAACCAGAGTTGTAAATATTATCAGTTTTCTAATCATTTCCAAGCTAGCCACTGGTAATCTCCATGAATGAAAATGGCAGAAAATGTAGTATGAATCTATTTCCTTTTATTTCAAGAGTTTCTTACAAGTTTTTAATCATTTCGGGAAACTATAATTGCGTATTTGAAGAGTTTCACCACATTTAGAGAGAGTTCCTACAACTATATACTGGAATCATCAGCATTGTAACGTATCCACACAGAAAACGCCAGGCAAATTCGGCCTCCAGTTATAAAAATGAACAGTATAGTCCTCACTTACAGTCTTCCTACACAAGTTTTGAGCTGTGTAAACCTAATTCCTAATATTTGAAAGCAAAATCAAGTGAAAACGCTTCCAAAAAGTAGCTGGAGTTTAAATAATATCAGTTTACTGGTCATTTCCGAACTCTCCACTGGTAACCTCCGTGATTGAAAATGGCAGTAAATGTAGTAAGGACCTATATCCTTTTATTTCAAGTGTTCCTTTCAGGTTTTTAATCATTTCTGGAAACTCTAAATGTGTATTTGGAGAGTTTGACCTGAATTAGAGAGTGTTCCTACAACTATATACTGGAATCATCAGCATTTTAATTGATTCACACAGAAAACGCCAGAGAAATTCGGCCTCCAATTATAAACATAAACAGTATAGTCCTTATTTACAGTGTTTCTAAAAAAATTTTGAGCTATAACCCTGAATTCCTAATTTTTGAAAGCAAATTGAAATGAAAACGCTCCCTAAAGTAAATGGAGTTGTAAATATTATCAGAATTCTGGACATTTCCAAGCTATCCACTGGTAATCTCCATGAATGAAAATGGCCGAAAATGTAGTATGAATCTATTTCCTTTTATTTCAAGTGTTTCTTACAAGTTTTTAATCATCTCGGGAAACTATAATTGCGTATTTGAAGAGTTTTACCACATTTAGAGAGAGTTCCTACAACTATATACTCGAATCGTCAGCATTTTAACTTATCCACACAGAAAACCCCAGAGAAATTCGGCCTCCAATTATAACCATAAGCAGTATAGTCCTCACTTACAGTCTTTCTACACAAGTTTTGAGCTGTATAAACCTAATTCCTCATATTTGAAAGCAAATTCAAGTGAAAACGCTTCCAAAAAGTAGCCGGAGTTAAAATAATTTCTTTTTTCTGGTCATTTCCGAACTTTCCACTGGTAACCTCCGTGATAGAAACTGGCAGTAAATGTATTAAGAACCTATATCCTTTTATTTCAAGTGGTTCTTACAGGTTTTTAATCATTTCTGGAAACTATAATTGCGTATTTGAAGAGTTTGACCTGAATTACAGAGTGTTCCTACAACTTTGTACTGGAATCGTGAGCATTTTAACTGATTCACACAGAAAACGCCAGAGAAATTAGGCCTCCAATTGTAAACATAAACAGTATAGTCCTTACTTACAGTGTTTCTAAACAAATTTTGAGCTTTATAACCCTGAATTCCTAATTTTTGAAAGCTAATTGAAATGAAAACGCTCTCTCAAGTAACCGGAGTTGTAAATATTATCAGATTTCTGGTCATTTCCAAGCTATCCACTGGTAATCTCCATGAATGAAAATGGCAGAAAATGTAGTATGAATCTATTTCCTTTTATTTCAAGTGTTTCTTACAAGTTTTTAATCATTTCGGGAAACTATAATTGCATATTTGAAGAGTTTTAATACATTTAGAGAGTTCCTACAACTATATACTCGAATCGTCAGCATTGTAACTTATCCACACAGAAAACCCCAGAGAAATTCGGCCGCCAATTACAACCATAAACATTATAGTCCTCAATTACAGTCTTTCTACCCAAGTTTTGAGCTGTATAAACCTAATTCCTAATATTTGAAAGCAAATTCAAGTGAAAACGCTTCCAAAATGTAGCCGGAGTTTAAATAATTCAAGTTTTCTGGTCATTTCCGAACTTTCCACTGGTAACCTCTGTGATTGAAACTGGCAGTAAATGTAGTAAGAACCTATATCCTTTTATTTTAATTGTTTCTTAGAGGTTTTTAATCATTTCTGGATACTATAATTGCGTATTTGAATAGTTTGACCTGAATTAGAGAGTGTTCCTACAACTATGGAGTGGAATCATCAGCATTTTAAGTGATTCACACAGAAAACGCCAGAGAAATTACGACTCCAATTATAAACATAAACAGTATAGTCCTCACTTACAGTCTTTCTACACAAATTTTGAGCTGTATAAACCTAATTCCTGATATTTGTAAGCAAATTCAAGTGGTATCGCTTCCGAAAGTAGCCGGAGTTGTAAATATTATCAGATTTCTGGTCATTTCCAAGCTATCCACTGGTAATCTCCATGAATGAAAATGACAGAAAATGTAGTATGAATCTATTTCCTTTTATTTCAAGTGTTTCATACAAGTTTTTAATCATTTCGGGAAAATATAATTGCGCATTTGAAGAGTTTTACCACATTTAGAGAGAGTTCCTACAACTATAGACTCAAATCGTCAGCATTGTAACTGATTCACACAGAAAACGCCAGAGAAATTCGGCCTCCAATTATAAACATAAACAGTATAGTCCTCACTTACAGTCTTTCTACACAAATTTTGAGCTGTATAAACCTAATTCCTGATATTTGAAAGCAAATTCAAGTGAAAACGCTCCCTAACGTAAACGGAGTTGTAAATATTATCAGATTTCTGGTCATCTCCAAGCTATCCACTGGTAATCTCCATGAATGAAAATGGCAGAAAATGTAGTATGAATCTATTTCCTTTTATTTCGAGTGTTTCTTACAAGTTTTTAATCATTCTGGAAACTATAATTGCATATTTGAAGAGTTTTACCACATTTAGAGAGAGTTCCTACAAGTATATACTCGAATCGTCAGCATTGTAACTTATCCACACAGAAAACCCCAGGGAAATTCGGCCTCCAATTATAACCATAAACAGTATAGTCCTCACTTACAGTCTTTCTACACAGGTTTTGAGCTGTGTAAACCTAATTTCTAATATTTGAAAGCAAATTCAAGTGAAAACGCTTCCAAAAAGTAGTCGGAGTTGTAAATATAATCAGTTTTCTGTTCATTTCCGAAATTTCCACTGGTAACCTCCGTGATTGAAAATGGCAGGAAATGTAGTAAGAACCTATTTCCTTTTATTTCAAGTGTTTCTTACAAGTTTTTAATCATTCTGGAAACTATAATTGCGTATTTGAAGAATTTGACCAGAATTAGAGAGTGTTCCTACAACTATATACTGGAATTGTCAGCATTTTAACTGATTCACAAAGAAAACGCCAGAGAAATTAGGCCTCCAATTGTAAACATAAACAGTATAGTCCACACTTACAGTCTTTCTACGCAAGTTTTGAGCTGTATAAACCTAAATCCTAATATTTGAAAGCAAATTCAAGTGAAAACGCTTCCTAAAGGAGCCGGAGTTGTAAATATTATCAGTTTTCTGGTCATTTCCGAACTTTCCACTGGTAACCTCCGTGATTGAAAATGGCAGGAAATCTAGTAAGAACCTATTTCCTTTTATTTCAAATGTTTCTTACAAGTTTTTAATCATTTCTGGAAACTATAATTGCGTATTTGAAGAGTTTTACCACAATTAGAGAGACTTCATACAACTATATACTTGAATCATCACCATTGTAACATATTAACACAGAAAACGCAAGAGTTATTCGGCCTCCAATTATAAACATAAACAGTATAGTCCTCACTTACAGTATTTCTACACAAATTTTGAGCTGTATAAACCTAATTCCTAATATTTGAAAGCAAATTCAAGTGAAAACGCTTCCTAAAGTCGCTTGAGTTGTAAATATTATCAGTTTTCTCGTCATTTCCGAACTTTCCACTGGTAACGTCCGTGATTGAAAATGACAGGAAATGTAGTAAGAACCTATGTCCTTTTATTTCAAGTGTTTCTTCCAAGTTTTTAATCATTTCTGGAAACTATAATTGCGTATGTGAAGAGTTTGACCAGAATTAGAGAGTGTTCCTACAACTATATACTGGAATCGTCAGCATTTTAACTGATTCACACAGAAAACGCCAGAGAAATTAGGCCTCCAATTGTAAACATAAACAGTATAGTCCTTACTTACAGTGTTTCTAAACAAATTTTGAGCTGTATAACCCTGAATTCCTAATATTTGAAAGCAAATTGAATTGAAAATGCTCCCTAAAGTAACCAGAGTTGTAAATATTATCAGTTTTCTAATCATTTCCAAGCTAGCCACTGGTAATCTCCATGAATGAAAATGGCAGAAAATGTAGTATGAATCTATTTCCTTTTATTTCAAGAGTTTCTTACAAGTTTTTAATCATTTCGGGAAACTATAATTGCGTATTTGAAGAGTTTCACCACATTTAGAGAGAGTTCCTACAACTATATACTGGAATCATCAGCATTGTAACGTATCCACACAGAAAACGCCAGGCAAATTCGGCCTCCAGTTATAAAAATGAACAGTATAGTCCTCACTTACAGTCTTCCTACACAAGTTTTGAGCTGTGTAAACCTAATTCCTAATATTTGAAAGCAAAATCAAGTGAAAACGCTTCCAAAAAGTAGCTGGAGTTTAAATAATATCAGTTTACTGGTCATTTCCGAACTCTCCACTGGTAACCTCCGTGATTGAAAATGGCAGTAAATGTAGTAAGGACCTATATCCTTTTATTTCAAGTGTTCCTTTCAGGTTTTTAATCATTTCTGGAAACTCTAAATGTGTATTTGGAGAGTTTGACCTGAATTAGAGAGTGTTCCTACAACTATATACTGGAATCATCAGCATTTTAATTGATTCACACAGAAAACGCCAGAGAAATTCGGCCTCCAATTATAAACATAAACAGTATAGTCCGTATTTACAGTGTTTCTAAAAAAATTTTGAGCTATAACCCTGAATTCCTAATTTTTGAAAGCAAATTGAAATGAAAACGCTCCCTAAAGTAAATGGAGTTGTAAATATTATCAGAATTCTGGACATTTCCAAGCTATCCACTGGTAATCTCCATGAATGAAAATGGCAGAAAATGTAGTATGAATCTATTTCCTTTTATTTCAAGTGTTTCTTACAAGTTTTTAATCATTTAGGGAAAATATAATTGCGTACTTGAAGAGTTTTACCACATTTAGAGAGAGTTCCTACAACTATATACTCGAATCTTCAGCATTGTAACTTATCCACATAGAAAAAGCCAGAGAAATTCGGCCTTGAATTATAACCATAAACAGTATAGTCCTCACTTACAGTCTTTCTACACAAGTTTTGAGCTGTATAAACCTAATTCGTAATATTTGAAAGCAAATTCAAGTGAAAACGCTTCCAAAAAGTAGCCGGAGTTTAAATAATTTCTGTTTTCTGGTCATTTCCGAACTTTCCACTGGTAACCTCTGTGATTGAAAATGGCAGTAAATGTAGTAAGAACCTATATCCTTTTATTTTAAGTGTTTCTTACAGGTTTTTAATCATTTCTGTAAACTATAATTGTGTATTTGAAGAGTTTGACCTGAATTAGAGAGTGTTCCTACAACTATGTACTGGAATCGTCAGCATTTTAACTGATTCACACAGAAAACGCCAGAGAAATTAGGCCTCCAATTGTAAACATAAACAGTATAGTCCTTACTTACAGTGTTTCTAAACAAATTTTGAGCTGTATAACCCTGAATTCCTAATATTTGAAAGCAAATTGAACTGAAAATGCTCCCTAAAGTAACCAGAGTTGTAAATATTATCAGTTTTCTAATCATTTCCAAGCTAGCCACTGGTAATCTCCATGAATGAAAATGGCAGAAAATGTAGTATGAATCTATTTCCTTTTATTTCAAGAGTTTCTTACAAGTTTTTAATCATTTCGGGAAACTATAATTGCGTATTTGAAGAGTTTCACCACATTTAGAGAGAGTTCCTACAACTATATACTCGAATCTTCAGCATTGTAACTTATCCACATAGAAAAAGCCAGAGAAATTCGGCCTTGAATTATAACCATAAACAGTATAGTCCTCACTTACAGTCTTTCTACACAAGTTTTGAGCTGTATAAACCTAATTCCTAATATTTGAAAGCAAATTCATGTGAAAACGCTTCCAAAAAGTAGCCGGAGTTTAAATAATTTCTGTTTTCTGGTCATTTCCGAACTTTCCACTGGTAACCTCCGTGATTGAAAATGGCAGTAAATGTAGTAAGAACCTATATCCTTTTATTTCAAGTGTTTCTTACAGGTTTTTAATCATTTCTGTAAACTATAATTGTGTATTTGAAGAGTTTGACCTGAATTAGAGAGTGTTCCTACAACTATATACTGGAATCATCAGCATTTTAACTGATTCACACAGAAAACGCCAGAGAAATTCGGCCTCCAATTGTAAACATAAACAGTATAGACCTTACTTACAGTCTTTCTAAACAAATTTTGAGCTGTATAAATCTAATTACTAATATTTGAAAGCAAATTCAAGTGAAAACGCTTCCAAAAAGTAGCCGGAGTTGTAAATACTATCAGTTTTCTTGTCATTTCTGAACTTTCCACTGGTAACCTACGTTATTGCAAATGGCAGGAAATGTAGTAAGAACCTATTTCCTTTTATTTCAAGTGTTTCTTATGAGTTTTTAATCATTTCTGGAAACTATAATTGCGTATTTGAAGAGTTTTACCTGAATTAGAGAGTGTTCCTACAACTATATACTGGAATCATCAGCATTTTAACTGATTCACACAGAAAACGCCAGAGAAATTAGGCCTCCAATTGTAAACATAAACAGTATAGTCCCTACTTACAGTGTTTCTAAACAAATTTTGAGCTGTATAACCCTGAATAATATTTGAAAGCAAATTGAATTGAAAACGCTCCGTAAAGTAACCGGAGTTGAAAATATTATCAGTTTTCTGGTCATTTTCAAGCTTTCCACTGGTAATCTCCATGAATGAAAATAGCAGAAAATGTAGTATGAATCTAATTCCTTTTATTTCAAGTGTTTCTTACGAGTTTTTAATCATTTCGGGAAACTATAATTGCGTATTTGAAGAGTTTTACCACAATTAGAGAGAGTTCCTACAACTATATACACGAATCGTCAGCATTGTAACTGATTCACACAGAAAACGCCAGAGAAATTCGGCCTCCAATTATAAACATAAACAATATAGTCCTCACTTACAGTCTTCTACACAAGGTTTGAGCTGTATAAAATTAATTCCTAATATTTGAAAGCAAATTCAAGTGAAAACGCTTCCTAAAGTAGCCGGAGTTGTAAATATTATCAGTTTTCTGGTCATTTCTGAAATTTCCACTGGTAACCTCCGTGATTGAAAATGGCAGGAAATGTAGTAAGAACCTATATCCTTTTATTTCCAGTGTTTCTTACCACTTTTTAATCATTTCTGGAAACTATAATTGCGTATTTGAAGAGTTTTACCACAATTAGAGACAGTTCCTACAAGTATATACTCGAATCATCATCATTGTAACTTATCCACACAGAAAACGCCAGAGAAATTCGGTCTCCAATTATAAACATAAACAGTATAGTCCTCACAGTCTTTCTACACAAGTTTTGAGCTGCATAAACCTAATTCCTAATATTTTAAAGCAAATTCAAGTGAAAACGCTTCCAAAAAGTAGTCGGAGTTGTAAATATTATCAGTTTTCTGTTCATTTCCGAACTTTCCACTGGTAACCTCCGTGATTGAAAATGGCAGGAAATGTAGTAAGAACCTATATCCTTTTATTTCAAGTGTTTCTTACAAGTTTTTAATCATTTCGGGAAACTATAATTGCGTATTTGAAGAGTTTTACCACAATTAGAGAGAGTTCCTACAAGTATATACTCGAATCGTCATCATTGTAACTTATCCACACAGAAAACGCCAGAGAAATTCGGCCTCCAATTATAAATATAAACAGTATAGTCCTCACAGTCTTTCTACACAAGTTTTGAGCTGCATAAACCCAATTCCTAATATTTGAAAGCAAATTCAAGTGAAAACGCTTCCAAAAAGTAGTCGGAGTTGTAAATATTATCAGTTTTCTGTTCATTTCCGAACTTTCCACTGGTAACCCCCGTGATTGAAAATGGCAGGAAATGTAGTAAGAACCTATATCCTTTTATTTCAAGTGTTTCTTACAAGTTTTTAATCATTTCTGGAAACTATAATTGCGTATTTGTAGTGTTTGACCAGAATTAGAGAGTGTTCCTACAACTATATACTGGAATCGTCAGCATTTTAACTGATTCACACAAAAAACGCCAGAGAAATTTGCCTCCAATTGTAAACATAAACAGTATAGTCCTTACTTACAGTGTTTCTAAACAAATTTTGAGCTGTATAACCCTGAATTCCTAATATTTGAAAGCAAATTGAATTGAAAACGCTCCCTAAAGTAACCGGAGTTTTAAATATTATCAGGTTTCTGGTCATTTCCAAGCTTTCCACTGGTAACCTCCATGAATGAAAATGGCAGAAAATGTAGTATGAATCTATTTCCTTTTATTTCAAGTGTTTCTTACAAGTTTTTAATCATTTCTGGAAACTGTAATTGCGTATTTGAAGAGTTTGACCAGAATTAGAGAGTATTCCTACAACTATATACTGGAATCATCAGCATTTTAACTGATTCACACAGAAAACGCCAGAGAAATTCGGCCTCCAATTGTAAACATAAATAGTATAGTCCTTACTTACAGTCTTTCTAAACAAATTTTGAGCTGTATAAATCTAATTCCTAATATTTGAAAGCAAATTCAAGTGAAAACGCTTCCAAAAAGTAGCCGGAGTTGTAAATACTATCAGTTTTCTTGTCATTTCTGAACTTTCCACTGGTAACCTACGTTATTGCAAATGGCAGGAAATGTAGTAAGAACGTATTTCCTTTTATTTCAAGTGTTTCTTATGAGTTTTTAATCATTTCTGGAAACTATAATTTCGTATTTGAAGAGTTTTACCTGAATTAGAGAGTGTTCCTACAACTATATACTGGAATCATCAGCATTTTAACTGATTCAAACAGAAAACGCCAGATAAATTAGGCCTCCAATTGTAAACATAAACAGTATAGTCCCTACTTACAGTGTTTCTAAACAAATTTTGAGCTGTATAACCCTGAATAATATTTGAAAGCAAATTGAATTGAAAACGCTCTGTAAAGTAACCGGAGTTGAAAATATTATCAGTTTTCTGGTCATTTTCAAGCTTTCCACTGGTAATCTCCATGAATGAAAATAGCAGAAACTGTAGTATGAATCTAATTCCTTTTATTTCAAGTGTTTCTTACGAGTTTTTAATCATTTCGGGAAACTAAAATTGCGTATTTGAAGAGTTTTACCACAATTAGAGAGAGTTCCCACAGCTATATACACTAATCGTCAGCATTGTAACTGATTCACACAGAAAACGCCAGAGAAATTCGGCCTCCAATTATAAACATAAACAGTATAGTCCTCACTTACAGTCTTTCTACACAAGTTTTGAGCTTTATAAAATTAATTCCTAATATTTGAAAGCAAATTCAAGTGAAAACGCTTCCTAAAGTAGCCGGAGTTGTAAATATTATCAGTTTTCTGGTCATTTCTGAAATTTCCACTGGTAACCTCCATGATTGAAAATGGCAGGAAATGTAGTAAGAACCTATATCCTTTTATTTCCAGTGTTTCTTACAAGTTTTTAATCATTTCTGGAAACTATAATTGCGTATTTGAAGAGTTTTACCACAATTAGAGAGAGTTCCTACAAGTATATACTCGAATCGTCATCATTGTAACTTATCCACACAGAAAACGCCAGAGAAATTCGGTCTCCAATTATAAACATAAACAGTATAGTCCTCACAGTCTTTCTACACAAGTTTTGAGCTGCATAAACCTAATTCCTAATATTTGAAAGCAAATTCAAGTGAAAACGCTTCCAAAAAGTAGTCGGAGTTGTAAATATTATCAGTTTTCTGTTCATTTCCGAACCTTCCACTGGTAACCTGCGTGATTGAAAACGGCAGGAAATGTAGTAAGAACCTATATCCTTTTATTTCAAGTGTTTCTTACAAGTTTTGAATCATTTCTGGAAACTATAATTGCGTATTTGAAGAGTTTTACCACAATTAGAGAGAGTTCCTACAAGTATATACTCGAATCGTCATCATTGTAACTTATCCACACAGAAAATGCCAGAGAAATTCGGCCTCCAATTATAAACATAAACAGTATAGTCCTCAAAGTCTTTCGACACAAGTTTTGTGCTGCATAAACCCAATTCCTAATATTTGAAAGCAAATTCAAGTGAAAACGCTTCCAAAAAGTAGTCGGAGTTGTAAATATTATCAGTTTTCTGTTCATTTCCGAACTTTCCACTGGTAACCTCCGTGATTGAAAATGGCAGGAAATGTAGTAAGAACTTATACCCTTTTATTGCAAGTGTTTCTTACAAGTTTTTAATCATTTCTGGAAACTATAATTGCGTATTTGAAGAGTTTTACCACAATTAGAGAGAGTTCCTACAAGTATATACTCGAATCGTCATCATTGTAACTTATCCACACAGAAAACGCCAGAGAAATTCGGCCTCCAATTATAAACATAAACAGTATAGTCCTCACAGTCTTTCTACACAAGTTTTGAGCTGCATAAACCTAATTCCTAATATTTGAAAGCAAATTCAAGTGAAAACGCTTCCAAAAAGTAGTCGGAGTTGTAAATATTATCAGTTTTCTGGTCATTTCCGAACTTTCCACTGGTAACCTCCGTGATTGAAAATGGCAGGAAATGTAGTAAGAACCTATATCCTTTTATTTCAAGTGTTTCTTACAAGTTTTTAATCATTTCTGGAAACTATAATTGCGTATTTGTAGTGTTTGACCAGAATTAGAGAGTGTTCCTACAACTATATACTGGAATCGTCAGCATTTTAACTGATTCACACAAAAAACGCCAGAGAAATTCCGCCTCCAATTGTAAACATAAACAGTATAGTCCTTACTTGCAGTGTTTCTAAACAAATTTTGCGCTTTATAACCCTGAATTCCTAATATTTGAAAGCAAATTGAATTGAAAACGCTCCCTAAAGTAACCGGAGTTTTAAATATTATCAGGTTTCTGGTCATTTCCAAGCTTTCCACTGGTAACCTCCATGAATGAAAATGGCAGAAAATGTAGTATGAATCTATTTCCTTTTATTTCAAGTGTTTCTTACAAGTTTTTAATCATTTCGGGAAACTATAATTGCGTATTTGAAGAGTTTTACCACAATAAGTGAGAGTTCCTACAACTATATAATCGAATCGTCAGCATTGTAACTTATCCACCGAGAAAAGGCCAGAGAAATTCGGCCTCCAATTATAAACATAAAAAGTATAGTCCTCACTTACAGTCTTTCTACACAAGTTTTGAGCTGTATAAACCTAATTCCTAATATTTGAAAGCAAAATCAATTGAAAACGCTTCCAAAAAGTAGTCGCAGTTGTAAATATTATCACTTTCCTGGTCATTTCCGAACTTTCCACTGGTAACGTCCGTGATTGAAAATGACAGGAAATGTAGTAAGAACCTATATCCTTTTATTTCAAGTGTTTCTTATGAGTTTTTAATCATTTCTGGAAACTATAATTGCGTATTTGTAGTGTTTGACCAGAATTAGAGAGTGTTCCTACAACTATATACTGGAATCGTCAGCATTTTAATTGATTCACACAAAAAACGCCAGAGAAATTCCGCCTCCAATTGTAAACATAAACAGTATAGTCCTTACTTACAGTGTTTCTAAACAAATTTTACGCTGTATAACCCTGAATTCCTAATATTTGAAAGCAAATTGAATTGAAAACGCTCCCTAAAGTAACCGGAGTTTTAAATATTATCAGGTTTCTGGTCATTTCCAAGCTTTCCACTGGTAACCTCCATGAATGAAAATGGCAGAAAATGTAGTATGAATCTATTTCCTTTTATTTCAAGTGTTTCTTACAAGTTTTTAATCATTTCGGGAAACTATAATTGCGTATTTGAAGAGTTTTACCACAATTAGAGAGAGTTCCTACAACTATATAATCGAATCGTCAGCATTGTAACTTATCCACAGAGAAAAGGCCAGAGAAATTCGGCCTCCAATTATAAACATAAAAAGTATAGTCCTCACTTACAGTCTTTCTACACAAGTTTTGAGGGGTATAAACCTAATTCCTAATATTTGAAAGCAAATTCAATTGAAAACGCTTCCAAAAAGTAGTCGCAGTTGTAAATATTATCAGTTTCCTGGTCATTTCCGAACTTTCCACTGGTAACGTCCGTGATTGAAAATGACACGAAATGTAGTAAGAACCTATATCCTTTTATTTCAAGTGTTTCTTACAAGTTTTTAATCATTTCTGGAAACTGTAATTGCGTATTTGAAGAGTTTGACCAGAATTAGAGAGTATTCCTACAACTATATACTGGAATCGTCAGCATTTTAACTGATTCACACAGAAAACGCCAGAGAAATTCGGCCTCCAATTGTAAACATAAACAGTATTGTCCTTACTTACAGTCTTTCTAAACAAATTTTGAGCTGTATAAATCTAATTCCTAATATTTGAAACCAAATTCAAGTGAAAACGCTTCCAAAAAGTAGCCGGAGTTGTAAATAATATCAGTTTTCTTGTCATTTCCGAACTTTCCACTGGTAACCTACGTTATTGCAAATGGCAGGAAATGTAGTAAGAACCTATTTCCTTTTATTTCAAGTGTTTCTTATGAGTTTTTAATCATTTCTGGAAACTATAATTGCGTATTTGAAGAGTTTTACCTGAATTAGAGAGTGTTCCTACAACTATATACTGGAATCGTCAGCATTTTAACTGATTCACACAGAAAACGCCAGAGAAATTAGGCCTCCAATTGTAAACATAAACAGTATAGTCCTTACTTACAGTGTTTCTAAACAAATTTTGAGCTGTATAACTCTGAATAATATTTGAAAGCAAATTCAATTGAAAATGCTCTGTAAAGTAACCGGAGTTGTAAATATTATCAGTTTTCTGGTCATTTTCAAGCTTTCCACTGGTAATCTCCATGAATGAAAATCGCAGAAAATCTAGTCTTCATCTAATTCCTTTTATTTCAAGTGTTTCTTACGAGTTTTTAATCATTTCGGGAAACTATAATTGCGTATTTGAAGAGTTTTACCACAATTAGAGAGAGTTCCTACAACTATATACACGAATCATCAGCATTGTAACTGATTCACACAGAAAACGCCAGAGAAATTCGGCCTCCAATTATAAACATAAACAGTATAGTCCTCACTTACAGTCTTTCTACACAAGTTTTGAGCTGTATAAAATTAATTCCTAATATTTGAAAGCAAATTCAAGTGAAAACGTTTCCTAAAGTAGCCGCAGTTGTAAATATTATCAGTTTTCTGGTCATTTCTGAAATTTCCACTGGTAAACTCCATGATTGAAAATGGCAGGAAATGTAGTAAGAACCTATATCCTTTTATTTCCAGTGTTTCTTACAAGTTTTTAATCATTTCTGGAAACTATAATTGCGTATTTGAAGAGTTTTACCACAATTAGAGAGAGTTCCTACAAGTATATACTCGAATCGTCATCATTGTAACTTATCCACACAGAAAACGCCAGAGAAATTCGGCCTCCAATTATAAACATAAACAGTATAGTCCTCACAGTCTTTCTACACAAGTTTTGAGCTGTATAAACCTAATTCCTAATATTTGAAAGCAAATTCAAGTGAAAACGCTTCCAAAAAGTAGTCGGAGTTGTAAATATTATCAGTTTTCTGTTCATTTCCGAACATTCCACTGGTAAACTCCATGATTGAAAATTGCAATAAATGTAGTAAGAACCTATATCCTTTTATTTCAAGTGTTTCTTACAAGTTTTTAATCATTTCTGGAAACTATAATTGCGTATTTGTAGTGTTTGACCAGAATTAGAGAGTGTTCCTACAACTATATACTGGAATCGTCAGCATTTTAACTGATTCACACAAAAAACGCCAGAGAAATTCCGCCTCCAATTGTAAACATAAACAGTATAGTCCTTACTTACAGTGTTTCTAAACAAATTTTACGCTGTATAACCCTGAATTCCTAATATTTGAAAGCAAATTGAATTGAAAACGCTCCCTAAAGTAACCGGAGTTTTAAATATTATCAGGTTTCTGGTCATTTCCAAGCTTTCCACTGGTAACCTCCATGAATGAAAATGGCAGAAAATGTAGTATGAATCTATTTCCTTTTATTTCAAGTGTTCCTTACAAGTTTTTAATCATTTTGGGAACCTATGATTGCGTATTTGAAGAGTTTTACCACAATTAGAGAGAGTTCCTACAACTATATAATCGAATCGTCAGCATTGTAACTTATCCCCAGAGAAAAGGCCAGAGAAATTTGGCCTCCAATTATAAACATAAAAAGTATAGTCCTCCCTTACAGTCTTTCTACACAAGTTTTGAGCTGTATAAACCTAATTCCTAATATTTGAAAGCAAATTCATTTGAAAACGCTTCCAAAAAGTAGTCGCAGTTGTAAATATTATCAGTTTCCTGGTCATTTCCGAACTTTCCACTGGTAACCTCCGTGATTGAAAATGGCAGGAAATGTAGTAAGAACCTATATCCTTTTATTTCAGGTGTTTCTTACAAGTTTTTAATCACTTCTGGAAACTGTAATTGCGTATTTGAAGAGTTTGACCAGAATTAGAGAGTATTCCTACAACTATATACTGGAATCATCAGCATTTTAACTGATTCACACAGAAAACGCCAGAGAAATTCGGCCTCCAATTGTAAACATAAACAGTATAGTCCTCACAGTCTGTCTACACAAGTTTTGAGCTGCATAAACCCAATTCCTAATATTTGAAAGCAAATTCAAGTGAAAACGCTTCCAAAAACTAGTCTGAGTTGTAAATATTATCAGTTTTCTGGTCATTTCCGAACTTTCCACTGGTAACCTCCGTGATTGAAAATGGCAGGAAATGTAGTAAGAACTTATATCCTTTTATTTCAAGTGTTTCTTACAAGTTTTTAATCATTTCTGGAAACTACAATTGCGTATTTGAAGAGTTTTACCACAATTAGAGAGAGTTCCTACAAGTATATACTCGAATCGTCATCATTGTAACTTATCCACACAGAAAACGCCAGAGAAATTCGGCCTCCAATTATAAACATAAACAGTATAGTCCTCACAGTCTTTCTACACAAGTTTTGAGCTGCATAAACCTAATTCCTAATATTTGAAAGCAAATTCAAGTGAAAACGCTTCCAAAAAGTAGTCGGAGTTGTAAATATTATCAGTTTTCTGTTCATTTCCGAACTTTCCACTGGTAAACTCCGTGATTGAAAATTGCAATAAATGTAGTAAGAACCTATATCCTTTTATTTCAAGTGTTTCTTACAAGTTTTTAATCATTTCTGGAAACTATAATTGCGTATTTGTAGTGTTTGACCAGAATTAGAGAGTGTTCCTACAACTATATACAGGAATCGTCAGCATTTTAACTGATTCACACAAAAAACGCCAGAGAAATTCTGCCTCCAATTGTAAACATAAACAGTATAGTCCTTACTTACAGTGTTTCTAAACAAATTTTACGCTGTATAACCCTGAATTCCTAATATTCGAAAGCAAATTGAATTGAAAACGCTCCCTAAAGTAACCGGAGTTTTAAATATTATCAGGTTTCTGGTCATTTCCAAGCTTTCCACTGGTAACCTCCATGAATGAAAATGGCAGAAAATGTAGTATGAATCTATTTCCTTTTATTTCAAGTGTTTCTTACAAGTTTTTAATCATTTCGGGAAACTATAATTGCGTATTTGAAGAGTTTTACCACAATTAGAGAGAGTTCCTACAACTATATAATCGAATCGTCAGCATTGAAACTTATCCCCAGAGAAAAGGCCAGAGAAATTAGGCCTCCAATTATAAACATAAAAAGTATAGTCCTCACTTACAGTCTTTCTACACAAGTTTTGAGCTGTATAAACCTAATTCCTAATATTTGAAAACAAATTCATTTGAAAACGCTTCCAAAAAGTAGTCGCAGTTGTAAATATTATCAGTTTCCTGGTCATTTCCGAACTTTCCACTGGTAACCTCCGTGATTGAAAATGGCAGGAAATGTAGTAAGAACCTATATCCTTTTATTTCAAGTGTTTCTTACAAGTTTTTAATCACTTCTGGAAACTGTAATTGCGTATTTGAAGAGTTTGACCAGAATTAGAGAGTATTCCTACAACTATATACTGGAATCGTCAGCATTTTAACTGATTCACACAGAAAACGCCAGAGAAATTCGGCCTCCAATTGTAAACATAAACAGTATAGTCCTTACTTACAGTCTTTCTAAACAAATTTTGAGCTGTATAAATCTAATTCCTAATATTTGAAAGCAAATTCAAGTGAAAATGCTTCCAAAAAGTACCCGGAGTTTAAATACTATCAGTTTTCTTGTCATTTCCGAACTTTCCACTGGTAACCTACGTTATTGCAAATGGCAGGAAATGTAGTAAGAACCTATTTCCTTTTATTTCAAGTGTTTCTTATGAGGTTTTAATCATTTCTGGAAACTATAATTTCGTATTTGAAGAGTTTTACCTGAATTAGAGAGTGTTCCTACAACTATATACTGGAATCGTCAGCATTTTAACTGATTCACACAGAAAACGCCAGAGAAATTCGGCCTCCAATTATAAACATAAACAGTATAGTCCTCACAGTCTTTCTACACAAGTTTTGAGCTGCATAAACCCAATTCCTAATATTTGAAAGCAAATTCAAGTGAAAACGCTTCCAAAAAGTAGTCGGAGTTGTAAATATTATCAGTTTTCTGGTCATTTCCGAACTTTCCACTGGTAACCTCCGTGATTGAAAATGGCAGGAAATGTAGTAAGAACTTATATCCTTTTATTTCAAGTGTTTCTTACAAGTTTTTAATCATTTCTGGAAACTACAATTGCGTATTTGAAGAGTTTTACCACAATTAGAGAGAGTTCCTACAAGTATATACTCAAATCGTCATCATTGTAACTTATCCACACAGAAAACGCCAGAGAAATTCGGCCTCCAATTATAAACATAAACAGTATAGTCCTCACAGTCTTTCTACACAAGTTTTGAGCTGCATAAACCCAATTCCTAATATTTGAAAGCAAATTCAAGTGAAAACGTTTCCTAAAGTAGCCGCAGTTGTAAATATTATCAGTTTTCTGGTCATTTCTGAAATTTCCACTGGTAAACTCCATGATTGAAAATGGCAGGAAATGTAGTAAGAACCTATATCCTTTTATTTCCAGTGTTTCTTACAAGTTTTTAATCATTTCTGGAAACTATAATTGCGTATTTGAAGAGTTTTACCACAATTAGAGAGAGTTCCTACAACTATATAATCGAATCGTCAGCATTGTAACTTATCCCCAGAGAAAAGGCCAGAGAAATTTGGCCTCCAATTATAAACATAAAAAGTATAGTCCTCACTTACAGTCTTTCTACACAAGTTTTGAGCTGTATAAACCTAATTCCTAATATTTGAAAGCAAATTCATTTGAAAACGCTTCCAAAAAGTAGTCGCAGTTGTAAATATTATCAGTTTCCTGGTCATTTCCGAACTTTCCACTGGTAACCTCCGTGATTGAAAATGGCAGGAAATGTAGTAAGAACCTATATCCTTTTATTTCAGGTGTTTCTTACAAGTTTTTAATCACTTGTGGAAACTGTAATTGCGTATTTGAAGAGTTTGACCAGAATTAGAGAGTATTCCTACAACTATATACTGGAATCGTCAGCATTTTAACTGATTCACACAGAAAACGCCAGAGAAATTCGGCCTCATATTGGAAACATAAACAGTATAGTCCTTACTTACAGTCTTTCTAAACAAATTTTGAGCTGAATAAGTCTAATTCCTAATATTTGAAAGCAAATTCAAGTGAAAACGCTTCCAAAAAGTAGCCGGAGTTTAAATACTATCAGTTTTCTTGTCATTTCTGAACTTTCCACTGGTAACCTACGTTATTGCAAATGGCAGGAAATGTAGTAAAAACCTATTTCCTTTTATTTCAAGTGTTTCTTATGAGGTTTTAATCATTTCTGGAAACTATAATTGCCTATTTGAAGAGTTTTACCTGAATTAGAGAGTGTTCCTACAACTATATACTGGAATCATCAGCATTTTAACTGATTCACACAGATAACCCCAGAGAAATTAGGCCTCCAATTGTAAACATAAACAGTATAGTCCTTACTTACAGTGTTTCTAAACAAATTTTGAGCTGTATAACCCTGAATTCCTAATTTTTCAAAGCAAATTGAAATAAAAACGCTCCCTAAAGTAAACGGAGTTGTAAATAATATCAGATTTCTGGTCATTTCCAAGCTATCCACTGGTAATCTCCATGAATGAAAATGGCCGAAAATGTAGTATGAATCTATTTCCTTTTATTTCAAGTGTTTCTTACAAGTTTTTAATCATCTCGGGAAACTATAATTGCGTATTTGAAGAGTTTTACCACATTTAGAGAGAGTTCCTACAACTATATACTCGAATCGTCAGCATTGTAACTTATCCACACAGAAAACCCCAGAGAAATTCGGCCTCCAATTATAACCATAAGCAGTATAGTCCTCACTTACAGTCTTTCTACACAAGTTTTGAGCTGTATAAACCTAATTCCTCATATTTGAAAGCAAATTCAAGTGAAAACGCTTCCAAAAAGTAGCCGGAGTTAAAATAATTTCTTTTTTCTGTTCATTTCCGAAATTTCCACTGGTAACCTCCGTGATTGAAAATGGCAGGAAATGTAGTAAGAACCTATTTCCTTTTATTTCAAGTGTTTCTTACAAGTTTTTAATCATTCTGGAAACTATAATTGCGTATTTGAAGAATTTGACCAGAATTAGAGAGTGTTCCTACAACTATATACTGGAATTGTCAGCATTTTAACTGATTCACAAAGAAAACGCCAGAGAAATTAGGCCTCCAATTGTAAACATAAACAGTATAGTCCACACTTACAGTCTTTCTACGCAAGTTTTGAGCTGTATAAACCTAAATCCTAATATTTGAAAGCAAATTCAAGTGAAAACGCTTCCTAAAGGAGCCGGAGTTGTAAATATTATCAGTTTTCTGGTCATTTCCGAACTTTCCACTGGTAACCTCCGTGATTGAAAATGGCAGGAAATCTAGTAAGAACCTATTTCCTTTTATTTCAAATGTTTCTTACAAGTTTTTAATCATTTCTGGAAACTATAATTGCGTATTTGAAGAGTTTTACCACAATTAGAGAGACTTCATACAACTATATACTTGAATCATCACCATTGTAACATATTAACACAGAAAACGCAAGAGTTATTCGGCCTCCAATTATAAACATAAACAGTATAGTCCTCACTTACAGTATTTCTACACAAATTTTGAGCTGTATAAACCTAATTCCTAATATTTGAAAGCAAATTCAAGTGAAAACGCTTCCTAAAGTCGCTTGAGTTGTAAATATTATCAGTTTTCTCGTCATTTCCGAACTTTCCACTGGTAACGTCCGTGATTGAAAATGACAGGAAATGTAGTAAGAACCTATGTCCTTTTATTTCAAGTGTTTCTTCCAAGTTTTTAATCATTTCTGGAAACTATAATTGCGTATGTGAAGAGTTTGACCAGAATTAGAGAGTGTTCCTACAACTATATACTGGAATCGTCAGCATTTTAACTGATTCACACAGAAAACGCCAGAGAAATTAGGCCTCCAATTGTAAACATAAACAGTATAGTCCTTACTTACAGTGTTTCTAAACAAATTTTGAGCTGTATAACCCTGAATTCCTAATATTTGAAAGCAAATTGAATTGAAAATGCTCCCTAAAGTAACCAGAGTTGTAAATATTATCAGTTTTCTAATCATTTCCAAGCTAGCCACTGGTAATCTCCATGAATGAAAATGGCAGAAAATGTAGTATGAATCTATTTCCTTTTATTTCAAGAGTTTCTTACAAGTTTTTAATCATTTCGGGAAACTATAATTGCGTATTTGAAGAGTTTCACCACATTTAGAGAGAGTTCCTACAACTATATACTGGAATCATCAGCATTGTAACGTATCCACACAGAAAACGCCAGGCAAATTCGGCCTCCAGTTATAAAAATGAACAGTATAGTCCTCACTTACAGTCTTCCTACACAAGTTTTGAGCTGTGTAAACCTAATTCCTAATATTTGAAAGCAAAATCAAGTGAAAACGCTTCCAAAAAGTAGCTGGAGTTTAAATAATATCAGTTTACTGGTCATTTCCGAACTCTCCACTGGTAACCTCCGTGATTGAAAATGGCAGTAAATGTAGTAAGGACCTATATCCTTTTATTTCAAGTGTTCCTTTCAGGTTTTTAATCATTTCTGGAAACTCTAAATGTGTATTTGGAGAGTTTGACCTGAATTAGAGAGTGTTCCTACAACTATATACTGGAATCATCAGCATTTTAATTGATTCACACAGAAAACGCCAGAGAAATTCGGCCTCCAATTATAAACATAAACAGTATAGTCCGTATTTACAGTGTTTCTAAAAAAATTTTGAGCTATAACCCTGAATTCCTAATTTTTGAAAGCAAATTGAAATGAAAACGCTCCCTAAAGTAAATGGAGTTGTAAATATTATCAGAATTCTGGACATTTCCAAGCTATCCACTGGTAATCTCCATGAATGAAAATGGCAGAAAATGTAGTATGAATCTATTTCCTTTTATTTCAAGTGTTTCTTACAAGTTTTTAATCATTTAGGGAAAATATAATTGCGTACTTGAAGAGTTTTACCACATTTAGAGAGAGTTCCTACAACTATATACTCGAATCTTCAGCATTGTAACTTATCCACATAGAAAAAGCCAGAGAAATTCGGCCTTGAATTATAACCATAAACAGTATAGTCCTCACTTACAGTCTTTCTACACAAGTTTTGAGCTGTATAAACCTAATTCGTAATATTTGAAAGCAAATTCAAGTGAAAACGCTTCCAAAAAGTAGCCGGAGTTTAAATAATTTCTGTTTTCTGGTCATTTCCGAACTTTCCACTGGTAACCTCTGTGATTGAAAATGGCAGTAAATGTAGTAAGAACCTATATCCTTTTATTTTAAGTGTTTCTTACAGGTTTTTAATCATTTCTGTAAACTATAATTGTGTATTTGAAGAGTTTGACCTGAATTAGAGAGTGTTCCTACAACTATGTACTGGAATCGTCAGCATTTTAACTGATTCACACAGAAAACGCCAGAGAAATTAGGCCTCCAATTGTAAACATAAACAGTATAGTCCTTACTTACAGTGTTTCTAAACAAATTTTGAGCTGTATAACCCTGAATTCCTAATATTTGAAAGCAAATTGAACTGAAAATGCTCCCTAAAGTAACCAGAGTTGTAAATATTATCAGTTTTCTAATCATTTCCAAGCTAGCCACTGGTAATCTCCATGAATGAAAATGGCAGAAAATGTAGTATGAATCTATTTCCTTTTATTTCAAGAGTTTCTTACAAGTTTTTAATCATTTCGGGAAACTATAATTGCGTATTTGAAGAGTTTCACCACATTTAGAGAGAGTTCCTACAACTATATACTCGAATCTTCAGCATTGTAACTTATCCACATAGAAAAAGCCAGAGAAATTCGGCCTTGAATTATAACCATAAACAGTATAGTCCTCACTTACAGTCTTTCTACACAAGTTTTGAGCTGTATAAACCTAATTCCTAATATTTGAAAGCAAATTCATGTGAAAACGCTTCCAAAAAGTAGCCGGAGTTTAAATAATTTCTGTTTTCTGGTCATTTCCGAACTTTCCACTGGTAACCTCCGTGATTGAAAATGGCAGTAAATGTAGTAAGAACCTATATCCTTTTATTTCAAGTGTTTCTTACAGGTTTTTAATCATTTCTGTAAACTATAATTGTGTATTTGAAGAGTTTGACCTGAATTAGAGAGTGTTCCTACAACTATATACTGGAATCATCAGCATTTTAACTGATTCACACAGAAAACGCCAGAGAAATTCGGCCTCCAATTGTAAACATAAACAGTATAGACCTTACTTACAGTCTTTCTAAACAAATTTTGAGCTGTATAAATCTAATTACTAATATTTGAAAGCAAATTCAAGTGAAAACGCTTCCAAAAAGTAGCCGGAGTTGTAAATACTATCAGTTTTCTTGTCATTTCTGAACTTTCCACTGGTAACCTACGTTATTGCAAATGGCAGGAAATGTAGTAAGAACCTATTTCCTTTTATTTCAAGTGTTTCTTATGAGTTTTTAATCATTTCTGGAAACTATAATTGCGTATTTGAAGAGTTTTACCTGAATTAGAGAGTGTTCCTACAACTATATACTGGAATCATCAGCATTTTAACTGATTCACACAGAAAACGCCAGAGAAATTAGGCCTCCAATTGTAAACATAAACAGTATAGTCCCTACTTACAGTGTTTCTAAACAAATTTTGAGCTGTATAACCCTGAATAATATTTGAAAGCAAATTGAATTGAAAACGCTCCGTAAAGTAACCGGAGTTGAAAATATTATCAGTTTTCTGGTCATTTTCAAGCTTTCCACTGGTAATCTCCATGAATGAAAATAGCAGAAAATGTAGTATGAATCTAATTCCTTTTATTTCAAGTGTTTCTTACGAGTTTTTAATCATTTCGGGAAACTATAATTGCGTATTTGAAGAGTTTTACCACAATTAGAGAGAGTTCCTACAACTATATACACGAATCGTCAGCATTGTAACTGATTCACACAGAAAACGCCAGAGAAATTCGGCCTCCAATTATAAACATAAACAATATAGTCCTCACTTACAGTCTTCTACACAAGGTTTGAGCTGTATAAAATTAATTCCTAATATTTGAAAGCAAATTCAAGTGAAAACGCTTCCTAAAGTAGCCGGAGTTGTAAATATTATCAGTTTTCTGGTCATTTCTGAAATTTCCACTGGTAACCTCCGTGATTGAAAATGGCAGGAAATGTAGTAAGAACCTATATCCTTTTATTTCCAGTGTTTCTTACCACTTTTTAATCATTTCTGGAAACTATAATTGCGTATTTGAAGAGTTTTACCACAATTAGAGACAGTTCCTACAAGTATATACTCGAATCATCATCATTGTAACTTATCCACACAGAAAACGCCAGAGAAATTCGGTCTCCAATTATAAACATAAACAGTATAGTCCTCACAGTCTTTCTACACAAGTTTTGAGCTGCATAAACCTAATTCCTAATATTTTAAAGCAAATTCAAGTGAAAACGCTTCCAAAAAGTAGTCGGAGTTGTAAATATTATCAGTTTTCTGTTCATTTCCGAACTTTCCACTGGTAACCTCCGTGATTGAAAATGGCAGGAAATGTAGTAAGAACCTATATCCTTTTATTTCAAGTGTTTCTTACAAGTTTTTAATCATTTCGGGAAACTATAATTGCGTATTTGAAGAGTTTTACCACAATTAGAGAGAGTTCCTACAAGTATATACTCGAATCGTCATCATTGTAACTTATCCACACAGAAAACGCCAGAGAAATTCGGCCTCCAATTATAAATATAAACAGTATAGTCCTCACAGTCTTTCTACACAAGTTTTGAGCTGCATAAACCCAATTCCTAATATTTGAAAGCAAATTCAAGTGAAAACGCTTCCAAAAAGTAGTCGGAGTTGTAAATATTATCAGTTTTCTGTTCATTTCCGAACTTTCCACTGGTAACCTCCGTGATTGAAAATGGCAGGAAATGTAGTAAGAACCTATATCCTTTTATTTCAAGTGTTTCTTACAAGTTTTTAATCATTTCTGGAAACTATAATTGCGTATTTGTAGTGTTTGACCAGAATTAGAGAGTGTTCCTACAACTATATACTGGAATCGTCAGCATTTTAACTGATTCACACAAAAAACGCCAGAGAAATTTGCCTCCAATTGTAAACATAAACAGTATAGTCCTTACTTACAGTGTTTCTAAACAAATTTTGAGCTGTATAACCCTGAATTCCTAATATTTGAAAGCAAATTGAATTGAAAACGCTCCCTAAAGTAACCGGAGTTTTAAATATTATCAGGTTTCTGGTCATTTCCAAGCTTTCCACTGGTAACCTCCATGAATGAAAATGGCAGAAAATGTAGTATGAATCTATTTCCTTTTATTTCAAGTGTTTCTTACAAGTTTTTAATCATTTCTGGAAACTGTAATTGCGTATTTGAAGAGTTTGACCAGAATTAGAGAGTATTCCTACAACTATATACTGGAATCATCAGCATTTTAACTGATTCACACAGAAAACGCCAGAGAAATTCGGCCTCCAATTGTAAACATAAATAGTATAGTCCTTACTTACAGTCTTTCTAAACAAATTTTGAGCTGTATAAATCTAATTCCTAATATTTGAAAGCAAATTCAAGTGAAAACGCTTCCAAAAAGTAGCCGGAGTTGTAAATACTATCAGTTTTCTTGTCATTTCTGAACTTTCCACTGGTAACCTACGTTATTGCAAATGGCAGGAAATGTAGTAAGAACGTATTTCCTTTTATTTCAAGTGTTTCTTATGAGTTTTTAATCATTTCTGGAAACTATAATTTCGTATTTGAAGAGTTTTACCTGAATTAGAGAGTGTTCCTACAACTATATACTGGAATCATCAGCATTTTAACTGATTCAAACAGAAAACGCCAGATAAATTAGGCCTCCAATTGTAAACATAAACAGTATAGTCCCTACTTACAGTGTTTCTAAACAAATTTTGAGCTGTATAACCCTGAATAATATTTGAAAGCAAATTGAATTGAAAACGCTCTGTAAAGTAACCGGAGTTGAAAATATTATCAGTTTTCTGGTCATTTTCAAGCTTTCCACTGGTAATCTCCATGAATGAAAATAGCAGAAACTGTAGTATGAATCTAATTCCTTTTATTTCAAGTGTTTCTTACGAGTTTTTAATCATTTCGGGAAACTAAAATTGCGTATTTGAAGAGTTTTACCACAATTAGAGAGAGTTCCCACAGCTATATACACTAATCGTCAGCATTGTAACTGATTCACACAGAAAACGCCAGAGAAATTCGGCCTCCAATTATAAACATAAACAGTATAGTCCTCACTTACAGTCTTTCTACACAAGTTTTGAGCTTTATAAAATTAATTCCTAATATTTGAAAGCAAATTCAAGTGAAAACGCTTCCTAAAGTAGCCGGAGTTGTAAATATTATCAGTTTTCTGGTCATTTCTGAAATTTCCACTGGTAACCTCCATGATTGAAAATGGCAGGAAATGTAGTAAGAACCTATATCCTTTTATTTCCAGTGTTTCTTACAAGTTTTTAATCATTTCTGGAAACTATAATTGCGTATTTGAAGAGTTTTACCACAATTAGAGAGAGTTCCTACAAGTATATACTCGAATCGTCATCATTGTAACTTATCCACACAGAAAACGCCAGAGAAATTCGGTCTCCAATTATAAACATAAACAGTATAGTCCTCACAGTCTTTCTACACAAGTTTTGAGCTGCATAAACCTAATTCCTAATATTTGAAAGCAAATTCAAGTGAAAACGCTTCCAAAAAGTAGTCGGAGTTGTAAATATTATCAGTTTTCTGTTCATTTCCGAACCTTCCACTGGTAACCTGCGTGATTGAAAACGGCAGGAAATGTAGTAAGAACCTATATCCTTTTATTTCAAGTGTTTCTTACAAGTTTTGAATCATTTCTGGAAACTATAATTGCGTATTTGAAGAGTTTTACCACAATTAGAGAGAGTTCCTACAAGTATATACTCGAATCGTCATCATTGTAACTTATCCACACAGAAAATGCCAGAGAAATTCGGCCTCCAATTATAAACATAAACAGTATAGTCCTCAAAGTCTTTCGACACAAGTTTTGTGCTGCATAAACCCAATTCCTAATATTTGAAAGCAAATTCAAGTGAAAACGCTTCCAAAAAGTAGTCGGAGTTGTAAATATTATCAGTTTTCTGTTCATTTCCGAACTTTCCACTGGTAACCTCCGTGATTGAAAATGGCAGGAAATGTAGTAAGAACTTATACCCTTTTATTGCAAGTGTTTCTTACAAGTTTTTAATCATTTCTGGAAACTATAATTGCGTATTTGAAGAGTTTTACCACAATTAGAGAGAGTTCCTACAAGTATATACTCGAATCGTCATCATTGTAACTTATCCACACAGAAAACGCCAGAGAAATTCGGCCTCCAATTATAAACATAAACAGTATAGTCCTCACAGTCTTTCTACACAAGTTTTGAGCTGCATAAACCTAATTCCTAATATTTGAAAGCAAATTCAAGTGAAAACGCTTCCAAAAAGTAGTCGGAGTTGTAAATATTATCAGTTTTCTGTTCATTTCCGAACTTTCCACTGGTAACCTCCGTGATTGAAAATGGCAGGAAATGTAGTAAGAACCTATATCCTTTTATTTCAAGTGTTTCTTACAAGTTTTTAATCATTTCTGGAAACTATAATTGCGTATTTGTAGTGTTTGACCAGAATTAGAGAGTGTTCCTACAACTATATACTGGAATCGTCAGCATTTTAACTGATTCACACAAAAAACGCCAGAGAAATTCCGCCTCCAATTGTAAACATAAACAGTATAGTCCTTACTTGCAGTGTTTCTAAACAAATTTTGCGCTTTATAACCCTGAATTCCTAATATTTGAAAGCAAATTGAATTGAAAACGCTCCCTAAAGTAACCGGAGTTTTAAATATTATCAGGTTTCTGGTCATTTCCAAGCTTTCCACTGGTAACCTCCATGAATGAAAATGGCAGAAAATGTAGTATGAATCTATTTCCTTTTATTTCAAGTGTTTCTTACAAGTTTTTAATCATTTCGGGAAACTATAATTGCGTATTTGAAGAGTTTTACCACAATAAGTGAGAGTTCCTACAACTATATAATCGAATCGTCAGCATTGTAACTTATCCACCGAGAAAAGGCCAGAGAAATTCGGCCTCCAATTATAAACATAAAAAGTATAGTCCTCACTTACAGTCTTTCTACACAAGTTTTGAGCTGTATAAACCTAATTCCTAATATTTGAAAGCAAAATCAATTGAAAACGCTTCCAAAAAGTAGTCGCAGTTGTAAATATTATCACTTTCCTGGTCATTTCCGAACTTTCCACTGGTAACGTCCGTGATTGAAAATGACAGGAAATGTAGTAAGAACCTATATCCTTTTATTTCAAGTGTTTCTTATGAGTTTTTAATCATTTCTGGAAACTATAATTGCGTATTTGTAGTGTTTGACCAGAATTAGAGAGTGTTCCTACAACTATATACTGGAATCGTCAGCATTTTAATTGATTCACACAAAAAACGCCAGAGAAATTCCGCCTCCAATTGTAAACATAAACAGTATAGTCCTTACTTACAGTGTTTCTAAACAAATTTTACGCTGTATAACCCTGAATTCCTAATATTTGAAAGCAAATTGAATTGAAAACGCTCCCTAAAGTAACCGGAGTTTTAAATATTATCAGGTTTCTGGTCATTTCCAAGCTTTCCACTGGTAACCTCCATGAATGAAAATGGCAGAAAATGTAGTATGAATCTATTTCCTTTTATTTCAAGTGTTTCTTACAAGTTTTTAATCATTTCGGGAAACTATAATTGCGTATTTGAAGAGTTTTACCACAATTAGAGAGAGTTCCTACAACTATATAATCGAATCGTCAGCATTGTAACTTATCCACAGAGAAAAGGCCAGAGAAATTCGGCCTCCAATTATAAACATAAAAAGTATAGTCCTCACTTACAGTCTTTCTACACAAGTTTTGAGGGGTATAAACCTAATTCCTAATATTTGAAAGCAAATTCAATTGAAAACGCTTCCAAAAAGTAGTCGCAGTTGTAAATATTATCAGTTTCCTGGTCATTTCCGAACTTTCCACTGGTAACGTCCGTGATTGAAAATGACACGAAATGTAGTAAGAACCTATATCCTTTTATTTCAAGTGTTTCTTACAAGTTTTTAATCATTTCTGGAAACTGTAATTGCGTATTTGAAGAGTTTGACCAGAATTAGAGAGTATTCCTACAACTATATACTGGAATCGTCAGCATTTTAACTGATTCACACAGAAAACGCCAGAGAAATTCGGCCTCCAATTGTAAACATAAACAGTATTGTCCTTACTTACAGTCTTTCTAAACAAATTTTGAGCTGTATAAATCTAATTCCTAATATTTGAAACCAAATTCAAGTGAAAACGCTTCCAAAAAGTAGCCGGAGTTGTAAATAATATCAGTTTTCTTGTCATTTCCGAACTTTCCACTGGTAACCTACGTTATTGCAAATGGCAGGAAATGTAGTAAGAACCTATTTCCTTTTATTTCAAGTGTTTCTTATGAGTTTTTAATCATTTCTGGAAACTATAATTGCGTATTTGAAGAGTTTTACCTGAATTAGAGAGTGTTCCTACAACTATATACTGGAATCGTCAGCATTTTAACTGATTCACACAGAAAACGCCAGAGAAATTAGGCCTCCAATTGTAAACATAAACAGTATAGTCCTTACTTACAGTGTTTCTAAACAAATTTTGAGCTGTATAACTCTGAATAATATTTGAAAGCAAATTCAATTGAAAATGCTCTGTAAAGTAACCGGAGTTGTAAATATTATCAGTTTTCTGGTCATTTTCAAGCTTTCCACTGGTAATCTCCATGAATGAAAATCGCAGAAAATCTAGTCTTCATCTAATTCCTTTTATTTCAAGTGTTTCTTACGAGTTTTTAATCATTTCGGGAAACTATAATTGCGTATTTGAAGAGTTTTACCACAATTAGAGAGAGTTCCTACAACTATATACACGAATCATCAGCATTGTAACTGATTCACACAGAAAACGCCAGAGAAATTCGGCCTCCAATTATAAACATAAACAGTATAGTCCTCACAGTCTTTCTACACAAGTTTTGAGCTGTATAAACCTAATTCCTAATATTTGAAAGCAAATTCAAGTGAAAACGCTTCCAAAAAGTAGTCGGAGTTGTAAATATTATCAGTTTTCTGTTCATTTCCGAACATTCCACTGGTAAACTCCATGATTGAAAATTGCAATAAATGTAGTAAGAACCTATATCCTTTTATTTCAAGTGTTTCTTACAAGTTTTTAATCATTTCTGGAAACTATAATTGCGTATTTGTAGTGTTTGACCAGAATTAGAGAGTGTTCCTACAACTATATACTGGAATCGTCAGCATTTTAACTGATTCACACAAAAAACGCCAGAGAAATTCCGCCTCCAATTGTAAACATAAACAGTATAGTCCTTACTTACAGTGTTTCTAAACAAATTTTACGCTGTATAACCCTGAATTCCTAATATTTGAAAGCAAATTGAATTGAAAACGCTCCCTAAAGTAACCGGAGTTTTAAATATTATCAGGTTTCTGGTCATTTCCAAGCTTTCCACTGGTAACCTCCATGAATGAAAATGGCAGAAAATGTAGTATGAATCTATTTCCTTTTATTTCAAGTGTTCCTTACAAGTTTTTAATCATTTTGGGAACCTATGATTGCGTATTTGAAGAGTTTTACCACAATTAGAGAGAGTTCCTACAACTATATAATCGAATCGTCAGCATTGTAACTTATCCCCAGAGAAAAGGCCAGAGAAATTTGGCCTCCAATTATAAACATAAAAAGTATAGTCCTCCCTTACAGTCTTTCTACACAAGTTTTGAGCTGTATAAACCTAATTCCTAATATTTGAAAGCAAATTCATTTGAAAACGCTTCCAAAAAGTAGTCGCAGTTGTAAATATTATCAGTTTCCTGGTCATTTCCGAACTTTCCACTGGTAACCTCCGTGATTGAAAATGGCAGGAAATGTAGTAAGAACCTATATCCTTTTATTTCAGGTGTTTCTTACAAGTTTTTAATCACTTCTGGAAACTGTAATTGCGTATTTGAAGAGTTTGACCAGAATTAGAGAGTATTCCTACAACTATATACTGGAATCATCAGCATTTTAACTGATTCACACAGAAAACGCCAGAGAAATTCGGCCTCCAATTGTAAACATAAACAGTATAGTCCTCACAGTCTGTCTACACAAGTTTTGAGCTGCATAAACCCAATTCCTAATATTTGAAAGCAAATTCAAGTGAAAACGCTTCCAAAAACTAGTCTGAGTTGTAAATATTATCAGTTTTCTGGTCATTTCCGAACTTTCCACTGGTAACCTCCGTGATTGAAAATGGCAGGAAATGTAGTAAGAACTTATATCCTTTTATTTCAAGTGTTTCTTACAAGTTTTTAATCATTTCTGGAAACTACAATTGCGTATTTGAAGAGTTTTACCACAATTAGAGAGAGTTCCTACAAGTATATACTCGAATCGTCATCATTGTAACTTATCCACACAGAAAACGCCAGAGAAATTCGGCCTCCAATTATAAACATAAACAGTATAGTCCTCACAGTCTTTCTACACAAGTTTTGAGCTGCATAAACCTAATTCCTAATATTTGAAAGCAAATTCAAGTGAAAACGCTTCCAAAAAGTAGTCGGAGTTGTAAATATTATCAGTTTTCTGTTCATTTCCGAACTTTCCACTGGTAAACTCCGTGATTGAAAATTGCAATAAATGTAGTAAGAACCTATATCCTTTTATTTCAAGTGTTTCTTACAAGTTTTTAATCATTTCTGGAAACTATAATTGCGTATTTGTAGTGTTTGACCAGAATTAGAGAGTGTTCCTACAACTATATACAGGAATCGTCAGCATTTTAACTGATTCACACAAAAAACGCCAGAGAAATTCTGCCTCCAATTGTAAACATAAACAGTATAGTCCTTACTTACAGTGTTTCTAAACAAATTTTACGCTGTATAACCCTGAATTCCTAATATTCGAAAGCAAATTGAATTGAAATCGCTCCCTAAAGTAACCGGAGTTTTAAATATTATCAGGTTTCTGGTCATTTCCAAGCTTTCCACTGGTAACCTCCATGAATGAAAATGGCAGAAAATGTAGTATGAATCTATTTCCTTTTATTTCAAGTGTTTCTTACAAGTTTTTAATCATTTCGGGAAACTATAATTGCGTATTTGAAGAGTTTTACCACAATTAGAGAGAGTTCCTACAACTATATAATCGAATCGTCAGCATTGAAACTTATCCCCAGAGAAAAGGCCAGAGAAATTAGGCCTCCAATTATAAACATAAAAAGTATAGTCCTCACTTACAGTCTTTCTACACAAGTTTTGAGCTGTATAAACCTAATTCCTAATATTTGAAAACAAATTCATTTGAAAACGCTTCCAAAAAGTAGTCGCAGTTGTAAATATTATCAGTTTCCTGGTCATTTCCGAACTTTCCACTGGTAACCTCCGTGATTGAAAATGGCAGGAAATGTAGTAAGAACCTATATCCTTTTATTTCAAGTGTTTCTTACAAGTTTTTAATCACTTCTGGAAACTGTAATTGCGTATTTGAAGAGTTTGACCAGAATTAGAGAGTATTCCTACAACTATATACTGGAATCGTCAGCATTTTAACTGATTCACACAGAAAACGCCAGAGAAATTCGGCCTCCAATTGTAAACATAAACAGTATAGTCCTTACTTACAGTCTTTCTAAACAAATTTTGAGCTGAATAAATCTAATTCCTAATATTTGAAAGCAAATTCAAGTGAAAATGCTTCCAAAAAGTACCCGGAGTTTAAATACTATCAGTTTTCTTGTCATTTCCGAACTTTCCACTGGTAACCTACGTTATTGCAAATGGCAGGAAATGTAGTAAGAACCTATTTCCTTTTATTTCAAGTGTTTCTTATGAGGTTTTAATCATTTCTGGAAACTATAATTTCGTATTTGAAGAGTTTTACCTGAATTAGAGAGTGTTCCTACAACTATATACTGGAATCGTCAGCATTTTAACTGATTCACACAGAAAACGCCAGAGAAATTCGGCCTCCAATTATAAACATAAACAGTATAGTCCTCACAGTCTTTCTACACAAGTTTTGAGCTGCATAAACCCAATTCCTAATATTTGAAAGCAAATTCAAGTGAAAACGCTTCCAAAAAGTAGTCGGAGTTGTAAATATTATCAGTTTTCTGGTCATTTCCGAACTTTCCACTGGTAACCTCCGTGATTGAAAATGGCAGGAAATGTAGTAAGAACTTATATCCTTTTATTTCAAGTGTTTCTTACAAGTTTTTAATCATTTCTGGAAACTACAATTGCGTATTTGAAGAGTTTTACCACAATTAGAGAGAGTTCCTACAAGTATATACTCAAATCGTCATCATTGTAACTTATCCACACAGAAAACGCCAGAGAAATTCGGCCTCCAATTATAAACATAAACAGTATAGTCCTCACAGTCTTTCTACACAAGTTTTGAGCTGCATAAACCCAATTCCTAATATTTGAAAGCAAATTCAAGTGAAAACGTTTCCTAAAGTAGCCGCAGTTGTAAATATTATCAGTTTTCTGGTCATTTCTGAAATTTCCACTGGTAAACTCCATGATTGAAAATGGCAGGAAATGTAGTAAGAACCTATATCCTTTTATTTCCAGTGTTTCTTATGCGTTTTTAATCATTTCTGGAAACTATAATTGCGTATTTGAAGAGTTTTACCACAATTAGAGAGAGTTCCTACAAGTATATACTCGAATCGTCATCATTGTAACTTATCCACACAGAAAATGCCAGAGAAATTCGGCCTCCAATTATAAACATAAACAGTATAGTCCTCAAAGTCTTTCGACACAAGTTTTGTGCTGCATAAACCCAATTCCTAATATTTGAAAGCAAATTCAAGTGAAAACGCTTCCAAAAAGTAGTCGGAGTTGTAAATATTATCAGTTTTCTGTTCATTTCCGAACATTCCACTGGTAAACTCCATGATTGAAAATTGCAATAAATGTAGTAAGAACCTATATCCTTTTATTTCAAGTGTTTCTTACAAGTTTTTAATCATTTCTGGAAACTGTAATTGCGTATTTGTAGTGTTTGACCAGAATTAGAGAGTGTTCCTACAACTATATATTGGAATCGTCAGCATTTTAACTGATTCACACAAAAAACGCCAGAGAAATTCCGCCTCCAATTGTAAACATAAAGAGTATAGTCCTTACTTACAGTGTTTCTAAACAAATTTTACGCTGTATAACCCTGAATTCCTAATATTTGAAAGCAAATTGAATTGAAAACGCTCCCTAAAGTAACCGGAGTTTTAAATATTATCAGGTTCCTGGTCATTTCCAAGCTTTCCACTGGTAACCTCCATGAATGAAAATGGCAGAAAATGTAGTATGAATCTATTTCCTTTTATTTCAAGTGTTTATTACATGTTTTTAATCATTTCGGGAAACTATAATTGCGTATTTGAAGAGTTTTACCACAATTAGAGAGAGTTCCTACAACTATATAATCGAATCGTCAGCATTGTAACTTATCCCCAGAGAAAAGGCCAGAGAAATTTGGCCTCCAATTATAAACATAAAAAGTATAGTCCTCACTTACAGTCTTTCTACACAAGTTTTGAGCTGTATAAACCTAATTCCTAATATTTGAAAGCAAATTCATTTGAAAACGCTTCCAAAAAGTAGTCGCAGTTGTAAATATTATCAGTTTCCTGGTCATTTCCGAACTTTCCACTGGTAACCTCCGTGATTGAAAATGGCAGGAAATGTAGTAAGAACCTATATCCTTTTATTTCAGGTGTTTCTTACAAGTTTTTAATCACTTCTGGAAACTGTAATTGCGTATTTGAAGAGTTTGACCAGAATTAGAGAGTATTCCTACAACTATATACTGGAATCATCAGCATTTTAACTGATTCACACAGAAAACGCCAGAGAAATTCGGCCTCCAATTGTAAACATAAACAGTATAGTCCTTACTTACAGTCTTTCTAAACAAATTTTGAGCTGAATAAATCTAATTCCTAATATTTGAAAGCAAATTCAAGTGAAAACGCTTCCAAAAAGTAGCCGGAGTTTAAATACTATCAGTTTTCTTGTCATTTCCGAACTTTCGACTGGTAACCTACGTTATTGCAAATGGCAGGAAATGTAGTAAGAACCTATTTCCTTTTATTTCAAGTGTTTCTTATGAGGTTTTAATCATTTCTGGAAACTATAATTGCGTATTTGAAGAGTTTTACCACAATTAGAGAGAGTTCCTACAAGTATATACTCGAATCGTCATCATTGTAACTTATCCACACAGAAAACGCCAGAGAAATTCGGCCCCCAATTATAAACATAAACAGTATAGTCCTCACAGTCTGTCTACACAAGTTTTGAGCTGCATAAACCCAATTCCTAATATTTGAAAGCAAATTCAAGTGAAAACGCTTCCAAAAACTAGTCTGAGTTGTAAATATTATCAGTTTTCTGGTCATTTCCGAACTTTCCACTGGTAACCTCCGTGATTGAAAATGGCAGGAAATGTAGTAAGAACTTATATCCTTTTATTTCAAGTGTTTCTTACAAGTTTTTAATCATTTCTGGAAACTACAATTGCGTATTTGAAGAGTTTTACCACAATTAGAGAGAGTTCCTACCAGTATATACACGAATCGTCATCATTGTAACTTATCCACACAGAAAACGCCAGAGAAATTCGGCCTCCAATTATAAACATAAACAGTATAGTCCTCACAGTCTTTCTACACAAATTTTGAGCTGCATAAACCTAATTCCTAATATTTGAAAGCAAATTCAAGTGAAAACGCTTCCAAAAAGTAGTCGGAGTTGTAAATATTATCAGTTTTCTGTTCACTTCCGAACTTTCCACTGGTAAACTCCGTGATTGAAAATTGCAATAAATGTAGTAAGAACCTATATCCTTTTATTTCAAGTGTTTCTTACAAGTTTTTAATCATTTCTGGAAACTATAATTGCGTATTTGTAGTGTTTGACCAGAATTAGAGAGTGTTCCTACAACTATATACAGGAATCGTCAGCATTTTAACTGATTCACACAAAAAACGCCAGAGAAATTCTGCCTCCAATTGTAAACATAAACAGTATAGTCCTTACTTACAGTGTTTCTAAACAAATTTTACGCTGTATAACCCTGAATTCCTAATATTTGAAAGCAAATTGAATTGAAAACGCTCCCTAAAGTAACCGGAGTTTTAAATATTATCAGGTTTCTGGTCATTTCCAAGCTTTCCACTGGTAACCTCCATGAATGAAAATGGCAGAAAATGTAGTATGAATCTATTTCCTTTTATTTCAAGTGTTTCTTACAAGTTTTTAATCATTTCGGGAAACTATAATTGCGTATTTGAAGAGTTTTACCACAATTAGAGAGAGTTCCTACAACTATATAATCGAATCGTCAGCATTGAAACTTATCCCCAGAGAAAAGGCCAGAGAAATTCGGCCTCCAATTATAAACATAAAAAGTATAGTCCTCACTTACAGTCTTTCTACACAAGTTTTGAGCTGTATAAACCTAATTCCTAATATTTGAAAACAAATTCATTTGAAAACGCTTCCAAAAAGTAGTCGCAGTTGTAAATATTATCAGTTTCCTGGTCATTTCCGAACTTTCCACTGGTAACCTCCGTGATTGAAAATGGCAGGAAATGTAGTAAGAACCTATATCCTTTTATTTCAGGTGTTTCTTACAAGTTTTTAATCACTTCTGGAAACTGTAATTGCGTATTTGAAGAGTTTGACCAGAATTAGAGAGTATTCCTACAACTATATACTGGAATCGTCAGCATTTTAACTGATTCACACAGAAAACGCCAGAGAAATTCGGCCTCATATTGGAAACATAAACAGTATAGTCCTTACTTACAGTCTTTCTAAACAAATTTTGAGCTGAATAAATCTAATTCCTAATATTTGAAAGCAAATTCAAGTGAAAACGCTTCCAAAAAGTAGCCGGAGTTTAAATACTATCAGTTTTCTTGTCATTTCTGAACTTTCCACTGGTAACCTACGTTATTGCAAATGGCAGGAAATGTAGTAAAAACCTATTTCCTTTTATTTCAAGTGTTTCTTATGAGGTTTTAATCATTTCTGGAAAATATAATTGCCTATTTGAAGAGTTTTACCTGAATTAGAGAGTGTTCCTACAACTATATACTGGAACCGTCAGCATTTTAACTGATTCACACAGAAAACGCCAGAGAAATTCGGTCTCCAATTATAAACATAAACAGTATAGTCCTCACAGTCTTTTTACACAAGTTTTGAGCTGCATAAAACTAATTCCTAATATTTGAAAGCAAATTCAAGTGAAAACGCTTCCAAAAAGTAGTCGGAGTTGTAAATATTATCAGTTTTCTGTTCATTTCCGAACTTTCCACTGGTAACCTCTGTGATTGAAAATGGCAGGAAATGTAGTAAGAACCTATATCCTTTTATTTCAAGTGTTTCTTACAAGTTTTTAAACATTTCTGGAAACTATAATTGCGTATTTGAATAGTTTTACCACAATTAGAGAGAGTTCCTACAAGTATATACTCGAATCGTCATCATTGTAACTTATCCACACAGAAAATGCCAGAGAAATTCGGCCTCCAATTATAAACATAAACAGTATAGTCCTCACAGTCTTTCTACACAAGTTTTGAGCTGTATAAACCTAATTCCTAATATTTGAAAGCAAATTCAAGTGAAAACGCTTCCAAAAAGTAGTCGGAGTTGTAAATATTATCAGTTTTCTGTTCATTTCCGAACATTCCACTGGTAAACTCCATGATTGAAAATTGCAATAAATGTAGTAAGAACCTATATCCTTTTATTTCAAGTGTTTCTTACAAGTTTTTAATCATTTCTGGAAACTATAATTGCGTATTTGTAGTGTTTGACCAGAATTAGAGAGTGTTCCTACAACTATATACTGGAATCGTCAGCATTTTAACTGATTCACACAAAAAACGCCAGAGAAATTCCGCCTCCAATTGTAAACATAAACAGTATAGTCCTTACTTACAGTGTTTCTAAACAAATTTTACGCTGTATAACCCTGAATTCCTAATATTTGAAAGCAAATTGAATTGAAAACGCTCCCTAAAGTAACCGGAGTTTTAAATATTATCAGGTTTCTAGTCATTTCCAAGCTTTCCACTGGTAACCTCCATGAATGAAAATGGCAGAAAATGTAGTATGAATCTATTTCCTTTTATTTCAAGTGTTTCTTACAAGTTTTTAATCATTTCGGGAACCTATGATTGCGTATTTGAAGAGTTTTACCACAATTAGAGAGAGTTCCTACAACTATATAATCGAATCGTCAGCATTGTAACTTATCCCCAGAGAAAAGGCCAGAGAAATTTGGCCTCCAATTATAAACATAAAAAGTATAGTCCTCACTTACAGTCTTTCTACACAAGTTTTGAGCTGTATAAACCTAATTCCTAATATTTGAAAGCAAATTCATTTGAAAACGCTTCCAAAAAGTAGTCGCAGTTGTAAATATTATCAGTTTCCTGGTCATTTCCGAACTTTCCACTGGTAACCTCCGTGATTGAAAATGGCAGGAAATGTAGTAAGAACCTATATCCTTTTATTTCAGGTGTTTCTTACAAGTTTTTAATCACTTCTGGAAACTGTAATTGCGTATTTGAAGAGTTTGACCAGAATTAGAGAGTATTCCTACAACTATATACTGGAATCATCAGCATTTTAACTGATTCACACAGAAAACGCCAGAGAAATTCGGCCTCATATTGGAAACATAAACAGTATAGTCCTTACTTACAGTCTTTCTAAACAAATTTTGAGCTGAATAAATCTAATTCCTAATATTTGAAAGCAAATTCAAGTGAAAACGCTTCCAAAAAGTAGCCGGAGTTTAAATACTATCAGTTTTCTTGTCATTTCCGAACTTTCGACTGGTAACCTACGTTATTGCAAATGGCAGGAAATGTAGTAAGAACCTATATCCTTTTATTTCAAGTGTTTCTTATGAGGTTTTAATCATTTCTGGAAACTATAATTGCGTATTTGAAGAGTTTTACCACAATTAGAGAGAGTTCCTACAAGTATATACTCGAATCGTCATCATTGTAACTTATCCACACAGAAAACGCCAGAGAAATTCGGCCCCCAATTATAAACATAAACAGTATAGTCCTCACAGTCTGTCTACACAAGTTTTGAGCTGCATAAACCCAATTCCTAATATTTGAAAGCAAATTCAAGTGAAAACGCTTCCAAAAACTAGTCTGAGTTGTAAATATTATCAGTTTTCTGGTCATTTCCGAACTTTCCACTGGTAACCTCCGTGATTGAAAATGGCAGGAAATGTAGTAAGAACTTATATCCTTTTATTTCAAGTGTTTCTTACAAGTTTTTAATCATTTCTGGAAACTACAATTGCGTATTTGAAGAGTTTTACCACAATTAGAGAGAGTTCCTACAAGTATATACTCGAATCGTCATCATTGTAACTTATCCACACAGAAAACGCCAGAGAAATTCGGCCTCCAATTATAAACATAAACAGTATAGTCCTCACAGTCTTTCTACACAAGTTTTGAGCTGCATAAACCTAATTCCTAATATTTGAAAGCAAATTCAAGTGAAAACGCTTCCAAAAAGTAGTCGGAGTTGTAAATATTATCAGTTTTCTGTTCACTTCCGAACTTTCCACTGGTAAACTCCGTGATTGAAAATTGCAATAAATGTAGTAAGAACCTATATCCTTTTATTTCAAGTGTTTCTTACAAGTTTTTAATCATTTCTGGAAACTATAATTGCGTATTTGTAGTGTTTGACCAGAATTAGAGAGTGTTCCTACAACTATATACAGGAATCGTCAGCATTTTAACTGATTCACACAAAAAACGCCAGAGAAATTCTGCCTCCAATTGTAAACATAAACAGTATAGTCCTTACTTACAGTGTTTCTAAACAAATTTTACGCTGTATAACCCTGAATTCCTAATATTTGAAAGCAAATTGAATTGAAAACGCTCCCTAAAGTAACCGGAGTTTTAAATATTATCAGGTTTCTGGTCATTTCCAAGCTTTCCACTGGTAACCTCCATGAATGAAAATGGCAGAAAATGTAGTATGAATCTATTTCCTTTTATTTCAAGTGTTTCTTACAAGTTTTTAATCATTTCGGGAAACTATAATTGCGTATTTGAAGAGTTTTACCACAATTAGAGAGAGTTCCTACAACTATATAATCGAATCGTCAGCATTGAAACTTATCCCCAGAGAAAAGGCCAGAGAAATTCGGCCTCCAATTATAAACATAAAAAGTATAGTCCTCACTTACAGTCTTTCTACACAAGTTTTGAGCTGTATAAACCTAATTCCTAATATTTGAAAACAAATTCATTTGAAAACGCTTCCAAAAAGTAGTCGCAGTTGTAAATATTATCAGTTTCCTGGTCATTTCCGAACTTTCCACTGGTAACCTCCGTGATTGAAAATGGCAGGAAATGTAGTAAGAACCTATATCCTTTTATTTCAAGTGTTTCTTACAAGTTTTTAATCACTTCTGGAAACTGTAATTGCGTATTTGAAGAGTTTGACCAGAATTAGAGAGTATTCCTACAACTATATACTGGAATCGTCAGCATTTTAACTGATTCACACAGAAAACGCCAGAGAAATTCGGCCTCCAATTGTAAACATAAACAGTATAGTCCTTACTTACAGTCTTTCTAAACAAATTTTGAGCTGAATAAATCTAATTCCTAATATTTGAAAGCAAATTCAAGTGAAAACGCTTCCAAAAAGTACCCGGAGTTTAAATACTATCAGTTTTCTTGTCATTTCCGAACTTTCCACTGGTAACCTACGTTATTGCAAATGGCAGGAAATGTAGTAAGAACCTATTTCCTTTTATTTCAACTGTTTCTTATGAGGTTTTAATCATTTCTGGAAACTATAATTTCGTATTTGAAGAGTTTTATCTGAATTAGAGAGTGTTCCTACAACTATATACTGGAATCGTCAGCATTTTAACTGATTCACACAGAAAACGCCAGAGAAATTCGGTCTCCAATTATAAACATAAACAGTATAGTCCTCACAGTCTTTCTACACAAGTTTTGAGCTGCATAAACCCAATTCCTAATATTTGAAAGCAAATTCAAGTGAAAACGCTTCCAAAAAGTAGTCGGAGTTGTAAATATTATCAGTTTTCTGGTCATTTCCGAACTTTCCACTGGTAACCTCCGTGATTGAAAATGGCAGGAAATGTAGTAAGAACTTATATCCTTTTATTTCAAGTGTTTCTTACAAGTTTTTAATCATTTCTGGAAACTACAATTGCGTATTTGAAGAGTTTTACCACAATTAGAGAGAGTTCCTACAAGTATATACTCAAATCGTCATCATTGTAACTTATCCACACAGAAAACGCCAGAGAAATTCGGCCTCCAATTATAAACATAAACAGTATAGTCCTCACAGTCTTTCTACACAAGTTTTGAGCTGCATAAACCTAATTCCTAATATTTGAAAGCAAATTCAAGTGAAAACGCTTCCAAAAAGTAGTCGGAGTTGTAAATATTATCAGTTTTCTGTTCATTTCCGAACTTTCCACTGGTAAACTCCGTGATTGAAAATTGCAATAAATGTAGTAAGAACCTATATCCTTTTATATCAAGTGTTTCTTACAAGTTTTTAATCATTTCTGGAAACTATAATTGCGTATTTGTAGTGTTTGACCAGAATTAGAGACTGTTCCTACAACTATATACTGGAATCGTCAGCATATTAACTGATTCACACAAAAAAAGCCAGAGAAATTCCGCCTCCAATTGTAAACATAAACAGTATAGTCCTTACTTACAGTGTTTCTAAACAAATTTTACGCTGTATAACCCTGAATTCCTAATATTTGAAAGCAAATTGAATTGAAAACGCTCCCTAAAGTAACCGGAGTTTTAAATATTATCAGGTTTCTGGTCATTTCCAAGCTTTCCACTGGTAACCTCCATGAATGAAAATGGCAGAAAATGTAGTATGAATCTATTTCCTTTTATTTCAAGTGTTTCTTACAAGGTTTTAATCATTTCGGGAAACTATAATTGCGTATTTGAAGAGTTTTACCACAATTAGAGAGAGTTCCTACAACTATATAATCGAATCGTCAGCATTGAAACTTATCCCCAGAGAAAAGGCCAGAGAAATTCGGCCTCCAATTATAAACATAAAAAGTATAGTCCTCACTTACAGTCTTTCTACACAAGTTTTGAGCTGTATAAACCTAATTCCTAATATTTGAAAGCAAATTCATTTGAAAACGCTTCCAAAAAGTAGTCGCAGTTGTAAATATTATCAGTTTCCTGGTCATTTCCGAACTTTCCACTGGTAACCTCCGTGATTGAAAATGGCAGGAAATGTAGTAAGAACCTATATCCTTTTATTTCAAGTGTTTCTTACAAGTTTTTAATCACTTCTGGAAACTGTAATTGCGTATTTGAAGAGTTTGACCAGAATTAGAGAGTATTCCTACAACTATATACTGGAATCGTCAGCATTTTAACTGATTCACACAGAAAACGCCAGAGAAATTCGGTCTCCAATTATAAACATAAACAGTATAGTCCTCACAGTCTTTCTACACAAGTTTTGAGCTGCATAAAACTAATTCCTAATATTTGAAAGCAAATTCAAGTGAAAACGCTTCCAAAAAGTAGTCGGAGTTGTAAATATTATCAGTTTTCTGTTCATTTCCGAACTTTCCACTGGTAACCTCCGTGATTGAAAATGGCAGGAAATGTAGTAAGAACCTATATCCTTTTATTTCAAGTGTTTCTTACAAGTTTTTAATCATTTCTGGAAACTACAATTGCGTATTTGAAGAGTTTTACCACAATTAGAGAGAGTTCCTACAAGTATATACTCGAATCGTCATCATTGTAACTTATCCACACAGAAAACGCCAGAGAAATTCGGCCTCCAATTATAAACATAAACAGTATAGTCCTCACAGTCTTTCTACACAAGTTTTGAGCTGCATAAACCTAATTCCTAATATTTGAAAGCAAATTCAAGTGAAAACGCTTCCAAAAAGTAGTCGGAGTTGTAAATATTATCAGTTTTCTGTTCACTTCCGAACTTTCCACTGGTAAACTCCGTGATTGAAAATTGCAATAAATGTAGTAAGAACCTATATCCTTTTATTTCAAGTGTTTCTTACAAGTTTTTAATCATTTCTGGAAACTATAATTGCGTATTTGTAGTGTTTGACCAGAATTAGAGAGTGTTCCTACAACTATATACAGGAATCGTCAGCATTTTAACTGATTCACACAAAAAACGCCAGAGAAATTCTGCCTCCAATTGTAAACATAAACAGTATAGTCCTTACTTACAGTGTTTCTAAACAAATTTTACGCTGTATAACCCTGAATTCCTAATATTTGAAAGCAAATTGAATTGAAAACGCTCCCTAAAGTAACCGGAGTTTTAAATATTATCAGGTTTCTGGTCATTTCCAAGCTTTCCACTGGTAACCTCCATGAATGAAAATGGCAGAAAATGTAGTATGAATCTATTTCCTTTTATTTCAAGTGTTTCTTACAAGTTTTTAATCATTTCGGGAAACTATAATTGCGTATTTGAAGAGTTTTACCACAATTAGAGAGAGTTCCTACAACTATATAATCGAATCGTCAGCATTGAAACTTATCCCCAGAGAAAAGGCCAGAGAAATTCGGCCTCCAATTATAAACATAAAAAGTATAGTCCTCACTTACAGTCTTTCTACACAAGTTTTGAGCTGTATAAACCTAATTCCTAATATTTGAAAGCAAATTCATTTGAAAACGCTTCCAAAAAGTAGTCGCAGTTGTAAATATTATCAGTTTCCTGGTCATTTCCGAACTTTCCACTGGTAACCTCCGTGATTGAAAATGGCAGGAAATGTAGTAAGAACCTATATCCTTTTATTTCAAGTGTTTCTTACAAGTTTTTAATCACTTCTGGAAACTGTAATTGCGTATTTGAAGAGTTTGACCAGAATTAGAGAGTATTCCTACAACTATATACTGGAATCGTCAGCATTTTAACTGATTCACACAGAAAACGCCAGAGAAATTCGGCCTCCAATTGTAAACATAAACAGTATAGTCCTTACTTACAGTCTTTCTAAACAAATTTTGAGCTGAATAAATCTAATTCCTAATATTTGAAAGCAAATTCAAGTGAAAACGCTTCCAATAAGTACCCGGAGTTTAAATACTATCAGTTTTCTTGTCATTTCCGAACTTTCCACTGGTAACCTACGTTATTGCAAATGGCAGGAAATGTAGTAAGAACCTATTTCCTTTTATTTCAAGTGTTTCTTATGAGGTTTTAATCATTTCTGGAAACTATAATTTCGTATTTGAAGAGTTTTACCTGAATTAGAGAGTGTTCCTACAACTATATACTGGAATCGTCAGCATTTTAACTGATTCACACAGAAAACGCCAGAGAAATTCGGTCTCCAATTATAAACATAAACAGTATAGTCCTCACAGTCTTTCTACACAAGTTTTGAGCTGCATAAACCTAATTCCTAATATTTGAAAGCAAATTCAAGTGAAAACGCTTCCAAAAAGTAGTCGGAGTTGTAAATATTATCAGTTTTCTGTTCATTTCCGAACTTTCCACTGGTAACCTCCGTGATTGAAAATGGCAGGAAATGTAGTAAGAACCTATATCCTTTTATTTCAAGTGTTTCTTACAAGTTTTTAATCATTTCTGGAAAATATAATTGCGTATTTGAAGAGTTTTACCACAATTAGAGAGAGTTCCTACAAGTATATACTCGAATCATCATCATTGTAACTTATCCACACAGAAAACGCCAGAGATATTCGGCCCCCAATTATAAACATAAACAGTATAGTCCTCACAGTCTTTCTACACAAGTTTTGAGCTGCATAAACCCAATTCCTAATATTTGAAAGCAAATTCAAGTGAAAACGCTTCCAAAAAGTAGTCGGAGTTGTAAATATTATCAGTTTTCTGGTCATTTCCGAACTTTCCACTGGTAACCTCCGTGATTGAAAATGGCAGGAAATGTAGTAAGAACTTATATCCTTTTATTTCAAGTGTTTCTTACAAGTTTTTAATCATTTCTGGAAACTACAATTGCGTATTTGAAGAGTTTTACCACAATTAGAGAGAGTTCCTACAAGTATATACTCGAATCGTCATCACTGTAACTTATCCACACAGAAAACGCCAGAGAAATTCGGCCTCCAATTATAAACATAAACAGTATAGTCCTCACAGTCTTTCTACACAAGTTTTGAGCTGCATAAACCTAATTCCTAATATTTGAAAGCAAATTCAAGTGAAAACGCTTCCAAAAAGTAGTCGGAGTTGTAAATATTATCAGTTTTCTGTTCATTTCCGAACTTTCCACTGGTAAACTCCGTGATTGAAAATTGCAATAAATGTAGTAAGAACCTATATCCTTTTATATCAAGTGTTTCTTACAAGTTTTTAATCATTTCTGGAAACTATAATTGCGTATTTGTAGTGTTTGACCAGAATTAGAGAGTGTTCCTACAACTATATACTGGAATCGTCAGCATATTAACTGATTCACACAAAAAAAGCCAGAGAAATTCCGCCTCCAATTGTAAACATAAACAGTATAGTCCTTACTTACAGTGTTTCTAAACAAATTTTACGCTGTATAACCCTGAATTCCTAATATTTGAAAGCAAATTGAATTGAAAACGCTCCCTAAAGTAACCGGAGTTTTAAATATTATCAGGTTTCTGGTCATTTCCAAGCTTTCCACTGGTAACCTCCATGAATGAAAATGGCAGAAAATGTAGTATGAATCTATTTCCTTTTATTTCAAGTGTTTCTTACAAGGTTTTAATCATTTCGGGAAACTATAATTGCGTATTTGAAGAGTTTTACCACAATTAGAGAGAGTTCCTACAACTATATAATCGAATCGTCAGCATTGAAACTTATCCCCAGAGAAAAGGCCAGAGAAATTCGGCCTCCAATTATAAACATAAAAAGTATAGTCCTCACTTACAGTCTTTCTACACAAGTTTTGAGCTGTATAAACCTAATTCCTAATATTTGAAAGCAAATTCATTTGAAAACGCTTCCAAAAAGTAGTCGCAGTTGTAAATATTATCAGTTTCCTGGTCATTTCCGAACTTTCCACTGGTAACCTCCGTGATTGAAAATGGCAGGAAATGTAGTAAGAACCTATATCCTTTTATTTCAAGTGTTTCTTACAAGTTTTTAATCACTTCTGGAAACTGTAATTGCGTATTTGAAGAGTTTTACCTGAATTAGAGAGTATTCCTACAACTATATACTGGAATCGTCAGCATTTTAACTGATTCACACAGAAAACGCCAGAGAAATTCGGTCTCCAATTATAAACATAAACAGTATAGTCCTCACAGTCTTTCTACACAAGTTTTGAGCTGCATAAAACTAATTCCTAATATTTGAAAGCAAATTCAAGTGAAAACGCTTCCAAAAAGTAGTCGGAGTTGTAAATTTTATCAGTTTTCTGTTCATTTCCGAACTTTCCACTGGTAACCTCCGTGATTGAAAATGGCAGGAAATGTAGTAAGAACCTATATCCTTTTATTTCAAGTGTTTCTTACAAGTTTTTAATCATTTCTGGAAAATATAATTGCGTATTTGAAGAGTTTTACCACAATTAGAGAGAGTTCCTACAAGTATATACTCGAATCATCATCATTGTAACTTATCCACACAGAAAACGCCAGAGAAATTCGGCCCCCAATTATAAACATAAACAGTATAGTCCTCACAGTCTTTCTACACAAGTTTTGAGCTGCATAAACCCAATTCCTAATATTTGAAAGCAAATTCAAGTGAAAACGCTTCCAAAAAGTAGTCGGAGTTGTAAATATTATCAGTTTTCTGGTCATTTCCGAACTTTCCACTGGTAACCTCCGTGATTGAAAATGGCAGGAAATGTAGTAAGAACTTATATCCTTTTATTTCAAGTGTTTCTTACAAGTTTTTAATCATTTCTGGAAACTACAATTGCGTATTTGAAGAGTTTTACCACAATTAGAGAGAGTTCCTACAAGTATATACTCGAATCGTCATCACTGTAACTTATCCACACAGAAAACGCCAGAGAAATTCGGCCTCCAATTATAAACATAAACAGTATAGTCCTCACAGTCTTTCTACACAAGTTTTGAGCTGCATAAACCTAATTCCTAATATTTGAAAGCAAATTCAAGTGAAAACGCTTCCAAAAAGTAGTCGGAGTTGTAAATATTATCAGTTTTCTGTTCATTTCCGAACTTTCCACTGGTAAACTCCGTGATTGAAAATTGCAATAAATGTAGTAAGAACCTATATCCTTTTATATCAAGTGTTTCTTACAAGTTTTTAATCATTTCTGGAAACTATAATTGCGTATTTGTAGTGTTTGACCAGAATTAGAGAGTGTTCCTACAACTATATACTGGAATCGTCAGCATATTAACTGATTCACACAAAAAAAAGCCAGAGAAATTCCGCCTCCAATTGTAAACATAAACAGTATAGTCCTTACTTACAGTGTTTCTAAACAAATTTTACGCTGTATAACCCTGAATTCCTAATATTTGAAAGCAAATTGAATTGAAAACGCTCCCTAAAGTAACCGGAGTTTTAAATATTATCAGGTTTCTGGTCATTTCCAAGCTTTCCACTGGTAACCTCCATGAATGAAAATGGCAGAAAATGTAGTATGAATCTATTTCCTTTTATTTCAAGTGTTTCTTACAAGGTTTTAATCATTTCGGGAAACTATAATTGCGTATTTGAAGAGTTTTACCACAATTAGAGAGAGTTCCTACAACTATATAATCGAATCGTCAGCATTGAAACTTATCCCCAGAGAAAAGGCCAGAGAAATTCGGCCTCCAATTATAAACATAAAAAGTATAGTCCTCACTTACAGTCTTTCTACACAAGTTTTGAGCTGTATAAACCTAATTCCTAATATTTGAAAGCAAACTCATTTGAAAACGCTTCCAAAAAGTAGTCGCAGTTGTAAATATTATCAGTTTCCTGGTCATTTCCGAACTTTCCACTGGTAACCTCCGTGATTGAAAATGGCAGGAAATGTAGTAAGAACCTATATCCTTTTATTTCAAGTGTTTCTTACAAGTTTTTAATCACTTCTGGAAACTGTAATTGCGTATTTGAAGAGTTTTACCTGAATTAGAGAGTATTCCTACAACTATATACTGGAATCGTCAGCATTTTAACTGATTCACACAGAAAACGCCAGAGAAATTCGGTCTCCAATTATAAACATAAACAGTATAGTCCTCACAGTCTTTCTACACAAGTTTTGAGCTGCATAAAACTAATTCCTAATATTTGAAAGCAAATTCAAGTGAAAACGCTTCCAAAAAGTAGTCGGAGTTGTAAATTTTATCAGTTTTCTGTTCATTTCCGAACTTTCCACTGGTAACCTCCGTGATTGAAAATGGCAGGAAATGTAGTAAGAACCTATATCCTTTTATTTCAAGTGTTTCTTACAAGTTTTTAATCATTTCTGGAAAATATAATTGCGTATTTGAAGAGTTTTACCACAATTAGAGAGAGTTCCTACAAGTATATACTCGAATCATCATCATTGTAACTTATCCACACAGAAAACGCCAGAGAAATTCGGCCCCCAATTATAAACATAAACAGTATAGTCCTCACAGTCTTTCTACACAAGTTTTGAGCTGCATAAACCCAATTCCTAATATTTGAAAGCAAATTCAAGTGAAAACGCTTCCAAAAAGTAGTCGGAGTTGTAAATATTATCAGTTTTCTGGTCATTTCCGAACTTTCCACTGGTAACCTCCGTGATTGAAAATGGCAGGAAATGTATTAAGAACTTATATCCTTTTATTTCAAGTGTTTCTTACAAGTTTTTAATCATTTCTGGAAACTACAATTGCGTATTTGAAGAGTTTTACCACAATTAGAGAGAGTTCCTACAAGTATATACTCGAATCGTCATCACTGTAACTTATCCACACAGAAAACGCCAGAGAAATTCGGCCTCCAATTATAAACATAAACAGTATAGTCCTCACAGTCTTTCTACACAAGTTTTGAGCTGCATAAACCTAATTCCTAATATTTGAAAGCAAATTCAAGTGAAAACGCTTCCAAAAAGTAGTCGGAGTTGTAAATATTATCAGTTTTCTGTTCATTTCCGAACTTTCCACTGGTAAACTCCGTGATTGAAAATTGCAATAAATGTAGTAAGAACCTATATCCTTTTATTTCAAGTGTTTCTTACAAGTTTTTAATCATTTCTGGAAACTATAATTGCGTATTTGTAGTGTTTGACCAGAATTAGAGAGTGTTCCTACAACTATATACTGGAATCGTCAGCATTTTAATTGATTCACACAGAAAACGCCAGAGAAATTCGGCCTCCAATTGTAAACATAAACAGTATTGTCCTTACTTACAGTCTTTCTAAACAAATTTTGAGCTGTATAAATCTAATTCCTAATATTTGAAACCAAATTCAAGTGAAAACGTTTCCAAAAAGTAGCCGGAGTTGTAAATACTATCAGTTTTCTTGTCATTTCCGAACTTTCCACTGGTAACCTACGTTATTGCAAATGGCAGGAAATGTAGTAAGAACCTATTTCCTTTTATTTCAAGTGTTTCTTATGAGTTTTTAATCATTTCTGGAAACTATAATTGCGTATTTGAAGAGTTTTACCTGAATTAGAGAGTGTTCCTACAACTATATACTGGAATCGTCAGCATTTTAACTGATTCACACAGAAAACGCCAGAGAAATTAGGCCTCCAATTGTAAACATAAACAGTATAGTCCTTACTTACAGTGTTTCTAAACAAATTTTGAGCTGTATAACTCTGAATAATATTTGAAAGCAAATTCAATTGAAAACGCTCCGTAAAGTAACCGGAATTGTAAATATTATCAGTTTTCTGGTCATTTTCAAGCTTTCCACTGGTAATCTCCATGAATGAAAATCGCAGAAAATGTAGTATGAATCTAATTCCTTTTATTTCAAGTGTTTCTTACGAGTTTTTAATCATTTCGGGAAACTATAATTGCGTATTTGAAGAGTTTTACCACAATTAGAGCGAGTTCCTACAACTATATACACGAATCGTCAGCATTGTAACTGATTCACACAGAAAACGCCAGAGAAATTCGGCCTCCAATTATAAACATAAACAGTACAGTCCTCACTTACAGTCTTTCTACACAAGTTTTGAGCTGTATAAAATTAATTCCTAATATTTGAAAGCAAATTCAAGTGAAAACGTTTCCTAAAGTAGCCGGAGTTGTAAATATTATCAGTTTTCTGGTCATTTCTGAAATTTCCACTGGTAAACTCCATGATTGAAAATGGCAGGAAATGTCGTAAGAACCTATATCCTTTTATTTCCAGTGTTTCTTACAAGTTTTTAATCATTTCTGGAAACTATAATTGCGTATTTGAAGAGTTTTACCACAATTAGAGAGAGTTCCTACAAGTATATACTCGAATCGTCATCTTGTAACTTATCCACACAGAAAACGCCAGAGAAATTCGGCCTCCAATTATAAACATAAACAGTATAGTCCTCACAGTCTTTCTACACAAGTTTTGAGCTGCATAAACCTAATTCCTAATATTTGAAAGCAAATTCAAGTGAAAACGCTTCCAAAAAGTAGTCGGAGTTGTAAATATTATCAGTTTTCTGTTCACTTCCGAACTTTCCACTGGTAAACTCCGTGATTGAAAATTGCAATAAATGTAGTAAGAACCTATATCCTTTTATTTCAAGTGTTTCTTACAAGTTTTTAATCATTTCTGGAAACTATAATTGCGTATTTGTAGTGTTTGACCAGAATTAGAGAGTGTTCCTACAACTATATACTGGAATTGTCAGCATTTTAACTGATTCACACAAAAAACGCCAGAGAAATTCCGCCTCCAATTGTAAACATAAACAGTATAGTCCTTACTTACAGTGTTTCTAAACAAATTTTACGCTGTATAACCCTGAATTCCTAATATTTGAAAGCAAATTGAATTGAAAACGCTCCCTAAAGTAACCGGAGTTTTAAATATTATCAGGTTTCTGGTCATTTCCAAGCTTTCCACTGGTAACCTCCATGAATGAAAATGGTAGAAAATGTAGTATGAATCTATTTCCTTTTATTTCCAGTGATTCTTACAAGTTTTTAAAAATTTCGGGAAACTATAATTGCGTATTTGAAGAGTTTTACCACAATTAGAGAGAGTTCCTACAACTATATAATCGAATCGTCAGCATTGTAACTTATCCCCAGAGAAAAGGCCAGAGAAATTTGGCCTCCAATTATAAACATAAAAAGTATAGTCCTCACTTTCAGTATTTCTACACAAGTTTTGAGCTGTATAAACCTAATTCCTAATATTTGAAAGCAAATTCATTTGAAAACGCTTCCAAAAAGTAGTCGCAGTTGTAAATATTATCAGTTTCCTGGTCATTTCCGAACTTTCCACTGGTAACCTCCGTGATTGTAAATGGCAGGAAATGTAGTAAGAACCTATATCCTTTTATTTCAGGTGTTTCTTACAAGTTTTTAATCACTTCTGGAAACTGTAATTGCGTATTTGAAGAGTTTGACCAGAATTAGAGAGTATTCCTACAACTATATACTGGAATCGTCAGCATTTTAACTGATTCACACAGAAAACGCCAGAGAAATTCGGCCTCATATTGGAAACATAAACAGTATAGTCCTTACTTACAGTCTTTCTAAACAAATTTTGAGCTGAATAAATCTAATTCCTAATATTTGAAAGCAAATTCAAGTGAAAACGCTTCCAAAAAGTAGCCGGAGTTTAAATACTATCAGTTTTCTTGTCATTTCCGAACTTTCCACTGGTAACCTACGTTATTGCAAATGGCAGGAAATGTAGTAAGAACCTATTTCCTTTTATTTCAAGTGTTTCTTATGAGGTTTTAATCATTTCTGGAAACTATAATTGCGTATTTGAAGAGTTTTATCTGAATTAGAGAGTGTTCCTACAACTATATACTGGAACCGTCAGCATTTTAACTGATTCACACAGAAAACGCCAGAGAAATTCGGTCTCCAATTATAAACATAAACAGTATAGTCCTCACAGTCTTTCTACACAAGTTTTGAGCTGCATAAAACTAATTCCTAATATTTGAAAGCAAATTCAAGTGAAAACGCTTCCAAAAAGTAGTCGGAGTTGTAAATATTATCAGTTTCCTGTTCATTTCCGAACTTTCCACTGGTAACCTCCGTGATTGAAAATGGCAGGAAATGTAGTAACAACCTATATCCTTTTATTTCAAGTGTTTCTTACAAGTTTTTAAACATTTCTGGAAACTATAATTGCGTATTTGAAGAGTTTTACCACAATTAGAGAGAGTTCTTACAAGTATATACTCGAATCGTCATCATTGTAACTTATCCACACAGAAAATGCCAGAGAAATTCGGCCCCCAATTATAAACATAAACAGTATAGTCCTCACAGTCTTTCTACACAAGTTTTGAGCTGCATAAACCCAATTCCTAATATTTGAAAGCAAATTCAAGTGAAAACGCTTCCAAAAAGTAGTCGGAGTTGTAAATATTATCAGTTTTCTGGTCATTTCCGAACTTTCCACTGGTAACCTCCGTGATTGAAAATGGCAGGAAATGTAGTAAGAACTTATATCCTTTTATTTCAAGTGTTTCTTACAAGTTTTTAATCATTTCTGGAAACTACAATTGCGTATTTGAAGAGTTTTACCACAATTAGAGAGAGTTCCTACAAGTATATACTCGAATCGTCATCATTGTAACTTATCCACACAGAAAACGCCAGAGAAATTCGGCCTCCAATTATAAACATAAACAGTATAGTCCTCACAGTCTTTCTACACAAGTTTTGAGCTGCATAAACCTAATTCCTAATATTTGAAAGCAAATTCAAGTGAAAACGCTTCCAAAAAGTAGTCGGAGTTGTAAATATTATCAGTTTTCTGTTCATTTCCGAACATTCCACTGGTAAACTCCATGATTGAAAATTGCAATAAATGTAGTAAGAACCTATATCCTTTTATTTCAAGTGTTTCTTACAAGTTTTTAATCATTTCTGGAAACTATAATTGCGTATTTGTAGTGTTTGACCAGAATTAGAGAGTGTTCCTACAACTATATACTGGAATTGTCAGCATTTTAACTGATTCACACAAAAAACGCCAGAGAAATTCCGCCTCCAATTGTAAACATAAACAGTATAGTCCTTACTTACAGTGTTTCTAAACAAATTTTACGCTGTATAACCCTGAATTCCTAATATTTGAAAGCAAATTGAATTGAAAACGCTCCCTAAAGTAACCGGAGTTTTAAATATTATCAGGTTTCTGGTCTTTTCAAGCTTTCCACTGGTAACCTCCATGAATGAAAATGGCAGAAAATGAAGTATGAATCTATTTCCTTTTATTTCAAGTGATTCTTACAAGTTTTTAATCATTTCGGGAGACTATAATTGCGTATTTGAAGAGTTTTACCACAATTAGAGAGAGTTCCTACAACTATATAATCGAATCGTCAGCATTGTAACTTATCCCCAGAGAAAAGGCCAGAGAAATTTGGCCTCCAATTATAAACATAAAAAGTATAGTCCTCACTTACAGTATTTCTACACAAGTTTTGAGCTGTATAAACCTAATTCCTAATATTTGAAAGCAAATTCATTTGAAAACGCTTCCAAAAAGTAGTTGCAGTTGTAAATATTATCAGTTTCCTGGTCATTTCCGAACTTTCCACTGGTAACCTCCGTGATTGAAAATGGCAGGAAATGTAGTAAGAACCTATATCCTTTTATTTCAGGTGTTTCTTACAAGTTTTTAATCACTTCTGGAAACTGTAATTGCGTATTTGAAGAGTTTGACCCGAATTAGAGAGTATTCCTACAACTATATACTGGAATCGTCAGCATTTTAACTGATTCACACAGAAAACGCCAGAGAAATTCGGCCTCCAATTGTAAACATAAACAGTATAGTCCTTACTTACAGTCTTTCTAAACAAATTTTGAGCTGTATAAATCTAATTCCTAATATTTGAAAGCAAATTCAAGTGAAAACGCTTCCAAAAAGTAGCCGGAGTTTAAATACTATCAGTTTTCTTTTCATTTCCGAACTTTCCACTGGTAACCTACGTTATTGCAAATGGCAGGAAATGTAGTAAGAACCTATTTCCTTTTATTTCAAGTGTTTCTTATGAGGTTTTAATCATTTCTGGAAACTATAATTGCGTATTTGAAGAGTTTTACCTGAATTAGAGAGTGTTCCTACAACTATATACTGGAACCGTCAGCATTTTAACTGATTCACACAGAAAACGCCAGAGAAATTCGGTCTCCAATTATACACATAAACAGTATAGTCCTCACAGTCTTTCTACACAAGTTTTGAGCTGCATAAAACTAATTCCTAATATTTGAAAGCAAATTCAAGTGAAAACGCTTCCAAAAAGTAGTCGGAGTTGTAAATATTATCAGTTTTCTGTTCATTTCCGAACTTTCCACTGGTAACCTCCGTGATTTAAAATGGCAGGAAATGTAGTAAGAACCTATATCCTTTTATTTCAAGTGTTTCTTACAAGTTTTTAAACATTTCTGGAAACTATAATTGCGTATTTGAAGAGTTTTACCACAATAATAGAGAGTTCCTACAAGTATATACTCGAATCGTCATCATTGTAACTTATCCACACAGAAAACGCCAGAGAAATTCGGCCCCCAATTATAAACATAAACAGTATAGTCCTCACAGTCTTTCTACACAAGTTTTGAGCTGCATAAACCCAATTCCTAATATTTGAAAGCAAATTCAAATGAAAACGCTTCCAAAAAGTAGTCGGAGTTGTAAATATTATCAGTTTTCTGGTCATTTCCGAACTTTCCACTGGTAACCTCCGTGATTGAAAATGGCAGGAAATGTAGTAAGAACTTATATCCTTTTATTTCAAGTGTTTCTTACAAGTTTTTAATCATTTCTGGAAACTACAATTGCGTATTTGCAGAGTTTTACCACAATTAGAGAGAGTTCCTACAAGTATATACTGGAATCGTCAGCATTTTAACTGATTCACACAAAAAACGCCAGAGAAATTCTGCCTCCAATTGTAAACATAAACAGTATAGTCCTTACTTACAGTGTTTCTAAACAAATTTTACGCTGTATAACCCTGAATTCCTAATATTTGAAATCAAATTGAATTGAAAACGCTCCCTAAAGTAACCGGAGTTTTAAATATCAGGTTTCTGGTCATTTCCAAGCTTTCCACTGGTAACCTCCATGAATGAAAATGGCAGAAAATGTAGTATGAATCTATTTCCTTTTATTTCAAGTGTTTCTTACAAGTTTTTAATCATTTCGGGAAACTATAATTGCGTATTTGAAGAGTTTTACCACAATTAGAGAGAGTTCCTACAACTATATAATCGAATCGTCAGCATTGAAACTTATCCCCAGAGAAAAGGCCAGAGAAATTCGGCCTCCAATTATAAACATAAAAAGTATAGTCCTCACTTTCAGTATTTCTACACAAGTTTTGAGCTGTATAAACCTAATTCCTAATATTTGAAAGCAAATTCATTTGAAAACGCTTCCCAAAAGTAGTCGCAGTTGTAAATATTATCAGTTTCCTGGTCATTTCCGAACTTTCCACTGGTAACCTCCGTGATTGTAAATGGCAGGAAATGTAGTAAGAACCTATATCCTTTTATTTCAGGTGTTTCTTACAAGTTTTTAATCACTTCTGGAAACTGTAATTGCGTATTTGAAGAGTTTGACCAGAATTAGAGAGTATTCCTACAACTATATACTGGAATCGTCAGCATTTTAACTGATTCACACAGAAAACGCCAGAGAAATTCGGCCTCATATTGGAAACATAAACAGTATAGTCCTTACTTACAGTCTTTCTAAACAAATTTTGAGCTGAATAAATCTAATTCCTAATATTTGAAAGCAAATTCATTTGAAAACGCTTCCAAAAAGTAGTTGCAGTTGTAAATATTATCAGTTTCCTGGTCATTTCCGAACTTTCCACTGGTAACCTCCGTGATTGAAAATGGCAGGAAATGTAGTAAGAACCTATATCCTTTTATTTCAGGTGTTTCTTACAAGTTTTTAATCACTTCTGGAAACTGTAATTGCGTATTTGAAGAGTTTGACCCGAATTAGAGAGTATTCCTACAACTATATACTGGAATCGTCAGCATTTTAACTGATTCACACAGAAAACGCCAGAGAAATTCGGCCTCCAATTGTAAACATAAACAGTATAGTCCTTACTTACAGTCTTTCTAAACAAATTTTGAGCTGTATAAATCTAATTCCTAATATTTGAAAGCAAATTCAAGTGAAAACGCTTCCAAAAAGTAGCCGGAGTTTAAATACTATCAGTTTTCTTGTCATTTCCGAACTTTCCACTGGTAACCTACGTTATTGCAAATGGCAGGAAATGTAGTAAGAACCTATTTCCTTTTATTTCAAGTGTTTCTTATGAGGTTTTAATCATTTCTGGAAACTATAATTGCGTATTTGAAGAGTTTTACCTGAATTAGAGAGTGTTCCTACAACTATATACTGGAACCGTCAGCATTTTAACTGATTCACACAGAAAACGCCAGAGAAATTCGGTCTCCAATTATACACATAAACAGTATAGTCCTCACAGTCTTTCTACACAAGTTTTGAGCTGCATAAAACTAATTCCTAATATTTGAAAGCAAATTCAAGTGAAAACGCTTCCAAAAAGTAGTCGGAGTTGTAAATATTATCAGTTTTCTGTTCATTTCCGAACTTTCCACTGGTAACCTCCGTGATTTAAAATGGCAGGAAATGTAGTAAGAACCTATATCCTTTTATTTCAAGTGTTTCTTACAAGTTTTTAAACATTTCTGGAAACTATAATTGCGTATTTGAAGAGTTTTACCACAATAATAGAGAGTTCCTACAAGTATATACTCGAATCGTCATCATTGTAACTTATCCACACAGAAAACGCCAGAGAAATTCGGCCCCCAATTATAAACATAAACAGTATAGTCCTCACAGTCTTTCTACACAAGTTTTGAGCTGCATAAACCCAATTCCTAATATTTGAAAGCAAATTCAAATGAAAACGCTTCCAAAAAGTAGTCGGAGTTGTAAATATTATCAGTTTTCTGGTCATTTCCGAACTTTCCACTGGTAACCTCCGTGATTGAAAATGGCAGGAAATGTAGTAAGAACTTATATCCTTTTATTTCAAGTGTTTCTTACAAGTTTTTAATCATTTCTGGAAACTACAATTGCGTATTTGAAGAGTTTTACCACAATTAGAGAGAGTTCCTACAAGTATATACTGGAATCGTCAGCATTTTAACTGATTCACACAAAAAACGCCAGAGAAATTCTGCCTCCAATTGTAAACATAAACAGTATAGTCCTTACTTACAGTGTTTCTAAACAAATTTTACGCTGTATAACCCTGAATTCCTAATATTTGAAATCAAATTGAATTGAAAACGCTCCCTAAAGTAACCGGAGTTTTAAATATCAGGTTTCTGGTCATTTCCAAGCTTTCCACTGGTAACCTCCATGAATGAAAATGGCAGAAAATGTAGTATGAATCTATTTCCTTTTATTTCAAGTGTTTCTTACAAGTTTTTAATCATTTCGGGAAACTATAATTGCGTATTTGAAGAGTTTTACCACAATTAGAGAGAGTTCCTACAACTATATAATCGAATCGTCAGCATTGAAACTTATCCCCAGAGAAAAGGCCAGAGAAATTCGGCCTCCAATTATAAACATAAAAAGTATAGTCCTCACTTTCAGTATTTCTACACAAGTTTTGAGCTGTATAAACCTAATTCCTAATATTTGAAAGCAAATTCATTTGAAAACGCTTCCCAAAAGTAGTCGCAGTTGTAAATATTATCAGTTTCCTGGTCATTTCCGAACTTTCCACTGGTAACCTCCGTGATTGTAAATGGCAGGAAATGTAGTAAGAACCTATATCCTTTTATTTCAGGTGTTTCTTACAAGTTTTTAATCACTTCTGGAAACTGTAATTGCGTATTTGAAGAGTTTGACCAGAATTAGAGAGTATTCCTACAACTATATACTGGAATCGTCAGCATTTTAACTGATTCACACAGAAAACGCCAGAGAAATTCGGCCTCATATTGGAAACATAAACAGTATAGTCCTTACTTACAGTCTTTCTAAACAAATTTTGAGCTGAATAAATCTAATTCCTAATATTTGAAAGCAAATTCAAGTGAAAACGCTTCCAAAAAGTAGCCGGAGTTTAAATACTATCAGTTTTCTTGTCATTTCCGAACTTTCCACTGGTAACCTACGTTATTGCAAATGGCAGGAAATGTAGTAAGAACCTATTTCCTTTTATTTCAAGTGTTTCTTATGAGGTTTTAATCATTTCTGGAAACTATAATTGCGTATTTGAAGAGTTTTATCTGAATTAGAGAGTGTTCCTACAACTATATACTGGAACCGTCAGCATTTTAACTGATTCACACAGAAAACGCCAGAGAAATTCGGTCTCCAATTATAAACATAAACAGTATAGTCCTCACAGTCTTTCTACACAAGTTTTGAGCTGCATAAAACTAATTCCTAATATTTGAAAGCAAATTCAAGTGAAAACGCTTCCAAAAAGTAGTCGGAGTTGTAAATATTATCAGTTTCCTGTTCATTTCCGAACTTTCCACTGGTAACCTCCGTGATTGAAAATGGCAGGAAATGTAGTAACAACCTATATCCTTTTATTTCAAGTGTTTCTTACAAGTTTTTAAACATTTCTGGAAACTATAATTGCGTATTTGAAGAGTTTTACCACAATTAGAGAGAGTTCTTACAAGTATATACTCGAATCGTCATCATTGTAACTTATCCACACAGAAAATGCCAGAGAAATTCGGCCCCCAATTATAAACATAAACAGTATAGTCCTCACAGTCTTTCTACACAAGTTTTGAGCTGCATAAACCCAATTCCTAATATTTGAAAGCAAATTCAAGTGAAAACGCTTCCAAAAAGTAGTCGGAGTTGTAAATATTATCAGTTTTCTGGTCATTTCCGAACTTTCCACTGGTAACCTCCGTGATTGAAAATGGCAGGAAATGTAGTAAGAACTTATATCCTTTTATTTCAAGTGTTTCTTACAAGTTTTTAATCATTTCTGGAAACTACAATTGCGTATTTGAAGAGTTTTACCACAATTAGAGAGAGTTCCTACAAGTATATACTCGAATCGTCATCATTGTAACTTATCCACACAGAAAACGCCAGAGAAATTCGGCCTCCAATTATAAACATAAACAGTATAGTCCTCACAGTCTTTCTACACAAGTTTTGAGCTGCATAAACCTAATTCCTAATATTTGAAAGCAAATTCAAGTGAAAACGCTTCCAAAAAGTAGTCGGAGTTGTAAATATTATCAGTTTTCTGTTCATTTCCGAACATTCCACTGGTAAACTCCGTGATTGAAAATTGCAATAAATGTAGTAAGAACCTATATCCTTTTATTTCAAGTGTTTCTTACAAGTTTTTAATCATTTCTGGAAACTATAATTGCGTATTTGTAGTGTTTGACCAGAATTAGAGAGTGTTCCTACAACTATATACTGGAATTGTCAGCATTTTAACTGATTCACACAAAAAACGCCAGAGAAATTCCGCCTCCAATTGTAAACATAAACAGTATAGTCCTTACTTACAGTGTTTCTAAACAAATTTTACGCTGTATAACCCTGAATTCCTAATATTTGAAAGCAAATTGAATTGAAAACGCTCCCTAAAGTAACCGGAGTTTTAAATATTATCAGGTTTCTGGTCTTTTCAAGCTTTCCACTGGTAACCTCCATGAATGAAAATGGCAGAAAATGAAGTATGAATCTATTTCCTTTTATTTCAAGTGATTCTTACAAGTTTTTAATCATTTCGGGAGACTATAATTGCGTATTTGAAGAGTTTTACCACAATTAGAGAGAGTTCCTACAACTATATAATCGAATCGTCAGCATTGTAACTTATCCCCAGAGAAAAGGCCAGAGAAATTTGGCCTCCAATTATAAACATAAAAAGTATAGTCCTCACTTACAGTATTTCTACACAAGTTTTGAGCTGTATAAACCTAATTCCTAATATTTGAAAGCAAATTCATTTGAAAACGCTTCCAAAAAGTAGTTGCAGTTGTAAATATTATCAGTTTCCTGGTCATTTCCGAACTTTCCACTGGTAACCTCCGTGATTGAAAATGGCAGGAAATGTAGTAAGAACCTATATCCTTTTATTTCAGGTGTTTCTTACAAGTTTTTAATCACTTCTGGAAACTGTAATTGCGTATTTGAAGAGTTTGACCCGAATTAGAGAGTATTCCTACAACTATATACTGGAATCGTCAGCATTTTAACTGATTCACACAGAAAACGCCAGAGAAATTCGGCCTCCAATTGTAAACATAAACAGTATAGTCCTTACTTACAGTCTTTCTAAACAAATTTTGAGCTGTATAAATCTAATTCCTAATATTTGAAAGCAAATTCAAGTGAAAACGCTTCCAAAAAGTAGCCGGAGTTTAAATACTATCAGTTTTCTTTTCATTTCCGAACTTTCCACTGGTAACCTACGTTATTGCAAATGGCAGGAAATGTAGTAAGAACCTATTTCCTTTTATTTCAAGTGTTTCTTATGAGGTTTTAATCATTTCTGGAAACTATAATTGCGTATTTGAAGAGTTTTACCTGAATTAGAGAGTGTTCCTACAACTATATACTGGAACCGTCAGCATTTTAACTGATTCACACAGAAAACGCCAGAGAAATTCGGTCTCCAATTATACACATAAACAGTATAGTCCTCACAGTCTTTCTACACAAGTTTTGAGCTGCATAAAACTAATTCCTAATATTTGAAAGCAAATTCAAGTGAAAACGCTTCCAAAAAGTAGTCGGAGTTGTAAATATTATCAGTTTTCTGTTCATTTCCGAACTTTCCACTGGTAACCTCCGTGATTTAAAATGGCAGGAAATGTAGTAAGAACCTATATCCTTTTATTTCAAGTGTTTCTTACAAGTTTTTAAACATTTCTGGAAACTATAATTGCGTATTTGAAGAGTTTTACCACAATAATAGAGAGTTCCTACAAGTATATACTCGAATCGTCATCATTGTAACTTATCCACACAGAAAACGCCAGAGAAATTCGGCCCCCAATTATAAACATAAACAGTATAGTCCTCACAGTCTTTCTACACAAGTTTTGAGCTGCATAAACCCAATTCCTAATATTTGAAAGCAAATTCAAATGAAAACGCTTCCAAAAAGTAGTCGGAGTTGTAAATATTATCAGTTTTCTGGTCATTTCCGAACTTTCCACTGGTAACCTCCGTGATTGAAAATGGCAGGAAATGTAGTAAGAACTTATATCCTTTTATTTCAAGTGTTTCTTACAAGTTTTTAATCATTTCTGGAAACTACAATTGCGTATTTGCAGAGTTTTACCACAATTAGAGAGAGTTCCTACAAGTATATACTGGAATCGTCAGCATTTTAACTGATTCACACAAAAAACGCCAGAGAAATTCTGCCTCCAATTGTAAACATAAACAGTATAGTCCTTACTTACAGTGTTTCTAAACAAATTTTACGCTGTATAACCCTGAATTCCTAATATTTGAAATCAAATTGAATTGAAAACGCTCCCTAAAGTAACCGGAGTTTTAAATATCAGGTTTCTGGTCATTTCCAAGCTTTCCACTGGTAACCTCCATGAATGAAAATGGCAGAAAATGTAGTATGAATCTATTTCCTTTTATTTCAAGTGTTTCTTACAAGTTTTTAATCATTTCGGGAAACTATAATTGCGTATTTGAAGAGTTTTACCACAATTAGAGAGAGTTCCTACAACTATATAATCGAATCGTCAGCATTGAAACTTATCCCCAGAGAAAAGGCCAGAGAAATTCGGCCTCCAATTATAAACATAAAAAGTATAGTCCTCACTTTCAGTATTTCTACACAAGTTTTGAGCTGTATAAACCTAATTCCTAATATTTGAAAGCAAATTCATTTGAAAACGCTTCCCAAAAGTAGTCGCAGTTGTAAATATTATCAGTTTCCTGGTCATTTCCGAACTTTCCACTGGTAACCTCCGTGATTGTAAATGGCAGGAAATGTAGTAAGAACCTATATCCTTTTATTTCAGGTGTTTCTTACAAGTTTTTAATCACTTCTGGAAACTGTAATTGCTTATTTGAAGAGTTTGACCAGAATTAGAGAGTATTCCTACAACTATATACTGGAATCGTCAGCATTTTAACTGATTCACACAGAAAACGCCAGAGAAATTCGGCCTCATATTGGAAACATAAACAGTATAGTCCTTACTTACAGTCTTTCTAAACAAATTTTGAGCTGAATAAATCTAATTCCTAATATTTGAAAGCAAATTCATTTGAAAACGCTTCCAAAAAGTAGTTGCAGTTGTAAATATTATCAGTTTCCTGGTCATTTCCGAACTTTCCACTGGTAACCTCCGTGATTGAAAATGGCAGGAAATGTAGTAAGAACCTATATCCTTTTATTTCAGGTGTTTCTTACAAGTTTTTAATCACTTCTGGAAACTGTAATTGCGTATTTGAAGAGTTTGACCCGAATTAGAGAGTATTCCTACAACTATATACTGGAATCGTCAGCATTTTAACTGATTCACACAGAAAACGCCAGAGAAATTCGGCCTCCAATTGTAAACATAAACAGTATAGTCCTTACTTACAGTCTTTCTAAACAAATTTTGAGCTGTATAAATCTAATTCCTAATATTTGAAAGCAAATTCAAGTGAAAACGCTTCCAAAAAGTAGCCGGAGTTTAAATACTATCAGTTTTCTTGTCATTTCCGAACTTTCCACTGGTAACCTACGTTATTGCAAATGGCAGGAAATGTAGTAAGAACCTATTTCCTTTTATTTCAAGTGTTTCTTATGAGGTTTTAATCATTTCTGGAAACTATAATTGCGTATTTGAAGAGTTTTACCTGAATTAGAGAGTGTTCCTACAACTATATACTGGAACCGTCAGCATTTTAACTGATTCACACAGAAAACGCCAGAGAAATTCGGTCTCCAATTATACACATAAACAGTATAGTCCTCACAGTCTTTCTACACAAGTTTTGAGCTGCATAAAACTAATTCCTAATATTTGAAAGCAAATTCAAGTGAAAACGCTTCCAAAAAGTAGTCGGAGTTGTAAATATTATCAGTTTTCTGTTCATTTCCGAACTTTCCACTGGTAACCTCCGTGATTTAAAATGGCAGGAAATGTAGTAAGAACCTATATCCTTTTATTTCAAGTGTTTCTTACAAGTTTTTAAACATTTCTGGAAACTATAATTGCGTATTTGAAGAGTTTTACCACAATAATAGAGAGTTCCTACAAGTATATACTCGAATCGTCATCATTGTAACTTATCCACACAGAAAACGCCAGAGAAATTCGGCCCCCAATTATAAACATAAACAGTATAGTCCTCACAGTCTTTCTACACAAGTTTTGAGCTGCATAAACCCAATTCCTAATATTTGAAAGCAAATTCAAATGAAAACGCTTCCAAAAAGTAGTCGGAGTTGTAAATATTATCAGTTTTCTGGTCATTTCCGAACTTTCCACTGGTAACCTCCGTGATTGAAAATGGCAGGAAATGTAGTAAGAACTTATATCCTTTTATTTCAAGTGTTTCTTACAAGTTTTTAATCATTTCTGGAAACTACAATTGCGTATTTGAAGAGTTTTACCACAATTAGAGAGAGTTCCTACAAGTATATACTGGAATCGTCAGCATTTTAACTGATTCACACAAAAAACGCCAGAGAAATTCTGCCTCCAATTGTAAACATAAACAGTATAGTCCTTACTTACAGTGTTTCTAAACAAATTTTACGCTGTATAACCCTGAATTCCTAATATTTGAAATCAAATTGAATTGAAAACGCTCCCTAAAGTAACCGGAGTTTTAAATATCAGGTTTCTGGTCATTTCCAAGCTTTCCACTGGTAACCTCCATGAATGAAAATGGCAGAAAATGTAGTATGAATCTATTTCCTTTTATTTCAAGTGTTTCTTACAAGTTTTTAATCATTTCGGGAAACTATAATTGCGTATTTGAAGAGTTTTACCACAATTAGAGAGAGTTCCTACAACTATATAATCGAATCGTCAGCATTGAAACTTATCCCCAGAGAAAAGGCCAGAGAAATTCGGCCTCCAATTATAAACATAAAAAGTATAGTCCTCACTTTCAGTATTTCTACACAAGTTTTGAGCTGTATAAACCTAATTCCTAATATTTGAAAGCAAATTCATTTGAAAACGCTTCCCAAAAGTAGTCGCAGTTGTAAATATTATCAGTTTCCTGGTCATTTCCGAACTTTCCACTGGTAACCTCCGTGATTGTAAATGGCAGGAAATGTAGTAAGAACCTATATCCTTTTATTTCAGGTGTTTCTTACAAGTTTTTAATCACTTCTGGAAACTGTAATTGCGTATTTGAAGAGTTTGACCAGAATTAGAGAGTATTCCTACAACTATATACTGGAATCGTCAGCATTTTAACTGATTCACACAGAAAACGCCAGAGAAATTCGGCCTCATATTGGAAACATAAACAGTATAGTCCTTACTTACAGTCTTTCTAAACAAATTTTGAGCTGAATAAATCTAATTCCTAATATTTGAAAGCAAATTCAAGTGAAAACGCTTCCAAAAAGTAGCCGGAGTTTAAATACTATCAGTTTTCTTGTCATTTCCGAACTTTCCACTGGTAACCTACGTTATTGCAAATGGCAGGAAATGTAGTAAGAACCTATTTCCTTTTATTTCAAGTGTTTCTTATGAGGTTTTAATCATTTCTGGAAACTATAATTGCGTATTTGAAGAGTTTTATCTGAATTAGAGAGTGTTCCTACAACTATATACTGGAACCGTCAGCATTTTAACTGATTCACACAGAAAACGCCAGAGAAATTCGGTCTCCAATTATAAACATAAACAGTATAGTCCTCACAGTCTTTCTACACAAGTTTTGAGCTGCATAAAACTAATTCCTAATATTTGAAAGCAAATTCAAGTGAAAACGCTTCCAAAAAGTAGTCGGAGTTGTAAATATTATCAGTTTTCTGTTCATTTCCGAACTTTCCACTGGTAACCTCCGTGATTGAAAATGGCAGGAAATGTAGTAACAACCTATATCCTTTTATTTCAAGTGTTTCTTACAAGTTTTTAAACATTTCTGGAAACTATAATTGCGTATTTGAAGAGTTTTACCACAATTAGAGAGAGTTCTTACAAGTATATACTCGAATCGTCATCATTGTAACTTATCCACACAGAAAACGCCAGAGAAATTCGGCCCCCAATTATAAACATAAACAGTATAGTCCTCACAGTCTTTCTACACAAGTTTTGAGCTGCATAAACCCAATTCCTAATATTTGAAAGCAAATTCAAGTGAAAACGCTTCCAAAAAGTAGTCGGAGTTGTAAATACTATCAGTTTTCTGGTCATTTCCGAACTTTCCACTGGTAACCTCCGTGATTGAAAATGGCAGGAAATGTAGTAAGAACTTATATCCTTTTATTTCAAGTGTTTCTTACAAGTTTTTAATCATTTCTGGAAACTACAATTGCGTATTTGAAGAGTTTTACCACAATTAGAGAGAGTTCCTACAAGTATATACTCGAATCGTCATCATTGTAACTTATCCACACAGAAAACGCCAGAGAAATTCGGCCTCCAATTATAAACATAAACAGTATAGTCCTCACAGTCTTTCTACACAAGTTTTGAGCTGCATAAACCTAATTCCTAATATTTGAAAGCAAATTCAAGTGAAAACGCTTCCAAAAAGTAGTCGGAGTTGTAAATATTATCAGTTTTCTGATCATTTCCGAACTTTCCACTGGTAAACTCCGTTATTGAAAATTGCAATAAATGTAGTAAGAACCTATATCCTTTTATTTCAAGTGTTTCTTACAAGTTTTTAATCATTTCTGGAAACTATAATTGCGTATTTGTAGTGTTTGACCAGAATTAGAGAGTGTTCCTACAACTATATACTGGAATCGTCAGCATTTTAACTGATTCACACAAAAAACGCCAGAGAAATTCGGCCTCCAATTGTAAACATAAACAGTATAGTCCTTACTTACAGTGTTTCTAAACAAATTTTACGCTGTATAACCCTGAATTCCTAATATTTGAAAGCAAATTGAATTGAAAACGCTCCCTAAAGTAACCGGAGTTTTAAATATTATCAGGTTTCTGGTCTTTTCAAGCTTTCCACTGGTAACCTCCATGAATGAAAATGGCAGAAAATGAAGTATGAATCTATTTCCTTTTATTTCAAGTGATTCTTACAAGTTTTTAATCATTTCGGGAGACTATAATTGCGTATTTGAAGAGTTTTACCACAATTAGAGAGAGTTCCTACAACTATATACTGGAATCGTCAGCATTTTAACTGATTCACACAGAAAACGCCAGAGAAATTCGGCCTCCAATTGTAAACATAAACAGTATAGTCCTTACTTACAGTGTTTCTAAACAAATTTTACGCTGTATAACCCTGAATTCCTAATATTTGAAAGCAAATTCATTTGAAAACGCTTCCAAAAAGTAGTCGCAGTTGTAAATACTATCAGTTTCCTGGTCATTTCCGAACTTTCCACTGGTAACCTCCGTGATTGAAAATGGCAGGAAATGTAGTAAGAACCGATATCCTTTTATTTCAAGTGTTTCTTACAAGTTTTTAATCACTTCTGGAAACTGTAATTGCGTATTTGAAGAGTTTGACCAGAATTAGAGAGTATTCCTACAACTATATACTGGAATCGTCAGCATTTTAACTGATTCACACAGAAAACGCCAGAGAAATTCGGCCTCCAATTGTAAACATAAACAGTATAGTCCTTACTTACAGCCTTTCTAAACAAATTTTGAGCTGAATAAATCTAATTCCTAATATTTGAAAGCAAATTCAAGTGAAAACGCTTCCAAAAAGTAGCCGGAGTTTAAATACTATCAGTTTTCTTCTCATTTCCGAACTTTCCACTGGTAACCTACGTTATTGCAAATAGCAGGAAATGTAGTAAGAACCTATTTCCTTTTATTTCAAGTGTTTCTTATGAGGTTTTAATCATTTCTGGAAACTATAATTTCGTATTTGAAGAGTTTTACCTGAATTAGAGAGTGTTCCTACAAGTATATACTGGAATAGTCAGCATTTTAACTGATTCACACAGAAAACGCCAGAGAAATTAGGCCTCCAATTGTAAACATAAACAGTATAGTCCTTACTTACAGTGTTTCTAAACAAATTTTGAGCTGTATAACTCTGAATAATATTTGAAAGCAAATTTAATTGAAAACGCTTCCAAAAAGTAACCGGAGTTGTAAATATTATCAGTTTTCTGGTCATTTTCAAGCTTTCCACTGGTAATCTCCATGAATGAAAATCGCAGAAAATGTAGTATGTATCTAATTGCTTTTATTTCAAGTGTTTCTTACGAGTTTTTAATCATTTCGGGAAACTATAATTGCGTATTTGAAGAGTTTTACCACAATTAGAGAGAGTTCATACTACTATACACACGAATCGTCAGCATTGTAACTGATTCACACAGAAAACGCCAGAGAAATTCAGCCTCCAATTATAAACATAAACAGTATAGTCCTCACTTACAGTCTTTCTACACAAGTTTTGAGCTGCATAAACCCAATTCCTAATATTTGAAAGCAAATTCAAATGAAAACGTTTCTAAAGTAGCCGGAGTTGTAAATATTATCAGTTTTCTGGTCATTTCTGAAATTTCCACTGGTAAACTCCATGATTGAAAATGGCAGGAAATGTAGTAAGAACCTATATCCTTTTATTTCCAGTGTTTCTTACAAGTTTTTAATCATTTCTGGAAACTATAATTGCGTATTTGAAGAGTTTTACCACAATTAGAGAGAGTTCCTACAAGTATATACTCGAATCGTCATCTTTGTAACTTATCCACACAGAAAACGCCAGAGAAATTCGGCCTCCAATTATAAACATAAACAGTATAGTCCTCACAGTCTTTCTACACAAGTTTTGAGCTGTATAAACCTAATTCCTAATATTTGAAAGCAAATTCAAGTGAAAACGCTTCCAAAAAGTAGTCGGAGTTGTAAATATTATCAGTTTTCTGTTCATTTCCGAACATTCCACTGGTAAACTCCATGATTGAAAATTGCAATAAATGTAGTAAGAACCTATATCCTTTTATTTCAAGTGTTTCTTACAAGTTTTTAATCATTTCTGGAAACTATAATTGCGTATTTGTAGTGTTTGACCAGAATTAGAGAGTGTTCCTACAACTATATACTGGAATTGTCAGCATTTTAACTGATTCACACAAAAAACGCCAGAGAAATTCCGCCTCCAATTGTAAACATAAACAGTATAGTCCTTACTTACAGTGTTTCTAAACAAATTCTACGCTGTATAACCCTGAATTCCTAATATTTGAAAGCAAATTGAATTGAAAACGCTCCCTAAAGTAACCGGAGTTTTAAATATTATCAGGTTTCTGGTCATTTCAAGCTTTCCACTGGTAACCTCCATGAATGAAAATGGCAGAAAATGAAGTATGAATCTATTTCCTTTATTTCAAGTGATTCTTACAAGTTTTTAATCATTTCGGGAAACTATAATTGCGTATTTGAAGAGTTTACCACAATTAGAGAGAGTTCCTACAACTATATAATCGAATCGTCAGCATTGAAACTTATCCCCAGAGAAAAGGCCAGAGAAATTCGGCCTCCAATTATAAACATAAAAAGTATAGTCCTCACTTACAGTCTTTCTACACAAGTTTTGAGCTGTATAAACCTAATTCCTAATATTTGAAAGCAAATTCATTTGAAAACGCTTCCAAAAAGTAGTCGCAGTTGTAAATACTATCAGTTTCCTGGTCATTTCCGAACTTTCCACTGGTAACCTCCGTGATTGAAAATGGCAGGAAATGTAGTAAGAACCTATATCCTTTTATTTCAAGTGTTTCTTACAAGATTTTAATCACTTCTGGAAACTGTAATTGCGTATTTGAAGAATTTGACCAGAATTAGAGAGTATTCCTACAACTATATACTGGAATCGTCAGCATTTTAACTGATTCACACAGAAAACGCCAGAGAAATTCGGCCTCCAATTGTAAACATATACAGTATAGTCCTTACTTAGAGTCTTTCTAAACAAATTTTGAGCTGAATAAATCTAATTCCTAATATTTGAAAGCAAATTCAAGTGAAAACGCTTCCAAAAAGTAGCCGGAGTTTAAATACTATCAGTTTTCTTGTCATTTCCGAACTTTCCACTGGTAACCTACGTTATTGCAAATGGCAGGAAATGTAGTAAGAACCAATTTCCTTTTATTTCAAGTGTTTCTTATGAGGTTTTAATCATTTCTGGAAACTATAATTGCGTATTTGAAGAGTTTTACCTGAATTAGAGAGTGTTCCTACAACTATATACTGGAATCGTCAGCATTTTAACTGATTCACACAGAAAACGCCAGAGAAATTCGGTCTCCAATTATAAACATAAACAGTATAGTCCTCACAGTCTTTCTACACAAGTTTTGAGCTGCATAAACCCAATTCTAATATTTGAAAGCAAATTCAAGTGAAAACGCTTCCAAAAAGTAGTCGGAGTTGTAAATATTATCAGTTTTCTGGTCATTTCCGAACTTTCCACTGGTAACCTCCGTGATTGAAAATGGCAGGAAATGTAGTAAGAACTTATATCCTTTTATTTCAAGTGTTTCTTACAAGTTTTTAATCATTTCTGGAAACTACAATTGCGTATTTGAAGAGTTTTACCACAATTAGAAAGAGTTCCTACAAGTATATACTCGAATCGTCATCATTGTAACTTATCCACACAGAAAACGCCAGAGAAATTCGGCCTCCAATTATAAACATAAACAGTATAGTCCTCACAGTCTTTCTACACAAGTTTTGAGCTGCATAAACCTAATTCCTAATATTTGAAAGCAAATTCAAGTGAAAACGCTTCCAAAAAGTAGTCGGAGTTGTAAATATTATCAGTTTTCTGTTCATTTCCGAACTTTCCACTGGTAAACTCTGTGATTGAAAATTGCAATAAATGTAGTAAGAACCTATATCCTTTTATTTCAAGTGTTTCTTACAAGTTTTTAATCATTTCTGGAAACTATAATTGCGTATTTGTAGTGTTTGACCAGAATAATAGAGTGTTCCTACAACTATATACTGGAATCGTCAGCATTTTAACTGATTCACACAAAAAACGCCAGAGAAATTCGGCCTCCAATTATAAACATAAAAAGTATAGTCCTCACTTACAGTCTTTCTACACAAGTTTTGAGCTGTATAAACCTAATTCCTAATATTTGAAAGCAAATTCATTTGAAAACGCTTCCAAAAAGTAGTCGGAGTTGTAAATATTATCAGTTTTCTGTTCATTTCCGAACTTTCCACTGGTAACCTCGGTGATTGAAAATTGCAATAAATGTAGTAAGAACCTATATCCTTTTATTTCAAGTGTTTCTTACAAGTTTTTAATCACTTCTGGAAACTGTAATTGCGTATTTGAAGAGTTTGACCAGAATTAGAGAGTATTCCTACAACTATATACTGGAATCGTCAGCATTTTAACTGATTCACACAGAAAACGCCAGAGAAATTCGGTCTCCAATTATAAACATAAACAGTATAGTCCTCACAGTCTTTCTACACAAGTTTTGAGCTGCATAAAACTAATTCCTAATATTTGAAAGCTAATTCAAGTGAAAACGCTTCCAAAAAGTAGTCGGAGTTGTAAATATTATCAGTTTTCTGTTCATTTCCGAACTTTCCACTGGTAACCTCCGTGATTGAAAATGGCAGGAAATGTAGTAAGAACCTATATCCTTTTATTTCAAGTGTTTCTTACAAGTTTTTAATCATTTCTGGAAACTGTAATTGCGTATTTGAAGAGTTTTACCACAATTAGGGAGAGTTCCTACAAGTATATACTCGAATCGTCATCATTGTAACTTATCCACACAGAAAACGCCAGAGAAATTCGGCCCCCAATTATAAACATAAACAGTATAGTCCTCACAGTCTTTCTACACAAGTTTTGAGCTGCATAAACCTAATTCCTAATATTTGAAAGCAAATTCAGGTGAAAACGCTTCCAAAAAGTAGCCGGAGTTGTAAATACTATCAGTTTTCTTGTCATTTCCGAACTTTCCACTGGTAACCTACGTTATTGCAAATGGCAGGAAATGTAGTAAGATCCTATTTCCTTTTATTTCAAGTGTTTCTTATGAGTTTTTAATCATTTCTGGAAACTATAATTGCGTATTTGAAGAGTTTTACCTGAATTAGAGAGTGTTCCTACAACTATATACTGGAATCGTCAGCATTTTAACTGATTCACACAGAAAACGCCAGAGAAATTCGGCCTCCAATTGTAAACATAAACAGTATTGTCCTTACTTACAGTCTTTCTAAACAAATTTTGAGCTGTATAAATCTAATTCCTAATATTTGAAAGCAAATTCAAGTGAAAACGCTTCCAAAAAGTAGCCGGAGTTGTAAATACTATCAGTTTTCTTGTCATTTCCGAACTTTCCACTGGTAACCTACGTTATTGCAAATGGCAGGAAATGTAGTAAGAACCTATTTCCTTTTATTTCAAGTGTTTCTTATGAGTTTTTAATCATTTCTGGAAACTATAATTGCGTATTTGAAGAGTTTTACCTGAATTAGAGAGTGTTCCTACAACTATATACTGGAATCGTCAGCATTTTAACTGATTCACACAGAAAACGCCAGAGAAATTAGGCCTCCAGTTGTAAACATAAACAGTATAGTCCTTACTTACAGTGTTTCTAAACAAATTTTGAGCTCTATAACCCTGAATTCCTAATATTTGAAAGCAAATTGAATTGAAAACGCTCCGTAAAGTAACCGGAGTTGTAAATATTATCAGTTTTCTGGTCATTTTCAAGCTTTCCACTGGTAATCTCCATGAATGAAAATCGCAGAAAATGTAGTATGAATCTAATTGCTTTTATTTCAAGTGTTTCTTACGAGTTTTTAATCATTTCGGGAAACTATAATTGGGTATTTGAAGAGTTTTACCACAATTAGAGAGAGTTCCTACAACTATATACACGAATCGTCAGCATTGTAACTGATTCACACAGAAAACGCCAGAGAAATTTGGCCTCCAGTTATAAACGTAAACAGTATAGTCCTCACTTACAGTCTTTCTACACAAGTTTTGAGCTGTATAAAATTAATTCCTAATATTTGAAAGCAAATTCAAGTGAAAACGCTTCCTAAAGTAGCCGGAGTTGTAAATATTATCAGTTTTCTGTTCATTTCCGAACTTTCCACTGGTAACCTCCGTGATTGAAAATGGCAGGAAATGTAGTAAGAACATATATCCTTTTATTTCAAGTGTTTCTTACAAGTTTTTAATCATTTCTGGAAACTATAATTGCGTATTTGAAGAGTTTTACCACAATTAGAGAGAGTTCCTACAAGTATATACTCGAATCGTCATCATTGTAACTTATCCACACAGAAAACGCCAGAGAAATTCGGCCTCCAATTATAAACATAAACAATATAGTCCTCACAGTCTTTCTACACAAGTTTTGAGCTGCATAAACCTAATTCCTAATATTTGAAAGCAAATTCAATTGAAAACTCTTCCAAAAAGTAGTCGCAGTTGTAAATATTATCAGTTTCCTGGTCATTTCCGAACTTTCCACTGGTAACGTCCGTGATTGAAAATGACAGGAAATGTAGTAAGTACCTATATCCTTTTATTTCAAGTGTTTCTTACAAGTTTTTAATCATTTCTGGAAACTGTAATTGCGTATTTGAAGAGTTTGACCAGAATTAGAGAGTGTTCCTACAACTATATACTGGAATCGTCAGCATTTTAACTGATTCACACAGAAAACGCCAGAGAAATTGGGCCTCCAATTGTAAACATAAACAGTATTGTCCTTACTTACAGTCTTTCTAAACAAATTTTGAGCTGTATAAATCTAATTCCTAATATTTGAAAGCAAATTCAAGTCAAAACGCTTCCAAAAAGTAGCCGGAGTTGTAAATACTATCAGTTTTCTTGTCATTTCCGAACTTTCCACTGGTAACCTACGTTATTGCAAATGGCAGGAAATGTAGTAAGAACCTATTTCCTTTTATTTCAAGTGTTTCTTATGAGTTTTTAATCATTTCTGGAAACTATAATTGCGTATTTGAAGAGTTTTACCTGAATTAGAGAGTGTTCCTACAACTATATACTGGAATCGTCAGCATTTTAACTGATTCACACAGAAAACGCCAGAGAAATTAGGCCTCCAATTGTAAACATAAACAGTATAGTCCTTACTTACAGTGTTTCTAAACAAATTTTGAGCTTTATAACCCTGAATTCCTAATATTTGAAAGCAAATTGAATTGAAAACGCTCCGTAAAGTAACCTGAGTTGTAAATATTATCAGTTTTCTGGTCATTTTCAAGCTTTCCACTGGTAATCTCCAGGAATGAAAATCGCAGAAAATGTAGTATGAATCTAATTGCTTTTATTTCAAGTGTTTCTTACGAGTTTTTAATCATTTCGGGAAACTATAATTGCGTATTTGAAGAGTTTTACCACAATTAGAGAGAGTTCCTACAACTATATACACGAATCGTCAGCATTGTAACTGATTCACACAGAAAACGCCAGAGAAATTCGGCATCCAGTTATAAACGTAAACAGTATAGTCCTCACTTACAGTCTTTCTACACAAGTTTTGAGCTGTATAAAATTAATTCCTAATATTTGAAAGCAAATTCAAGTGAAAACGCTTCCTAAAGTAGCCGGAGTTGTAAATATTATCAGTTTTCTGTTCATTTCCGAACTTTCCACTGGTAACCTCCGTGATTGAAAATGGCAGGAAATGTAGTAAGAACATATATCCTTTTATTTCAAGTGTTTCTTACAAGTTTTTAATCATTTCTGGAAACTATAATTGCGTATTTGAAGAGTTTTACCACAATTAGAGAGAGTTCCTACAAGTATATACTCGAATCGTCATCATTGTAACTTATCCACACAGAAAACGCCAGAGAAATTCGGCCTCCAATTATAAACATAAACAGTATAGTCCTCACAGTCTTTCTACACAAGTTTTGAGCTGCATAAACCTAATTCCTAATATTTGAAAGCAAATTCAATTGAAAACGCTGCCAAAAAGTAGTCGCAGTTGTAAATATTATCAGTTTCCTGGTCATTTCCGAACTTTCCACTGGTAACGTCCGTGATTGAAAATGACAGGAAATGTAGTAAGAACCTATATCCTTTTATTTCAAGTGTTTCTTACAAGATTTTAATCACTTCTGGAAACTGTAATTGCGTATTTGAAGAATTTGACCAGAATTAGAGAGTATTCCTACAACTATATACTGGAATCGTCAGCATTTTAACTGATTCACACAGAAAACGCCAGAGAAATTCGGCCTCCAATTGTAAACATATACAGTATAGTCCTTACTTAGAGTCTTTCTAAACAAATTTTGAGCTGAATAAATCTAATTCCTAATATTTGAAAGCAAATTCAAGTGAAAACGCTTCCAAAAAGTAGCCGGAGTTTAAATACTATCAGTTTTCTTGTCATTTCCGAACTTTCCACTGGTAACCTACGTTATTGCAAATGGCAGGAAATGTAGTAAGAACCTATTTCCTTTTATTTCAAGTGTTTCTTATGAGGTTTTAATCATTTCTGGAAACTATAATTGCGTATTTGAAGAGTTTTACCTGAATTAGAGAGTGTTCCTACAACTATATACTGGAATCGTCAGCATTTTAACTGATTCACACAGAAAACGCCAGAGAAATTCGGTCTCCAATTATAAACATAAACAGTATAGTCCTCACAGTCTTTCTACACAAGTTTTGAGCTGCATAAACCCAATTCTAATATTTGAAAGCAAATTCAAGTGAAAACGCTTCCAAAAAGTAGTCGGAGTTGTAAATATTATCAGTTTTCTGGTCATTTCCGAACTTTCCACTGGTAACCTCCGTGATTGAAAATGGCAGGAAATGTAGTAAGAACTTATATCCTTTTATTTCAAGTGTTTCTTACAAGTTTTTAATCATTTCTGGAAACTACAATTGCGTATTTGAAGAGTTTTACCACAATTAGAAAGAGTTCCTACAAGTATATACTCGAATCGTCATCATTGTAACTTATCCACACAGAAAACGCCAGAGAAATTCGGCCTCCAATTATAAACATAAACAGTATAGTCCTCACAGTCTTTCTACACAAGTTTTGAGCTGCATAAACCTAATTCCTAATATTTGAAAGCAAATTCAAGTGAAAACGCTTCCAAAAAGTAGTCGGAGTTGTAAATATTATCAGTTTTCTGTTCATTTCCGAACTTTCCACTGGTAAACTCTGTGATTGAAAATTGCAATAAATGTAGTAAGAACCTATATCCTTTTATTTCAAGTGTTTCTTACAAGTTTTTAATCATTTCTGGAAACTATAATTGCGTATTTGTAGTGTTTGACCAGAATAATAGAGTGTTCCTACAACTATATACTGGAATCGTCAGCATTTTAACTGATTCACACAAAAAACGCCAGAGAAATTCGGCCTCCAATTATAAACATAAAAAGTATAGTCCTCACTTACAGTCTTTCTACACAAGTTTTGAGCTGTATAAACCTAATTCCTAATATTTGAAAGCAAATTCATTTGAAAACGCTTCCAAAAAGTAGTCGGAGTTGTAAATATTATCAGTTTTCTGTTCATTTCCGAACTTTCCACTGGTAACCTCGGTGATTGAAAATTGCAATAAATGTAGTAAGAACCTATATCCTTTTATTTCAAGTGTTTCTTACAAGTTTTTAATCACTTCTGGAAACTGTAATTGCGTATTTGAAGAGTTTGACCAGAATTAGAGAGTATTCCTACAACTATATACTGGAATCGTCAGCATTTTAACTGATTCACACAGAAAACGCCAGAGAAATTCGGTCTCCAATTATAAACATAAACAGTATAGTCCTCACAGTCTTTCTACACAAGTTTTGAGCTGCATAAAACTAATTCCTAATATTTGAAAGCTAATTCAAGTGAAAACGCTTCCAAAAAGTAGTCGGAGTTGTAAATATTATCAGTTTTCTGTTCATTTCCGAACTTTCCACTGGTAACCTCCGTGATTGAAAATGGCAGGAAATGTAGTAAGAACCTATATCCTTTTATTTCAAGTGTTTCTTACAAGTTTTTAATCATTTCTGGAAACTGTAATTGCGTATTTGAAGAGTTTTACCACAATTAGGGAGAGTTCCTACAAGTATATACTCGAATCGTCATCATTGTAACTTATCCACACAGAAAACGCCAGAGAAATTCGGCCCCCAATTATAAACATAAACAGTATAGTCCTCACAGTCTTTCTACACAAGTTTTGAGCTGCATAAACCTAATTCCTAATATTTGAAAGCAAATTCAGGTGAAAACGCTTCCAAAAAGTAGCCGGAGTTGTAAATACTATCAGTTTTCTTGTCATTTCCGAACTTTCCACTGGTAACCTACGTTATTGCAAATGGCAGGAAATGTAGTAAGATCCTATTTCCTTTTATTTCAAGTGTTTCTTATGAGTTTTTAATCATTTCTGGAAACTATAATTGCGTATTTGAAGAGTTTTACCTGAATTAGAGAGTGTTCCTACAACTATATACTGGAATCGTCAGCATTTTAACGGATTCACACAGAAAACGCCAGAGAAATTCGGCCTCCAATTGTAAACATAAACAGTATTGTCCTTACTTACAGTCTTTCTAAACAAATTTTGAGCTGTATAAATCTAATTCCTAATATTTGAAAGCAAATTCAAGTGAAAACGCTTCCAAAAAGTAGCCGGAGTTGTAAATACTATCAGTTTTCTTGTCATTTCCGAACTTTCCACTGGTAACCTACGTTATTGCAAATGGCAGGAAATGTAGTAAGAACCTATTTCCTTTTATTTCAAGTGTTTCTTATGAGTTTTTAATCATTTCTGGAAACTATAATTGCGTATTTGAAGAGTTTTACCTGAATTAGAGAGTGTTCCTACAACTATATACTGGAATCGTCAGCATTTTAACTGATTCACACAGAAAACGCCAGAGAAATTAGGCCTCCAATTGTAAACATAAACAGTATAGTCCTTACTTACAGTGTTTCTAAACAAATTTTGAGCTCTATAACCCTGAATTCCTAATATTTGAAAGCAAATTGAATTGAAAACGCTCCGTAAAGTAACCGGAGTTGTAAATATTATCAGTTTTCTGGTCATTTTCAAGCTTTCCACTGGTAATCTCCATGAATGAAAATCGCAGAAAATGTAGTATGAATCTAATTGCTTTTATTTCAAGTGTTTCTTACGAGTTTTTAATCATTTCGGGAAACTATAATTGGGTATTTGAAGAGTTTTACCACAATTAGAGAGAGTTCCTACAACTATATACACGAATCGTCAGCATTGTAACTGATTCACACAGAAAACGCCAGAGAAATTTGGCCTCCAGTTATAAACGTAAACAGTATAGTCCTCACTTACAGTCTTTCTACACAAGTTTTGAGCTGTATAAAATTAATTCCTAATATTTGAAAGCAAATTCAAGTGAAAACGCTTCCTAAAGTAGCCGGAGTTGTAAATATTATCAGTTTTCTGTTCATTTCCGAACTTTCCACTGGTAACCTCCGTGATTGAAAATGGCAGGAAATGTAGTAAGAACATATATCCTTTTATTTCAAGTGTTTCTTACAAGTTTTTAATCATTTCTGGAAACTATAATTGCGTATTTGAAGAGTTTTACCACAATTAGAGAGAGTTCCTACAAGTATATACTCGAATCGTCATCATTGTAACTTATCCACACAGAAAACGCCAGAGAAATTCGGCCTCCAATTATAAACATAAACAGTATAGTCCTCACAGTCTTTCTACACAAGTTTTGAGCTGCATAAACCTAATTCCTAATATTTGAAAGCAAATTCAATTGAAAACGCTTCCAAAAAGTAGTCGCAGTTGTAAATATTATCAGTTTCCTGGTCATTTCCGAACTTTCCACTGGTAACGTCCGTGATTGAAAATGACAGGAAATGTAGTAAGTACCTATATCCTTTTATTTCAAGTGTTTCTTACAAGTTTTTAATCATTTCTGGAAACTGTAATTGCGTATTTGAAGAGTTTGACCAGAATTAGAGAGTGTTCCTACAACTATATACTGGAATCGTCAGCATTTTAACTGATTCACACAGAAAACGCCAGAGAAATTGGGCCTCCAATTGTAAACATAAACAGTATTGTCCTTACTTACAGTCTTTCTAAACAAATTTTGAGCTGTATAAATCTAATTCCTAATATTTGAAAGCAAATTCAAGTCAAAACGCTTCCAAAAAGTAGCCGGAGTTGTAAATACTATCAGTTTTCTTGTCATTTCCGAACTTTCCACTGGTAACCTACGTTATTGCAAATGGCAGGAAATGTAGTAAGAACCTATTTCCTTTTATTTCAAGTGTTTCTTATGAGTTTTTAATCATTTCTGGAAACTATAATTGCGTATTTGAAGAGTTTTACCTGAATTAGAGAGTGTTCCTACAACTATATACTGGAATCGTCAGCATTTTAACTGATTCACACAGAAAACGCCAGAGAAATTAGGCCTCCAATTGTAAACATAAACAGTATAGTCCTTACTTACAGTGTTTCTAAACAAATTTTGAGCTGTATAACCCTGAATTCCTAATATTTGAAAGCAAATTGAATTGAAAACGCTCCGTAAAGTAACCTGAGTTGTAAATATTATCAGTTTTCTGGTCATTTTCAAGCTTTCCACTGGTAATCTCCAGGAATGAAAATCGCAGAAAATGTAGTATGAATCTAATTGCTTTTATTTCAAGTGTTTCTTACGAGTTTTTAATCATTTCGGGAAACTATAATTGCGTATTTGAAGAGTTTTACCACAATTAGAGAGAGTTCCTACAACTATATACACGAATCGTCAGCATTGTAACTGATTCACACAGAAAACGCCAGAGAAATTCGGCATCCAGTTATAAACGTAAACAGTATAGTCCTCACTTACAGTCTTTCTACACAAGTTTTGAGCTGTATAAAATTAATTCCTAATATTTGAAAGCAAATTCAAGTGAAAACGCTTCCTAAAGTAGCCGGAGTTGTAAATATTATCAGTTTTCTGTTCATTTCCGAACTTTCCACTGGTAACCTCCGTGATTGAAAATGGCAGGAAATGTAGTAAGAACATATATCCTTTTATTTCAAGTGTTTCTTACAAGTTTTTAATCATTTCTGGAAACTATAATTGCGTATTTGAAGAGTTTTACCACAATTAGAGAGAGTTCCTACAAGTATATACTCGAATCGTCATCATTGTAACTTATCCACACAGAAAACGCCAGAGAAATTCGGCCTCCAATTATAAACATAAACAGTATAGTCCTCACAGTCTTTCTACACAAGTTTTGAGCTGCATAAACCTAATTCCTAATATTTGAAAGCAAATTCAATTGAAAACGCTGCCAAAAAGTAGTCGCAGTTGTAAATATTATCAGTTTCCTGGTCATTTCCGAACTTTCCACTGGTAACGTCCGTGATTGAAAATGACAGGAAATGTAGTAAGAACCTATATCCTTTTATTTCAAGTGTTTCTTACAAGTTTTTAATCATTTCTGGAAACTGTAATTGCGTATTTGAAGAGTTTGACCAGAATTAGAGAGTGTTCCTACAACTATATACTGGAATCGTCAGCATTTTAACTGATTCACACAGAAAACCCCAGAGAAATTCGGCCTCCAATTGTAAACATAAACAGTATTGTCCTTACTTACAGTCTTTCTAAACAAATTTTGAGCTGTATAAATCTAATTCCTAATATTTGAAAGCAAATTCAAGTGAAAACGCTTCCAAAAAGTAGCCGGAGTTGTAAATACTATCAGTTTTCTTGTCATTTCCGAACATTCCACTGGTAACCTACGTTATTGCAAATGGCAGGAAATGTAGTAAGAACCTATTTCCTTTTATTTCAAGTGTTTCTTATGAGTTTTTAATCATTTCTGGAAACTATAATTGCGTATTTGAAGAGTTTTACCTGAATTAGAGAGTGTTCCTACAACTATATACTGGAATCGTCAGCATTTTAACTGATTCACACAGAAAACGCCAGAGAAATTAGGCCTCCAATTGTAAACATAAACAGTATAGTCCTTACTTACAGTGTTTCTAAACAAATTTTGAGCTGTATAACCCTGAATTCCTAATATTTGAAAGCAAATTGAATTGAAAACGCACCGTAAAGTAACCTGAGTTGTAAATATTATCAGTTTTCTGGTCATTTTCAAGCTTTCCACTGGTAATCTCCATGAATGAAAATCGCAGAAAATGTAGTATGAATCTAATTGCTTTTATTTCAAGTGTTTCTTACGAGTTTTTAATCATTTCGGGAAACTATAATTGCGTATTTGAAGAGTTTTACCACAATTAGAGAGAGTTCCTACAACTATATACACGAATCGTCAGCATTGTAACTGATTCACACAGAAAACGCCAGAGAAATTCGGCATCCAGTTATAAACGTAAACAGTATAGTCCTCACTTACAGTCTTTCTACACAAGTTTTGAGCTGTATAAAATTAATTCCTAATATTTGAAAGCAAATTCAAGTGAAAACGCTTCCTAAAGTAGCCGGAGTTGTAAATATTATCAGTTTTCTGTTCATTTCCGAACTTTCCACTGGTAACCTCCGTGATTGAAAATGGCAGGAAATGTAGTAAGAACCTATTTCCTTTTATTTCAAGTGTTTCTTATGAGTTTTTAATCATTTCTGGAAACTATAATTGCGTATTTGAAGAGTTTTACCTGAATTAGAGAGTGTTCCTACAACTATATACTGGAATCGTCAGCATTTAAACTGATTCACACAGAAAACGACACAGAAATTCGACCTCCAATTGTAAACACAAACAGTATAGTCCTTGCTTACAGTGTTTCTAAACAAATTTTGAGCTGTATAACCCTGAATAATATTTGAAAGCAAATTGAATTGAAAACGCTCCGTAAAGTAACCGGAGTTGTAAATATTATCAGTTTTCTGGTCATTTTCAAGCTTTCCACTGGTAATCTCCATGAATGAAAATCACAGAAAATGTAGTATGAATCTAATTCTTTTTATTTCAAGTGTTTCTTACGAGTTTTTAATCATTTCGGGAAACTATAATTGCGTATTTGAAGAGTTTTACCACAATTAGAGAGAGTTCCTACAAGTATATACTCGAATCGTCATCATTGTAACTTATGCACACAGAAAACGCCAGAGAAATTCGGCCTCCAATTATAAACATAAACAGTATAGTCCTCACAGTCTTTCTACACAAGTTTTGAGCTGCATAAACCCAATTCCTAATATTTGAAAGCAAATTCAAGTGAAAACGCTTCCAAAAAGTAGTCGGAGTTGTAAATATTATCAGTTTTCTGTTCATTTCCAAACTTTCCACTGGTAACCTCCGTGATTGAAAATGGCAGGAAATATAGTAAGAACTTATACCCTTTTATTGCAAGTGTTTCTTACAAGTTTTTAATCATTTCTGGAAACTATAATTGCGTATTTGAAGAGTTTTACCACAATTAGAGAGAGTTCCTACAAGTATATACTCGAATCGTCATCATTGTAACTTATCCACACAGAAAACGCCAGAGAAATTCGGCCTCCAATTATAAACATAAACAGTATAGTCCTCACAGTCTTTCTACACAAGTTTTGAGCTGCATAAACCTAATTCCTAATATTTGAAAGCAAATTCAAGTGAAAACGCTTCCAAAAAGTAGTCGGAGATGTAAATATTATCAGTTTTCTGTTCATTATAGAACTTTCCACTGGTAAACTGCGTGATTGAAAATTGCAATAAATGTAGTAAGAACCTATATCCTTTTATTTCAAGTGTTTCTTACAAGTTTTTAATCATTTCTGGAAACTATAATTGCGTATTTGTATTGTTTGACCAGAATTAGAGAGTGTTCCTACAACTATATACTGGAATCGTCAGCATTTAAACTGATTCACACAAATAACGCCAGAGAAATTCCGCCTCCAATTGTAAACATAAACAGTATAGTCCTTACTTACAGTGTTTCTAAACAAATTTTACGCTGTATAACCCTGAATTCCTAATATTTGAAAGCAAATTGAATTGAAAACGCTCCCTAAAGTAACCGGTGTTTTAAATATTATCAGGTTTCTGGTCATTTCCAAGCTTTCCACTGGTAAACTCCATGAATGAAAATGGCAGAAAATGTAGTATGAATCTATTTCCTTTTATTTCAAGTGTTTCTTACAAGTTTTTAATCATTTCGGGAAACTATAATTGCGTATTTGAAGAGTTTTACCGCAATTAGAGAGAGTTCCTACAACTATATAATCGAATCGTCAGCATTGTAACTTATCCACAGAGAAAAGGCCAGAGAAATTCGGCCTCCAATTATAAACATAAAAAGTATAGTCCTCACTTACAGTCTTTCTACACAAGTTTTGAGCTGTATAAACCTAATTCCTAATATTTGAAAGGAAATTCAATTGAAAAGGCTTCCAAAAAGTAGTCGCAGTTGTAAATATTATCAGTTTCCTGGTCATTTCCGAACTTTCCACTGGTAACGTCCGTGATTGAAAATGACAGGAAATGTAGTAAGAACCTATATCCTTTTATTTCAAGTGTTTCTTACAAGTTTTTAATCATTTCTGGGAACTGTAATTGCGTATTTGAAGAGTTTGACCAGAATTAGGGAGTATTCCTACAACTATATACTGGAATCGTCAGCATTTTAACTGATTCACACAGAAAACGCCAGAGAATTTCGGCCTCCAATTATAAACATAAACAGTATAGTCCTTACTTACAGTCTTTCTAAACAAATTTTGAGCTGTATAAATCTAATTCCTAATATTTGAAAGCAAATTCAAGTGAAAACGCTTCCAAAAAGTAGCCGGAGTTGTAAATACTATCAGTTTTCTTGTCATTTCCGAACTTTCCACTGGTAACCTACGTTATTGGAAATGGCAGGAAATGTAGTAAGAACCTATTTCCTTTTATTTCAAGTGTTTCTTATGAGTTTTTAATCATTTCTGGAAACTGTAATTGCGTATTTGAAGAGTTTGACCAGAATTAGAGAGTATTCCTACAACTATATACTGGAATCGTCAGCATTTTAACTGATTCACACAGAAAACGCCAGAGAAATTCGGCCTCCAATTGTAAACATAAACAGTATTGTCCTTACTTACAGTCTTTCTAAACAAATTTTGAGCTGTATAAATCTAATTCCTAATATTTGAAAGCAAATTCAAGTGAAAACGCTTCCAAAAAGTAGCCGGAGTTGTAAATACTATCAGTTTTCTTGTCATTTCCGAACTTTCCACTGGTAACCTACGTTATTGCAAATGGCAGGAAATGTAGTAAGAACCTATTTCCTTTTATTTCAAGTGTTTCTCATGAGTTTTTAATCATTTCTGGAAACTATAATTGCGTATTTGAAGAGTTTTACCTGAATTAGAGAGTGTTCCTACAACTATATACTGGAATCGTCAGCATTTTAACTGATTCACACAGAAAACGCCAGAGAAATTCCGCCTCCAATTGTAAACATAAACAGTATAGTCCTTACTGACAGTGTTTCTAAACAAATTTTGCGCTGTATAACCCTGAATAATATTTGAAAGCAAATTGAATTGAAAACGCTCCGTAAAGTAACCTGAGTTGTAAATATTATCAGTTTTCTGGTCATTTTCAAGCTTTCCACTGGTAATCTCCATGAATGAAAATCGCAGAAAATGTAGTATGAATCTATTTCCTTTTATTTCAAGTGTTTCTTACAAGTTTTTAATCATTTCGGGAAACTATAATTGCGTATTTGAAGAGTTTTACCACAATAAGAGAGAGTTCCTACAACTATATAATCGAATCGTCAGCATTGTAACTTATCCATAGAGAAAAGGCCAGAGAAATTCGGCCTCCAATTATAAACATAAAAAGGATAGTCCTCACTTACAGTCTTTCTACACAAGTTTTGAGCTGTATAAACCTAATTCCTAATATTTGAAAGCAAATTCAAGTGAAAACGCTTCCTAAAGTAGCCGGAGTTGTAAATATTATCAGTTTTCTGTTCATTTCCGAACTTTCCACTGGTAACCTCCGTGATTGAAAATGGCAGGAAATGTAGTAAGAACATATATCCTTTTATTTCAAGTGTTTCTTACAAGTTTTTAATCATTTCTGGAAACTATAATTGCGTATTTGAAGAGTTTTACCACAATTAGAGAGAGTTCCTACAAGTATATACTCGAATCGTCATCTTTGTAACTTATCCACACAGAAAACGCCAGAGAAATTCGGCCTCCAATTATAAACATAAACAGTATAGTCCTCACAGTCTTTCTACACAAGTTTTGAGCTGCATAAACCTAATTCCTAATATTTGAAAGCAAATTCAATTGAAAACGCTTCCAAAAAGTAGTCGCAGTTGTAAATATTATCAGTTTCCTGGTCATTTCCGAACTTTCCACTGGTAACGTCCGTGATTGAAAATGACAGGAAATGTAGTAAGAACCTATATCCTTTTATTTCAAGTGTTTCTTACAAGTTTTTAATCATTTCTGGAAACTGTAATTGCGTATTTGAAGAGTTTGACCAGAATTAGAGAGTATTCCTACAACTATATACTGGAATCGTCAGCATTTTAACTGATTCACACAGAAAACGCCAGAGAAATTCGGCCTCCAATTGTAAACATAAACAGTATTGTCCTTACTTACAGTCTTTCTAAACAAATTTTGAGCTGTATAAATCTAATTCCTAATATTTGAAAGCAAATTCAAGTGAAAACGCTTCCAAAAAGTAGCCGGAGTTGTAAATACTATCAGTTTTCTTGTCATTTCCGAACTTTCCACTGGTAACCTACGTTATTGCAAATGGCAGGAAATGTAGTAAGAACCTATTTCCTTTTATTTCAAGTGTTTCTTATGAGTTTTTAATCATTTCTGGAAACTATAATTGCGTATTTGAAGAGTTTTACCTGAATTAGAGAGTGTTCCTACAACTATATACTGGAATCGTCAGCATTTTAACTGATTCACACAGAAAACGCCAGAGAAATTCCGCCTCCAATTGTAAACATAAACAGTATAGTCCTTACTGACAGTGTTTCTAAACAAATTTTGCGCTGTATAACCCTGAATAATATTTGAAAGCAAATTGAATTGAAAACGCTCCGTAAAGTAACCTGAGTTGTAAATATTATCAGTTTTCTGGTCATTTTCAAGCTTTCCACTGGTAATCTCCATGAATGAAAATCGCAGAAAATGTAGTATGAATCTATTTCCTTTTATTTCAAGTGTTTCTTACAAGTTTTTAATCATTTCGGGAAACTATAATTGCGTATTTGAAGAGTTTTACCACAATAAGAGAGAGTTCCTACAACTATATAATTGAATCGTCAGCATTGTAACTTATCCACAGAGAAAAGGCCAGAGAAATTCGGCCTCCAATTATAAACATAAAAAGGATAGTCCTCACTTACAGTCTTTCTACACAAGTTTTGAGCTGTATAAACCTAATTCCTAATATTTGAAAGCAAATTCAATTGAAAACGCTTCCAAAAAGTAGTCGCAGTTGTAAATATTACCAGTTTCCTGGTCATTTCCGAACTTTCCACTGGTAACGTCCGTGATTGAAAATGACAGGAAATGTAGTAAGAACCTATATCCTTTTATTTCAAGTGTTTCTTACAAGTTTTTAATCATTTCTGGAAACTGTAATTGCGTATTTGAAGAGTTTGACCAGAATTAGAGAGTATTCCTACAACTATATACTGGAATCGTCAGCATTTTAACTGATTCACACAGAAAACGCCAGAGAAATTCGGCCCCCAATTATAAACATAAACGGTATAGTCCTCACAGTCTTTCTACACAAGTTTTGAGCTGCATAAACCCAATTCCTAATATTTGAAAGCAAATTCAAGTGAAAACGCTTCCAAAAAGTAGCCGGAGTTGTAAATACTATCAGTTTTCTTGACATTTCCGAACTTTCCACTGGTAACCTACGTTATTGCAAATGGCAGGAAATGTAGTAAGAACCTATTTCCTTTTATTTCAAGTGTTTCTTATGAGTTTTTAATCATTTCTGGAAACTATAATTGCGTATTTGAAGAGTTTTACCTGAATTAGAGAGTGTTCCTACAACTATATACTGGAATCGTCAGCATTTAAACTGATTCACACAGAAAACGACACAGAAATTCGACCTCCAATTGTAAACACAAACAGTATAGTCCTTGCTTACAGTGTTTCTAAACAAATTTTGAGCTGTATAACCCTGAATAATATTTGAAAGCAAATTGAATTGAAAACGCTCCGTAAAGTAACCGGAGTTGTAAATATTATCAGTTTTCTGGTCATTTTCAAGCTTTCCACTGGTAATCTCCATGAATGAAAATCACAGAAAATGTAGTATGAATCTAATTCTTTTTATTTCAAGTGTTTCTTACGAGTTTTTAATCATTTCGGGAAACTATAATTGCGTATTTGAAGAGTTTTACCACAATTAGAGAGAGTTCCTACAAGTATATACTCGAATCGTCATCATTGTAACTTATGCACACAGAAAACGCCAGAGAAATTCGGCCTCCAATTATAAACATAAACAGTATAGTCCTCACAGTCTTTCTACACAAGTTTTGAGCTGCATAAACCCAATTCCTAATATTTGAAAGCAAATTCAAGTGAAAACGCTTCCAAAAAGTAGTCGGAGTTGTAAATATTATCAGTTTTCTGTTCATTTCCAAACTTTCCACTGGTAACCTCCGTGATTGAAAATGGCAGGAAATATAGTAAGAACTTATACCCTTTTATTGCAAGTGTTTCTTACAAGTTTTTAATCATTTCTGGAAACTATAATTGCGTATTTGAAGAGTTTTACCACAATTAGAGAGAGTTCCTACAAGTATATACTCGAATCGTCATCATTGTAACTTATCCACACAGAAAACGCCAGAGAAATTCGGCCTCCAATTATAAACATAAACAGTATAGTCCTCACAGTCTTTCTACACAAGTTTTGAGCTGCATAAACCTAATTCCTAATATTTGAAAGCAAATTCAAGTGAAAACGCTTCCAAAAAGTAGTCGGAGATGTAAATATTATCAGTTTTCTGTTCATTATAGAACTTTCCACTGGTAAACTGCGTGATTGAAAATTGCAATAAATGTAGTAAGAACCTATATCCTTTTATTTCAAGTGTTTCTTACAAGTTTTTAATCATTTCTGGAAACTATAATTGCGTATTTGTATTGTTTGACCAGAATTAGAGAGTGTTCCTACAACTATATACTGGAATCGTCAGCATTTAAACTGATTCACACAAATAACGCCAGAGAAATTCCGCCTCCAATTGTAAACATAAACAGTATAGTCCTTACTTACAGTGTTTCTAAACAAATTTTACGCTGTATAACCCTGAATTCCTAATATTTGAAAGCAAATTGAATTGAAAACGCTCCCTAAAGTAACCGGTGTTTTAAATATTATCAGGTTTCTGGTCATTTCCAAGCTTTCCACTGGTAAACTCCATGAATGAAAATGGCAGAAAATGTAGTATGAATCTATTTCCTTTTATTTCAAGTGTTTCTTACAAGTTTTTAATCATTTCGGGAAACTATAATTGCGTATTTGAAGAGTTTTACCGCAATTAGAGAGAGTTCCTACAACTATATAATCGAATCGTCAGCATTGTAACTTATCCACAGAGAAAAGGCCAGAGAAATTCGGCCTCCAATTATAAACATAAAAAGTATAGTCCTCACTTACAGTCTTTCTACACAAGTTTTGAGCTGTATAAACCTAATTCCTAATATTTGAAAGGAAATTCAATTGAAAAGGCTTCCAAAAAGTAGTCGCAGTTGTAAATATTATCAGTTTCCTGGTCATTTCCGAACTTTCCACTGGTAACGTCCGTGATTGAAAATGACAGGAAATGTAGTAAGAACCTATATCCTTTTATTTCAAGTGTTTCTTACAAGTTTTTAATCATTTCTGGGAACTGTAATTGCATATTTGAAGAGTTTGACCAGAATTAGGGAGTATTCCTACAACTATATACTGGAATCGTCAGCATTTTAACTGATTCACACAGAAAACGCCAGAGAATTTCGGCCTCCAATTATAAACATAAACAGTATAGTCCTTACTTACAGTCTTTCTAAACAAATTTTGAGCTGTATAAATCTAATTCCTAATATTTGAAAGCAAATTCAAGTGAAAACGCTTCCAAAAAGTAGCCGGAGTTGTAAATACTATCAGTTTTCTTGTCATTTCCGAACTTTCCACTGGTAACCTACGTTATTGGAAATGGCAGGAAATGTAGTAAGAACCTATTTCCTTTTATTTCAAGTGTTTCTTATGAGTTTTTAATCATTTCTGGAAACTGTAATTGCGTATTTGAAGAGTTTGACCAGAATTAGAGAGTATTCCTACAACTATATACTGGAATCGTCAGCATTTTAACTGATTCACACAGAAAACGCCAGAGAAATTCGGCCTCCAATTGTAAACATAAACAGTATTGTCCTTACTTACAGTCTTTCTAAACAAATTTTGAGCTGTATAAATCTAATTCCTAATATTTGAAAGCAAATTCAAGTGAAAACGCTTCCAAAAAGTAGCCGGAGTTGTAAATACTATCAGTTTTCTTGTCATTTCCGAACTTTCCACTGGTAACCTACGTTATTGCAAATGGCAGGAAATGTAGTAAGAACCTATTTCCTTTTATTTCAAGTGTTTCTTATGAGTTTTTAATCATTTCTGGAAACTATAATTGCGTATTTGAAGAGTTTTACCTGAATTAGAGAGTGTTCCTACAACTATATACTGGAATCGTCAGCATTTTAACTGATTCACACAGAAAACGCCAGAGAAATTCCGCCTCCAATTGTAAACATAAACAGTATAGTCCTTACTGACAGTGTTTCTAAACAAATTTTGCGCTGTATAACCCTGAATAATATTTGAAAGCAAATTGAATTGAAAACGCTCCGTAAAGTAACCTGAGTTGTAAATATTATCAGTTTTCTGGTCATTTTCAAGCTTTCCACTGGTAATCTCCATGAATGAAAATCGCAGAAAATGTAGTATGAATCTATTTCCTTTTATTTCAAGTGTTTCTTACAAGTTTTTAATCATTTCGGGAAACTATAATTGCGTATTTGAAGAGTTTTACCACAATAAGAGAGAGTTCCTACAACTATATAATCGAATCGTCAGCATTGTAACTTATCCATAGAGAAAAGGCCAGAGAAATTCGGCCTCCAATTATAAACATAAAAAGGATAGTCCTCACTTACAGTCTTTCTACACAAGTTTTGAGCTGTATAAACCTAATTCCTAATATTTGAAAGCAAATTCAAGTGAAAACGCTTCCTAAAGTAGCCGGAGTTGTAAATATTATCAGTTTTCTGTTCATTTCCGAACTTTCCACTGGTAACCTCCGTGATTGAAAATGGCAGGAAATGTAGTAAGAACATATATCCTTTTATTTCAAGTGTTTCTTACAAGTTTTTAATCATTTCTGGAAACTATAATTGCGTATTTGAAGAGTTTTACCACAATTAGAGAGAGTTCCTACAAGTATATACTCGAATCGTCATCTTTGTAACTTATCCACACAGAAAACGCCAGAGAAATTCGGCCTCCAATTATAAACATAAACAGTATAGTCCTCACAGTCTTTCTACACAAGTTTTGAGCTGCATAAACCTAATTCCTAATATTTGAAAGCAAATTCAATTGAAAACGCTTCCAAAAAGTAGTCGCAGTTGTAAATATTATCAGTTTCCTGGTCATTTCCGAACTTTCCACTGGTAACGTCCGTGATTGAAAATGACAGGAAATGTAGTAAGAACCTATATCCTTTTATTTCAAGTGTTTCTTACAAGTTTTTAATCATTTCTGGAAACTGTAATTGCGTATTTGAAGAGTTTGACCAGAATTAGAGAGTATTCCTACAACTATATACTGGAATCGTCAGCATTTTAACTGATTCACACAGAAAACGCCAGAGAAATTCGGCCTCCAATTGTAAACATAAACAGTATTGTCCTTACTTACAGTCTTTCTAAACAAATTTTGAGCTGTATAAATCTAATTCCTAATATTTGAAAGCAAATTCAAGTGAAAACGCTTCCAAAAAGTAGCCGGAGTTGTAAATACTATCAGTTTTCTTGTCATTTCCGAACTTTCCACTGGTAACCTACGTTATTGCAAATGGCAGGAAATGTAGTAAGAACCTATTTCCTTTTATTTCAAGTGTTTCTTATGAGTTTTTAATCATTTCTGGAAACTATAATTGCGTATTTGAAGAGTTTTACCTGAATTAGAGAGTGTTCCTACAACTATATACTGGAATCGTCAGCATTTTAACTGATTCACACAGAAAACGCCAGAGAAATTCCGCCTCCAATTGTAAACATAAACAGTATAGTCCTTACTGACAGTGTTTCTAAACAAATTTTGCGCTGTATAACCCTGAATAATATTTGAAAGCAAATTGAATTGAAAACGCTCCGTAAAGTAACCTGAGTTGTAAATATTATCAGTTTTCTGGTCATTTTCAAGCTTTCCACTGGTAATCTCCATGAATGAAAATCGCAGAAAATGTAGTATGAATCTATTTCCTTTTATTTCAAGTGTTTCTTACAAGTTTTTAATCATTTCGGGAAACTATAATTGCGTATTTGAAGAGTTTTACCACAATAAGAGAGAGTTCCTACAACTATATAATTGAATCGTCAGCATTGTAACTTATCCACAGAGAAAAGGCCAGAGAAATTCGGCCTCCAATTATAAACATAAAAAGGATAGTCCTCACTTACAGTCTTTCTACACAAGTTTTGAGCTGTATAAACCTAATTCCTAATATTTGAAAGCAAATTCAATTGAAAACGCTTCCAAAAAGTAGTCGCAGTTGTAAATATTACCAGTTTCCTGGTCATTTCCGAACTTTCCACTGGTAACGTCCGTGATTGAAAATGACAGGAAATGTAGTAAGAACCTATATCCTTTTATTTCAAGTGTTTCTTACAAGTTTTTAATCATTTCTGGAAACTGTAATTGCGTATTTGAAGAGTTTGACCAGAATTAGAGAGTATTCCTACAACTATATACTGGAATCGTCAGCATTTTAACTGATTCACACAGAAAACGCCAGAGAAATTCGGCCCCCAATTATAAACATAAACGGTATAGTCCTCACAGTCTTTCTACACAAGTTTTGAGCTGCATAAACCCAATTCCTAATATTTGAAAGCAAATTCAAGTGAAAACGCTTCCAAAAAGTAGCCGGAGTTGTAAATACTATCAGTTTTCTTGACATTTCCGAACTTTCCACTGGTAACCTACGTTATTGCAAATGGCAGGAAATGTAGTAAGAACCTATTTCCTTTTATTTCAAGTGTTTCTTATGAGTTTTTAATCATTTCTGGAAACTATAATTGCGTATTTGAAGAGTTTTACCTGAATTAGAGAGTGTTCCTACAACTATATACTGGAATCGTCAGCATTTAAACTGATTCACACAGAAAACGACACAGAAATTCGACCTCCAATTGTAAACACAAACAGTATAGTCCTTGCTTACAGTGTTTCTAAACAAATTTTGAGCTGTATAACCCTGAATAATATTTGAAAGCAAATTGAATTGAAAACGCTCCGTAAAGTAACCGGAGTTGTAAATATTATCAGTTTTCTGGTCATTTTCAAGCTTTCCACTGGTAATCTCCATGAATGAAAATCACAGAAAATGTAGTATGAATCTAATTCTTTTTATTTCAAGTGTTTCTTACGAGTTTTTAATCATTTCGGGAAACTATAATTGCGTATTTGAAGAGTTTTACCACAATTAGAGAGAGTTCCTACAAGTATATACTCGAATCGTCATCATTGTAACTTATGCACACAGAAAACGCCAGAGAAATTCGGCCTCCAATTATAAACATAAACAGTATAGTCCTCACAGTCTTTCTACACAAGTTTTGAGCTGCATAAACCCAATTCCTAATATTTGAAAGCAAATTCAAGTGAAAACGCTTCCAAAAAGTAGTCGGAGTTGTAAATATTATCAGTTTTCTGTTCATTTCCAAACTTTCCACTGGTAACCTCCGTGATTGAAAACGGCAGGAAATATAGTAAGAACTTATACCCTTTTATTGCAAGTGTTTCTTACAAGTTTTTAATCATTTCTGGAAACTATAATTGCGTATTTGAAGAGTTTTACCACAATTAGAGAGAGTTCCTACAAGTATATACTCGAATCGTCATCATTGTAACTTATCCACACAGAAAACGCCAGAGAAATTCGGCCTCCAATTATAAACATAAACAGTATAGTCCTCACAGTCTTTCTACACAAGTTTTGAGCTGCATAAACCTAATTCCTAATATTTGAAAGCAAATTCAAGTGAAAACGCTTCCAAAAAGTAGTCGGAGATGTAAATATTATCAGTTTTCTGTTCATTATAGAACTTTCCACTGGTAAACTGCGTGATTGAAAATTGCAATAAATGTAGTAAGAACCTATATCCTTTTATTTCAAGTGTTTCTTACAAGTTTTTAATCATTTCTGGAAACTATAATTGCGTATTTGTATTGTTTGACCAGAATTAGAGAGTGTTCCTACAACTATATACTGGAATCGTCAGCATTTAAACTGATTCACACAAATAACGCCAGAGAAATTCCGCCTCCAATTGTAAACATAAACAGTATAGTCCTTACTTACAGTGTTTCTAAACAAATTTTACGCTGTATAACCCTGAATTCCTAATATTTGAAAGCAAATTGAATTGAAAACGCTCCCTAAAGTAACCGGTGTTTTAAATATTATCAGGTTTCTGGGCATTTCCAAGCTTTCCACTGGTAAACTCCATGAATGAAAATGGCAGAAAATGTAGTATGAATCTATTTCCTTTTATTTCAAGTGTTTCTTACAAGTTTTTAATCATTTCGGGAAACTATAATTGCGTATTTGAAGAGTTTTACCGCAATTAGAGAGAGTTCCTACAACTATATAATCGAATCGTCAGCATTGTAACTTATCCACAGAGAAAAGGCCAGAGAAATTCGGCCTCCAATTATAAACATAAAAAGTATAGTCCTCACTTACAGTCTTTCTACACAAGTTTTGAGCTGTATAAACCTAATTCCTAATATTTGAAAGGAAATTCAATTGAAAAGGCTTCCAAAAAGTAGTCGCAGTTGTAAATATTATCAGTTTCCTGGTCATTTCCGAACTTTCCACTGGTAACGTCCGTGATTGAAAATGACAGGAAATGTAGTAAGAACCTATATCCTTTTATTTCAAGTGTTTCTTACAAGTTTTTAATCATTTCTGGGAACTGTAATTGCGTATTTGAAGAGTTTGACCAGAATTAGGGAGTATTCCTACAACTATATACTGGAATCGTCAGCATTTTAACTGATTCACACAGAAAACGCCAGAGAATTTCGGCCTCCAATTATAAACATAAACAGTATAGTCCTTACTTACAGTCTTTCTAAACAAATTTTGAGCTGTATAAATCTAATTCCTAATATTTGAAAGCAAATTCAAGTGAAAACGCTTCCAAAAAGTAGCCGGAGTTGTAAATACTATCAGTTTTCTTGTCATTTCCGAACTTTCCACTGGTAACCTACGTTATTGGAAATGGCAGGAAATGTAGTAAGAACCTATTTCCTTTTATTTCAAGTGTTTCTTATGAGTTTTTAATCATTTCTGGAAACTGTAATTGCGTATTTGAAGAGTTTGACCAGAATTAGAGAGTATTCCTACAACTATATACTGGAATCGTCAGCATTTTAACTGATTCACACAGAAAACGCCAGAGAAATTCGGCCTCCAATTGTAAACATAAACAGTATTGTCCTTACTTACAGTCTTTCTAAACAAATTTTGAGCTGTATAAATCTAATTCCTAATATTTGAAAGCAAATTCAAGTGAAAACGCTTCCAAAAAGTAGCCGGAGTTGTAAATACTATCAGTTTTCTTGTCATTTCCGAACTTTCCACTGGTAACCTACGTTATTGCAAATGGCAGGAAATGTAGTAAGAACCTATTTCCTTTTATTTCAAGTGTTTCTTATGAGTTTTTAATCATTTCTGGAAACTATAATTGCGTATTTGAAGAGTTTTACCTGAATTAGAGAGTGTTCCTACAACTATATACTGGAATCGTCAGCATTTTAACTGATTCACACAGAAAACGCCAGAGAAATTAGGCCTCCAATTGTAAACATAAACAGTATAGTCCTTACTTACAGTGTTTCTAAACAAATTTTAAGCTGTATAAAATTAATTCCTAATATTTGAAAGCAAATTCAAGGGAAAACGCTTCCTAAAGTAGCCAGAGTTGTAAATATTATCAGTTTTCTTTTCATTTCCGAACTTTCCACTGGTAACCTCCGTGATTGAAAATGGCAGGAAATGTAGTAAGAACCTATATCCTTTTATTTCAAGTGTTTCTTACAAGTTTTTAATCATTTCTGGAAACTATAATTGCGTATTTGTAGTGTTTGACCAGAATTAGAGAGTGTTCCTACAACTATATACTGGAATCGTCAGCATTTTAACTGATTCACACAAAAAACGCCAGAGAAATTCCGCCTCCAATTGTAAACATAAACAGTATAGTCCTTACTGACAGTGTTTCTAAACAAATTTTGCGCTGTATAACCCTGAATAATATTTGAAAGCAAATTGAATTGAAAACGCTCCGTAAAGTAACCGGAGTTGTAAATATTATCAGTTTTCTGGTCATTTTCAAGCTTTCCACTGGTAATCTCCATGAATGAAAATCGCAGAAAATGTAGTATGAATCTATTTCCTTTTATTTCAAGTGTTTCTTACAAGTTTTTAATCATTTCGGGAAACTATAATTGCGTATTTGAAGAGTTTTACCACAATAAGAGAGAGTTCCTACAACTATATAATTGAATCGTCAGCATTGTAACTTATCCACAGAGAAAAGGCCAGAGAAATTCGGCCTCCAATTATAAACATAAAAAGGATAGTCCTCACTTACAGTCTTTCTACACAAGTTTTGAGCTGTATAAACCTAATTCCTAATATTTGAAAGCAAATTCAATTGAAAACGCTTCCAAAAAGTAGTCGCAGTTGTAAATATTACCAGTTTCCTGGTCATTTCCGAACTTTCCACTGGTAACGTCCGTGATTGAAAATGACAGGAAATGTAGTAAGAACCTATATCCTTTTATTTCAAGTGTTTCTTACAAGTTTTTAATCATTTCTGGAAACTGTAATTGCGTATTTGAAGAGTTTGACCAGAATTAGAGAGTATTCCTACAACTATATACTGGAATCGTCAGCATTTTAACTGATTCACACAGAAAACGCCAGAGAAATTCGGCCCCCAATTATAAACATAAACAGTATAGTCCTCACAGTCTTTCTACACAAGTTTTGAGCTGCATAAACCCAATTCCTAATATTTGAAAGCAAATTCAAGTGAAAACGCTTCCAAAAAGTAGCCGGAGTTGAAAATACTATCAGTTTTCTTGACATTTCCGAACTTTCCACTGGTAACCTACGTTATTGCAAATGGCAGGAAATGTAGTAAGAACCTATTTCCTTTTATTTCAAGTGTTTCTTATGAGTTTTTAATCATTTCTGGAAACTATAATTGCGTATTTGAAGAGTTTTACCTGAATTAGAGAGTGTTCCTACAACTATATACTGGAATCGTCAGCATTTAAACTGATTCACACAGAAAACGACACAGAAATTAGACCTCCAATTGTAAACACAAACAGTATAGTCCTTGCTTACAGTCTTTCTAAACAAATTTTGAGCTGTATAAATCTAATTCCTAATATTTGAAAGCAAATTCAAGTGAAAACGCTTCCAAAAAGTAGCCGGAGTTGTAAATACTATCAGTTTTCTTGTCATTTCCGAACTTTCCACTGGTAACCTACGTTATTGCAAATGGCAGGAAATGTAGTAAGAACCTATTTCCTTTTATTTCAAGTGTTTCTTATGAGTTTTTAATCATTTCTGGAAACTATAATTGCGTATTTGAAGAGTTTTACCTGAATTAGAGAGTGTTCCTACAACTATATACTGGAATCGTCAGCATTTTAACTGATTCACACAGAAAACGCCAGAGAAATTAGGCCTCCAATTGTAAACATAAACAGTATAGTCCTTACTTACAGTGTTTCTAAACAAATTTTAAGCTGTATAAAATTAATTCCTAATATTTGAAAGCAAATTCAAGGGAAAACGCTTCCTAAAGTAGCCAGAGTTGTAAATATTATCAGTTTTCTGTTCATTTCCGAACTTTCCACTGGTAACCTCCGTGATTGAAAATGGCAGGAAATGTAGTAAGAACCTATATCCTTTTATTTCAAGTGTTTCTTACAAGTTTTTAATCATTTCTGGAAACTATAATTGCGTATTTGTAGTGTTTGACCAGAATTAGAGAGTGTTCCTACAACTATATACTGGAATCGTCAGCATTTTAACTGATTCACACAAAAAACGCCAGAGAAATTCCGCCTCCAATTGTAAACATAAACAGTATAGTCCTTACTGACAGTGTTTCTAAACAAATTTTGCGCTGTATAACCCTGAATAATATTTGAAAGCAAATTGAATTGAAAACGCTCCGTAAAGTAACCGGAGTTGTAAATATTATCAGTTTTCTGGTCATTTTCAAGCTTTCCACTGGTAATCTCCATGAATGAAAATCGCAGAAAATGTAGTATGAATCTATTTCCTTTTATTTCAAGTGTTTCTTACAAGTTTTTAATCATTTCGGGAAACTATAATTGCGTATTTGAAGAGTTTTACCACAATAAGAGAGAGTTCCTACAACTATATAATTGAATCGTCAGCATTGTAACTTATCCACAGAGAAAAGGCCAGAGAAATTCGGCCTCCAATTATAAACATAAAAAGGATAGTCCTCACTTACAGTCTTTCTACACAAGTTTTGAGCTGTATAAACCTAATTCCTAATATTTGAAAGCAAATTCAATTGAAAACGCTTCCAAAAAGTAGTCGCAGTTGTAAATATTACCAGTTTCCTGGTCATTTCCGAACTTTCCACTGGTAACGTCCGTGATTGAAAATGACAGGAAATGTAGTAAGAACCTATATCCTTTTATTTCAAGTGTTTCTTACAAGTTTTTAATCATTTCTGGAAACTGTAATTGCGTATTTGAAGAGTTTTACCTGAATTAGAGAGTATTCCTACAACTATATACTGGAATCGTCAGCATTTTAACTGATTCACACAGAAAACGCCAGAGAAATTCGGCCCCCAATTATAAACATAAACAGTATAGTCCTCACAGTCTTTCTACACAAGTTTTGAGCTGCATAAACCCAATTCCTAATATTTGAAAGCAAATTCAAGTGAAAACGCTTCCAAAAAGTAGCCGGAGTTGAAAATACTATCAGTTTTCTTGACATTTCCGAACTTTCCACTGGTAACCTACGTTATTGCAAATGGCAGGAAATGTAGTAAGAACCTATTTCCTTTTATTTCAAGTGTTTCTTATGAGTTTTTAATCATTTCTGGAAACTATAATTGCGTATTTGAAGAGTTTTACCTGAATTAGAGAGTGTTCCTACAACTATATACTGGAATCGTCAGCATTTAAACTGATTCACACAGAAAACGACACAGAAATTAGACCTCCAATTGTAAACACAAACAGTATAGTCCTTGCTTACAGTGTTTCTAAACAAATTTTGAGCTGTATAACCCTGAATAATATTTGAAAGCAAATTGAATTGAAAACGCTCCGTAAAGTAACCGGAGTTGTAAATATTATCAGTTTTCTGGTCATTTTCAAGCTTTCCACTGGTAATCTCCATGAATGAAAATCACAGAAAATGTAGTATGAATCTAATTCTTTTTATTTCAAGTGTTTCTTACAAGTTTTTAATCATTTCGGGAAACTATAATTGCGTATTTGAAGAGTTTTACCACAATTAGAGAGAGTTCCTACAAGTATATACTCGAATCGTCATCATTGTAACTTATGCACACAGAAAACGCCAGAGAAATTCGGCCTCCAATTATAAACATAAACAGTATAGTCCTCACAGTCTTTCTACACAAGTTTTGAGCTGCATAAACCCAATTCCTAATATTTGAAAGCAAATTCAAGTGAAAACGCTTCCAAAAAGTAGTCGGAGTTGTAAATATTATCAGTTTTCTGTTCATTTCCAAACTTTCCACTGGTAACCTCCGTGATTGAAAATGGCAGGAAACATAGTAAGAACTTATACCCTTTTATTGCAAGTGTTTCTTACAAGTTTTTAATCATTTCTGGAAACTATAATTGCGTATTTGAAGAGTTTTACCACAATTAGAGAGAGTTCCTACAAGTATATACTCGAATCGTCATCATTGTAACTTATCCACACAGAAAACGCCAGAGAAATTCGGCCTCCAATTATAAACATAAACAGTATAGTCCTCACAGTCTTTCTACACAAGTTTTGAGCTGCATAAACCTAATTCCTAATATTTGAAAGCAAATTCAAGTGAAAACGCTTCCAAAAAGTAGTCGGAGTTGTAAATATTATCAGTTTTCTGTTCATTATAGAACTTTCCACTGGTAAACTCCTTGATTGAAAATTGCAATAAATGTAGTAAGAACCTATATCCTTTTATTTCAAGTGTTTCTTACAAGTTTTTAATCATTTCTGGAAACTATAATTGCGTATTTGTAGTGTTTGACCAGAATTAGAGAGTGTTCCTACAACTATATACTGGAATCGTCAGCATTTTAACTGATTCACACAAAAAACGCCAGAGAAATTCCGCCTCCAATTGTAAACATAAACAGTATAGTCCTTACTTACAGTGTTTCTAAACAAATTTTGCGCTGTATAACCCTGAATTCCTAATATTTGAAAGCAAATTGAATTGAAAACGCTCCCTAAAGTAACCGGAGTTTTAAATATTATCAGGTTTCTGGTCATTTCCAAGCTTTCCACTGGTAACCTCCATGAATGAAAATGGCAGAAAATGTAGTATGAATCTATTTCCTTTTATTTCAAGTGTTTCTTACAAGTTTTTAATCATTTCGGGAAACTTTAATTGCGTATTTGAAGAGTTTTACCGCAATTAGAGAGAGTTCCTACAACTATATAGTCTAATCGTCAGCATTGTAACTTATCCACAGAGAAAAGGCCAGAGAAATTCGGCCTCCAATTATAAACATAAAAAGTATAGTCCTCACTTACAGTCTTTCTACACAAGTTTTGAACTGTATAAACCTAATTCCTAATATTTGAAAGCAAATTCAATTGAAAACGCTTCCAAAAAATAGTCGCAGTTGTAAATATTATCAGTTTCCTGGTCATTTCCGAACTTTCCACCGGTAACGTCCGTGATTGAAAATGACAGGAAATGTAGTAAAAACCTATATCCTTTTATTTCAAGTGTTTCTTACAAGTTTTTAATCATTTCTGGGAACTGTAATTGCGTATTTGAAGAGTTTGACCAGAATTAGGGAGTATTCCTACAACTATATACTGGAATCGTCAGCATTTTAACTGATTCACACAGAAAACGCCAGAGAATTTCGGCCTCCAATTATAAACATAAACAGTATAGTCCTTACTTACAGTCTTTCTAAACAAATTTTGAGCTGTATAAATCTAATTCCTAATATTTGAAAGCAAATTCAAGTGAAAACGCTTCCAAAAAGTAGCCGGAGTTGTAAATACTATCAGTTTTCTTGTCATTTCCGAACTTTCCACTGGTAACCTACGTTATTGCAAATGGCAGGAAATGTAGTAAGAACCTATTTCCTTTTATTTCAAGTGTTTCTTATGAGTTTTTAATCATTTCTGGAAACTATAATTGCGTATTTGAAGAGTTTTACCTGAATTAGAGAGTGATCCTACAACTACATACTGGAATCGTCAGCATTTTAACTGATTCACAATGAAAACGCCAGAGAAATTAGGCCTCCAGTTGTAAACATAAACAGTATAGTCCTTACTTACAGTGTTTCTAAACAAATTTTGAGCTGTATAACCCTGAATAATATTTGAAAGCAAATTGAATTGAAAACGCTCCGTAAAGTAACCTGAGTTGTAAATATTATCAGTTTTCTGGTCATTTTCAAGTTTCCACTGGTATTTTCCATGAATGAAAATCGCAGAAAATGTAGTATGAATTTAATTCCTTTTATTTGAAGTGTTTCTTACGAGTTTTTAGTCATTTCGGGAAACTATAATTGCGTATTTGAAGAGTTTGACCAGAATTAGAGAGTGTTCCTACAACTATATACTGGAATCGTCAGCATTTTAACTGATTCACACAAAAAACGCCAGAGAAATTCCGCCTCCAATTGTAAACATAAACAGTATAGTCCTTACTTACAGTGTTTCTAAACAAATTTTACGCTGTATAACCCTGAATTCCTAATATTTGAAAGCAAATTGAATTGAAAACGCTCCCTAAAGTAACCGGTGTTTTAAATATTATCAGGTTTCTGGTCATTTCCAAGCTTTCCACTGGTAAACTCCATGAATGAAAATGGCAGAAAATGTAGTATGAATCTATTTCCTTTTATTTCAAGTGTTTCTTACAAGTTTTTAATCATTTCGGGAAACTATAATTGCGTATTTGAAGAGTTTTACCGCAATTAGAGAGAGTTCCTACAACTATATAATCGAATCGTCAGCATTGTAACTTATCCACAGAGAAAAGGCCAGGGAAATTCGGCCTCCAATTATAAACATAAAAAGTATAGTCCTCACTTACAGTCTTTCTACACAAGTTTTGAGCTGTATAAACCTAATTCCTAATATTTGAAAGCAAATTCAATTGAAAACGCTTCCAAAAAGTAGCCGGAGTTGTAAATACTATCAGTTTTCTTGTCATTTCCGAACTTTCCACTGGTAACCTACGTTATTGGAAATGGCAGGAAATGTAGTAAGAACCTATTTCCTTTTATTTCAAGTGTTTCTTATGAGTTTTTAATCATTTCTGGAAACTATAATTGCGTATTTGAAGAGTTTTACCTGAATTAGAGAGTGATCCTACAACTATATACTGGAATCGTCAGCATTTTAACTGATTCACAATGAAAACGCCAGAGAAATTAGGCCTCCAATTGTAAACATAAACAGTATAGTCCTTACTTACAGTGTTTCTAAACAAATTTTGAGCTGTATAACCCTGAATAATATTTGAAAGCAAATTGAATTGAAAAAGCTCCGTAAAGTAACCTGAGTTGTAAATATTATCAGTTTTCTGGTCATTTTCAAGCTTTCCACTGGTAATTTCCATGAATGAAAATCGCAGAAAATGTAGTATGAATTTAATTCCTTTTATTTCAAGTGTTTCTTACGAGTTTTTAGTCATTTCCGGAAACTATAATTGCGTATTTGAAGAGTTTTACCACAATTAGAGAGAGTTCCTACAACTATATAGACGAATCGTCAGCATTGTAACTGATTCACACAGAAAACGCCAGAGAAATTCGGCCTCCAATTATAAACATAAACTGTATAGTCCTCACTTACAGTCTTTCTACACAAGTTTTGAGCTGTATAAAATTAATTCCTAATATTTGAAAGCAAATTCAAGTGAAAACGCTTCCTAAAGTAGCCGGAGTTGTAAATATTATCAGTTTTCTGGTCATTTCTGAAATTTCCACTGGTAACCTCCATGATTGAAAATGGCAGGAAATGTAGTAAGAACCTATATCCTTTTATTTCCAGTGTTTCTTACAAGTTTTTAATCATTTCTGGAAACTATAATTGCGTATTTGAAGAGTTTTACCACAATTAGAGAGAGTTCCTACAAGTATATACTCGAATCGTCATCATTGTAACTTATCCACACAGAAAACGCCAGAGAAATTCGGCCTCCAATTATAAACATAAACAGTATAGTCCTCACAGTCTTTCTACACAAGTTTTGAGCTGCATAAACCCAATTCCTAATATTTGAAAGCAAATTCAAGTGAAAACGCTTCCAAAAAGTATTCGGAGTTGTAAATATTATCAGTTTTCTGTTCATTTCTGAACTTTCCACTGGTAACCTCCGTGATTGATAATGGCTGGAAATGTAGTAAGAACTTATACCCTTTTATTGCAAGTGTTTCTTACAAGTTTTTAATCATTTCTGGAAACTATAATTGCGTATTTGAAGAGTTTTACCACAATTAGAGAGAGTTCCTACAAGTATATACTCGAATCGTCATCATTGTAACTTATCCACACAGAAAACGCCAGAGAAATTCGGCCTCCAATTATAAACATAAACAGTATAGTCCTCACAGTCTTTCTACACAAGTTTTGAGCTGCATAAACCTAATTCCTAATATTTGAAAGCAAATTCAAGTGAAAACGCTTCCAAAAAGTAGTCGGAGTTGTAAATATTATCAGTTTTCTGTTCATTTCTGAACTTTCCACTGGTAAACTCCGTGATTGAAAATTGCAATAAATGTAGTAAGAACCTATATCCTTTTATTTCAAGTGTTTCTTACAAGTTTTTAATCATTTCTGGAAACTATAACTGCGTATTTGTATTGTTTGACCAGAATTAGAGAGTGTTCCTACAACTATATACTGGAATCGTCAGCATTTTAACTGATTCACACAAAAAACGCCAGAGAAATTCCGCCTCCAATTGTAAACATAAACAGTATAGTCCTTACTTACAGTGTTTCTAAACAAATTTTGCGCTGTATAACCCTGAATTCCTAATATTTAAAAGCAAATTGAATTGAAAACGCTCCCTAAAGTAACCGGAGTTTTAAATATTATCAGGTTTCTGGTCATTTCCAAGCTTTCCACTGGTAACCTCCATGAATGAAAATGCAGAAAATGTAGTATGAATCTATTTCCTTTTATTTCAAGTGTTTCTTACAAGTTTTTAATCATTTCGGGAAACTATAATTGCGTATTTGAAGAGTTTTACCACAATTAGAGAGAGTTCCTACAACTATATACACGAATCGTCAGCATTGTAACTGATTCACACAGAAAACGCCAGAGAAATTCGGCCTCCAATTATAAAAATAAACAGTATAGTCCTCACTTACAGTCTTTCTACACAAGTTTTGAGCTGTATAAAATTAATTCCTAATATTTGAAAGCAAATTCAAGTGAAAACGCTTCCAAAAAGTAGTCGGAGTTGTAAATATTATCAGTTTTCTGTTCATTTCCGAACTTTCCACTGGTAACCTCCGTGATTGAAAATGGCAGCAAATGTAGTAAGAACCTATATCCTTTTATTTCAAGTGTTTCTTACAAGTTTTTAATCATTTCTGGAAACTATAATTGCGTATTTGAAGAGTTTTACCACAATTAGAGAGAGTTCCTACAAGTATATACTCGAATCGTCATCATTGTAACTTATCCACACAGAAAACGCCAGAGAAATTCGGCCTCCAATTATAAACATAAACAGTATAGTCCTCACAGTCTTTCTACACAAGTTTTGAGCTGCATAAACCCAATTCCTAATATTTGAAAGCAAATTCAAGTGAAAACGCTTCCAAAAAGTATTCGGAGTTGTAAATATTATCAGTTTTCTGTTCATTTCTGAACTTTCCACTGGTAACCTCCGTGATTGAAAATGGCTGGAAATGTAGTAAGAACTTATACCCTTTTATTGCAAGTGTTTCTTACAAGTTTTTAATCATTTCTGGAAACTATAATTGCGTATTTGAAGAGTTTTACCACAATTAGAGAGAGTTCCTACAAGTATATACTCGAATCGTCAACATTGTAACTTATCCACACAGAAAACGCCAGAGAAATTCGGCCTCCAATTATAAACATAAACAGTATAGTCCTCACAGTCTTTCTACACAAGTTTTGAGCTGCATAAACCTAATTCCTAATATTTGAAAGCAAATTCAAGTGAAAACGCTTCCAAAAAGTAGTCGGAGTTGTAAATATTATCAGTTTTCTGTTCATTTCTGAACTTTCCACTGGTAAACTCCGTGATTGAAAATTGCAATAAATGTAGTAAGAACCTATATCCTTTTATTTCAAGTGTTTCTTACAAGTTTTTAATCATTTCTGGAAACTATAACTGCGTATTTGTAGTGTTTGACCAGAATTAGAGAGTGTTCCTACAACTAAATACTGGAATCGTCAGCATTTTAACTGATTCACACAAAAAACGCCAGAGAAATTCCGCCTCCAATTGTAAACATAAACAGTATAGTCCTTACTTACAGTGTTTCTAAACAAATTTTGAGCTGTATAACCCTGAATTCCTAATATTTGAAAGCAAATTGAATTGAAAACGCTCCCTATAGTAACCGGAGTTTTAAATATTATCAGGTTTCTAGTCATTTCCAAGCTTTCCACTGGTAACCTCCATGAATGAAAATGGCAGAAAATGTAGTATGAATCTATTTCCTTTTATTTCAAGTGTTTCATACAAGTTTTTAATCATTTCGGGAAACTATAATTGCGTATTTGAAGAGTTTTACCACAATTAGAGAGAGTTCCTACAACTATATAATCGAATCGTCAGCATTGTAACTTATCCACAGAGAAAAGGCCAGAGAAATTCGGCCTCCAATTATAAACATAAAAAGTATAGTCCTCACTTACAGTCTTTCTACACAAGTTTTGAGCTGTATAAACCTAATTCCTAATATTTGAAAGCAAATTCAATTGAAAACGCTTCCAAAAAGTAGTCGCAGTTGTAAATTTTATCAGTTTCCTGGTCATTTCCGAACTTTCCACTGGTAACGTCCGTAATTGAAAATGACAGGAAATGTAGTAAGAACCTATATCCTTTTATTTCAAGTGTTTCTTACAAGTTTTTAATCATTTCTGGAAACTGTAATTGCGTATTTGAAGAGTTTGACCAGAATTAGAGAGTATTCCTACAACTATATACTGGAATCGTCAGCATTTTAACTGATTCACACAGAAAACGCCAGAGAAATTCGGCGTCCAATTGTAAACATAAACAGTATTGTCCTTACTTACAGTCTTTCTAAACAAATTTTGAGCTGTATAAATCTAATTCCTAATATTTGAAAGCAAATTCAAGTGAAAACGCTTCCAAAAAGTAGCCGGAGTTGTAAATACTATCAGTTTTCTTGTCATTTCCGAACTTTCCACTGGTAACCTACGTTATTGCAAATGGCAGGAAATGTAGTAAGAACCTATTTCCTTTTATTTCAAGTGTTTCTTATGAGTTTTTAATCATTTCCGGAAACTATAATTGCGTATTTGAAGAGTTTTACCTGAATTAGAGAGAGTTCCTACAACTATATACTGGAATCGTCAGCATTTTAACTGATTCACAATGAAAACGCCAGAGAAATTAGGCCTCCAATTGTAAACATAAACAGTATAGTCCTTACTTACAGTGTTTCTAAACAAATTTTGAGCTGTATAACCCTGAATAATATTTGAAAGCAAATTGAATTGAAAACGCTCCGTAAAGTAACCTCAGTTGTAAATATTATCAGTTTTCTGGTCATTTTCAAGCTTTCCACTGGTATTTTCCATGAATGAAAATCGCAGAAAATGTAGTATGAATTTAATTCCTTTTATTTCAAGTGTTTCTTATGAGTTTTTAGTCATTTCGGGAAACTATAATTGCGTATTTGAAGAGTTTTACCACAATTAGAGAGAGTTCCTACAACGATATACACGAATCGTCAGCATTGTAACTGATTCACACAGAAAACGCCAGAGAAATTCGGCCTCCAATTATAAACATAAACAGTATAGTACTCACAGTCTTTCTACACAAGTTTTGAGCTGCATAAACCTAATTCCTAATATTTGAAAGCAAATTCAAGTGAAAACGCTTCCAAAAAGTATTCGGAGTTGTAAATATTATCAGTTTTCTGTTCATTTCTGAACTTTCCACTGGTAACCTCCGTGATTGAAAATGGCTGGAAATGTAGTAAGAACTTATACCCTTTTATTGCAAGTGTTTCTTACAAGTTTTTAATCATTTCTGGAAACTATAATTGCGTATTTGAAGAGTTTTACCACAATTAGAGAGAGTTCCTACAAGTATATACTCGAATCGTCATCATTGTAACTTATCCACACAGAAAACGCCAGAGAAATTCGGCCTCCAATTATAAACATAAACAGTATAGTCATCACAGTCTTTCTACACAAGTTTTGAGCTGCATAAACCTAATTCCTAATATTTGAAAGCAAATTCATGTGAAAACGCTTCCAAAAAGTAGTCGGAGTTGTAAATATTATCAGTTTTCTGTTCATTTCTGAACTTTCCACTGGTAAACTGCGTGATTGAAAATTGCAATAAATGTAGTAAGAACCTATATCCTTTTATTTCAAGTGTTTCTTACAAGTTTTTAATCATTTCTGGAAACTATAACTGCGTATATGTAGTGTTTGACCAGAATTAGAGAGTGTTCCTACAACTATATACTGGAATCGTCAGCATTTTAACTGATTCACAGAAAAAACGCCAGAGAAATTCCGCCTCCAATTGTAAACATAAACAGTATAGTCCTTACTTACAGTGTTTCTAAACAAATTTTGCGCTGTATAACCCTGAATTCCTAATATTTGAAAGCAAATTGAATTGAAAACGCTCCCTAAAGTAACCGGAGTTTTAAATATTATCAGGTTTCTGGTCATTTCCAAGCTTTCCACTGGTAACCTCCATGAATGAAAATGGCAGAAAATGTAGTATGAATCTATTTCCTTTTATTTCAAGTGTTCCTTACAAGTTTTTAATCATTTCGGGAAACTATAATTGCGTATTTGAAGAGTTTTACCACAATTAGAGAGAGTTCCTACAACTATATAATCGAATCGTCAGCATTGTAACTTATCCACAGAGAAAAGTCCAGAGAAATTCGGCCTCCAATTATAAACATAAAAAGTATAGTCCTCACTTACAGTCTTTCTACAAAGTTTTGAGCTGTATAAACCTAATTCCTAATATTTGAAAGCAAATTCAATTGAAAACGCTTCCAAAAACTAGTCGCAGTTGTAAATTTTATCAGTTTCCTGGTCATTTCCGAACTTTCCACTGGTAACGTCCGTGATTGAAAATGACAGGAAATGTAGTAAGAACCTATATCCTTTTATTTCAAGTGTTTCTTACAAGTTTTTAATCATTTCTGGAAACTGTAATTGCGTATTTGAAGAGTTTGACCAGAATTAGAGAGTATTCCTACAACTATATACTGGAATCGTCAGCATTTTAACTGATTCACACAGAAAACGCCAGAGAAATTCGGCCTCCAATTGTAAACATAAACAGTATTGTCCTTACTTACAGTCTTTCTAAACAAATTTTGAGCTGTATAAATCTACTTCCTAATATTTGAAAGCAAATTCAAGTGAAAACGCTTCCAAAAAGTAGCCGGAGTTGTAAATACTATCAGTTTTCTTGTCGTTTCCGAACTTTCCACTGGTAACCTACGTTAATGCAAATGGCAGGAAATGTAGTAAGAACCTATTTCCTTTTATTTCAAGTGTTTCTTATGAGTTTTTAATCATTTCCGGAAACTATAATTGCGTATTTGAAGAGTTTTACCTGAATTAGAGAGAGTTCCTACAACTATATACTGGAATCGTCAGCATTTTAACTGATTCACAATGAAAACGCCAGAGAAATTAGGCCTCCAATTGTAAACATAAACAGTATAGTCCTTACTTACAGTGTTTCTAAACAAATTTTGAGCTGTATAACCCTGAATAATATTTGAAAGCAAATTGAATTGAAAACGCTCCGTAAAGTAACCTCAGTTGTAAATATTATCAGTTTTCTGGTCATTTTCAAGCTTTCCACTGGTATTTTCCATGAATGAAAATCGCAGAAAATGTAGTATGAATTTAATTCCTTTTATTTCAAGTGTTTCTTATGAGTTTTTAGTCATTTCGGGAAACTATAATTGCGTATTTGAAGAGTTTTACCACAATTAGAGAGAGTTCCTACAACGATATACACGAATCGTCAGCATTGTAACTGATTCACACAGAAAACGCCAGAGAAATTCGGCCTCCAATTATAAACATAAACAGTATAGTACTCACAGTCTTTCTACACAAGTTTTGAGCTGCATAAACCTAATTCCTAATATTTGAAAGCAAATTCAAGTGAAAACGCTTCCAAAAAGTATTCGGAGTTGTAAATATTATCAGTTTTCTGTTCATTTCTGAACTTTCCACTGGTAACCTCCGTGATTGAAAATGGCTGGAAATGTAGTAAGAACTTATACCCTTTTATTGCAAGTGTTTCTTACAAGTTTTTAATCATTTCTGGAAACTATAATTGCGTATTTGAAGAGTTTTACCACAATTAGAGAGAGTTCCTACAAGTATATACTCGAATCGTCATCATTGTAACTTATCCACACAGAAAACGCCAGAGAAATTCGGCCTCCAATTATAAACATAAACAGTATAGTCATCACAGTCTTTCTACACAAGTTTTGAGCTGCATAAACCTAATTCCTAATATTTGAAAGCAAATTCATGTGAAAACGCTTCCAAAAAGTAGTCGGAGTTGTAAATATTATCAGTTTTCTGTTCATTTCTGAACTTTCCACTGGTAAACTGCGTGATTGAAAATTGCAATAAATGTAGTAAGAACCTATATCCTTTTATTTCAAGTGTTTCTTACAAGTTTTTAATCATTTCTGGAAACTATAACTGCGTATATGTAGTGTTTGACCAGAATTAGAGAGTGTTCCTACAACTATATACTGGAATCGTCAGCATTTTAACTGATTCACAGAAAAAACGCCAGAGAAATTCCGCCTCCAATTGTAAACATAAACAGTATAGTCCTTACTTACAGTGTTTCTAAACAAATTTTGCGCTGTATAACCCTGAATTCCTAATATTTGAAAGCAAATTGAATTGAAAACGCTCCCTAAAGTAACCGGAGTTTTAAATATTATCAGGTTTCTGGTCATTTCCAAGCTTTCCACTGGTAACCTCCATGAATGAAAATGGCAGAAAATGTAGTATGAATCTATTTCCTTTTATTTCAAGTGTTCCTTACAAGTTTTTAATCATTTCGGGAAACTATAATTGCGTATTTGAAGAGTTTTACCACAATTAGAGAGAGTTCCTACAACTATATAATCGAATCGTCAGCATTGTAACTTATCCACAGAGAAAAGTCCAGAGAAATTCGGCCTCCAATTATAAACATAAAAAGTATAGTCCTCACTTACAGTCTTTCTACAAAGTTTTGAGCTGTATAAACCTAATTCCTAATATTTGAAAGCAAATTCAATTGAAAACGCTTCCAAAAACTAGTCGCAGTTGTAAATTTTATCAGTTTCCTGGTCATTTCCGAACTTTCCACTGGTAACGTCCGTGATTGAAAATGACAGGAAATGTAGTAAGAACCTATATCCTTTTATTTCAAGTGTTTCTTACAAGTTTTTAATCATTTCTGGAAACTGTAATTGCGTATTTGAAGAGTTTGACCAGAATTAGAGAGTATTCCTACAACTATATACTGGAATCGTCAGCATTTTAACTGATTCACACAGAAAACGCCAGAGAAATTCGGCCTCCAATTGTAAACATAAACAGTATTGTCCTTACTTACAGTCTTTCTAAACAAATTTTGAGCTGTATAAATCTACTTCCTAATATTTGAAAGCAAATTCAAGTGAAAACGCTTCCAAAAAGTAGCCGGAGTTGTAAATACTATCAGTTTTCTTGTCGTTTCCGAACTTTCCACTGGTAACCTACGTTAATGCAAATGGCAGGAAATGTAGTAAGAACCTATTTCCTTTTATTTCAAGTGTTTCTTATGAGTTTTTAATCATTTCTGGAAACTATAATTGCGTATTTGAAGAGTTTTACCTGAATTAGAGAGAGTTCCTACAACTATATACTGGAATCGTCAGCATTTTAACTGATTCACACAGAAAACGCCAGAGAAATTAGGCCTCCAATTGTAAACATAAACAGTATAGTCCTTACTTACAGTGTTTCTAAACAAATTTTGAGCTGTATAACCCTGAATAATATTTGAAAGCAAATTGAATTGAAAACGCTCCCTAAAGTAACCGGAGTTGTAAATATTATCAGTTTTCTGGTCATTTTCAAGCTTTCCACTGGTAATCTCCATGAATGAAAATCGCAGAAAATGTAGTATGAATCTAATTCCTTTTATTTCAAGTGAGTCTTACGAGTTTTTAATCATTTCTGGAAACTATAATTGCGTATTTGAAGAGTTTTACCACAATTAGAGAGAGTTCCTACAAGTATATACTCGAATCGTCATCATTGTAACTTATCCACACAGAAAACGCCAGAGAAATTCGGCCTCCAATTATAAACATAAAGAGTATAGTCCTCACAGTCTTTCTACACAAGTTTTGAGCTGCATAAACCTAATTCCTAATATTTGAAAGCAAATTCAAGTGAAAACGCTTCCAAAAAGTAGTCGGAGTTGTAAATATTATCAGTTTTCTGTTCATTTCCGAACTTTCCACTGGTAAACTCCGTGATTGAAAATTGCAATAAATGTAGTAAGAACCTATATCCTTTTATTTCAAGTGTTTCTTACAAGTTTTTAATCATTTCTGGAAACTATAATTGCGTATTTGTAGTGTTTGACCAGAATTAGAGAGTGTTCCTACAACTATATACTGGAATCGTCAGCATTTTAACTGATTCACAGAAAAAACGCCAGAGAAATTCCGCCTCCAATTGTAAACATAAACAGTATAGTCCTTACTTACAGTGTTTCTAAACAAATTTTGAGCTGTATAACACTGAATTCCTAATATTTGAAAGCAAATTGAATTGAAAACGCTCCCTAAAGTAACCGGAGTTTTAAATATTATCAGGTTTCTGGTCATTTCCAAGCTTTCCACTGGTAACCTCCATGAATGAAAATGGCAGAAAATGTAGTATGAATCTATTTCCTTTTATTTCAAGTGTTTCTTACAAGTTTTTAATCATTTCGGGAAACTATAATTGCGTATTTGAAGAGTTTTACCACAATTAGAGAGAGTTCCTACAACTATATAATCGAATCGTCAGCATTGTAACTTATCCACAGAGAAAAGGCCAGAGAAATTCGGCCTCCAATTATAAACATAAAAAGTATAGTCCTCACTTACAGTCTTTGTACACAAGTTTTGAGCTGTATAAAATTAATTCCTAATATTTGAAAGCAAATTCAAGATAAAACGCTTCCTAAAGTAGCCGGAGTTGTAAATATTATCAGTTTTCTGGTCATTTCTGAAATTTCCACTGGTAACCTCCATGATTGAAAATGGCAGGAAATGTAGTAAGAACCTATATCCTTTTATTTCCAGTGTTTCTTACAAGTTTTTAATCATTTCGGGAAACTATAATTGCGTATTTGAAGAGTTTTACCACAATTAGAGAGAGTTCCTACAAGTATATACTCGAATCGTCATAATTGTAACTTATCCACACAGAAAACGCCAGAGAAATTCGGCCTCCAATTATAAACATAAACAGTATAGTCCTCACAGTCTTTCTACACAAGTTTTGAGCTGCATAAACCTAATTCCTAATATTTGAAAGCAAATTCAAGTGAAAACGCTTCCAAAAAGTAGTCGGAGTTGTAAATATTATCAGTTTTCTGTTCATTTCCGAACTTTCCACTGGTAAACTCCGTGATTGAAAATTGCAATAAATGTAGTAAGAACCTATATCCTTTTATTTCAAGTGTTTCTTACAAGTTTTTAATCATTTCTGGAAACTATAATTGCGTATTTGTAGTGTTTGACCAGAATTAGAGAGTGTTCCTACAACTATATACTGGAATCGTCAGCATTTTAACTGATTCACACAAAAAACGCCAGAGAAATTCCGCCTCGAATTGTAAACATAAACAGTATAGTCCTTACTTACAGTGTTTCTAAACAAATTTTGCGCTGTATAACCCTGAATTCCTAATATTTGAAAGCAAATTGAATTGAAAACGCTCCCTAAAGTAACCGGAGTTTTAAATATTATCAGGTTTCTGGTCATTTCCAAGCTTTCCACTGGTAACCTCCATGAATGAAAATGGCAGAAAATGTAGTATGAATCTATTTCCTTTTATTTCAAGTGTTCCTTACAAGTTTTTAATCATTTCGGGAAACTATAATTGCATATTTGAAGAGTTTTACCACAATTAGAGAGAGTTCCTACAACTATATAATCGAATCGTCAGCATTGTAACTTATCCACAGAGAAAAGGCCAGAGAAATTCGGCCTCCAATTATAAACATAAAAAGTATAGTCCTCACTTACAGTCTTTCTACAAAGTTTTGAGCTGTATAAACCAAATTCCTAATATTTGAAAGCAAATTCAATTGAAAACGCTTCCAAAAAGTAGTCGCATTTGTAAATTTTATCAGTTTCCTGGTCATTTCCGAACTTTCCACTGGTAACGTCCGTGATTGAAAATGACAGGAAATGTAGTAAGAACCTATATCCTTTTATTTCAAGTGTTTCTTACAAGTTTTTAATCATTTCTGGAAACTGTAATTGTGTATTTGAAGAGTTTGACCAGAATTAGAGAGTATTCCTACAACTATATACTGGAATCGTCAGCATTTTAACTGATTCAAACAGAAAACGCCAGAGAAATTCGGCCTCCAATTGTAAACATAAACAGTATTGTCCTTACTTACAGTCTTTCTAAACAAATTTTGAGCTGTATAAATCTAATTCCTAATATTTGAAAGCAAATTCAAGTGAAAACGCTTCCAAAAAGTAGCCGGAGTTGTAAATACTATCAGTTTTCTTGTCGTTTCCGAACTTTCCACTGGTAACCTACGTTATTGCAAATGGCAGGAAATGTAGTAAGAACCTATTTCCTTTTATTTCAAGTGTTTCTTATGAGTTTTTAATCATTTCTGGAAACTATAATTGCGTATTTGAAGAGTTTTACCTGAATTAGAGAGAGTTCCTACAACTATATACTGGAATCGTCAGCATTTTAACTGATTCACACAGAAAACGCCAGAGAAATTAGGCCTCCAATTGTAAACATAAACAGTATAGTCCTTACTTACAGTGTTTCTAAACAAATTTTGAGCTGTATAACCCTGAATAATATTTGAAAGCAAATTGAATTGAAAACGCTCCGTAAAGTAACCGGAGTTGTAAATATTATCAGTTTTCTGGTCATTTTCAAGCTTTCCACTGGTAATCTCCATGAATGAAAATCGCAGAAAATGTAGTATGAATCTAATTCCTTTTATTTCAAGTGAGTCTTACGAGTTTTTAATCATTTCTGGAAACTATAATTGCGTATTTGAAGAGTTTTACCACAATTAGAGAGAGTTCCTACAACTATATAATCGAATCGTCAGCATTGTAACTTATCCACAGAGAAAAGGCCAGAGAAATTGGGCCTCCAATTATAAACATAAAAAGTATAGTCCTCACTTACAGTCTTTCTACACAAGTTTTGAGCTGCATAAACCCAATTCCTAATATTGGAAAGCAAATTCAAGTGAAAACGCTTCCAAAAAGTAGTCGGAGTTGTAAATATTATCAGTTTTCTGTTCATTTCCGAACTTTCCACTGGTAACCTCCGTGATTGAAAATGGCAGGAAATGTAGTAAGAACTTATACCCTTTTATTGCAAGTGTTTCTTACAAGTTTTTAATCATTTCTGGAAACTATAATTGCGTATTTGAAGAGTTTTACCACAATTAGAGAGAGTTCCTACAAGTATATACTCGAATCGTCATCATTGTAACTTATCCACACAGAAAACGCCAGAGAAATTCGGCCTCCAATTATAAACATAAACAGTATAGTCCTCACAGTCTTTCTACACAAGTTTTGAGCTGCATAAACCTAATTCCTAATATTTGAAAGCAAATTCAAGTGAAAACGTTTCCAAAAAGTAGTCGGAGTTGTAAATATTATCAGTTTTCTGTTCATTTCCGAACTTTCCACTGGTAAACTCCGTGATTGAAAATGACAGGAAATGTAGTAAGAACCTATATCCTTTTATTTCAAGTGTTTCTTACAAGTTTTTAATCATTTCTGGAAACTGTAATTGCGTATTTGAAGAGTTTGATCAGAATTAGAGAGTATTCCTACAACTATATACTGGAATCGTCAGCATTTTAACTGATTCACACAGAAAACGCCAGAGAAATTCGGCCTCCAATTATGAACATAAACAGTATAGTCCTCACTTACAGTCTTTCTACACAAGTTTTGAGCTGTATAAAATTAATTCCTAATATTTTAAAGCAAATTCAAGTGAAAACGCTTCCTAAAGTAGCCGGAGTTGTAAATATTATCAGTTTTCTGGTCATTTCTGAAATTTCCACTGGTAACCTCCATGATTGAAAATGGCAGGAAATGTAGTAAGAACCTATATCCTTTTATTTCCAGTGTTTCTTACAAGTTTTTAATCATTTCTGGAAACTATAATTGCGTATTTGAAGAGTTTTACCACAATTAGAGAGAGTTCCTACAAGTATATACTCGAATCGTCATACTTGTAACTTATCCGCACAGAAAACGCCAGAGAAATTCGGTCTCCAATTATAAACATAAACAGTATAGTCCTCACAGTCTTTCTACACAAGTTTTGAGCTGCATAAACCCAATTCCTAATATTGGAAAGCAAATTCAAGTGAAAACGCTTCCAAAAAGTAGTCGGAGTTGTAAATATTATCAGTTTTCTGTTCATTTCCGAAATTTCCACTGGTAACCTCCGTGATTGAAAATGGCAGGAAATGTAGTAAGAACTTATACCCTTTTATTGCAAGTGTTTCTTACAAGTTTTTAATCATTTCTGGAAACTATAATTGCGTATTTGAAGAGTTTTACCACAATTAGAGAGAGTTCCTACAAGTATATACTCGAATCGTCATCATTGTAACTTATCCACACAGAAAACGCCAGAGAAATTCGGCCTCCAATTATAAACCTAAACAGTATAGTCCTCACAGTCTTTCTACACAAGTTTTGAGCTGCATAAACCTAATTCCTAATATTTGAAAGCAAATTCAAGTGAAAACGTTTCCAAAAAGTAGTCGGAGTTGTAAATATTATCAGTTTTCTGTTCATTTCCGAACTTTCCACTGGTAAACTCCGTGATTGAAAATTGCAATAAATGTAGTAAGAACCTATATCCTTTTATTTCAAGTGTTTCTTACAAGTTTTTAATCATTTCTGGAAACTATAATTGCGTATTTGTAGTGTTTGACCAGAATTAGAGAGTGTTCCTAAAACTATATACTGGAATCGTCAGCATTTTAACTGATTCACACAAAAAACGCCAGAGAAATTCCGCCTCCAATTGTAAACATGAACAGTATAGTCCTTACTTGCAGTGTTTCTAAACAAATTTTGCGCTGTATAACCCTGAATTCCTAATATTTGAAAGCAAATTGAATTGAAAACGCTCCCTAAAGTAACCGGAGTTTTAAATATTATCAGGTTTCTGGTCATTTCCAAGATTTCCACTGGTAACCTCCATGAATGAAAATGGCAGAAAATGTAGTATGAATCTATTTCCTTTTATTTCAAGTGTTTCTTACAAGTTTTTAATCATTTCGGGAAACTATAATTGCGTATTTGAAGAGTTTTACCACAATTAGAGAGAGTTCCTACAACTATATAATCGAATCGTCAGCATTGTAACTTATCCACAGAGAAAAGGCCAGAGAAATTGGGCCTCCAATTATAAACATAAAAAGTATAGTCCTCACTTACAGTCTTTCTACACAAGTTTTGAGCTGTATAAACCTAATTCCTAATATTTGAAAGCAAATTCAACTGAAAACGCTTCCAAAAAGTAGTCGCAGTTGTAAATTTTATCAGTTTCCTGGTCATTTCCGAACTTTCCACTGGTAACGTCCGTGATTGAAAATGACAGGAAATGTAGTAAGAACCTATATCCTTTTATTTCAAGTGTTTCTTACAAGTTTTTAATCATTTCTGGAAACTGTAATTGCGTATTTGAAGAGTTTGATCAGAATTAGAGAGTATTCCTACAACTATATACTGGAATCGTCAGCATTTTAACTGATTCACACAGAAAACGCCAGAGAAATTCGGCCTCCAATTATAAACATAAACAGTATAGTCCTCACTTACAGTCTTTCTACACAAGTTTTGAGCTGTATAAAATTAATTCCTAATATTTTAAAGCAAATTCAAGTGAAAACGCTTCCTAAAGTAGCCGGAGTTGTAAATATTATCAGTTTTCTGGTCATTTCTGAAATTTCCACTGGTAACCTCCATGATTGAAAATGGCAGGAAATGTAGTAAGAACCTATATCCTTTTATTTCCAGTGTTTCTTACAAGTTTTTAATCATTTCTGGAAACTATAATTGCGTATTTGAAGAGTTTAACCACAATTAGAGAGAGTTCCTACAAGTATATACTCGAATCGTCATAATTGTAACTTATCCACACAGAAAACGCCAGAGAAATTCGGCCTCCAATTATAAACATAAACAGTATAGGCCTCACTTACAGTCTTTCTACACAAGTTTTGAGCTGCATAAAATTAATTCCTAATATTTGAAAGCAAATTCAAGTGAAAACGCTTCCTAAAGTAGCCGGAGTTGTAAATATTATCAGTTTTCTGGTCATTTCTGAAATTTCCACTGGTAACCTCCATGATTGAAAATGGCAGGAAATGTAGTAAGAACCTATATCCTTTTATTTCCAGTGTTTCTTACAAGTTTTTAATCATTTCTGGAAACTATAATTGCGTATTTGAAGAGTTTTACCACAATTAGAGAGAGTTCCTACAAGTATATACTCGAATCGTCATCATTGTAACTTATCCACACAGAAAACGCCAGAGAAATTCGGTCTAAAATTATAAACATAAACAGTATAGTCCTCACAGTCTTTCTACACAAGTTTTGAGCTGCATAAACCCAATTCCTAATATTGGAAAGCAAATTCAAGTGAAAACGCTTCCAAAAAGTAGTCGGAGTTGTAAATATTATCAGTTTTCTGTTCATTTCCGAACTTTCCACTGGTAACCTCTGTGATTGAAAATGGCAGGAAATGTAGTAAGAACTTATACCCTTTTATTGCAAGTGTTTCTTACAAGTTTTTAATCATTTCTGGAAACTATAATTGCGTATTTGAAGAGTTTTACCACAATTAGAGAGAGTTCCTACAAGTATATACTCGAATCGTCATCATTGTAACTTATCCACACAGAAAACGCCAGAGAAATTCGGCCTCCAATTATAAACATAAACAGTATAGTCCTCACAGTCTTTCTACACAAGTTTTGAGCTGCATAAACCTAATTCCTAATATTTGAAAGCAAATTCAAGTGAAAACGCTTCCAAAAAGTAGTCGGAGTTGTAAATATTATCAGTTTTCTGTTCATTTCCGAACTTTCCACTGGTAAACTCCGTGATTGAAAATTGCAATAAATGTAGTAAGAACCTATATCCTTTTATTTCAAGTGTTTCTTACAAGTTTTTAATCATTTCTGGAAACTATAATTGCGTATTTGTAGTGTTTGACCAGAATTAGGGAGTGTTCCTACAACTATATACTGGAATCGTCAGCATTTTAACTGATTCACACAAAAAACGCCAGAGAAATTCCGCCTCCAATTGTAAACATAAACAGTATAGTCCTTACTTACAGTGTTTCTAAACAAATTTTGCGCTGTATAACCCTGAATTCCTAATATTTGAAAGCAAATTGAATTGAAAACGCTCCCTAAAGTAACCGGAGTTTTAAATATTATCAGGTTTCTGGTCATTTCCAAGCTTTCCACTGGTAACCTCCATGAATGAAAATGGCAGAAAATGTAGTATGAATCTATTTCCTTTTATTTCAAGTGTTCCTTACAAGTTTTTAATCATTTCGGGAAACTATAATTGCGTATTTGAAGAGTTTTACCACAATTAGAGAGAGTTCCTACAACTATATAATCGAATCGTCAGCATTGTAACTTATCCACAGAGAAAAGGCCAGAGAAATTCGGCCTCCAATTATAAACATAAAAAGTATAGTCCTCACTTACAGTCTTTCTACAAAGTTTTGAGCTGTATAAACCAAATTCCTAATATTTGAAAGCAAATTCAATTGAAAACGCTTCCAAAAAGTAGTCGCAGTTGTAAATTTTATCAGTTTCCTGGTCATTTCCGAACTTTCCACTGGTAACGTCCGTGATTGAAAATGACAGGAAATGTAGTAAGAACCTATATCCTTTTATTTCAAGTGTTTCTTACAAGTTTTTAATCATTTCTGGAAACTGTAATTGCGTATTTGAAGAGTTTGACCAGAATTAGAGAGTATTCCTACAACTATATACTGGAATCGTCAGCATTTTAACTGATTCAAACAGAAAACGCCAGAGAAATTCGGTCTCTAATTGTAAACATAAACAGTATTGTCCTTACTTACAGTCTTTCTAAACAAATTTTGAGCTGTATAAATCTAATTCCTAATATTTGAAAGCAAATTCAAGTGAAAACGCTTCCAAAAAGTAGCCGGAGTTGTAAATACTATCAGTTTTCTTGTCGTTTCCGAACTTTCCACTGGTAACCTACGTTATTGCAAATGGCAGGAAATGTAGTAAGAACCTATTTCCTTTTATTTCAAGTGTTTCTTATGAGTTTTTAATCATTTCTGGAAACTATAATTGCGTATTTGAAGAGTTTTACCTGAATTAGAGAGAGTTCCTACAACTATATACTGGAATCGTCAGCATTTTAACTGATTCACACAGAAAACGCCAGAGAAATTAGGCCTCCAATTGTAAACATAAACAGTATAGTCCTTACTTACAGTGTTTCTAAACAAATTTTGAGCTGTATAACCCTGAATAATATTTGAAAGCAAATTGAATTGAAAACGCTCCGTAAAGTAACCGGAGTTGTAAATATTATCAGTTTTCTGGTCATTTTCAAGCTTTCCACTGGTAATCTCCATGAATGAAAATCGCAGAAAATGTAGTATGAATCTAATTCCTTTTATTTCAAGTCAGTCTTACGAGTTTTTAATCATTTCTGGAAACTATAATTGCGTATTTGAAGAGTTTTACCACAATTAGAGAGAGTTCCTACAAGTATATACTCGAATCGTCAGCATTGTAACTTATCCACAGAGAAAAGGCCAGAGAAATTCGGCCTCCAATTATAAACATAAAAAGTATAGTCCTCACTTACAGTCTTTCTACACCAGTTTTGAGCTGTATAAACCTAATTCCTAATATTTGAAAGCAAATTCAACTGAAAACGCTTCCAAAAAGTAGTCGCAGTTGTAAATTTTATCAGTTTCCTGGTCATTTCCGAACTTTCCACTGGTAAGGTCCGTGATTGAAAATGACAGGAAATGTAGTAAGAACCTATATCCTTTTATTTCAAGTGTTTCTTACAAGTTTTTAATCATTTCTGGAAACTGTAATTGCGTATTTGAAGAGTTTGATCAGAATTAGAGAGAATTCCTACAACTATATACTGGAATCGTCAGCATTTTAACTGATTCACACAGAAAACGCCAGAGAAATTCGGCCTCCAATTATAAACATAAACAGTATAGTCCTCACTTACAGTCTTTCTACACAAGTTTTGAGCTGTATAAAATTAATTCCTAATATTTTAAAGCAAATTCAAGTGAAAACGCTTCCTAATGTAGCCGGAGTTGTAAATATTATCAGTTTTCTGGTCATTTCTGAAATTTCCACTGGTAACCTCCATGATTGAAAATGGCAGGAAATGTAGTAAGAACCTATATCCTTTTATTTCCAGTGTTTCTTACAAGTTTTTAATCATTTCTGGAAACTATAATTGCGTATTTGAAGAGTTTTACCACAATTAGAGAGAGTTCCTACAAGTATATACTCGAATCGTCATACTTGTAACTTATCCGCACAGAAAACGCCAGAGAAATTCGGTCTCCAATTATAAACATAAACAGTATAGTCCTCACAGTCTTTCTACACAAGTTTTGAGCTGCATAAACCCAATTCCTAATATTGGAAAGCAAATTCAAGTGAAAACGCTTCCAAAAAGTAGTCGGAGTTGTAAATATTATCAGTTTTCTGTTCATTTCCGAACTTTCCACTGGTAACCTCCGTGATTGAAAATGGCAGGAAATGTAGTAAGAACTTATACCCTTTTATTGCAAGTGTTTCTTACAAGTTTTTAATCATTTCTGGAAACTATAATTGCGTATTTGAAGAGTTTTACCACAATTAGAGAGAGTTCCTACAAGTATATACTCGAATCGTCATCATTGTAACTTATCCACACAGAAAACGCCAGAGAAATTCGGCCTCCAATTATAAACATAAACAGTATAGTCCTCACAGTCTTTCTACACAAGTTTTGAGCTCCATAAACCTAATTCCTAATATTTGAAAGCAAATTCAAGTGAAAACGTTTCCAAAAAGTAGTCGGAGTTGTAAATATTATCAGTTTTCTGTTCATTTCCGAACTTTCCACTGGTAAACTCCGTGATTGAAAATGACAGGAAATGTAGTAAGAACCTATATCCTTTTATTTCAAGTGTTTCTTACAAGTTTTTAATCATTTCTGGAAACTGTAATTGCGTATTTGAAGAGTTTGATCAGAATTAGAGAGTATTCCTACAACTATATACTGGAATCGTCAGCATTTTAACTGATTCACACAGAAAACGCCAGAGAAATTCGGCCTCCAATTATGAACATAAACAGTATAGTCCTCACTTACAGTCTTTCTACACAAGTTTTGAGCTGTATAAAATTAATTCCTAATATTTTAAAGCAAATTCAAGTGAAAACGCTTCCTAAAGTAGCCGGAGTTGTAAATATTATCAGTTTTCTGGTCATTTCTGAAATTTCCACTGGTAACCTCCATGATTGAAAATGGCAGGAAATGTAGTAAGAACCTATATCCTTTTATTTCCAGTGTTTCTTACAAGTTTTTAATCATTTCTGGAAACTATAATTGCGTATTTGAAGAGTTTTACCACAATTAGAGAGAGTTCCTACAAGTATATACTCGAATCGTCATACTTGTAACTTATCCGCACAGAAAACGCCAGAGAAATTCGGTCTCCAATTATAAACATAAACAGTATAGTCCTCACAGTCTTTCTACACAAGTTTTGAGCTGCATAAACCCAATTCCTAATATTGGAAAGCAAATTCAAGTGAAAACGCTTCCAAAAAGTAGTCGGAGTTGTAAATATTATCAGTTTTCTGTTCATTTCCGAAATTTCCACTGGTAACCTCCGTGATTGAAAATTGCAATAAATGTAGTAAGAACCTATATCCTTTTATTTCAAGTGTTTCTTACAAGTTTTTAATCATTTCTGGAAACTATAATTGCGTATTTGTAGTGTTTGACCAGAATTAGAGAGTGTTCCTAAAACTATATACTGGAATCGTCAGCATTTTAACTGATTCACACAAAAAACGCCAGAGAAATTCCGCCTCCAATTGTAAACATAAACAGTATAGTCCTTACTTGCAGTGTTTCTAAACAAATTTTGCGCTGTATAACCCTGAATTCCTAATATTTGAAAGCAAATTGAATTGAAAACGCTCCCTAAAGTAACCGGAGTTTTAAATATTATCAGGTTTCTGGTCATTTCCAAGATTTCCACTGGTAACCTCCATGAATGAAAATGGCAGAAAATGTAGTATGAATCTATTTCCTTTTATTTCAAGTGTTTCTTACAAGTTTTTAATCATTTCGGGAAACTATAATTGCGTATTTGAAGAGTTTTACCACAATTAGAGAGAGTTCCTACAACTATATAATCGAATCGTCAGCATTGTAACTTATCCACAGAGAAAAGGCCAGAGAAATTGGGCCTCCAATTATAAACATAAAAAGTATAGTCCTCACTTACAGTCTTTCTACACAAGTTTTGAGCTGTATAAACCTAATTCCTAATATTTGAAAGCAAATTCAACTGAAAACGCTTCCAAAAAGTAGTCGCAGTTGTAAATTTTATCAGTTTCCTGGTCATTTCCGAACTTTCCACTGGTAACGTCCGTGATTGAAAATGACAGGAAATGTAGTAAGAACCTATATCCTTTTATTTCAAGTGTTTCTTACAAGTTTTTAATCATTTCTGGAAACTGTAATTGCGTATTTGAAGAGTTTGACCAGAATTAGAGAGTATTCCTACAACTATATACTGGAATCGTCAGCATTTTAACTGATTCACACAGAAAACGCCAGAGAAATTCGGCCTCCAATTGTAAACATAAACAGTATTGTCCTTACTTACAGTCTTTCTAAACAAATTTTGAGCTGTATAAATCTACTTCCTAATATTTGAAAGCAAATTCAAGTGAAAACGCTTCCAAAAAGTAGCCGGAGTTGTAAATACTATCAGTTTTCTTGTCGTTTCCGAACTTTCCACTGGTAACCTACGTTAATGCAAATGGCAGGAAATGTAGTAAGAACCTATTTCCTTTTATTTCAAGTGTTTCTTATGAGTTTTTAATCATTTCTGGAAACTATAATTGCGTATTTGAAGAGTTTTACCTGAATTAGAGAGAGTTCCTACAACTATATACTGGAATCGTCAGCATTTTAACTGATTCACACAGAAAACGCCAGAGAAATTAGGCCTCCAATTGTAAACATAAACAGTATAGTCCTTACTTACAGTGTTTCTAAACAAATTTTGAGCTGTATAACCCTGAATAATATTTGAAAGCAAATTGAATTGAAAACGCTCCCTAAAGTAACCGGAGTTGTAAATATTATCAGTTTTCTGGTCATTTTCAAGCTTTCCACTGGTAATCTCCATGAATGAAAATCGCAGAAAATGTAGTATGAATCTAATTCCTTTTATTTCAAGTGAGTCTTACGAGTTTTTAATCATTTCTGGAAACTATAATTGCGTATTTGAAGAGTTTTACCACAATTAGAGAGAGTTCCTACAAGTATATACTCGAATCGTCATCATTGTAACTTATCCACACAGAAAACGCCAGAGAAATTCGGCCTCCAATTATAAACATAAAGAGTATAGTCCTCACAGTCTTTCTACACAAGTTTTGAGCTGCATAAACCTAATTCCTAATATTTGAAAGCAAATTCAAGTGAAAACGCTTCCAAAAAGTAGTCGGAGTTGTAAATATTATCAGTTTTCTGTTCATTTCCGAACTTTCCACTGGTAAACTCCGTGATTGAAAATTGCAATAAATGTAGTAAGAACCTATATCCTTTTATTTCAAGTGTTTCTTACAAGTTTTTAATCATTTCTGGAAACTATAATTGCGTATTTGTAGTGTTTGACCAGAATTAGAGAGTGTTCCTACAACTATATACTGGAATCGTCAGCATTTTAACTGATTCACAGAAAAAACGCCAGAGAAATTCCGCCTCCAATTGTAAACATAAACAGTATAGTCCTTACTTACAGTGTTTCTAAACAAATTTTGAGCTGTATAACACTGAATTCCTAATATTTGAAAGCAAATTGAATTGAAAACGCTCCCTAAAGTAACCGGAGTTTTAAATATTATCAGGTTTCTGGTCATTTCCAAGCTTTCCACTGGTAACCTCCATGAATGAAAATGGCAGAAAATGTAGTATGAATCTATTTCCTTTTATTTCAAGTGTTTCTTACAAGTTTTTAATCATTTCGGGAAACTATAATTGCGTATTTGAAGAGTTTTACCACAATTAGAGAGAGTTCCTACAACTATATAATCGAATCGTCAGCATTGTAACTTATCCACAGAGAAAAGGCCAGAGAAATTCGGCCTCCAATTATAAACATAAAAAGTATAGTCCTCACTTACAGTCTTTGTACACAAGTTTTGAGCTGTATAAAATTAATTCCTAATATTTGAAAGCAAATTCAAGATAAAACGCTTCCTAAAGTAGCCGGAGTTGTAAATATTATCAGTTTTCTGGTCATTTCTGAAATTTCCACTGGTAACCTCCATGATTGAAAATGGCAGGAAATGTAGTAAGAACCTATATCCTTTTATTTCCAGTGTTTCTTACAAGTTTTTAATCATTTCGGGAAACTATAATTGCGTATTTGAAGAGTTTTACCACAATTAGAGAGAGTTCCTACAACTATATAATCGAATCGTCAGCATTGTAACTTATCCACAGAGAAAAGGCCAGAGAAATTCGGCCTCCAATTATAAACATAAAAAGTATAGTCCTCACTTACAGTCTTTCTACAAAGTTTTGAGCTGTATAAACCAAATTCCTAATATTTGAAAGCAAATTCAATTGAAAACGCTTCCAAAAAGTAGTCGCAGTTGTAAATTTTATCAGTTTCCTGGTCATTTCCGTACTTTCCACTGGTAACGTCCGTGATTGAAAATGACAGGAAATGTAGTAAGAACCTATATCCTTTTATTTCAAGTGTTTCTTACAAGTTTTTAATCATTTCTGGAAACTGTAATTGTGTATTTGAAGAGTTTGACCAGAATTAGAGAGTATTCCTACAACTATATACTGGAATCGTCAGCATTTTAACTGATTCAAACAGAAAACGCCAGAGAAATTCGGCCTCCAATTGTAAACATAAACAGTATTGTCCTTACTTACAGTCTTTCTAAACAAATTTTGAGCTGTATAAATCTAATTCCTAATATTTGAAAGCAAATTCAAGTGAAAACGCTTCCAAAAAGTAGCCGGAGTTGTAAATACTATCAGTTTTCTTGTCGTTTCCGAACTTTCCACTGGTAACCTACGTTATTGCAAATGGCAGGAAATGTAGTAAGAACCTATTTCCTTTTATTTCAAGTGTTTCTTATGAGTTTTTAATCATTTCTGGAAACTATAATTGCGTATTTGAAGAGTTTTACCTGAATTAGAGAGAGTTCCTACAACTATATACTGGAATCGTCAGCATTTTAACTGATTCACACAGAAAACGCCAGAGAAATTAGGCCTCCAATTGTAAACATAAACAGTATAGTCCTTACTTACAGTGTTTCTAAACAAATTTTGAGCTGTATAACCCTGAATAATATTTGAAAGCAAATTGAATTGAAAACGCTCCGTAAAGTAACCGGAGTTGTAAATATTATCAGTTTTCTGGTCATTTTCAAGCTTTCCACTGGTAATCTCCATGAATGAAAATCGCAGAAAATGTAGTATGAATCTAATTCCTTTTATTTCAAGTGAGTCTTACGAGTTTTTAATCATTTCTGGAAACTATAATTGCGTATTTGAAGAGTTTTACCACAATTAGAGAGAGTTCCTACAAGTATATACTCGAATCGTCAGCATTGTAACTTATCCACAGAGAAAAGGCCAGAGAAATTCGGCCTCCAATTATAAACATAAAAAGTATAGTCCTCACTTACAGTCTTTCTACACCAGTTTTGAGCTGTATAAACCTAATTCCTAATATTTGAAAGCAAATTCAACTGAAAACGCTTCCAAAAAGTAGTCGCAGTTGTAAATTTTATCAGTTTCCTGGTCATTTCCGAACTTTCCACTGGTAAGGTCCGTGATTGAAAATTGCAATAAATGTAGTAAGAACCTATATCCTTTTATTTCAAGTGTTTCTTACAAGTTTTTAATCATTTCTGGAAACTGTAATTGCGTATTTGAAGAGTTTGATCAGAATTAGAGAGAATTCCTACAACTATATACTGGAATCGTCAGCATTTTAACTGATTCACACAGAAAACGCCAGAGAAATTCGGCCTCCAATTATAAACATAAACAGTATAGTCCTCACTTACAGTCTTTCTACACAAGTTTTGAGCTGTATAAAATTAATTCCTAATATTTTAAAGCAAATTCAAGTGAAAACGCTTCCTAATGTAGCCGGAGTTGTAAATATTATCAGTTTTCTGGTCATTTCTGAAATTTCCACTGGTAACCTCCATGATTGAAAATGGCAGGAAATGTAGTAAGAACCTATATCCTTTTATTTCCAGTGTTTCTTACAAGTTTTTAATCATTTCTGGAAACTATAATTGCGTATTTGAAGAGTTTTACCACAATTAGAGAGAGTTCCTACAAGTATATACTCGAATCGTCATACTTGTAACTTATCCGCACAGAAAACGCCAGAGAAATTCGGTCTCCAATTATAAACATAAACAGTATAGTCCTCACAGTCTTTCTACACAAGTTTTGAGCTGCATAAACCCAATTCCTAATATTGGAAAGCAAATTCAAGTGAAAACGCTTCCAAAAAGTAGTCGGAGTTGTAAATATTATCAGTTTTCTGTTCATTTCCGAAATTTCCACTGGTAACCTCCGTGATTGAAAATGGCAGGAAATGTAGTAAGAACTTATACCCTTTTATTGCAAGTGTTTCTTACAAGTTTTTAATCATTTCTGGAAACTATAATTGCGTATTTGAAGAGTTTTACCACAATTAGAGAGAGTTCCTACAAGTATATACTCGAATCGTCATCATTGTAACTTATCCACACAGAAAACGCCAGAGAAATTCGGCCTCCAATTATAAACCTAAACAGTATAGTCCTCACAGTCTTTCTACACAAGTTTTGAGCTGCATAAACCTAATTCCTAATATTTGAAAGCAAATTCAAGTGAAAACGTTTCCAAAAAGTAGTCGGAGTTGTAAATATTATCAGTTTTCTGTTCATTTCCGAACTTTCCACTGGTAAACTCCGTGATTGAAAATTGCAATAAATGTAGTAAGAACCTATATCCTTTTATTTCAAGTGTTTCTTACAAGTTTTTAATCATTTCTGGAAACTATAATTGCGTATTTGTAGTGTTTGACCAGAATTAGAGAGTGTTCCTAAAACTATATACTGGAATCGTCAGCATTTTAACTGATTCACACAAAAAACGCCAGAGAAATTCCGCCTCCAATTGTAAACATAAACAGTATAGTCCTTACTTGCAGTGTTTCTAAACAAATTTTGCGCTGTATAACCCTGAATTCCTAATATTTGAAAGCAAATTGAATTGAAAACGCTCCCTAAAGTAACCGGAGTTTTAAATATTATCAGGTTTCTGGTCATTTCCAAGATTTCCACTGGTAACCTCCATGAATGAAAATGGCAGAAAATGTAGTATGAATCTATTTCCTTTTATTTCAAGTGTTTCTTACAAGTTTTTAATCATTTCGGGAAACTATAATTGCGTATTTGAAGAGTTTTACCACAATTAGAGAGAGTTCCTACAACTATATAATCGAATCGTCAGCATTGTAACTTATCCACAGAGAAAAGGCCAGAGAAATTGGGCCTCCAATTATAAACATAAAAAGTATAGTCCTCACTTACAGTCTTTCTACACAAGTTTTGAGCTGTATAAACCTAATTCCTAATATTTGAAAGCAAATTCAACTGAAAACGCTTCCAAAAAGTAGTCGCAGTTGTAAATTTTATCAGTTTCCTGGTCATTTCCGAACTTTCCACTGGTAACGTCCGTGATTGAAAATGACAGGAAATGTAGTAAGAACCTATATCCTTTTATTTCAAGTGTTTCTTACAAGTTTTTAATCATTTCTGGAAACTGTAATTGCGTATTTGAAGAGTTTGATCAGAATTAGAGAGTATTCCTACAACTATATACTGGAATCGTCAGCATTTTAACTGATTCACACAGAAAACGCCAGAGAAATTCGGCCTCCAATTATAAACATAAACAGTATAGTCCTCACTTACAGTCTTTCTACACAAGTTTTGAGCTGTATAAAATTAATTCCTAATATTTTAAAGCAAATTCAAGTGAAAACGCTTCCTAAAGTAGCCGGAGTTGTAAATATTATCAGTTTTCTGGTCATTTCTGAAATTTCCACTGGTAACCTCCATGATTGAAAATGGCAGGAAATGTAGTAAGAACCTATATCCTTTTATTTCCAGTGTTTCTTACAAGTTTTTAATCATTTCTGGAAACTATAATTGCGTATTTGAAGAGTTTTACCACAATTAGAGAGAGTTCCTACAAGTATATACTCGAATCGTCATAATTGTAACTTATCCACACAGAAAACGCCAGAGAAATTCGGCCTCCAATTATAAACATAAACAGTATAGGCCTCACTTACAGTCTTTCTACACAAGTTTTGAGCTGCATAAAATTAATTCCTAATATTTGAAAGCAAATTCAAGTGAAAACGCTTCCTAAAGTAGCCGGAGTTGTAAATATTATCAGTTTTCTGGTCATTTCTGAAATTTCCACTGGTAACCTCCATGATTGAAAATGGCAGGAAATGTAGTAAGAACCTATATCCTTTTATTTCCAGTGTTTCTTACAAGTTTTTAATCATTTCTGGAAACTATAATTGCGTATTTGAAGAGTTTTACCACAATTAGAGAGAGTTCCTACAAGTATATACTCGAATCGTCATCATTGTAACTTATCCACACAGAAAACGCCAGAGAAATTCGGTCTAAAATTATAAACATAAACAGTATAGTCCTCACAGTCTTTCTACACAAGTTTTGAGCTGCATAAACCCAATTCCTAATATTGGAAAGCAAATTCAAGTGAAAACGCTTCCAAAAAGTAGTCGGAGTTGTAAATATTATCAGTTTTCTGTTCATTTCCGAACTTTCCACTGGTAACCTCCGTGATTGAAAATGGCAGGAAATGTAGTAAGAACTTATACCCTTTTATTGCAAGTGTTTCTTACAAGTTTTTAATCATTTCTGGAAACTATAATTGCGTATTTGAAGAGTTTTACCACAATTAGAGAGAGTTCCTACAAGTATATACTCGAATCGTCATCATTGTAACTTATCCACACAGAAAACGCCAGAGAAATTCGGCCTCCAATTATAAACATAAACAGTATAGTCCTCACAGTCTTTCTACACAAGTTTTGAGCTGCATAAACCTAATTCCTAATATTTGAAAGCAAATTCAAGTGAAAACGCTTCCAAAAAGTAGTCGGAGTTGTAAATATTATCAGTTTTCTGTTCATTTCCGAACTTTCCACTGGTAAACTCCGTGATTGAAAATTGCAATAAATGTAGTAAGAACCTATATCCTTTTATTTCAAGTGTTTCTTACAAGTTTTTAATCATTTCTGGAAACTATAATTGCGTATTTGTAGTGTTTGACCAGAATTAGAGAGTGTTCCTACAACTATATACTGGAATCGTCAGCATTTTAACTGATTCACACAAAAAACGCCAGAGAAATTCCGCCTCCAATTGTAAACATAAACAGTATAGTCCTTACTTACAGTGTTTCTAAACAAATTTTGCGCTGTATAACCCTGAATTCCTAATATTTGAAAGCAAATTGAATTGAAAACGCTCCCTAAAGTAACCGGAGTTTTAAATATTATCAGGTTTCTGGTCATTTCCAAGCTTTCCACTGGTAACCTCCATGAATGAAAATGGCAGAAAATGTAGTATGAATCTATTTCCTTTTATTTCAAGTGTTCCTTACAAGTTTTTAATCATTTCGGGAAACTATAATTGCGTATTTGAAGAGTTTTACCACAATTAGAGAGAGTTCCTACAACTATATAATCGAATCGTCAGCATTGTAACTTATCCACAGAGAAAAGGCCAGAGAAATTCGGCCTCCAATTATAAACATAAAAAGTATAGTCCTCACTTACAGTCTTTCTACAAAGTTTTGAGCTGTATAAACCAAATTCCTAATATTTGAAAGCAAATTCAATTGAAAACGCTTCCAAAAAGTAGTCGCAGTTGTAAATTTTATCAGTTTCCTGGTCATTTCCGAACTTTCCACTGGTAACGTCCGTGATTGAAAATGACAGGAAATGTAGTAAGAACCTATATCCTTTTATTTCAAGTGTTTCTTACAAGTTTTTAATCATTTCTGGAAACTGTAATTGCGTATTTGAAGAGTTTGACCAGAATTAGAGAGTATTCCTACAACTATATACTGGAATCGTCAGCATTTTAACTGATTCAAACAGAAAACGCCAGAGAAATTCGGCCTCCAATTGTAAACATAAACAGTATTGTCCTTACTTACAGTCTTTCTAAACAAATTTTGAGCTGTATAAATCTAATTCCTAATATTTGAAAGCAAATTCAAGTGAAAACGCTTCCAAAAAGTAGCCGGAGTTGTAAATACTATCAGTTTTCTTGTCGTTTCCGAACTTTCCACTGGTAACCTACGTTATTGCAAATGGCAGGAAATGTAGTAAGAACCTATTTCCTTTTATTTCAAGTGTTTCTTATGAGTTTTTAATCATTTCTGGAAACTATAATTGCGTATTTGAAGAGTTTTACCTGAATTAGAGAGAGTTCCTACAACTATATACTGGAATCGTCAGCATTTTAACTGATTCACACAGAAAACGCCAGAGAAATTAGGCCTCCAATTGTAAACATAAACAGTATAGTCCTTACTTACAGTGTTTCTAAACAAATTTTGAGCTGTATAACCCTGAATAATATTTGAAAGCAAATTGAATTGAAAACGCTCCGTAAAGTAACCGGAGTTGTAAATATTATCAGTTTTCTGGTCATTTTCAAGCTTTCCACTGGTAATCTCCATGAATGAAAATCGCAGAAAATGTAGTATGAATCTAATTCCTTTTATTTCAAGTCAGTCTTACGAGTTTTTAATCATTTCTGGAAACTATAATTGCGTATTTGAAGAGTTTTACCACAATTAGAGAGAGTTCCTACAAGTATATACTCGAATCGTCAGCATTGTAACTTATCCACAGAGAAAAGGCCAGAGAAATTCGGCCTCCAATTATAAACATAAAAAGTATAGTCCTCACTTACAGTCTTTCTACACCAGTTTTGAGCTGTATAAACCTAATTCCTAATATTTGAAAGCAAATTCAACTGAAAACGCTTCCAAAAAGTAGTCGCAGTTGTAAATTTTATCAGTTTCCTGGTCATTTCCGAACTTTCCACTGGTAAGGTCCGTGATTGAAAATGACAGGAAATGTAGTAAGAACCTATATCCTTTTATTTCAAGTGTTTCTTACAAGTTTTTAATCATTTCTGGAAACTGTAATTGCGTATTTGAAGAGTTTGATCAGAATTAGAGAGAATTCCTACAACTATATACTGGAATCGTCAGCATTTTAACTGATTCACACAGAAAACGCCAGAGAAATTCGGCCTCCAATTATAAACATAAACAGTATAGTCCTCACTTACAGTCTTTCTACACAAGTTTTGAGCTGTATAAAATTAATTCCTAATATTTTAAAGCAAATTCAAGTGAAAACGCTTCCTAATGTAGCCGGAGTTGTAAATATTATCAGTTTTCTGGTCATTTCTGAAATTTCCACTGGTAACCTCCATGATTGAAAATGGCAGGAAATGTAGTAAGAACCTATATCCTTTTATTTCCAGTGTTTCTTACAAGTTTTTAATCATTTCTGGAAACTATAATTGCGTATTTGAAGAGTTTTACCACAATTAGAGAGAGTTCCTACAAGTATATACTCGAATCGTCATACTTGTAACTTATCCGCACAGAAAACGCCAGAGAAATTCGGTCTCCAATTATAAACATAAACAGTATAGTCCTCACAGTCTTTCTACACAAGTTTTGAGCTGCATAAACCCAATTCCTAATATTGGAAAGCAAATTCAAGTGAAAACGCTTCCAAAAAGTAGTCGGAGTTGTAAATATTATCAGTTTTCTGTTCATTTCCGAACTTTCCACTGGTAACCTCCGTGATTGAAAATGGCAGGAAATGTAGTAAGAACTTATACCCTTTTATTGCAAGTGTTTCTTACAAGTTTTTAATCATTTCTGGAAACTATAATTGCGTATTTGAAGAGTTTTACCACAATTAGAGAGAGTTCCTACAAGTATATACTCGAATCGTCATCATTGTAACTTATCCACACAGAAAACGCCAGAGAAATTCGGCCTCCAATTATAAACATAAACAGTATAGTCCTCACAGTCTTTCTACACAAGTTTTGAGCTCCATAAACCTAATTCCTAATATTTGAAAGCAAATTCAAGTGAAAACGTTTCCAAAAAGTAGTCGGAGTTGTAAATATTATCAGTTTTCTGTTCATTTCCGAACTTTCCACTGGTAAACTCCGTGATTGAAAATGACAGGAAATGTAGTAAGAACCTATATCCTTTTATTTCAAGTGTTTCTTACAAGTTTTTAATCATTTCTGGAAACTGTAATTGCGTATTTGAAGAGTTTGATCAGAATTAGAGAGTATTCCTACAACTATATACTGGAATCGTCAGCATTTTAACTGATTCACACAGAAAACGCCAGAGAAATTCGGCCTCCAATTATGAACATAAACAGTATAGTCCTCACTTACAGTCTTTCTACACAAGTTTTGAGCTGTATAAAATTAATTCCTAATATTTTAAAGCAAATTCAAGTGAAAACGCTTCCTAAAGTAGCCGGAGTTGTAAATATTATCAGTTTTCTGGTCATTTCTGAAATTTCCACTGGTAACCTCCATGATTGAAAATGGCAGGAAATGTAGTAAGAACCTATATCCTTTTATTTCCAGTGTTTCTTACAAGTTTTTAATCATTTCTGGAAACTATAATTGCGTATTTGAAGAGTTTTACCACAATTAGAGAGAGTTCCTACAAGTATATACTCGAATCGTCATACTTGTAACTTATCCGCACAGAAAACGCCAGAGAAATTCGGTCTCCAATTATAAACATAAACAGTATAGTCCTCACAGTCTTTCTACACAAGTTTTGAGCTGCATAAACCCAATTCCTAATATTGGAAAGCAAATTCAAGTGAAAACGCTTCCAAAAAGTAGTCGGAGTTGTAAATATTATCAGTTTTCTGTTCATTTCCGAAATTTCCACTGGTAACCTCCGTGATTGAAAATTGCAATAAATGTAGTAAGAACCTATATCCTTTTATTTCAAGTGTTTCTTACAAGTTTTTAATCATTTCTGGAAACTATAATTGCGTATTTGTAGTGTTTGACCAGAATTAGAGAGTGTTCCTAAAACTATATACTGGAATCGTCAGCATTTTAACTGATTCACACAAAAAACGCCAGAGAAATTCCGCCTCCAATTGTAAACATAAACAGTATAGTCCTTACTTGCAGTGTTTCTAAACAAATTTTGCGCTGTATAACCCTGAATTCCTAATATTTGAAAGCAAATTGAATTGAAAACGCTCCCTAAAGTAACCGGAGTTTTAAATATTATCAGGTTTCTGGTCATTTCCAAGATTTCCACTGGTAACCTCCATGAATGAAAATGGCAGAAAATGTAGTATGAATCTATTTCCTTTTATTTCAAGTGTTTCTTACAAGTTTTTAATCATTTCGGGAAACTATAATTGCGTATTTGAAGAGTTTTACCACAATTAGAGAGAGTTCCTACAACTATATAATCGAATCGTCAGCATTGTAACTTATCCACAGAGAAAAGGCCAGAGAAATTGGGCCTCCAATTATAAACATAAAAAGTATAGTCCTCACTTACAGTCTTTCTACACAAGTTTTGAGCTGTATAAACCTAATTCCTAATATTTGAAAGCAAATTCAACTGAAAACGCTTCCAAAAAGTAGTCGCAGTTGTAAATTTTATCAGTTTCCTGGTCATTTCCGAACTTTCCACTGGTAACGTCCGTGATTGAAAATGACAGGAAATGTAGTAAGAACCTATATCCTTTTATTTCAAGTGTTTCTTACAAGTTTTTAATCATTTCTGGAAACTGTAATTGCGTATTTGAAGAGTTTGATCAGAATTAGAGAGTATTCCTACAACTATATACTGGAATCGTCATCATTTTAACTGATTCACACAGAAAACGCCAGAGAAATTCGGCCTCCAATTATAAACATAAACAGTATAGTCCTCACTTACAGTCTTTCTACACAAGTTTTGAGCTGTATAAAATTAATTCCTAATATTTTAAAGCAAATTCAAGTGAAAACGCTTCCTAAAGTAGCCGGAGTTGTAAATATTATCAGTTTTCTGGTCATTTCTGAAATTTCCACTGGTAACCTCCATGATTGAAAATGGCAGGAAATGTAGTAAGAACCTATATCCTTCTATTTCCAGTGTTTCTTACAAGTTTTTAATCATTTCTGGAAACTATAATTGCGTATTTGAAGAGTTTTACCACAATTAGAGAGAGTTCCTACAAGTATATACTCGAATCGTCATAATTGTAACTTATCCACACAGAAAACGCCAGGGAAATTCGGTCTCCAATTATAAACATAAACAGTATAGTCCTCACAGTCTTTCTACACAAGTTTTGAGCTGCATAAACCCAATTCCTAATATTGGAAAGCAAATTCAAGTGAAAACGCTTCCAAAAAGTAGTCGGAGTTGTAAATATTATCAGTTTTCTGTTCATTTCCGAACTTTCCACTGGTAAACTCCTTGATTGAAAATTGCAATAAATGTAGTAAGAACCTATATCCTTTTATTTCAAGTGTTTCTTACAAGTTTTTAATCATTTCTGGAAACTATAATTGCGTATTTGTAGTGTTTGACCTGAATTAGAGAGTGTTCCTACAACTATATACTGGAATCGTCAGCATTTTAACTGATTCACAAAAAAAACGCCAGAGAAATTCCGCCTCCAATTGTAAACATAAACAGTATAGTCCTTACTTACAGTGTTTCTAAACAAATTTTGCGCTGTATAACCCTGAATTCCTAATATTTGAAAGCAAATTGAATTGAAAACGCTCCCTAAAGTAACCGGAGTTTTAAATATTATCAGGATTCTGGTCATTTCCAAGCTTTCCACTGGTAACCTCCATGAATGAAAATGGCAGAAAATGTAGTATGAATCTATTTCCTTTTATTTCAAGTGTTTCTTACAAGTTTTTAATCATTTCGGGAAACTATAATTGCGTATTTGAAGAGTTTTACCACAATTAGAGAGAGTTCCTACAACTATATAATCGAATCGTCAGCATTGTAACTTATCCACAGAGAAAAGGCCAGAGAAATTCGGCCTCCAATTATAAACATAAAAAGTATAGTCCTCACTTACAGTCTTTGTACACAAGTTTTGAGCTGTATAAACCTAATTCCTAATATTTGAAAGCAAATTCAATTGAAATCGCTTCCAAAAAGTAGTCGCAGTTGTAAATTTTATCAGTTTCCTGGTCATTTCAGAACTTTCCACTGGTAACGTCCGTGATTGAAAATGACAGGAAATGTAGTAAGAACCTATATCCTTTTATTTCAAGTGTTTCTTACAAGTTTTTAATCATTTCTGGAAACTGTAATTGCGTATTTGAAGAGTTTGATCAGAATTAGAGAGTATTCCTACAACTATATACTGGAATCGTCAGCATTTTTACTGATTCACACAGAAAACGCCAGAGAAATTCGGCCTCCAATTGTAAACATAAACAGTATTGTCCTTACTTACAGGCTTTCTGAACAAATTTTGAGCTTTATAAATCTAATTCCTAACATTTGAAAGCAAATTCAAGTGAAAACGCTTCCAAAAAGTAGCCGGAGTTGTAAATACTATCAGTTTTCTTGTCATTTCTGAACTTTCCACTGGTAACCTACGTTATTGCAAATGGCAGGAAATGTAGTAAGAACCTATTTCCTTTTATTTCAAGTGTTTCTTATGAGTTTTTAATCATTTCTGGAAACTGTAATTGCGTATTTGAAGAGTTTTACCTGAATTAGAGAGTGTTCCTACAACTATATACTGGAATCGTCAGCATTTTAACTGATTCACACAGAAAACGCCAGAGAAATTCGGCCTCCAATTGTAAACATAAACAGTATAGTCCTTACTTACAGTCTTTCTAAACAAATTTTGAGCTGAATAAATCTAATTCCTAATATTTGAAAGCAAATTCAAGTGAAAACGCTTCCAAAAAGTAGCCAGCGTTTAAATACTATCAGTTTTCTTGTCATTTCCGAACTTTCCACTGGTAACCTACGTTATTGCAAATGGCAGGAAATGTAGTAAGAACCTATTTCCTTTTATTTCAAGTGTTTCTTATGAGTTTTTAATCATTTCTGGAAACTATAATTGCGTATTTGAAGAGTTTTACCTGAATTAGTGAGTGTTCCTACAACTATATACTGGAATCGTCAGCATTTTAACTGATTCACACAGAAAACGCCAGAGAAATTAGGCCTCCAATTGTAAACATAAACAGTATAGTCTTTACTTACAGTGTTTCTAAACAAATTTTGAGCTGTATAACCCTGAATAATATTTGAAAGCAAATTGAATTGAAAACGCTCCGTAAAATAACCGGAGTTGTAAATATTATCAGTTTTCTGGTCATTTTCAAGCTTTCCACTGGTAATCTCCATGAATGAAAATCGCAGAAAATGTAGTATGAATCTAATTCCTTTTATTTCAAGTGTTTCTTACGAGTTTTTAATCATTTCGGGAAACTATAATTGCGTATTTGAAGAGTTTTACCACAATTAGAGAGAGTTCCTACAAGTATATACTCGAATCGTCAGCATTGTAACTTATCCACACAGAAAACGCCAGAGAAATTCGGCCTCCAATTATAAACATAAACAGTATAGTCTTCACTTACAGTCTTTCTACACAAGTTTTGAGCTGTATAAAATTAATTCCTAATATTTGAAAGCAAATTCAAGTGAAAACGCTTCCTAAAGTAGCCGGAGTTGTAAATATTATCAGTTTTCTGGTCATTTCTGAAATTTCCACTGGTAACCTCCATGATTGAAAATGGCAGGAAATGTAGTAAGAACCTGTATCCTTTTATTTCCAGTGTTTCTTACAAGTTTTTAATCATTTCTGGAAACTATAATTGCGTATTTGAAGAGTTTTACCACAATTAGAGAGAGTTCCTACAAGTATATACTGGAATCGTCATCATTGTAACTTATCAACACAGAAAACGCCAGGGAAATTCGGTCTCCAATTATAAACATAAACAGTATAGTCCTCACAGTCTTTCTACACAAGTTTTGAGCTGCATAAACCTAATTCCTAATATTTGAAAGCAAATTCAAGTGAAAACGCTTCCAAAAAGTAGTCGGAGTTGTAAATATTATCAGTTTTCTGTTCATTTCCGAACTTTCCACTGGTAACCTCCGTGATTGAAAATGGCAGGAAATGTAGTAAGAAACTATATCCTTTTATTTCAAGTGTTTCTTACAAGTTTTTAATCATTTCGGGAAACTATAATTGCGTATTTGAAGAGTTTTACCACAATTAGAGAGAGTTCCTACAAGTATATACTCGAATCGTCATCATTGTAACTTATCCACACAGAAAACGCCAGAGAAATTCGGCCCCCAATTATAAACATAAACAGTATAGTCCTCACAGTCTTTCTACACAAGTTTTGAGCTGCATAAACCTAATTCCTAATATTTGAAAGCAAATTCAAGTGAAAACGCTTTCAAAAAGTAGTCGGAGTTGTAAATATTATCAGTTTTCTGTTCATTTCCGAACTTTCCACTGGTAAACTCCGTAATTGAAAATGGCAGGAAATGTAGTAAGAACCTATATCCTTTTATTTCAAGTGTTTCTTTCAAGTTTTTAATCATTTCTGGAAACTATAATTGCGTATTTGTAGTGTTTGACCAGAATTAGAGAGTGTTCCTACAACTATATACTGGAATCGTCAGCATTTTAACTGATTCACACAAAAAACGCCAGAGAAATTCCGCCTCCAATTGTAAACATAAACAGTATAGTCCTTACTTACAGTGTTTCTAAACAAATTTTGAGCTGTATAACCCTGAATTCCTAATATTTGAAAGCAAATTGAATTGAAAACGCTCCCTAAAGTAACCGGAGTTTTAAATATTATCAGGTTTCTGGTCATTTCCAAGCTTTCCACTGGTAACCTCCATGAATGAAAATGGCAGAAAATGTAGTATGAATCTATTTCCTTTTATTTCAAGTGTTTCTTACAAGTTTTTAATCATTTCGGGAAACTATAATTGCGTATTTGAAGAGTTTTACCACAATTAGAAAGAGTTCCTACAACTATATACTCGAATCGTCAGCATTGTAACTGATTCACACAGAAAACGCCAGAGAAATTAGGCCTCCAATTATAAACATAAACAGTATAGTCCTCACTTACAGTCTTTCTACACAAGTTTTGAGCTGTATAAATCTAACTCCTAATATTTGAAAGCAAATTCAAGTGAAAACGCTTCCAAAAAGTAGTCGCAGTTGTAAATTTTATCAGTTTCCTGGTCATTTCAGAACTTTCCACTGGTAACGTCCGTGATTGAAAATGACAGGAAATGTAGTAAGAACCTATATCCTTTTATTTCAAGTGTTTCTTACAAGTTTTTAATCATTTCTGGAAACTGTAATTGCGTATTTGAAGAGTTTGATCAGAATTAGAGAGTATTCCTACAACTATATACTGGAATCGTCAGCATTTTTACTGATTCACACAGAAAACGCCAGAGAAATTCGGCCTCCAATTGTAAACATAAACAGTATTGTCCTTACTTACAGGCTTTCTGAACAAATTTTGAGCTTTATAAATCTAATTCCTAACATTTGAAAGCAAATTCAAGTGAAAACGCTTCCAAAAAGTAGCCGGAGTTGTAAATACTATCAGTTTTCTTGTCATTTCTGAACTTTCCACTGGTAACCTACGTTATTGCAAATGGCAGGAAATGTAGTAAGAACCTATTTCCTTTTATTTCAAGTGTTTCTTATGAGTTTTTAATCATTTCTGGAAACTGTAATTGCGTATTTGAAGAGTTTTACCTGAATTAGAGAGTGTTCCTACAACTATATACTGGAATCGTCAGCATTTTAACTGATTCACACAGAAAACGCCAGAGAAATTCGGCCTCCAATTGTAAACATAAACAGTATAGTCCTTACTTACAGTCTTTCTAAACAAATTTTGAGCTGAATAAATCTAATTCCTAATATTTGAAAGCAAATTCAAGTGAAAACGCTTCCAAAAAGTAGCCAGCGTTTAAATACTATCAGTTTTCTTGTCATTTCCGAACTTTCCACTGGTAACCTACGTTATTGCAAATGGCAGGAAATGTAGTAAGAACCTATTTCCTTTTATTTCAAGTGTTTCTTATGAGTTTTTAATCATTTCTGGAAACTATAATTGCGTATTTGAAGAGTTTTACCTGAATTAGTGAGTGTTCCTACAACTATATACTGGAATCGTCAGCATTTTAACTGATTCACACAGAAAACGCCAGAGAAATTAGGCCTCCAATTGTAAACATAAACAGTATAGTCTTTACTTACAGTGTTTCTAAACAAATTTTGAGCTGTATAACCCTGAATAATATTTGAAAGCAAATTGAATTGAAAACGCTCCGTAAAATAACCGGAGTTGTAAATATTATCAGTTTTCTGGTCATTTTCAAGCTTTCCACTGGTAATCTCCATGAATGAAAATCGCAGAAAATGTAGTATGAATCTAATTCCTTTTATTTCAAGTGTTTCTTACGAGTTTTTAATCATTTCGGGAAACTATAATTGCGTATTTGAAGAGTTTTACCACAATTAGAGAGAGTTCCTACAAGTATATACTCGAATCGTCAGCATTGTAACTTATCCACACAGAAAACGCCAGAGAAATTCGGCCTCCAATTATAAACATAAACAGTATAGTCTTCACTTACAGTCTTTCTACACAAGTTTTGAGCTGTATAAAATTAATTCCTAATATTTGAAAGCAAATTCAAGTGAAAACGCTTCCTAAAGTAGCCGGAGTTGTAAATATTATCAGTTTTCTGGTCATTTCTGAAATTTCCACTGGTAACCTCCATGATTGAAAATGGCAGGAAATGTAGTAAGAACCTGTATCCTTTTATTTCCAGTGTTTCTTACAAGTTTTTAATCATTTCTGGAAACTATAATTGCGTATTTGAAGAGTTTTACCACAATTAGAGAGAGTTCCTACAAGTATATACTGGAATCGTCATCATTGTAACTTATCAACACAGAAAACGCCAGGGAAATTCGGTCTCCAATTATAAACATAAACAGTATAGTCCTCACAGTCTTTCTACACAAGTTTTGAGCTGCATAAACCTAATTCCTAATATTTGAAAGCAAATTCAAGTGAAAACGCTTCCAAAAAGTAGTCGGAGTTGTAAATATTATCAGTTTTCTGTTCATTTCCGAACTTTCCACTGGTAACCTCCGTGATTGAAAATGGCAGGAAATGTAGTAAGAAACTATATCCTTTTATTTCAAGTGTTTCTTACAAGTTTTTAATCATTTCGGGAAACTATAATTGCGTATTTGAAGAGTTTTACCACAATTAGAGAGAGTTCCTACAAGTATATACTCGAATCGTCATCATTGTAACTTATCCACACAGAAAACGCCAGAGAAATTCGGCCCCCAATTATAAACATAAACAGTATAGTCCTCACAGTCTTTCTACACAAGTTTTGAGCTGCATAAACCTAATTCCTAATATTTGAAAGCAAATTCAAGTGAAAACGCTTTCAAAAAGTAGTCGGAGTTGTAAATATTATCAGTTTTCTGTTCATTTCCGAACTTTCCACTGGTAAACTCCGTAATTGAAAATGGCAGGAAATGTAGTAAGAACCTATATCCTTTTATTTCAAGTGTTTCTTTCAAGTTTTTAATCATTTCTGGAAACTATAATTGCGTATTTGTAGTGTTTGACCAGAATTAGAGAGTGTTCCTACAACTATATACTGGAATCGTCAGCATTTTAACTGATTCACACAAAAAACGCCAGAGAAATTCCGCCTCCAATTGTAAACATAAACAGTATAGTCCTTACTTACAGTGTTTCTAAACAAATTTTGAGCTGTATAACCCTGAATTCCTAATATTTGAAAGCAAATTGAATTGAAAACGCTCCCTAAAGTAACCGGAGTTTTAAATATTATCAGGTTTCTGGTCATTTCCAAGCTTTCCACTGGTAACCTCCATGAATGAAAATGGCAGAAAATGTAGTATGAATCTATTTCCTTTTATTTCAAGTGTTTCTTACAAGTTTTTAATCATTTCGGGAAACTATAATTGCGTATTTGAAGAGTTTTACCACAATTAGAAAGAGTTCCTACAACTATATACTCGAATCGTCAGCATTGTAACTGATTCACACAGAAAACGCCAGAGAAATTAGGCCTCCAATTATAAACATAAACAGTATAGTCCTCACTTACAGTCTTTCTACACAAGTTTTGAGCTGTATAAATCTAACTCCTAATATTTGAAAGCAAATTCAAGTGAAAACGCTTCCTAAAGTTGCCGGAGTTGTAAATATTATCAGTTTTCTGGTCATTTCCGAAATTTCCACTGGTAACCTCCGTGATTGAAAATGGCAGGAAATGGAGAACCAAGATGGCGGCGATATAGGCAGACGTGTCCCAGGTCGTGTCCTGGAGCAAATGGAGCGAGCAGCTGAAGCTAGTAACACTCACACCGAATTGGCGAAATTGCTCAGCTGGTGAGAGGGTTTGCAGCCTGGAAGAGCAGAACTCCCCTGGAAAGGTAAAAAAAAAAACCAGGGATTTTGGCAGGAAAGTTTGCCTGACCTCTGAGCCCAGAGAGTCGGAGGTAGACCGCGAGGCAGACAGCTGCGTCCCTCTGGACAGGCACAGCCCCTGATGGGGGAAAGGAGAACCATGGGATTCCTGGCGCCGCCAGGGAAATTGAGAGCTGGCTTCTGTGATCACGGAGGACTGAGCCTAAAGGGGGCAGCCTGAAGAGCTGACCTGACCATGCAGTCCCGGTAAGAGAAGAAGCTTACAGAAACCAAGCCTTCCCCGTTTCCGCGGGCGGCATTTGTTTGTTTGTTTACACTGAATCCTGTTCATGGGACATTTCGGATACAGACATTCACCTGTGCTGAAGAGAGGGAGAGTGTGCGGAGGATTGGAAACTGGGGAGAGACTGGGGAAAGAGGGGGAGCCGGGAGAGGTGGTAGTGAATTGAGTGCTGAGACACCCCTGAGCCCGGGACTGGGGCAGCCACCCGCTCCTGAGAGTGAGTCTCCTCCCTCCAGCCCCCAGGCAAGGAGCGCAGCCACACCCAGATTCCACCCTGTAAGAGATCAAGGATTAAGATAACCTGATCAGTCCCTGGGAGTTAACAGGGTCTGGCCTATAGGGGGATTTTCAATCCCAGCAACAACATAGCACCGGTAACTAACTATTACGCAGTCAGCTCTGGGCAGTGAACTTCCACTGGACAGAGAGGCCCTATAGCCTCAGAGGCCAACCCCAGAACACTGCCACCCAGAGGCTGACCCACAAACTGACTCTTTGCTAAACACAAAATAAGGCAGTCTGGGAAATAAATGCGGCATGCTTTAAAATAAGGACTGTGGTTTACAACACAGAGGAACAGTATATTGCAGGGAAACTCAACACTCTCCTGAATACCTGGAAGGTCTAAGGCGATCCACACTGAAGAATAGAAGAAACGAAGGACATTCACTACTGCAATTTTTTTTTCTTTTTTCACTTTTTAACTAAGAAACCAATTTTTTTTCACTTTTTTTCTGTTCTTTTTTTTTTCTTTTCTTCTTTTTCCATCACCTGATTTTACCCTTTTAATTACTACCTTCTTATTTTTAACCAGTATTATTACTGCTACCATTTTACCATTTTTTAAAATGCCATTTTATTTTTTCTTTATTTTATTTTGGGATTAGTGTTCACCATTCTATTTTCATCGTTATATTATTGGTTGTTTCTAGTTTGCATTCATATCCAGGGAGCTGTTGCTGGAATTTGTTGGGATTAATGGCTGTTCTATAGGAGTATTCTCCTCATATAAAAAGTCTCTTCCCCTCTTCCACTTCATTCTCTCTTTTCGCTCTTTTTTTTTTCCTTTTCTTTTCTCGCTTTTATATTCCCCCTTCCTTTTTACCAATTTCATTTTTGCACTTCCTTTTTTTGGTCCCTACTTTTCTTTTCCTTTCTCTCTTTTATCTTTTTCTCTTCCTTCTTCCTTATCCCCTAATTCTCTTAATTCAGGTGGTCACCTTTAATTGGGGTTATTAATATCGTGAATATATTTGTGTATAGTGCCTGGTACGTGGTGCCTTGTTGTGTTGTATTTTGTGCCTTTAAATCAACGCAGCAGATCCAAGCAACAGCAACCTCCTGAGCACCACATCCTCTGCTGAGGTACAGCAGCTGTACGTGAAACCTCACCCCACCAGCCAGAAGAGCCACGACAGCTGTGAACAGCACCCACCAGAGGAGCTGCTGAAAACTGAAGAGCAGCTGCTACCGCAACCGCCCGAAGAGCAACCACAGACCAAGGAGTCACTGCCACCAAGGGAGCAACCACTGAACAACTCAACGTCTAGATATGTCAGTGAGATCAAACATGGGTAGACAAAGAAACCCCCAAAGGAAAGAGAAGGAGGACTCTCCAGAAAAGCAGCTAAGTAATACAGAGGCATGCAACATGACAGATAAAGAATTCAGAATAAGGATCCTAGAGTGCATAAACCGGATGGAGGAAAAAATCGACAACCTCTGCAAGAAGCAAGAAGAAACAGATGAAAAAAATCGATAACATATGGAAGAAGCTAGAAGAAACAGATGAAAAAATCGATAACATATGGAAGAAGCTAGAAGAAACAGATAAAAAAATCAACAACCTAAGTAAGACCCAAGAAGAAATGAAGAGTGATATAGCTACAATGAAAAACTCCATTGAAAGTATCAACAGTAGACTAGGAGAAGCGGAGGACCGAATTAGTGAATTAGAAGACAAGGAAGCAAAACACACCCAAAATGTACTGCAATTGGAGAAAAAAATTAAAAGACAGGAGGAGAGCCTAAGGGAGCTTTGGGACAACATGAAACGAAACAACATACGAATAATAGGAGTACCAGAACAACAGAAGGATGAACAAGAATTAGAAAACCTACTCGAAGAAATAATATCAGAAAACTTTCCTGAGGTGGGGAAGAAAAAAGTCACACAAGCCCAGAGAGTCCCAAACAAGGTGACCCCGAAAAGACCCACACCAAGACACATCATAATGACCATGGCAAATGTTCAGGACAAAGAGAGAATCTTACAGGCTGCAAGAGAGAGACGGAAAGTTACATACAAGGGATCTCCCATTAGATTGTCAAACGACTTCTCATCAGAAACACATCAGGCAAGAAAAGAATGGACTGAAATTTACAAAGTGATGCAAAGCAAAGGACTGAATCCAAGAATACTCTATCCAGCAAGGCTATCATTCAAACTTGAAGGGGAAATAAGAAGCTTCACAGACAAAAAAAAGGCTAAGGGAGTTTGTCACCACCAAGCCAGCATTGCAAGGAATGCTAAAGGGACTGATATAAAAATAAGAAATAAAAAGCTCAGAAAGAAAACAGCCACACAAAAAAAGAAATGGCTACAAACAAGTACCTTTCAATAATAACTTTAAACGTAAACGGACTAAATGCTCCAACCAAAAGACATCGAGTGGCTGAATGGATAAAAAAACATGACCCATACATCTGCTGTCTACAAGAAACCCACCTCATTAGAAGGGACTCACACAGACTGAAAGTGAAAGGATGGAAAAATATCTTTCAGGCAAATGGAAAGGAAAAGAAAGCTGGGGTAGCAATACTTATATCGGACAAAATAGACCTCAAAGTGAAGGCCTTAACAAGAGATAAGGAAGGCCACTTCATAATACTAAAGGGATCAATACAACAAGAAGATATAACCCTGGTAAACATATATGCACCCAATGTAGGAGCACCCAAATTCATAAAAAAACTCCTGGAAAATATCAAAGGAGAGATCGACAACAATACAATCATAGTAGGGGACTTTAATACACCATTGACAGCACTGGATAAGTCCTATAGACAAACAACCAGCAAAGATATAGCAATCCTAAATGACTCACTAGATCAGATGGACTTAATAGACATCTTCAGAACACTTCACCCCAAAGCCAGAGAATATACGTTCTTCTCAGGTGCTCATGGGACATATTCAAAAATAGACCAGATATTGGGTCACAAGCAAAGTATCCCCAAATTCAAGAAGATTGAAATCATAAAAAGCGTCTTCGCAGACCACGATGGCATAATATTAGAAATAAACTACAATAAAAACAACCCAAAATACTCAAACACCTGGAAGCTGAATAGCATGCTATTAAATATTGATTGGGTTACCAATGATATCAAAAAAGAAATTAAAAACATCCTGGAAACTAATGACAATGAAAACACAACAATCCAAAACCTATGGGACACATTGAAAGCAGTCCTGAGAGGGAAGTTTATAGCTCTACAGGCCTATCTCAAAAAACAAGAAAAAATGGTAGTAAATCATCTAACTCTACAACTCAAAAAATTAGAAAGAGAGCAACAAGAAAACCCCAGAGTGAGCAGAAGGAAGGAGATAATAAAGATTAGAGCAGAAATAAATGACATAGAGACCAAAAAAAAAATACAGAAAATCAATGAAACCAAGAGCTGGTTCTTTGAAAGGATAAACAAGATTGATAAACCTCTAGCCAGACTCACCAAGAAGCAGAGAGAGAGGACCCAAATAAATAAAATCCGAAACGATAGAGGCGAAATAACAACAGACCCCACAGAAATACAAATGATTGTTAAAAAATACTATGGACAGCTTTACTCCAACAAACTAGACAACCTGGAGGAAATGGACACATTCCTAGAAAAATACAGCATTCCAAAACTCAATCAGGAAGAATCTAAAAATCTCAACAGGCCAATAACTATGGAAGAAATTGAAGCAGTCATCAAAAAGCTTCCATCAAACAAAAGCCCAGGACCAGACGGCTTCACAGGGGAGTTTTACCAAACATTCAAGGAAGAACTAAAACCTATCCTCCTCAGACTACTACAAAAAATTCAAGAGGAAGGAACACTTCCAAGCTCATTCTATGAAGCCAGCATCACCCTAATACCAAAACCAGGTAAAGACAACACAATGAAAGAGAATTACAGGCCAATATCCCTCATGAACATAGATGCCAAAATCCTCAACAAAATCTCAGCAAATCGGATCCAGCAGTACATCAGAAAGATCATACACCACGACCAAGTAGGATTTATCCCAGGGATGCAAGGATGGTACAATATCCGCAAATCAATAAACGTGATACATCACATAAACAAATGAAAGAAAAAAACCACATGGTCATATCAATTGATGCAGAAAAAGCATTTGACAAAATTCAACACCCATTTTTGATAAAAACTCTCAGCAAGGTGGGAGTAGAAGGATCATACCTCAACATAATAAAAGCCATATATGACAGGCCCACAGCCAACATCATACTCAACGGACAAAAACTAACACCATTTCCCCTAAGAACAGGAACAAGACAGGGATGCCCCCTCTCACCACTCCTGTTCAACATAGTACTGGAAGTGTTAGCCATTGCAATTCGGCAAGAAGAAGAAATAAAAGGCATCCAAATTGGAAAAGAGGAAGTAAAACTGTCCTTATTTGCAGACGACATGATATTATACATACAAAACCCTAGAGATTCCATCAAAAAGCTACTAGACTTAATACATGAATTTGGCAATGTAGCAGGATAAAAATTAACCCCAAGAAATCTGAGGCATTTCTATACACCAATAGTGAACTTTCAGAAAGAGAGATTATAAAAACAATCCCGTTTACCATTGCACCAAAAAAATTAAGCTACCTAGGAATAAACTTAACTAAAGAGGTAAAAGACCTCTACTCAGAAAACTACAGGACGTTGAAAAAAGACATAGAGGAAGACATAAACAGATGGAAGAACATACCGTGTTCATGGATTGGTAGAATCAACATCATTAAAATGTCCATACTACCCAAAGCAATCTATAAATTCAACGCACTTCCCATTAAAATACCAACAGCATACTTCAGAGATCTAGAACGAACTTTCCAAAAATTCATCTGGAATAAAAGAAGACCCCGAATAGCTGCAGCAATCCTGAAAAAGAACAAAGTAGGTGGGATCTCAATACCAGATATCAAGTTGTATTACAAAGCCACTGTTCTCAAAACTGCCCGGTACTGGCACAAGAATAGGCATACAGATCAATGGAATAGAATAGAGAGCCCAGAAATCGGCCCGAACCAATATGCTCAATTACTATTTGACAAAGGAGGCAAGAACACACAATGGAGCCAAGATAGTCTCTTCAATAAATGGTGTTGGGAAAATTGGACAGATATATGCAAGAAAATGAAACTAGACCACCAACTTACACCATATACAAAAATAAACTCAAAATGGATAAAGGACTTAAATGTACGACAGGATACCATAAAAATTCTAGAAGAATCCAAAGGCAAGAAAATTTCAGACATATGCCGAAGCAATTTCTTCACTGTTACAGCTCCTAGGGCACTTGAAACTAGGGAAAAAATGAACAAATGGGACTACATCAAAATAAAAAGCTTCTGCACAGCAAAAGAAACCATCAACAAAACAACGAGAAAACCCACTGTGTGGGAAAACATATTTGCCAATGACATATCTGATAAGGGCCTAATCTCCAAAATTTATAGGGAACTCATACAACTTAACAAAAGGAAGATAAACAATCCAATCAAAAAATGGGCAAAGGACCTAAATAGACACCTTTCAAAAGAGGACATTCAGAAAGCCAAGAGACATATGAAAACATGCTCAAAGTCACTAATCATCCAAGAGATGCAAATCAAAACAGCAATGAGGTACCATCTCACACCTGTCAGACTGGCTATCATCAACAAATCAACAAACAACAAGTGCTGGAGAGGTTGTGGAGAAAAAGGAACACTTGTGCACTGCTGGTGGGAATGCAGACTGGTGCAGCCACTATGGAAGACAGTATGGAGTTTCCTTAAAAAACTGAAAATGGAACTCCCATTTGACCCTGTGATCCCACTTCTAGGAATATATCCCAAGAAACCAGAAACACCAATCAGAAAGGATATATGCACCCCTATGTTCATAGCAGCACAATTCACCATAGCTAAGATCTGGAAACAGCCTAAGTGCCCATCAGTAGATGAATGGATTAGAAACTTGTGGTACATCTACACGATGGAATACTATGCTGCTGTAAAAAGGAAGGAACACTTACCATTTGCAACGTCATGGATGGAACTGGAGAGCATTATGCTAAGTGAAATAAGCCAGTCAATAAAGGAAAAATACCACATGATCTCACTCATTCATGGACAATAGAGACCATTATAAACTTTTGAACAATAATAGATACAGAGGCAGAGCAGCCTCAAACAGATTGTCAAACTGTAGCGGGAAGGCCGGGGTGGGTTGGGGGGCAGGAGGTAGGGGGGTAAGAGATCAACTAAACGACTTGTATGCATGCAGATAAGCATAACGAATGGACATAAGACACTGGGTGATAGGGGAGGCTAGGGGACTGTCTAGGGCGGGGGGATAAAATGGATACATATGTAATACCCTTTGTAATACTTTAAGCAATAAAAAAAAATAAAGAAAATGGCAGGAAATGTAGTAAGAACCTATATCCTTTTATTTCAAGTGTTTCTTACAAGATTTTAATCATTTCTGGAAACTATAATTGCGTATTTGAAGTGTTTCACCACAATTAGAGAGAGTTCCTACAACTATATACTCGAATCGTCAGCATTGTAACTGATTCACCAGAAAACGCCAGAGAAATTCGGCCTCCAATTATAAACATAAACAGTATAGTCCTCAATTACAGTCTTTCTACACAAGTTTTGAGCTGTATAAATCTAACTCCTAATATTTGAAAGCAAATTCAAGTGAAAACGCTTCCAAAAAGTAGTCGGAGTTGTAAATATTATCAGTTTTCTGTTCATTTCCGAACTTTCCACTGGTAAACTCCGTGATTGAAAATGGCAGGAAATGTAGTAAGAACCTATATCCTTTTATTTCAAGTGTTTCTTACTAGTTTTTAATCATTTCTGGAAACTGTAATTGCGTATTTGTAGTGTTTGACCAGAATAAGAGAGTGTTCCTACAACTATATACTGGAATCATCAGCATTTTAACTGATTCACTCAAAAAACGCCAGAGAAATTCCGCCTCGAATTGTAAACATAAACAGTATACTCCTTACTTACAGTGTTTCTAAACAAATTTTGAGCTGTATAACCCTGAATTCCTAATATTTGAAAGCAAATTAAATCGAAAACGCTCCCTAAAGTAACCGGAGTTTTAAATATTATCAGGTTTCTGGTCATTTCCAAGGTTTCCACTGGTAACCTCCATGAATAAAAACGGCAGAAAATGTAGTATAAATCTATTTCCTTGTATTAGAAGTGTTTCTTACAAGTTTTTAATCATTTCGGGAAACTATAATTGCGTATTTGAAGAGTTTTACCACAATTAGAGAGAGTTCCTACAACTATATAATCGAATCGTCAGCATTGTAACTTATCCACAGAGAAAAGACCAGAGAAATTTGGCCTCCAATTATAAACATAAAAAGTATAGTCCTCACTTACAGTCTTTCTACACAAGTTTTGAGCTGTATAAACCTAATTCCTAATATTTGAAAGCAAATTCAAGTGAAAGCGCTTCCAAAAAGTAGTCGCAGTTGTAAATATTATCAGATTCCTGGTCATTTCCGACCTTTCCAACGGTAACCTCCGTGATTGAAAATGGCAGGTAATGTAGTAAGAACCTATATCCTTTTATTTCAAGTGTTTCTTACAAGTTTTTAATCATTTCGGGAAACTATAATTGCGTATTTGAAGAGTTTTACCACAATTATAGAGAATTCCTACAACTATATACTGGAATCGTCATCATTGTAACTTATCCACACAGAAAACGCCAGAGAAATTCGGCCTCCAATTGTAAACATAAACAGTATAGTCCTTACTTACAGTCTTTCTTAACAAATTTTGAGCTGTATAAATCTAATTCCTAATATTTGAAAGCAAATTCAAGTGAAAACGCTTCCAAAAAGTAGTCGCATTTGTAAAGATTATCAGTTTCCTGGTCATTTCCGAACTTTCCACTGGTAACCTCCGTGATTGAAAATGGCAGGAAATGTAGTAAGAACCTATATCCTTTTATTTCAAGTGTTTCTTACAAGTTTTTAATCATTTCTGGAAACTATAATTGCGTATTTGAAGAGTTTTACCTGAATTAGAGAGTGTTCCTACAACTATATACTGGAATCGTCAGCATTTTAACTGATTCACACAGAAAACGCCAGAGAAATTAGGCCTCCAATTGTAAACATAAACAGTATAGTCCTTACTTACAGTGTTTCTAAACAAATTTTGAGCTGTATAACCCTGAATAATATTTGAAAGCAAATTGTATTGAAAACGCTCCGTAAAGTAACCGGAGTTGTAAATATTATTAGTTTTCTGGTCATTTTCAAGCTTTCCACTGGTAATCTCCATGAATGAAAATCGCAGAAAATGTAGTATGAATCTAATTCCTTTTATTTCAAGTGTTTCTTACAAGTTTTTAATCATTTCTGGAAACTTCAATTGCGTATTTGAAGAGTTTTACCACAATTAGAGAGAGTTCCTACAAGTATATACTCAAATCGTCATCATTGTAACTTATCCACACAGAAAACGTCAGAGAAATTCGGCCTCCAATTATAAACATAAACAGTATAGTCCTCACAGTCTTTCTACACAAGTTTTGAGCTGCATAAACCTAATTCCTAATATTTGAAAGCAAATTCAAGTGAAAACGCTTCCAAAAAGTAGTCGGAGTTGTAAATATTATCAGTTTTCTGTTCATTTCCGAACTTTCCACTGGTAAACTCCGTGATTGAAAATGGCAGGAAATGTAGTAAGAACCTATATGCTTTCATTTCAAGTGTTTCTTACGAGTTTTTAATCATTTCTGGAAACTATAATTGCGTATTTGTAGTGTTTGACCAGAATTAGAGAGTGTTCCTACAACTATATACTGGAATCGTCAGCATTTTAACTGATTCACACAAAAAACGCCAGAGAAATTCCACCTCGAATTGTAAACATAAACAGTATAGTCCATACTTACAGTGTTTCTAAACAAATTTTGAGCTGTATAACCCTGAATTCCTAATATTTGAAGGCAAATTGAATTGAAAACGCTGCCTAAAGTAACCGGAGTTTTAAATATTATCAGGTTTCTGGTCATTTCCAAGCTTTCCACTGGTAACCTCCATGAATGAAAATGGCAGAAAATGTAGTATGAATCTATTTCCTTTTATTTCAAGTGTTTCTTACAAGTTTTTAATCATTTCGGGAAACTATAATGGCGTATTTGAAGAGTTTTACCACAATTAGAGAGAGTTCCTACAACTATATACTCGAATCGTCAGCATTGTAACTGATTAACACAGAAAACGCCAGAGAAATTCGGCCTCCAATTATAAACATAAACAGTATAGTCCTCACTTACAGTTTTCTACACATGTTTTGAGCTGTATAAATCTAACTCCTAATACTTGAAAGCAAATTCAAGTGAAAACACTTCCAAAAAGTAGTCGCAGTAGTAAATATTATCAGTTTTATGGTCATTTCCGAACTTTCCACTGGTAACCTCCGTGATTGAAAATGGCAGGAAATGTAATAAGAACCTATATCGTTTTATTTCAAGTGTTTCTTACAAGTTTTTAATCATTTCTGGAAACTATAATTGCGTATTTGAAGAGTTTGACCAGAATTAGAGAGTATTCCTACAACTATATACTGGAATCGTCAGCCTTTTAACTGATTCACACAGAAAACGCCAGAGAAATTCGGCCTCCAATTGTAAACATAAACAGTATAGTCCTTCTTACAGTCTTTCTAAACAAATTTTGAGCTGTATAACCCTGAATTCCTAATATTTGAAAGCAAATTGAATTGAAAACGCTCCGTAAAGTAACCGGAGTTGTAAATATTATCAGTTTTCTGGTCATTTCCAAGCTTTCCACTGGTAACCTCCATGAATGAATATGGCAGAAAATGTAGTATGAATCTATTTCCTTTTATTTTAAGTGTTTCTTACAAGTGTTTAATCATTTCGGGAAACTATAATTGCGTATTTGAAGAGTTTTACCACAATTAGAGAGAGTACCTACAAGTATATACTCGAATCGTCATCATTGTAACTTATCCACACAGAAAACGCCAGAGAAATTCGGCCTCCAATTATAAACATAAACAGTATAGTCCTCACTTACAGTCTTTCTACACAAGATTTGAGCTGTATAAAATTAATTCCTAATATTTGAAAGCAAATTCAAGTGAAAACGCTTCCTAAAGTAGCCGGAGTTGTAAATATTATCAGTTTTCTGGTCATTTCTGAAATTTCCACTGGTAACCTCCATGATTGAAAATGGCAGGAAATGTAGTAAGAACCTGTATCCTTTTATTTCCAGTGTTTCTTACAAGTTTTTAATCATTTCTGGAAACTATAATTGCGTATTTGAAGAGTTTTACCACAATTAGAGAGAGTTCCTACAAGTATATACTCGAATCGTCATCATTGTAACTTATCAACACAGAAAACGCCAGGGAAATTCGGTCTCCAATTATAAACATAAACAGTATAGTCCTCACAGTCTTTCTACACAAGTTTTGAGCTGCATAAACCTAATTCCTAATATTTGAAAGCAAATTCAAGTGAAAACGCTTCCAAAAAGTAGTCGGAGTTGTAAATATTATCAGTTTTCTGTTCATTTCCGAACTTTCCACTGGTAACCTCCGTGATTGAAAATGGCAGGAAATGTAGTAAGAAACTATATCCTTTTATTTCAAGTGTTTCTTACAAGTTTTTAATCATTTCGGGAAACTATAATTGCGTATTTGAAGAGTTTTACCACAATTAGAGAGAGTTCCTACAAGTATATACTCGAATCGTCATCATTGTAACTTATCCACACAGAAAACGCCAGAGAAATTCGGCCTCCAATTATAAACATAAACAGTATAGTCCTCACAGTCTTTCTACACAAGTTTTGAGCTGCATAAACCTAATTCCTAATATTTGAAAGCAAATTCAAGTGAGAACGCTTCCAAAAAGTAGTCGGAGTTGTAAATATTATCAGTTTTCTGTTCATTTCCGAACTTTCCACTGGTAAACTCCGTAATTGAAAATGGCAGGAAATGTAGTAAGAACCTATATCCTTTTATTTCAAGTGTTTCTTTTAAGTTTTTAATCATTTCTGGAAACTATAATTGCGTATTTGTAGTGTTTGACCAGAATTAGAGAGTGTTCCTACAACTATATACTGGAATCGTCAGCATTTTAACTGATTCACACAAAAAACGCCAGAGAAATTCCGCCTCCATTGTAAACATAAACAGTATAGTCCTTACTTACAGTGTTTCTAAACAAATTTTGAGCTGTATAACCCTGAATTCCTAATATTTGAAAGCAAATTGAATTCAAAACGCTGCCTAAAGTAACCGGAGTTTTAAATATTATCAGGTTTCTGGTCATTTTCAAGCTTTCCACTGGTAACCTCCATGAATGAAAATGGCAGAAAATGTAGTATGAATCTATTTCCTTTTATTTCAAGTGTTTCTTACAAGTTTTTAATCATTTCGGGAAACTATAATTGCGTATTTGAAGAGTTTTACCACAATTAGAAAGAGTTCCTACAACTATATACTCGAATCGTCAGCATTGTAACTGATTCACACAGAAAACGCCAGAGAAATTAGGCCTCCAATTATAAACATAAACAGTATAGTCCTCACTTACAGTCTTTCTACACAAGTTTTGAGCTGTATAAATGTAACTCCTAATATTTGAAAGCAAATTCAAGTGAAAACGCTTCCTAAAGTTGCCGGAGTTGTAAATATTATCAGTTTTCTGGTCATTTCCGAAATTTCCACTGGTAACCTCCGTGATTGAAAATGGCAGGAAATGGAGAACCAAGATGGCGGCGATATAGGCAGACGTGTCCCAGGTCGTGTCCTGGAGCAAATGGAGCGAGCAGCTGAAGCTAGTAACACTCACACCGAATTGGCGAAATTGCTCAGCTGGTGAGAGGGTTTGCAGCCTGGAAGAGCAGAACTCCCCTGGAAAGGTAAAAAAAAAACCAGGGATTTGGGCAGGAAAGTTTGCCTGACCTCTGAGCCCAGAGAGTCGGAGGTAGACCGCGAGGCAGACAGCTGCGTCCCTCTGGACAGGCACAGCCCCTGATGGGGGAAAGGAGAACCATGGGATTCCTGGCGCCGCCAGGGAAATTGAGAGCTGGCTTCTGTGATCACGGAGGACTGAGCCTAAAGGGGGCAGCCTGAAGAGCTGACCTGACCATGCAGTCCCGGTAAGAGAAGAAGCTTACAGAAACCAAGCCTTCCCCGTTTCCGCGGGCGGCATTTGTTTGTTTGTTTACACTGAATCCTGTTCATGGGACATTTCGGATACAGACATTCACCTGTGCTGAAGAGAGGGAGAGTGTGCGGAGGATTGGAAACTGGGGAGAGACTGGGGAAAGAGGGGGAGCCGGGAGAGGTGGTAGTGAATTGAGTGCTGAGACACCCCTGAGCCCGGGACTGGGGCAGCCACCCGCTCCTGAGAGTGAGTCTCCTCCCCCCAGCCCCCAGGCAAGGAGCGCAGCCACACCCAGATTCCACCCTGTAAGAGATCAAGGATTAAGATAACCTGATCAGTCCCTGGGAGTTAACAGGGTCTGGCCTATAGGGGGATTTTCAATCCCAGCAACAACATAGCACCGGTAACTAACTATTACGCAGTCAGCTCTGGGCAGTGAACTTCCACTGGACAGAGAGGCCCTATAGCCTCAGAGGCCAACCCCAGAACACTGCCACCCAGAGGCTGACCCACAAACTGACTCTTTGCTAAACACAAAATAAGGCAGTCTGGGAAATAAATGCGGCATGCTTTAAAATAAGGACTGTGGTTTACAACACAGAGGAACAGTATATTGCAGGGAAACTCAACACTCTCCTGAATACCTGGAAGGTCTAAGGCGATCCACACTGAAGAATAGAAGAAACGAAGGACATTCACTACTGCAATTTTTTTTTTCTTTTTTCACTTTTTAACTAAGAAACCAATTTTTTTTCACTTTTTTTCTGTTCTTTTTTTTTTCTTTTCTTCTTTTTCCATCACCTGATTTTACCCTTTTAATTACTACCTTCTTATTTTTAACCAGTATTATTACTGCTACCATTTTACCATTTTTTAAAATGCCATTTTATTTTTTCTTTATTTTATTTTGGGATTAGTGTTCACCATTCTATTTTCATCATTATATTATTGGTTGTTTCTAGTTTGCATTCATATCCAGGGAGCTGTTGCTGGAATTTGTTGGGATTAATGGCTGTTCTATAGGAGTATTCTCCTCATATAAAAAGTCTCTTCCCCTCTTCCACTTCATTCTCTCTTTTCGCTCTTTTTTTTTTCCTTTTCTTTTCTCGCTTTTATATTCCCCCTTCCTTTTTACCAATTTCATTTTTGCACTTCCTTTTTTTGGTCCCTACTTTTCTTTTCCTTTCTCTCTTTTATCTTTTTCTCTTCCTTCTTCCTTATCCCCTAATTCTCTTAATTCAGGTGGTCACCTTTAATTGGGGTTATTAATATCGTGAATATATTTGTGTATAGTGCCTGGTACGTGGTGCCTTGTTGTGTTGTATTTTGTGCCTTTAAATCAACGCAGCAGATCCAAGCAACAGCAACCTCCTGAGCACCACATCCTCTGCTGAGGTACAGCAGCTGTACGTGAAACCTCACCCCACCAGCCAGAAGAGCCACGACAGCTGTGAACAGCACCCACCAGAGGAGCTGCTGAAAACTGAAGAGCAGCTGCTACCGCAACCGCCCGAAGAGCAACCACAGACCAAGGAGTCACTGCCACCAAGGGAGCAACCACTGAACAACTCAACGTCTAGATATGTCAGTGAGATCAAACATGGGTAGACAAAGAAACCCCCAAAGGAAAGAGAAGGAGGACTCTCCAGAAAAGCAGCTAAGTAATACAGAGGCATGCAACATGACAGATAAAGAATTCAGAATAAGGATCCTAGAGTGCATAAACCGGATGGAGGAAAAAATCGACAACCTCTGCAAGAAGCAAGAAGAAACAGATGAAAAAATCGATAACATATGGAAGAAGCTAGAAGAAACAGATGAAAAAATCGATAACATATGGAAGAAGCTAGAAGAAACAGATAAAAAAATCAACAACCTAAGTAAGACCCAAGAAGAAATGAAGAGTGATATAGCTACAATGAAAAACTCCATTGAAAGTATCAACAGTAGACTAGGAGAAGCGGAGGACCGAATTAGTGAATTAGAAGACAAGGAAGCAAAACACACCCAAAATGTACTGCAATTGGAGAAAAAAATTAAAAGACAGGAGGAGAGCCTAAGGGAGCTTTGGGACAACATGAAACGAAACAACATACGAATAATAGGAGTACCAGAACAACAGAAGGATGAACAAGAATTAGAAAACCTACTCGAAGAAATAATATCAGAAAACTTTCCTGAGGTGGGGAAGAAAAAAGTCACACAAGCCCAGAGAGTCCCAAACAAGGTGACCCCGAAAAGACCCACACCAAGACACATCATAATGACCATGGCAAATGTTCAGGACAAAGAGAGAATCTTACAGGCTGCAAGAGAGAGACGGAAAGTTACATACAAGGGATCTCCCATTAGATTGTCAAACGACTTCTCATCAGAAACACATCAGGCAAGAAAAGAATGGACTGAAATTTACAAAGTGATGCAAAGCAAAGGACTGAATCCAAGAATACTCTATCCAGCAAGGCTATCATTCAAACTTGAAGGGGAAATAAGAAGCTTCACAGACAAAAAAAAGGCTAAGGGAGTTTGTCACCACCAAGCCAGCATTGCAAGGAATGCTAAAGGGACTGATATAAAAATAAGAAATAAAAAGCTCAGAAAGAAAACAGCCACACAAAAAAAGAAATGGCTACAAACAAGTACCTTTCAATAATAACTTTAAACGTAAACGGACTAAATGCTCCAACCAAAAGACATCGAGTGGCTGAATGGATAAAAAAACATGACCCATACATCTGCTGTCTACAAGAAACCCACCTCATTAGAAGGGACTCACACAGACTGAAAGTGAAAGGATGGAAAAATATCTTTCAGGCAAATGGAAAGGAAAAGAAAGCTGGGGTAGCAATACTTATATCGGACAAAATAGACCTCAAAGTGAAGGCCTTAACAAGAGATAAGGAAGGCCACTTCATAATACTAAAGGGATCAATACAACAAGAAGATATAACCCTGGTAAACATATATGCACCCAATGTAGGAGCACCCAAATTCATAAAAAAACTCCTGGAAAATATCAAAGGAGAGATCGACAACAATACAATCATAGTAGGGGACTTTAATACACCATTGACAGCACTGGATAAGTCCTATAGACAAACAACCAGCAAAGATATAGCAATCCTAAATGACTCACTAGATCAGATGGACTTAATAGACATCTTCAGAACACTTCACCCCAAAGCCAGAGAATATACGTTCTTCTCAGGTGCTCATGGGACATATTCAAAAATAGACCAGATATTGGGTCACAAGCAAAGTATCCCCAAATTCAAGAAGATTGAAATCATAAAAAGCGTCTTCGCAGACCACGATGGCATAATATTAGAAATAAACTACAATAAAAACAACCCAAAATACTCAAACACCTGGAAGCTGAATAGCATGCTATTAAATATTGATTGGGTTACCAATGATATCAAAAAAGAAATTAAAAACATCCTGGAAACTAATGACAATGAAAACACAACAATCCAAAACCTATGGGACACATTGAAAGCAGTCCTGAGAGGGAAGTTTATAGCTCTACAGGCCTATCTCAAAAAACAAGAAAAAATGGTAGTAAATCATCTAACTCTACAACTCAAAAAATTAGAAAGAGAGCAACAAGAAAACCCCAGAGTGAGCAGAAGGAAGGAGATAATAAAGATTAGAGCAGAAATAAATGACATAGAGACCAAAAAAAAAAATACAGAAAATCAATGAAACCAAGAGCTGGTTCTTTGAAAGGATAAACAAGATTGATAAACCTCTAGCCAGACTCACCAAGAAGCAGAGAGAGAGGACCCAAATAAATAAAATCCGAAACGATAGAGGCGAAATAACAACAGACCCCACAGAAATACAAATGATTGTTAAAAAATACTATGGACAGCTTTACTCCAACAAACTAGACAACCTGGAGGAAATGGACACATTCCTAGAAAAATACAGCATTCCAAAACTCAATCAGGAAGAATCTAAAAATCTCAACAGGCCAATAACTATGGAAGAAATTGAAGCAGTCATCAAAAAGCTTCCATCAAACAAAAGCCCAGGACCAGACGGCTTCACAGGGGAGTTTTACCAAACATTCAAGGAAGAACTAAAACCTATCCTCCTCAGACTACTACAAAAAATTCAAGAGGAAGGAACACTTCCAAGCTCATTCTATGAAGCCAGCATCACCCTAATACCAAAACCAGGTAAAGACAACACAATGAAAGAGAATTACAGGCCAATATCCCTCATGAACATAGATGCCAAAATCCTCAACAAAATCTCAGCAAATCGGATCCAGCAGTACATCAGAAAGATCATACACCACGACCAAGTAGGATTTATCCCAGGGATGCAAGGATGGTACAATATCCGCAAATCAATAAACGTGATACATCACATAAACAAATGAAAGAAAAAAACCACATGGTCATATCAATTGATGCAGAAAAAGCATTTGACAAAATTCAACACCCATTTTTGATAAAAACTCTCAGCAAGGTGGGAGTAGAAGGATCATACCTCAACATAATAAAAGCCATATATGACAGGCCCACAGCCAACATCATACTCAACGGACAAAAACTAACACCATTTCCCCTAAGAACAGGAACAAGACAGGGATGCCCCCTCTCACCACTCCTGTTCAACATAGTACTGGAAGTGTTAGCCATTGCAATTCGGCAAGAAGAAGAAATAAAAGGCATCCAAATTGGAAAAGAGGAAGTAAAACTGTCCTTATTTGCAGACGACATGATATTATACATACAAAACCCTAGAGATTCCATCAAAAAGCTACTAGACTTAATACATGAATTTGGCAATGTAGCAGGATAAAAATTAACCCCAAGAAATCTGAGGCATTTCTATACACCAATAGTGAACTTTCAGAAAGAGAGATTATAAAAACAATCCCGTTTACCATTGCACCAAAAAAATTAAGCTACCTAGGAATAAACTTAACTAAAGAGGTAAAAGACCTCTACTCAGAAAACTACAGGACGTTGAAAAAAGACATAGAGGAAGACATAAACAGATGGAAGAACATACCGTGTTCATGGATTGGTAGAATCAACATCATTAAAATGTCCATACTACCCAAAGCAATCTATAAATTCAACGCACTTCCCATTAAAATACCAACAGCATACTTCAGAGGTCTAGAACGAACTTTCCAAAAATTCATCTGGAATAAAAGAAGACCCCGAATAGCTGCAGCAATCCTGAAAAAGAACAAAGTAGGTGGGATCTCAATACCAGATATCAAGTTGTATTACAAAGCCACTGTTCTCAAAACTGCCTGGTACTGGCACAAGAATAGGCATACAGATCAATGGAATAGAATAGAGAGCCCAGAAATCGGCCCGAACCAATATGCTCAATTACTATTTGACAAAGGAGGCAAGAACACACAATGGAGCCAAGATAGTCTCTTCAATAAATGGTGTTGGGAAAATTGGACAGATATATGCAAGAAAATGAAACTAGACCACCAACTTACACCATATACAAAAATAAACTCAAAATGGATAAAGGACTTAAATGTACGACAGGATACCATAAAAATTCTAGAAGAATCCAAAGGCAAGAAAATTTCAGACATATGCCGAAGCAATTTCTTCACTGTTACAGCTCCTAGGGCACTTGAAACTAAAGAAAAAATGAACAAATGGGACTACATCAAAATAAAAAGCTTCTGCACAGCAAAAGAAACCATCAACAACACAATGAGAAAACCCACTGTGTGGGAAAACATATTTGCCAATGACATATCTGATAAGGGCCTAATCTCCAAAATTTATAGGGAACTCATACAACTTAACAAAAGGAAGATAAACAATCCAATCAAAAAATGGGCAAAGGACCTAAATAGACACCTTTCAAAAGAGGACATTCAGAAAGCCAAGAGACATATGAAAACATGCTCAAAGTCACTAATCATCCAAGAGATGCAAATCAAAACAGCAATGAGGTACCATCTCACACCTGTCAGACTGGATATCATCAACAAATCAACAAACAACAAGTGCTGGAGAGGTTGTGGAGAAAAAGGAACACTTGTGCACTGCTGGTGGGAATGCAGACTGGTGCAGCCACTATGGAAGACAGTATGGAGTTTCCTTAAAAAACTGAAAATGGAACTCCCATTTGACCCTGTGATCCCACTTCTAGGAATATATCCCAAGAAACCAGAAACACCAATCAGAAAGGATATATGCACCCCTATGTTCATAGCAGCACAATTCACCATAGCTAAGATCTGGAAACAGCCTAAGTGCCCATCAGTAGATGAATGGATTAGAAACTTGTGGTACATCTACACGATGGAATACTATGCTGCTGTAAAAAGGAAGGAACACTTACCATTTGCAACGTCATGGATGGAACTGGAGAGCATTATGCTAAGTGAAATAAGCCAGTCAATAAAGGAAAAATACCACATGATCTCACTCATTCATGGACAATAGAGACCATTATAAACTTTTGAACAATAATAGATACAGAGGCAGAGCTGCCTCAAACAGATTGTCAAACTGTAGCGGGAAGGCCGGGGTGGGTTGGGGGGCAGGAGGTAGGGGGGTAAGAGATCAACTAAACGACTTGTATGCATGCAGATAAGCATAACGAATGGACATAAGACACTGGGTGATAGGGGAGGCTAGGGGACTGTCTAGGGCGGGGGGATAAAATGGATACATATGTAATACCCTTTGTAATATTTAAACAATAAAAAAAAATAAAGAAAATGGCAGGAAATGTAGTAAGAACCTATATCCTTTTATTTCAAGTGTTTCTTACAAGATTTTAATCATTTCTGGAAACTATAATTGCGTATTTGAAGTGTTTCACCACAATTAGAGAGAGTTCCTACAACTATATACTCGAATCGTCAGCATTGTAACTGATTCACCAGAAAACGCCAGAGAAATTCGGCCTCCAATTATAAACATAAACAGTATAGTCCTCAATTACAGTCTTTCTACACAAGTTTTGAGCTGTATAAATCTAACTCCTAATATTTGAAAGCAAATTCAAGTGAAAACGCTTCCAAAAAGTAGTCGGAGTTGTAAATATTATCAGTTTTCTGTTCATTTCCGAACTTTCCACTGGTAAACTCCGTGATTGAAAATGGCAGGAAATGTAGTAAGAACCTATATCCTTTTATTTCAAGTGTTTCTTACTAGTTTTTAATCATTTCTGGAAACTGTAATTGCGTATTTGTAGTGTTTGACCAGAATAAGAGAGTGTTCCTACAACTATATACTGGAATCATCAGCATTTTAACTGATTCACTCAAAAAACGCCAGAGAAATTCCGCCTCGAATTGTAAACATAAACAGTATAGTCCTTACTTACAGTGTTTCTAAACAAATTTTGAGCTGTATAACCCTGAATTCCTAATATTTGAAAGCAAATTGAATTGAAAACGCTCCCTAAAGTAACCGGAGTTTTAAATATTATCAGGTTTCTGGTCATTTCCAAGGTTTCCACTGGTAACCTCCATGAATGAAAACGGCAGAAAATGTAGTATAAATCTATTTCCTTGTATTAGAAGTGTTTCTTACAAGTTTTTAATCATTTCGGGAAACTATAATTGCGTATTTGAAGAGTTTTACCACAATTAGAGAGAGTTCCTACAACTATATAATCGAATCGTCAGCATTGTAACTTATCCACAGAGAAAAGACCAGAGAAATTTGGCCTCCAATTATAAACATAAAAAGTAAGGTCCTCACTTACAGTCTTTCTACACAAGTTTTGAGCTGTATAAACCTAATTCCTAATATTTGAAAGCAAATTCAAGTGAAAGCGCTTCCAAAAAGTAGTCGCAGTTGTAAATATTATCAGATTCCTGGTCATTTCCGACCTTTCCAACGGTAACCTCCGTGATTGAAAATGGCAGGTAATGTAGTAAGAACCTATATCCTTTTATTTCAAGTGTTTCTTACAAGTTTTTAATCATTTCGGGAAACTATAATTGCGTATTTGAAGAGTTTTACCACAATTAGAGAGAATTCCTACAACTATATACTGGAATCGTCATCATTGTAACTTATCCACACAGAAAACGCCAGAGAAATTCGGCCTCCAATTGTAAACATAAACAGTATAGTCCTTACTTACAGTCTTTCTAAACAAATTTTGAGCTGTATAAATCTAATTCCTAATATTTGAAAGCAAATTCAAGTGAAAACGCTTCCAAAAAGTAGTCGCATTTGTAAAGATTATCAGTTTCCTGGTCATTTCCGAACTTTCCACTGGTAACCTCCGTGATTGAAAATGGCAGGAAATGTAGTAAGAACCTATATCCTTTTATTTCAAGTGTTTCTTACAAGTTTTTAATCATTTCTGGAAACTATAATTGCGTATTTGAAGAGTTTTACCACAATTAGAGAGTGTTCCTACAACTATATACTGGAATCGTCAGCATTTTAACTGATTCACACAGAAAACGCCAGAGAAATTAGGCCTCCAATTGTAAACATAAACAGTATAGTCCTTACTTACAGTGTTTCTAAACAAATTTTGAGCTGTATAACCCTGAATAATATTTGAAAGCAAATTGAATTGAAAACGCTCCGTAAAGTAACCGGAGTTGTAAATATTATCAGTTTTCTGGTCATTTTGAAGCTTTCCACTGGTAATCTCCATGAATGAAAATCGCAGAAAATGTAGTATGAATCTAATTCCTTTTATTTCAATTGTTTCTTATGAGTTTTTAACCATTTCGGGAAACTATAATTGCGTATTTGAAGAGTTTTACCACAATTAGAAGGAGTTCCTACAACTATATACTGGAATCGTCAGCATTGTAACTGATTAACACAGAAAACGCCAGAGAAATTCGGCCTCCAATTATAAACATAAACAGTATAGTCCTCACTTACAGTTTTATACACATGTTTTGAGCTGTATAAATCTAACTCCTAATACTTGAAAGCAAATTCAAGTGAAAACACTTCCAAAAAGTAGTCGCAGTTGTAAATATTATCAGTTTTATGATCATTTCCGAACTTTCCACTGGTAACCTCCGTGATTGAAAATGGCAGGAAATGTAATAAGAACCTATATCGTTTTATTTCAAGTGTTTCTTACAAGTTTTTAATCATTTCTGGAAACTATAATTGCGTATTTGAAGAGTTTGACCAGAATTAGAGAGTATTCCTACAACTATATACTGGAATCGTCAGCCTTTTAACTGATTCATACAGAAAACGCCAGAGAAATTCGGCCTCCAATTGTAAACATAAACAGTATAGTCCTTCTTACAGTCTTTCTAAACAAATTTTGAGCTGTATAAATCTACTTCCTAATATTTGAAAGCAAATTCAAGTGAAATCGCTTCCAAAAAGTAGCCGGAGTTGTAAATACTATCAGTTTTCTTGTCATATCCGAACTTTCCACTGGTAACCTGCATTATTGAAAATGGCAGGAAATGTAGTAAGAACCTATTTCCTTTTATTTCAAGTGTTTCTTACAAGTTTTTAATCATTTCGGAAACTATAATTGCGTATTTGAAGAGTTTTACCACAATTAGAGAGAGTTCCTACAACTATATACTCGAATCGTCAGCATTGTAAGTTATCCACACAGAAAACCCCAGAGAAATTCGGCCTCCAATTGTAAACATAAACAGTATAGCCCTTACTTACAGTGTTTCTAAACAAATTTTGAGCTGTATAACCCTTAATAATATTTGAAAGCAAATTGAATTGAAAACGTTCTGTAAAGTAACCAGAGTAGTAAATATTACCAGATTTCTGGTCATTTTCAAGCTTTCCACTGGTAATCTCCATGAATGAAAATCGCAGAAAATGTAGTATGAATCTAATTCCTTTTATTTCAAGTGTTTCTTACGAGTTTTTAATCATTTCGGGAAACTATAATTGCGTATTTGAAGAGTTTTACCACAATTAGAGAGAGTTCCTACAAGTATATACTCGAATCGTCATCGTTGCAACTTATCCACACAGAAAACGCCAGAGAAATTCGGCCTCCAATTATAAACATAAACAGTATAGTCCTCACAGTCTTTCTACACAAGTTTTTAGCTGCATAAACCTAATTCCTAATATTTGAAAGCAAATTCAAGGGAAAACGCTTCCAAAAAGTAGTCGGAGTTGTAAATATTTTGAGTTTTCTGTTCATTTCCGAACTTTCCACTGGTAAACTCCGTGATTGAAAATGGCAGGAAATGTACTAAGAACCTATATCGTTTTATTTCAAGTGTTTCTTACAAGTTTTTAATCATTTCTGGAAACTATAATTGCGTATTTGTAGTGTTTGACCAGAATTAGAGAGTATTCCTACAACTATATACTGGAATCGTCAGCATTTTAACTGATTCACACAGAAAACGCCAGAGAAATTCCGCCTCCAATTGTAAACATAAACAGTATAGTCCTTACTTACAGTGTTTCTAAACAAATTTTGAGCTGTATAACCCTGAATTCCTAATATTTGAAAGCAAATTGAATTGAAAATGCTGCCTAAAGTAACCGGAGTTTTAAATATTATCAGGTTTCTGGTCATTTCCAAGCTTTCCACTGGTAACCTCCATGAATGAAAATGGCAGGAAATGTAGTAAGAACCTATATCCTTTTATTTCAAGTGGTTCTTACAAGTTTTTAACCATTTCGGGAAACTATAATTGCGTATTTGAAGAGTTTTACCACAATTAGAAGGAGTTCCTACAACTATATACTCGAATCGTCAGCATTGTAACTGATTCACACAGAAAACGCCAGAGAAATTCGGCCTCCAATTATAAACATAAACAGTATAGTCCTGACTTACACTCTTTCTACACAAGTTTTGAGCTGTATAAAACTTATTCCTAATATTTGAAAGCAAATTCAAGTGAAAACGCTTCCTAAAGTAGCCGGAGTTGTAAATATTATCAGTTTTCTGGTGATTTCTGAAATTTACACTGGTAACCTCCGTGATTGAAAATGGCAGGAAATGTACTAAGAACCTATATCCTTTTATTTCAAGTGTTTCTTACAAGTTTTTAATCATTTCTGGAAACTTCAATTGCGTATTTGAAGAGTTTTACCACAATTAGAGAGAGTTCCTACAAGTATATACTCAAATCGTCATCATTGTAACTTATCCACACAGAAAACGTCAGAGAAATTCGGCCTCCAATTATAAACATAAACAGTATAGTCCTCACAGTCTTTCTACACAAGTTTTGAGCTGCATAAACCTAATTCCTAATATTTGAAAGCAAATTCAAGTGAAAACGCTTCCAAAAAGTAGTCGGAGTTGTAAATATTATCAGTTTTCTGTTCATTTCCTAACTTTCCACTGGTAAACTCCGTGATTGAAAATGGCAGGAAATGTAGTAAGAACCTATATGCTTTCATTTCAAGTGTTTCTTACGAGTTTTTAATCATTTCTGGAAACTATAATTGCGTATTTGTAGTGTTTGACCAGAATTAGAGAGTGTTCCTACAACTATATAGTGGAATCGTCAACATTTTAACTGATTCACACAAAAAACGCCAGAGAAATTCCACCTCGAATTGTAAACATAAACAGTATAGTCCTTACTTACAGTGTTTCTAAACAAATTTTGAGCTGTATAACCCTGAATTCCTAATATTTGAAGGCAAATTGAATTGAAAACGCTGCCTAAAGTAACCGGAGTTTTAAATATTATCAGGTTTCTGGTCATTTCCAAGCTTTCCACTGGTAACCTCCATGAATGAAAATGGCAGAAAATGTAGTATGAATCTATTTCCTTTTATTTCAAGTGTTTCTTACAAGTTTTTAATCATTTCGGGAAACTATAATGGCGTATTTGAAGAGTTTTACCACAATTAGAGAGAGTTCCTACAACTATATACTCGAATCGTCAGCATTGTAACTGATTAACACAGAAAACGCCAGAGAAATTCGGCCTCCAATTATAAACATAAACAGTATAGTCCTCACTTACAGTTTTATACACATGTTTTGAGCTGTATAAATCTAACTCCTAATACTTGAAAGCAAATTCAAGTGAAAACACTTCCAAAAAGTAGTCGCAGTTGTAAATATTATCAGTTTTATGGTCATTTCCGAACTTTCCACTGGTAACCTCCGTGATTGAAAATGGCAGGAAATGTAATAAGAACCTATATCGTTTTATTTCAAGTGTTTCTTACAAGTTTTTAATCATTTCTGGAAACTATAATTGCGTATTTGAAGAGTTTGACCAGAATTAGAGAGTATTCCTACAACTATATACTGGAATCGTCAGCCTTTTAACTGATTCATACAGAAAACGCCAGAGAAATTCGGCCTCCAATTGTAAACATAAACAGTATAGTCCTTCTTACAGTCTTTCTAAACAAATTTTGAGCTGTATAAATCTACTTCCTAATATTTGAAAGCAAATTCAAGTGAAATCGCTTCCAAAAAGTAGCCGGAGTTGTAAATACTATCAGTTTTCTTGTCATTTCCGAACTTTCCACTGGTAACCTGCATTATTGAAAATGGCAGGAAATGTAGTAAGAACCTATTTCCTTTTATTTCAAGTGTTTCTTACAAGTTCTTAATCATTTCGGAAACTATAATTGCGTATTTGAAGAGTTTTACCACAATTAGAGAGAGTTCCTACAACTATATACTCGAATCGTCAGCATTGTAAGTTATCCACACAGAAAACCCCAGAGAAATTCGGCCTCCAATTGTAAACATAAACAGTATAGCCCTTACTTACAGTGTTTCTAAACAAATTTTGAGCTGTATAACCCTTAATAATATTTGAAAGCAAATTGAATTGAAAACGTTCTGTAAAGTAACCAGAGTAGTAAATATTACCAGATTTCTGGTCATTTTCAAGCTTTCCACTGGTAATCTCCATGAATGAAAATCGCAGAAAATGTAGTATGAATCTAATTCCTTTTATTTCAAGTGTTTCTTACGAGTTTTTAATCATTTCGGGAAACTATAATTGCGTATTTGAAGAGTTTTACCACAATTAGAGAGAGTTCCTACAAGTATATACTCGAATCGTCATCGTTGCAACTTATCCACACAGAAAACGCCAGAGAAATTCGGCCTCCAATTATAAACATAAACAGTATAGTCCTCACAGTCTTTCTACACAAGTTTTTAGCTGCATAAACCTAATTCCTAATATTTGAAAGCAAATTCAAGGGAAAACGCTTCCAAAAAGTAGTCGGAGTTGTAAATATTTTGAGTTTTCTGTTCATTTCCGAACTTTCCACTGGTAAACTCCGTGATTGAAAATGGCAGGAAATGTACTAAGAACCTATATCGTTTTATTTCAAGTGTTTCTTACAAGTTTTTAATCATTTCTGGAAACTATAATTGCGTATTTGTAGTGTTTGACCAGAATTAGAGAGTATTTCTACAACTATATACTGGAATCGTCAGCATTTTAACTGATTCACACAGAAAACGCCAGAGAAATTCCGCCTCCAATTGTAAACATAAACAGTATAGTCCTTACTTACAGTGTTTCTAAACAAATTTTGAGCTGTATAACCCTGAATTCCTAATATTTGAAAGCAAATTGAATTGAAAATGCTGCCTAAAGTAACCGGAGTTTTAAATATTATCAGGTTTCTGGTCATTTCCAAGCTTTCCACTGGTAACCTCCATGAATGAAAATGGCAGGAAATGTAGTAAGAACCTATATCCTTTTATTTCAAGTGGTTCTTACAAGTTTTTAATAATTTCTGGAAACTATAATTGCGTATTTGCAGAGTTTGACCAGAATTAGAGAGTGTTCCTACAACTATATACTGGAATCATCTTTTATTTTAACTGATTCACACAGAAAACGCCAGAGAAATTCGGCCTCCAATTGTAAACATAAACAGTATAGTCCTTACTTACAGTCTTTCTAAACAAATTTTGAGCTGTATAAATGTAATTCCTAATATTTAAAAGCAAATTCGAGTGAAAACGCTTCCAAAAAGTAGCCGGAGTTGTAAATATTATCAGTTTTCTGGTCATTTCTGAAATTTCCACTGGTAACCTCCGTGATTGAAAATGGCAGGAAATGTACTAAGAACCTATATCCTTTTATTTCAAGTGTTTCTTACAAGTTTTTAATCATTTCTGGAAACTTCAATTGCGTATTTGAAGAGTTTTACCACAATTAGAGAGAGTTCCTACAAGTATATACTCAAATCGTCATCATTGTAACTTATCCACACAGAAAACGTCAGAGAAATTTGGCCTCCAATTATAAACATAAACAGTATAGTCCTCACAGTCTTTCTACACAAGTTTTGAGCTGCATAAACCTAATTCCTAATATTTGAAAGCAAATTCAAGTGAAAACGCTTCCAAAAAGTAGTCGGAGTTGTAAATATTATCAGTTTTCTGTTCATTTCCTAACTTTCCACTGGTAAACTCCGTGATTGAAAATGGCAGGAAATGTAGTAAGAACCTATATGCTTTCATTTCAAGTGTTTCTTACGAGTTTTTAATCATTTCTGGAAACTATAATTGCGTATTTGTAGTGTTTGACCAGAATTAGAGAGTGTTCCTACAACTATATACTGGAATCGTCAACATTTTAACTGATTCACACAAAAAACGCCAGAGAAATTCCACCTCGAATTGTAAACATAAACAGTATAGTCCTTACTTACAGTGTTTCTAAACAAATTTTGAGCTGTATAACCCTGAATTCCTAATATTTGAAGGCAAATTGAATTGAAAACGCTGCCTAAAGTAACCGGAGTTTTAAATATTATCAGGTTTCTGGTCATTTCCAAGCTTTCCACTGGTAACCTCCATGAATGAAAATGGCAGAAAATGTAGTATGAATCTATTTCCTTTTATTTCAAGTGTTTCTTACAAGTTTTTAATCATTTCGGGAAACTATAATGGCGTATTTGAAGAGTTTTACCACAATTAGAGAGAGTTCCTACAACTATATACTCGAATCGTCAGCATTGTAACTGATTAACACAGAAAACGCCAGAGAAATTCGGCCTCCAATTATAAACATAAACAGTATAGTCCTCACTTACAGTTTTATACACATGTTTTGAGCTGTATAAATCTAACTCCTAATACTTGAAAGCAAATTCAAGTGAAAACACTTCCAAAAAGTAGTCGCAGTTGTAAATATTATCAGTTTTATGATCATTTCCGAACTTTCCACTGGTAACCTCCGTGATTGAAAATGGCAGGAAATGTAATAAGAACCTATATCGTTTTATTTCAAGTGTTTCTTACAAGTTTTTAATCATTTCTGGAAACTATAATTGCGTATTTGAAGAGTTTGACCAGAATTAGAGAGTATTCCTACAACTATATACTGGAATCGTCAGCCTTTTAACTGATTCATACAGAAAACGCCAGAGAAATTCGGCCTCCAATTGTAAACATAAACAGTATAGTCCTTCTTACAGTCTTTCTAAACAAATTTTGAGCTGTATAAATCTACTTCCTAATATTTGAAAGCAAATTCAAGTGAAATCGCTTCCAAAAAGTAGCCGGAGTTGTAAATACTATCAGTTTTCTTGTCATATCCGAACTTTCCACTGGTAACCTGCATTATTGAAAATGGCAGGAAATGTAGTAAGAACCTATTTCCTTTTATTTCAAGTGTTTCTTACAAGTTTTTAATCATTTCGGAAACTATAATTGCGTATTTGAAGAGTTTTACCACAATTAGAGAGAGTTCCTACAACTATATACTCGAATCGTCAGCATTGTAAGTTATCCACACAGAAAACCCCAGAGAAATTCGGCCTCCAATTGTAAACATAAACAGTATAGCCCTTACTTACAGTGTTTCTAAACAAATTTTGAGCTGTATAACCCTTAATAATATTTGAAAGCAAATTGAATTGAAAACGTTCTGTAAAGTAACCAGAGTAGTAAATATTACCAGATTTCTGGTCATTTTCAAGCTTTCCACTGGTAATCTCCATGAATGAAAATCGCAGAAAATGTAGTATGAATCTAATTCCTTTTATTTCAAGTGTTTCTTACGAGTTTTTAATCATTTCGGGAAACTATAATTGCGTATTTGAAGAGTTTTACCACAATTAGAGAGAGTTCCTACAAGTATATACTCGAATCGTCATCGTTGCAACTTATCCACACAGAAAACGCCAGAGAAATTCGGCCTCCAATTATAAACATAAACAGTATAGTCCTCACAGTCTTTCTACACAAGTTTTTAGCTGCATAAACCTAATTCCTAATATTTGAAAGCAAATTCAAGGGAAAACGCTTCCAAAAAGTAGTCGGAGTTGTAAATATTTTGAGTTTTCTGTTCATTTCCGAACTTTCCACTGGTAAACTCCGTGATTGAAAATGGCAGGAAATGTACTAAGAACCTATATCGTTTTATTTCAAGTGTTTCTTACAAGTTTTTAATCATTTCTGGAAACTATAATTGCGTATTTGTAGTGTTTGACCAGAATTAGAGAGTATTCCTACAACTATATACTGGAATCGTCAGCATTTTAACTGATTCACACAGAAAACGCCAGAGAAATTCCGCCTCCAATTGTAAACATAAACAGTATAGTCCTTACTTACAGTGTTTCTAAACAAATTTTGAGCTGTATAACCCTGAATTCCTAATATTTGAAAGCAAATTGAATTGAAAATGCTGCCTAAAGTAACCGGAGTTTTAAATATTATCAGGTTTCTGGTCATTTCCAAGCTTTCCACTGGTAACCTCCATGAATGAAAATGGCAGGAAATGTAGTAAGAACCTATATCCTTTTATTTCAAGTGGTTCTTACAAGTTTTTAACCATTTCGGGAAACTATAATTGCGTATTTGAAGAGTTTTACCACAATTAGAAGGAGTTCCTACAACTATATACTCGAATCGTCAGCATTGTAACTGATTCACACAGAAAACGCCAGAGAAATTCGGCCTCCAATTATAAACATAAACAGTATAGTCCTGACTTACACTCTTTCTACACAAGTTTTGAGCTGTATAAAACTTATTCCTAATATTTGAAAGCAAATTCAAGTGAAAACGCTTCCTAAAGTAGCCGGAGTTGTAAATATTATCAGTTTTCTGGTGATTTCTGAAATTTACACTGGTAACCTCCGTGATTGAAAATGGCAGGAAATGTACTAAGAACCTATATCCTTTTATTTCAAGTGTTTCTTACAAGTTTTTAATCATTTCTGGAAACTTCAATTGCGTATTTGAAGAGTTTTACCACAATTAGAGAGAGTTCCTACAAGTATATACTCAAATCGTCATCATTGTAACTTATCCACACAGAAAACGTCAGAGAAATTCGGCCTCCAATTATAAACATAAACAGTATAGTCCTCACAGTCTTTCTACACAAGTTTTGAGCTGCATAAACCTAATTCCTAATATTTGAAAGCAAATTCAAGTGAAAACGCTTCCAAAAAGTAGTCGGAGTTGTAAATATTATCAGTTTTCTGTTCATTTCCTAACTTTCCACTGGTAAACTCCGTGATTGAAAATGGCAGGAAATGTAGTAAGAACCTATATGCTTTCATTTCAAGTGTTTCTTACGAGTTTTTAATCATTTCTGGAAACTATAATTACGTATTTGTAGTGTTTGACCAGAATTAGAGAGTGTTCCTACAACTATATACTGGAATCGTCAACATTTTAACTGATTCACACAAAAAACGCCAGAGAAATTCCACCTCGAATTGTAAACATAAACAGTATAGTCCTTACTTACAGTGTTTCTAAACAAATTTTGAGCTGTATAACCCTGAATTCCTAATATTTGAAGGCAAATTGAATTGAAAACGCTGCCTAAAGTAACCGGAGTTTTAAATATTATCAGGTTTCTGGTCATTTCCAAGCTTTCCACTGTTAACTTCCATGAATGAAAATGGCAGAAAATGTAGTATGAATCTATTTCCTTTTATTTCAAGTGTTTCTTACAATTTTTTAATCATTTCGGGAAACTATAATGGCGTATTTGAAGAGTTTTACCACAATTAGAGAGAGTTCCTACAACTATATACTCGAATCGTCAGCATTGTAACTGATTAACACAGAAAACGCCAGAGAAATTCGGCCTCCAATTATAAACATAAACAGTATAGTCCTCACTTACAGTTTTATACACATGTTTTGAGCTGTATAAATCTAACTCCTAATACTTGAAAGCAAATTCAAGTGAAAACACTTCCAAAAAGTAGTCGCAGTTGTAAATATTATCAGTTTTATGGTCATTTCCGAACTTTCCACTGGTAACCTCCGTGATTGAAAATGGCAGGAAATGTAATAAGAACCTATATCGTTTTATTTCAAGTGTTTCTTACAAGTTTTTAATCATTTCTGGAAACTATAATTGCGTATTTGAAGAGTTTGACCAGAATTAGAGAGTATTCCTACAACTATATACTGGAATCGTCAGCCTTTTAACTGATTCATACAGAAAACGCCAGAGAAATTCGGCCTCCAATTGTAAACATAAACAGTATAGTCCTTCTTACAGTCTTTCTAAACAAATTTTGAGCTGTATAAATCTACTTCCTAATATTTGAAAGCAAATTCAAGTGAAATCGCTTCCAAAAAGTAGCCGGAGTTGTAAATACTATCAGTTTTCTTGTCATATCCGAACTTTCCACTGGTAACCTGCATTATTGAAAATGGCAGGAAATGTAGTAAGAACCTATTTCCTTTTATTTCAAGTGTTTCTTACAAGTTTTTAATCATTTCGGAAACTATAATTGCGTATTTGAAGAGTTTTACCACAATTAGAGAGAGTTCCTACAACTATATACTCTAATCGTCAGCATTGTAAGTTATCCACACAGAAAACCCCAGAGAAATTCGGCCTCCAATTGTAAACATAAACAGTATAGCCCTTACTTACAGTCTTTCTAAACAAATTTTGAGCTGTATAAATCTAATTCCTAATATTTGAAAGCAAATTGAATTGAAAACGCTCCCTAAAGTAACCGTAGTTGTAAATATTATCAGTTTTCTGGTCATTTTCAAGCTTTCCACTGGTAATCTCCATGAATGAAAATCGCAGAAAATGTAGTATGAATCTAATTCCTTTTATTTCAAGTGTTTCTTACGAGTTTTTAATCATTTTGGGAAACTACAATTGCATATTTGAAGAGTTTGACCAGTATTCGAGAGTGTTCCTACTACTATATACTGGAATCGTCAGCATTTTAACTGATTCACACAGAAAACGCCAGAGAAATTCGGCCTCCAATTGTAAACATAAACAGTATAGTCCTTACTTACAGTCTTTCTAAACAAATTTTGAGCTGTATAAATCTAATTGCTAATATTTGAAAGCAAATTCAAGTGAAAACGCTTCCAAAAAGTAGCCGGAGTTGTAAATATTATCAGTTTTCTGGTCATTTCTGAAATTTCCACTGGTAAACTCCGTGATTGAAAATGGAAGGAAATGTAGTTAGAACCTATACCCTTTTATTTCAAGTGTTTCTTACAAGTTTTTAATCATTTCTGGAAACTATAATTGCGTATTTATAGTGTTTGACCAGAATTAGAGAGTGTTCCTACAACTATATACTGGAATCCTCAGCATTTTAACTGATTCACACAAAAAACGCCAGAGAAATTCTGCCTCCAATTGTAAACATAAACAGTATAGTCCTTACTTACAGTGTTTCTAAACAAATTTTGAGCTGTATAACCCTGAATTCCTAATATTTGAAAGCAAATTGAATTGAAAACGCTCCCTAAAGTAACAGGAGTTTTAAATATTATCAGGTTTCTGGTCATTTCCAAGCTTTCCACTGGTAACCTCCATGAATGAAAATGGAAGGAAATGTAGTAAGAACCTATATCCTTTTATTTCAAGTGTTTCTTACAAGTTCTTAATCATTTCTGGAAACTATAATTGCATATTTGAAGAGTTTGACCAGTATAAGAGAGTGTTCCTACAACTATATACTGGAATCGTCAGCATTTTAACTGATTCACACAGAAAACGCCAGAGAAATTCGGCCTCCAATTGTAAACATAAACAGTATCGTCCTTACTTACAGTCTTTCTAAACAAATTTTGAGCTGTATAAATCTGATTCCTAGTATTTGAAAGCAAATTCAAGTGAAAACGCTTCCAAAAATTAGCCGGATTTGTAAATATTATCAGTTTTCTGGTCATTTCCGAAATTTCCACTGGAAACCTGCATGATTGAAAATGGCAGGAAATGTAGTAAGAACCTATTTCCTTTTATGTCAAGTGTTTCTTATGAGTTTTTAATCATTTATGGAAACTATAATTGCGTATTTGAAGAGTTTTACCTGAATTAGAGAGTGTCCCTACAACTATATACTGGAATCGTCAGCATTTTAACTGATTCACACAGAAAACGCCAGAGAAATTAGACCTCCAATTGTAAACATAAACAGTATAGTCCTTACTTACAGTGTTTCTAAACAAATTTTGAGCTGTATAACCCTGAATTCCGAATATTTGAAAGCAAATTGAATTGAAAACGCTCCCTAAAGTAACCGGAGTTTTAAATATTATCAGGTTTCTGGTCATTTCCAAGCTTTCCACTGATAACCTCCATGAATGAAAATGGCAGAAAATGTAGTATGAATCAATTTCCTTTTATTTCAAGTGTTTCTTACAAGTTTTTAATCATTTCGGGAAACTATAATTGCATATTTGAAGAGTTTTACCGCAATTAGAGAGAGTTCCTACAACTATATACTCGAATGGTCAGCATTGTAACTTATCCACACAGAAAACGCCAGAGAAATTCGGCCTCCAATTATAAACATAAACAGTATAGTCCTCATTTACAGTCTTTCTAGACAAGTTTTGAGCTGTATAACTCTAATTCCTAATATTTGAAAGCAAATTCAAGTGAAAACGCTTCCAAAAAGTATTTGGAGTTGTAAATATTGTCAGTTTTCTGGTCATTTCCGAACTTTCCACTGGTAACCTCCGTGATTGAAAATGGAAGGAAATGTAATAAGAACCTATATCCTTTTATTTCAAGTGTTTCTTACAAGTTCTTAATCATTTCTGGAAACTATAATTGCATATTTGAAGAGTTTGACCAGAATTAGAGAGTGTTCCTACAACTATATACTGGAATCGTCAGCATTTTAACTGATTCACACAGAAAACGCCAGAGAAATTCGGCCTCCAATTGTAAACATAAACAGTATAGTCCTTACTTACAGTGTTTCTAAACAAATTTTGAGCTGTATAACCCTGAATTCCTAATATTTGAAAGCAAATTGAATTGAAAACGCTCCCTAAAGTAACCGGAGTTTTATATATTATCAGGTTTCTGCTCATTTCCAAGCTTTCCACTGGTAACCTCCATGAATGAAAATGGCAGAAAATGTAGTATGAATCTATTTCCTTTTATTTCAAGTGTTTCTTAAAAGCTTTTAATCATTTCAGGAAACTCTAATTGAGTATTTGAAGAGTTTTACCACAATTAGAGAGAGTTCCTACAACTATATACTCGAATCGTCAGCATTGGAACTGATTCACAGAGAAAACGCCAGAGAAATTCGGCCTCCAATTTTAAACATAAACAGTATAGACCTCATTTACAGTCTTTCTGCACAAGTTTTGAGCTGTATAAATCTAATTCCTAATATTTGAAAGCAAATTCAACTGAAAACCCTTCCTAAAGTAGCCGGAGTTGTAAATATTATCAGTTTTCTGGTCATTTCCGAAATTTCCACTGGTAACCTCCGTGATTGAAAATGGCAAGAAATGTAGTAAAAACCTATATCCTTTTATTTCAATTGTTTCTTATGAGTTTTTAATCATTTCTGGTAGCAATAATTGCGTATTTGAAGAGTTTTACCACAATTAGAGAGAGTTCCTACAAGTATATACTCGAATTGTCATCATTGTAACTTACCCACACAGAAAACGCCAGAGAAATTCGGCCTCCAATTGTAAACATAAACAGTATAGTCCTTACTTACAGTCTTTCTAAACAAATTTTGAGCTGTATAACCCTGAATTCCGAATATTTGAAAGCAAATTGAATTGAAAACGCTCCCTAAATTAACCAGAGTTTTAAATATTATCAGGTTTCTGGTCATTTCCAAGCTTTCCACTGGTAACCTGCATGAATGAAAATGGCAGAAAATGTAGTATGAATCAATTTCCTTTTATTTCAAGTGTTTCTTACAAGTTTTTAATCATTTCGGGAAAGTATAATTGCATATTTGAAGAGTTTTACCGCAATTAGAGAGAGTTCCTACAACTATATACTCGAATGGTCAGCATTGTAACTTATCCACACAGAAAACGCCAGAGAAATTCGGCCTCCAATTATAAACATAAACAGTATAGTCCTCATTTACAGTCTGTCTACACAAGTTTTGAGCTGTATAACTCTAATTCCTAATATTTGAAAGCAAATTCAAGTGAAAACGCTTCCAAAAAGTATTTGGAGTTGTAAATATTGTCAGTTTTCTGGTCATTTCCGAACTTTCCACTGGTAACCTCCGTGATTGAAAATGGAAGGAAATGTAATAAGAACCTATATCCTTTTATTTCAAGTGTTTCTTACAAGTTCTTAATCATTTCTGAAAACTATAATTGCATATTTGAAGAGTTTGACCAGAATTAGAGAGTGTTCCTACAACTATATACTGGAATCGTCAGCATTTTAACTGATTCACACAGAAAACGCCAGAGAAATTCGGCCTCCAATTGTAAACATAAACAGTATAGTCCTTACTTACAGTGTTTCTAAACAAATTTTGAGCTGTATAACCCTGAATTCCGAATATTTGAAAGCAAATTGAATTGAAAACGCTCCCTAAAGTAACCGGAGTTTTAAATATTATCAGGTTTCTGCTCATTTCCAAGCTTTCCACTGGTAACCTCCATGAATGAAAATGGCAGTAAATGTAGTAAGAACCTATTTCCTTTTATTTCAAGTGTTTCTTACAAGTTTTTAATCATTTCTGGAAATTATAATTGCGTATTTGTAGTGTTTGACCAGAATTAGAGAGTGTTCCTACAACTATATACTGGAATCCTCAGCATTTTAACTGATTCACACAGAAAACGCCAGAGAAATTAGACCTCCAATTGTAAACATAAACAGTATAGTGCTTACTTACAGTGTTTCTAAACAAATTTTGAGCTGTATAACCCTGAATTCCGAATATTTGAAAGCAAATTGAATTGAAAACGCTCCCTAAAGTAACCAGAGTTTTAAATATTATCAGGTTTCTGGTCATTTCCAAGCTTTCCACTGGTAACCTCCATGAATGAAAATGGCAGAAAATGTAGTATGAATCAATTTCCTTTTATTTCAAGTGTTTCTTACAAGTTTTTAATCATTTCGGGAAAGTATAATTGCGTATTTGAAGAGTTTTACCGCAATTAGAGAGAGTTCCTACAACTATATACTCGAATGGTCAGCATTGTAACTTATCCACACAGAAAACGCCAGAGAAATTCGGCCTCCAATTATAAACATAAACAGTATAGTCCTCATTTACAGTCTTTCTACACAAGTTTTGAGCTGTATAACTCTAATTCCTAATATTTGAAAGCAAATTCATGTGAAAACGCTTCCAAAAAGTATTTGGAGTTGTAAATATTGTCAGTTTTCTGGACATTTCCGAACTTTCCACTGGTAAACTCCGTGATTGAAAATGGAAGGAAATGTAGTAAGAACCTATATCCTTTTATATCAAGTGTTTCTTACAAGTTCTTAATCATTTCTGGAAACTATAATTGCATATTTGAAGAGTTTGACCAGTATTAGAGAGTGTTCCTACAACTATATACTGGAATCGTCAGCATTTTAACTGATTCACACAGAAAACGCCAGAGAAATTCCGCCTCCAATTGTAAACATAAACAGTATAGTCCTTACTTACAGTGTTTCTAAACAAATTTTGAGCTGTATAACCCTGAATTCCGAATATTTGAAAGCAAATTGAATTGAAAACGCTCCCTAAAGTAACCGGAGTTTTAAATATTATCAGGTTTCTGGTCATTTCCAAGCTTTCCACTGGTAACCTCCATGAATGGAAATGGCAGAAAATGTAGTATGAATCTATTTCCCTTTATTTCAAGTGTTTCTTACAAGCTTTTAATCATTTCGGGAAACTATAATTGAGTATTTGAAGAGTTTTACCACAATTAGAGAGAGTTCCTACAACTATATACTCGAATCTTCAGCATTGGAACTGATTCACACAGAAAACTCCAGAGAAATTCGGCCTCCAATTTTAAACATAAACAGTATAGACCTCATTTACAGTCTTTCTGCACAAGTTTTGAGCTGTATAAATCTAATTCCTAATATTTGAAAGCAAATTCAACTGAAAACCCTTCCTAAAGTAGCCGGAGTTGTAAATATTATCAGTTTTCTGGTCATTTCCGAAATTTCCACTGGTAACCTCCGTGATTGAAAATGGCAGGAAATGTAGTAAAAACCTATATCTTTTTATTTCAATTGTTTCTTATGCGTTTTTAATCATTTCTGGTAACAATAATTGCGTATTTGAAGAGTTTTACCACAATTAGAGAGAGTTCATAGAAGTATATACTCGAATTGTCATCATTGTAACTTATCCACACAGAAAACGTCAGAGAAATTCGGCCTCCAATTGTAAACATAAACAGTATAGTCCTTACTTACAGTCTTTCTAAACAAATTTTGAGCTGTATAATTCTAATTCCTAGTATTTGAAAGCAAATTCAAGTGAAAACGCTTCCAAAAATTAGCCGGCGTTTTAAATATTATCAGGTTTCTGGTCATTTCCAAGCTTTCCACTGGTAACCTCCATGAATAAAAATGGCAGAAAATGTAGTATGAATAAATTTCCTTTTATTTCAAGAGTTTCTTACAAGTTTTTAATCATTTCGGAAACTATAATTGCGTATTTGAAGACTTTTACCACAATTAGAGAGAGTTCCTACAACTATATACTCGAATCGTCAGCATTGTAACTTATCCACACAGAAAACGCCAGAGGAATTCAGCCTCCAATTATAAACATAAACAGTATAGTCCTCACTTACAGTCTTTCTACACAAGATTTGAGCTGTATAAACCTAATTCCTAATATTTGAAAGCAAATTCAAGTGAAAACGCTTCCAAAAAGTAGCCGGAGTTGTAAATATTTTCAGTTTTCTGGTCATTTCCGAACTTTCCACTGGTAAACTCCGTGATTAAAAATGGCAGGAAACGTAGTAAGAACCTATATCCTTTTATTTCAAGTGTTTCTTACAAGTTTTTAATCATTTCTGGAAACTATAATTGCGTATTTGAAGAGTTTGACCAGAATTAGAAAGTGTTCCTACAACTATATACTGGAATCGTCAGCATTTTAACTGATTCACACAGAAAACGCCAGAGAAATTCCGCTTCCAATTGTAAACATAAACAGTATAGTCCTTACTTACAGTGTTTCTAAACAAATTTTGAGCTGTATAACCCTGAATTCCGAATATTTGAAAGCAAATTGAATTGAAATCGCTCCCTAAAGTAACCGGTGATGTAAATATTATCAGTTTTCTGGTCATTTCCAAGCTTTCCACTGGTTACCTCCATGAATGAAAATGGTAGAAAATGTAGTATGAATCTATTTCCTTTTATTTCAAGTGTTTCTTACAAGTTTTTAATCATTTCGGGAAACTATAATTGCGTATTTGAAGAGTTTTACCACAATTAGAGAGAGTTCCTACAACTATATACTCTAATCGTCAGCATTGTAACTTATCCACACAGAAAACGCCAGAGGAATTCAGCCTCCAATTATAAACATAAACAGTATAGTCCTCACTTACAGTCTTTCTACACAAGATTTGAGCTGTATAAACCTAATTCCTAATATTTGAAAGCAAATTCAAGTGAAAACGCTTCCAAAAAGTAGCCGGAGTTGTAAATATTTTCAGTTTTCTGGTCATTTCCGAACTTCCACTGGTAACCTCCGTGATTGAAAATGGCAGGAAATCTAGTAAGAACCTATAGCCTTCTATTTCAAGTGTTTCTTACAAGTTTTTAATCAATTCTGGAAATTATAATTGCGCATTTGTAGTGTTTGACCAGAATTAGAGAGTGTTCCTACAACTATACACTGGAATCGTCAGGATTTTAACTGATTCACACAGAAAACGCCAGAGAAATTCCGCCTACAATTGGAAACATAAACAGGATAGTCCTTACTAGCAGTGTTTCTAAAAAAATTTTGAGCTGTATAACCGTGAATTCCTAATATTTGAAAGCAAATTGAATTGAAAACGCTCCCTAAAGTAACGGGAGTTTTAAATATTATCAGGTTTCTGGTCATTTCCAAGCTTTCCACTGGTAACGTACATGAATGAAAATGGCAGAAAATGTAGTATGAATCTATTTCCGTTCATTTCAAATGTTTCTTATGAGTTTTTAATCATTTCGGGATACTATAATTGCCTATTTGAAGAGTTTTACCACAATTAGAGAGAGTTCCTACAACTATATACTCGAATCGTCAGCATTATAACTTATCCACACAGAAAACGCCAGAGAAATTCCGCCTCCAATTGTAAACATAAACAGTATAGACCTCATTTACAGTCTTTCTGCACAAGTTTTGAGCTGTATAAATCTAATTCCTAATATTTGAAAGCAAATTCAACTGAAAACCCTTCCTAAAGTAGCCGGAGTTGTAAATATTATCAGTTTTCTGGTCATTTCCGAAATTTCCACTGGTAACCTCCGTGATTGAAAATGGCAGGAAATGTAGTAAAAACCTATATCTTTTTATTTCAATTGTTTCTTATGCGTTTTTAATCATTTCTGGTAACAATAATTGCGTATTTGAAGAGTTTTACCACAATTAGAGAGAGTTCATACAAGTATATACTCGAATTGTCATCATTGTAACTTATCCACACAGAAAACGTCAGAGAAATTCGGCCTCCAATTGTAAACATAAACAGTATAGTCCTTACTTACAGTCTTTCTAAACAAATTTTGAGCTGTATAATTCTAATTCCTAGTATTTGAAAGCAAATTCAAGTGAAAACGCTTCCAAAAATTAGCCGGCGTTTTAAATATTATCAGGTTTCTGGTCATTTCCAAGCTTTCCACTGGTAACCTCCATGAATAAAAATGGCAGAAAATGTAGTATGAATAAATTTCCTTTTATTTCAAGAGTTTCTTACAAGTTTTTAATCATTTCGGAAACTATAATTGCGTATTTGAAGACTTTTACCACAATTAGAGAGAGTTCCTACAACTATATACTCGAATCGTCAGCATTGTAACTTATCCACACAGAAAACGCCAGAGGAATTCAGCCTCCAATTATAAACATAAACAGTATAGTCCTCACTTACAGTCTTTCTACACAAGATTTGAGCTGTATAAACCTAATTCCTAATATTTGAAAGCAAATTCAAGTGAAAACGCTTCCAAAAAGTAGCCGGAGTTGTAAATATTTTCAGTTTTCTGGTCATTTCCGAACTTTCCACTGGTAAACTCCGTGATTAAAAATGGCAGGAAACGTAGTAAGAACCTATATCCTTTTATTTCAAGTGTTTCTTACAAGTTTTTAATCATTTCTGGAAACTATAATTGCGTATTTGAAGAGTTTGACCAGAATTAGAAAGTGTTCCTACAACTATATACTGGAATCGTCAGCATTTTAACTGATTCACACAGAAAACGCCAGAGAAATTCCGCTTCCAATTGTAAACATAAACAGTATAGTCCTTACTTACAGTGTTTCTAAACAAATTTTGAGCTGTATAACCCTGAATTCCGAATATTTGAAAGCAAATTGAATTGAAATCGCTCCCTAAAGTAACCGGTGATGTAAATATTATCAGTTTTCTGGTCATTTCCAAGCTTTCCACTGGTTACCTCCATGAATGAAAATGGTAGAAAATGTAGTATGAATCTATTTCCTTTTATTTCAAGTGTTTCTTACAAGTTTTTAATCATTTCGGGAAACTATAATTGCGTATTTGAAGAGTTTTACCACAATTAGAGAGAGTTCCTACAACTATATACTCTAATCGTCAGCATTGTAACTTATCCACACAGAAAACGCCAGAGGAATTCAGCCTCCAATTATAAACATAAACAGTATAGTCCTCACTTACAGTCTTTCTACACAAGATTTGAGCTGTATAAACCTAATTCCTAATATTTGAAAGCAAATTCAAGTGAAAACGCTTCCAAAAAGTAGCCGGAGTTGTAAATATTTTCAGTTTTCTGGTCATTTCCGAACTTCCACTGGTAACCTCCGTGATTGAAAATGGCAGGAAATCTAGTAAGAACCTATAGCCTTCTATTTCAAGTGTTTCTTACAAGTTTTTAATCAATTCTGGAAATTATAATTGCGCATTTGTAGTGTTTGACCAGAATTAGAGAGTGTTCCTACAACTATACACTGGAATCGTCAGGATTTTAACTGATTCACACAGAAAACGCCAGAGAAATTCCGCCTACAATTGGAAACATAAACAGGATAGTCCTTACTAGCAGTGTTTCTAAAAAAATTTTGAGCTGTATAACCGTGAATTCCTAATATTTGAAAGCAAATTGAATTGAAAACGCTCCCTAAAGTAACGGGAGTTTTAAATATTATCAGGTTTCTGGTCATTTCCAAGCTTTCCACTGGTAACGTACATGAATGAAAATGGCAGAAAATGTAGTATGAATCTATTTCCGTTCATTTCAAATGTTTCTTATGAGTTTTTAATCATTTCGGGATACTATAATTGCCTATTTGAAGAGTTTTACCACAATTAGAGAGAGTTCCTACAACTATATACTCGAATCGTCAGCATTATAACTTATCCACACAGAAAACGCCAGAGAAATTCCGCCTCCAATTGTAAACATAAACAGTATAGTCCTTACTTACAGTGTTTCTAAACAAATTTTGAGCTGTATAACCCTGAATAATATTTGAAAGCAAATTGAATTGAAAACGCTCCCTAAAGTAACCGGAATTGTAAATATTATCAGTTTTCTGGTCATTTCCGAAATTTCAACTGGTAACCCTTTGATTGAAAATGGCAAGAAAGGTAGTAAGAACCTATATCCTTTTATTTCAAGTGTTTCTTACAAGTTTTTAATCATTTCTGGAAACTATAATTGCGTATTTGAAGAGTTTTACCAGAATTAGAGAGTGTTCCTACAACTATATACTGGAATCCTCAGCATTTTAACTGATTCACACAGAAAACGCCAGAGAAATTCCGCCTCCAATTGTAAACATAAACAGTATAGTCCTTACTTACAGTGTTTCTAAACAAATTTTGAGCTGTATAACCGTGAATTCCTAATATTTGAAAGCAAATTGAATTGAAAACGCTCCCTAAAGTAACCGGAGTTTTAAATATTATCAGGTTTCTGGTCATTTCCAAGCTTTCCACTGGTAACCTCCATGAATAAAAATGGCAGAAAATGTAGTATGAATAAATTTCCTTTTATTTCAAGAGTTTCTTACAAGTTTTTAATCATTTCGGAAACTATAATTGCGTTTTTGAAGACTTTTACCACAATTAGAGAGAGTTCCTACAACTATATACTCGAATCGTCATCATTGTAACTTATCCACACAGAAAACGCCAGAGGAATTCAGCCTCCAATTATAAACATAAACAGTATAGTCCTCACTTACAGTCTTTCTACACAAGATTTGAGCTGTATAAACCTAATTCCTAATATTTGAAAGCAAATTCAAGTGAAAACGCTTCCAAAAAGTAGCCGGAGTTGTAAATATTTTCAGTTTTCTGGTCATTTCCGAACTTTCCACTGGTAAACTCCGTGATTAAAAATGGCAGGAAACGTAGTAAGAACCTATATCCTTTTATTTCAAGTGTTTCTTACAAGTTTTTAATCATTTCTGGAAACTATAATTGCGTATTTGAAGAGTTTGACCAGAATTAGAGAGTGTTCCTACAACTATATACTGGAATCGTCAGCATTTTAACTGATTCACACCGAAAACGCCAGAGAAATTCCGCCTCCAATTGGAAACATAAACAGTGTAGTCCTTACTTACAGTGTTTCTAAACAAATTTTGAGCTGTATAACCGTGAATTCCTAATATTTGAAAGCAAATTGAATTGAAAACGCTCCCTATAGTAACCGGAGTTTTAAATATTATCAGGTTTCTGGTCATTTCCAAGCTTTCCACTGGTAACCTCCATGAATAAAAATGGCAGAAAATGTAGTATGAATCAATTTCCTTTTATTTCAAGAGTTTCTTACAAGTTTTTAATCATTTCGGAAACTATAATTGCGTATTTGAAGAGTTTTACCACAATTAGAGAGAGTTCCTACAACTATATACTCGAATCGTCAGCATTGTAACTTATCCACACAGAAAACGCCAGAGGAATTCAGCCTCCAATTATAAACATAAACAGTATAGTCCTCACTTACAGTCTTCCTACACAAGATTTGAGCTGTATAAACCTAAGTCCTAATATTTGAAAGCAAATTCAAGTGAAAACGCTTCCAAAAAGTAGCCGGAGTTGTAAATATTTTCAGTTTTCTGGTCATTTCCGAACTTTCCACTGGTAAACTCCGTGATTAAAAATGGCAGGAAACGTAGTAAGAACCTATATCCTTTTATTTCAAGTGTTTCTTACAAGTTTTTAATCATTTCTGGAAACTATAATTGCGTATTTGAAGAGTTTGACCAGAATTAGAGAGTGTTCCTACAACTATATACTGGAATCGTCAGCATTTTAACTGATTCACACAGAAAACGCCAGAGAAATTCCGCCTCCAATTGGAAACATATACAGTATAGTCCTTACTTACAGTGTTTCTAAACAAATTTTGAGCTGTATAACCGTGAATTCCTAATATTTGAAAGCAAATTGAATTGAAAACGCTCCCTAAAGTTACCGGAGATGTAAATATTATCAGTTTTCTGGTCATTTCCAAGCTTTCCACTGGTAACCTCCATGAATGAAAATGGCAGAAAATGTAGTATGAATAAATTTCCTTTTATTTCAAGTGTTTCTTACAACTTTTTAATCATTTCGGAAACTATAATTGCGTATTTGAAGAGTTTTACCACAATTAGAGAGAGTTCCTACAACTATATACTCAAATCGTCAGCATTGTAACTTATCCACACAGAAAACGCCAGAGGAATTCAGCCTCCAATTATAAACATAAACAGTATAGTCCTCACTTACAGTCTTTCTACACAAGATTTGAGCTGTATAAACCTAATTCCTAATATTTGAAAGCAAATTCAAGTGAAAACGCTTCCAAAAAGTAGCCGGACTTGTAAATATTTTCAGTTTTCTGGTCATTTCCGAACTTTCCACTGGTAAACTCCGTGATTAAAAATGCAGGAAACGTAGTATGAACCTATATCCTTTTATTTCAAGTGTTTCTTACAAGTTTTTAATCATTTCTGGAAACTATAATTGCGTATTTGTAGTGTTTGACCAGAATTAGAGAGTGTTCCTACAACTATATACTGGAATCGTCAGCATTTTAACTGATTCACACAGAAAACGCCAGAGAAATTCCGCCTCCAATTGGAAACATAAACAGTATAGTCCTTACTTACAGTGTTTCTAAAAAAATTTTGAGCTGTATAACCCTGAATTCCGAATTTTTGAAAGCAAATTGAATTGAAAACGCTCGCTAAAGTAACGGGAGTTTTAAATATTATCAGGTTTCTGGTCTTTTCCAAGCTTTCCACTGGTAACCTCCATGAATGAAAATGGTAGAAAATGTAGTATGAATCTATTTCCTTTTATTTCAAGTGTTTCTTACAAGTTTTTAATCATTTCGGGAAACTATAATTGCGTATTTGAAGAGTTTTACCACAATTAGAGAGAGTTCCTACAAGTATATACTCGAATCGTCATCATTGTAACTTATCCACACAGAAAACGCCAGAGAAATTCGGCATCCAATTATAAACATAAACAGTATAGTCCTCACTTACTGTCTTTCTACACAAGATTTGAGCTGCATAAACCTAATTACTAATATTTGAAAGCAAATTCAAGTGAAAACGCTTCCAAAAAGTAGTCGGAGTTGTAAATATTATCAGTTTTCTGTTCATTTCCGAACTTTCCACTGGTAACCTCCGTGATTGAAAATGGCAGGAAATGTAGTAAGAACCTATATCCTTCTATTTCAAGTGTGTCTTACAAGTTTTTAATCATTTCTGGAAACTATAATTGCGTATTTGTAGTGTTTGACCAGAATTAGAGAGTGTTCCTACAACTATATACTGGAATCGTCAGCATTTTAACTGATTCACACAGAAAACGCCAGAGAAATTCCGCCTACAATTGGAAACATAAACAGGATAGTCCTTACTAGCAGTGTTTCTAAAAAAATTTTGAGCTGTATAACCGTGAATTCCTAATATTTGAAAGCAAATTGAATTGAAAACGCTCCCTAAAGTAACCGGAGTTTTAAATATTATCAGGTTTCTGGTCACTTCCAAGCTTTCCACTGGTAACGTACATGAATGAAAATGGCAGAAAATGTAGTATGAATCTATTTCCTTTCATTTCAAATGTTTCTTATGAGTTTTTAATCATTTCGGGAAACTATAATTGCCTATTTGAAGAGTTTTACCACAATTAGAGAGAGTTCCTACAACTATATACTCGAATCGTCAGCATTGTAACTTATCCACACAGAAAACGCCAGAGAAATTCCGCCTCCAATTGTAAACATAAACAGTATAGTCCTTACTTACAGTGTTTCTAAACAAATTTTGAGCTGTATAACCCTGAATAATATTTGAAAGCAAATTGAATTGAAAACGCTCCCTAAAGTAACCGGAATTGTAAATATTATCAGTTTTCTGGTCATTTCCGAAATTTCAACTGGTAACCCTTTGATTGAAAATGGCAAGAAAGGTAGTAAGAACCTATATCCTTTTATTTCAAGTGTTTCTTACAAGTTTTTAATCATTTCTGGAAACTATAATTGCGTATTTGAAGAGTTTGACCAGAATTAGAGAGTGTTCCTACAACTATATACTGGAATCGTCAGCATTTTAACTGATTCACACAGAAAACGCCAGAGAAATTCCGCCTACAATTGGAAACATAAACAGTATAGTCCTTACTTACAGTGTTTCTAAACAAATTTTGAGCTGTATAACCGTGAATTCCTAATATTTGAAAGCAAATTGAATTGAAAACGCTCCCTTAAGTAACCGGAGTTTTAAATATTATCAGGTTTCTGGTCATTTCCAAGCTTTCCACTGGTAACCTCCATGAATGAAAATGGCAGAAAATGTAGTATGAATCTATTTCCTTTTATTTCAAGTGTTTCTTACAAGTTTTTAATCATTTCGGAAACTATAATTGCGTATTTGAAGAGTTTTACCACAATTAGAGAGAGTTCCTACAACTATATACTCGAATCGTCAGCATTGTAACTTATCCACACAGAAAACGCCAGAGGAATTCGGCCTCCAATTATAAACATAAACAGTATAGTCCTCACTTACAGTCTTTCTACACAAGATTTGAGCTGTATAAACCTAATTCCTAATATTTGAAAGCAAATTCAAGTGAAAACGCTTCCAAAAAGTAGCCGGAGTTGTAAATATTTTCAGTTTTCTGGTCATTTCAGAACTTTCCACTGGTAAACTCCGTGATTAAAAATGGCAGGAAACGTAGTAAGAACCTATATCCTTTTATTTCAAGTGTTTCTTACAAGTTCTTAATCATTTCTGGAAACTATAATTGCGTATTTGAAGAGTTTGACGAGAATTAGAGAGTGTTCCTACAACTATATACTCGAATCGTCAGCATTGTAACTTATCCACACAGAAAACGCCAGAGAAATTCGGCCTTCAATTATAAACATAAACAGTATAGTTCTCACTTACAGTCTTTCTACACAACTTTTGAGCTGCATAAACCTAATTACTAATATTTGAAAGCAAATTGAATTGAAAACGCTCCCTAAAGTAACCGGAGTTGTAAATATTATCAGTTTTCTGGTCATTTCCGAAATTTCAACTGGTAACCTCTGTGATTGCAAATGGCAAGAAAGGTAGTAAGAACCTCTATCCTTTTATTTAAAGTGTTTCTTACAAGTTTTTAATCATTTCTGGAAATTATAATTGCATATTTGAAGAGTTTGACCAGAATTAGAGAGTGTTCCTACAACTATATACTGGAATCCTCAGCATTTTAACTGATTCACACAGAAAACGCCTGAGAAATTCCGCATCCAATTGTAAACATAAACAGTATAGTCCTTACTTACAGTGTTTCTAAACAAATTTTGAGCTGTATAACCGTGAATTCCTAATATTTGAAAGCAAATTGAATTGAAAACGCTCCCTAAAGTAACCGGAGTTTTAAATATTATCAGGTTTCTGGTCATTTCCAAGCTTTCCACTGGTAACCTCCATGAATAAAAATGGCAGAAAATGTAGTATGAATAAATTTCCTTTTATTTCAAGTGTTTCTTACAAGTTTTTAATCATTTCGGAAACTATAATTGCGTATTTGAAGAGTTTTACCACAATTAGAGAGAGTTCCTACAACTATATACTCGAATCGTCAGCATTGTAACTTATCCACACAGAAAACGCCAGAGGAATTCAGCCTCCAATTATAAACATAAACAGTATAGTCCTCACTTACAGTCTTTCTACACAAGATTTGAGCTGTATAAACCTAATTCCTAATATTTGAAAGCAAATTCAAGTGAAAACGCTTCCAAAAAGTAGCCGGAGTTGTAAATATTTTCAGTTTTCTAGTCATTTCCGAACTTTCCACTGGTAAACTCCGTGATTAAAAATGGCAGGAAACGTAGTAAGAACCTATATCCTTTTATTTCAAGTGTTTCTTACAAGTTTTTAATCATTTCTGGAAACTATAATTGCGTATTTGAAGAGTTTGACCAGAATTAGAGAGTGTTCCTACAACTATATACTGGAATCGTCAGCATTTTAACTGATTCACACAGAAAACGCCAGAGAAATTCCGCCTCCAATTGGAAACATAAACAGTATAGTCCTTACTTACAGTGTTTCTAAACAAATTTTGAGCTGTATAACCGTGAATTCCTAATATTTGAAAGCAAATTGAATTGAAAACGCTCCCTATAGTAACCGGAGTTTTAAATATTATCAGGTTTCTGGTCATTTCCAAGCTTTCCACTGGTAACCTCCATGAATAAAAATGGCAGAAAATGTAGTATGAATCAATTTCCTTTTATTTCAAGTGTTTCTTACAAGTTTTTAATCATTTCGGAAACTATAATTGCCTATTTGAAGAGTTTCACCACAATTAGAGAGAGTTCCTACAACTATATACTCGAATCGTTAGCATTGTAACTTATCCACACAGAAAACGCCAGAGGAATTCAGCCTCCAATTATAAACATAAACAGTATAGTCCTCACTTACAGTGTTTCTAAACAAATTTTTAGCTGTATAACCCTGAATAATATTTGAAAGCAAATTGAATTGAAAACGCTCCCTAAAGTAACCGGAATTGTAAATATTATCAGTTTTCTGGTCATTTCCGAAATTTCAACTGGTAACCCTTTGATTGAAAATGGCAAGAAAGGTAGTAAGAACCTATATCCTTTTATTTCAAGTGTTTCTTACAAGTTTTTAATCATTTCTGGAAACTATAATTGCGTATTTGAAGAGTTTGACCAGAATTAGAGAGTGTTCCTACAACTATATACTGGAATCGTCAGCATTTTAACTGATTCACACAGAAAACGCCAGAGAAATTCCGCCTCCAATTGTAAACATAAACAGTATAGTCCTTACTTACAGTGTTTCTAAACAAATTTTGAGCTGTATAACCCTGAATAATATTTGAAAGCAAATTGAATTGAAAACGCTCCCTAAAGTAACCGGAGTTGTAAATATTATCAGTTTTCTGGTCATTTCCGAAATTTCAACTGGTAACCTCGGTGATTGAAAATGGCAAGAAAGGTACTAAGAACCTATATCCTTTTATTTCAAGTGTTTCTTACAAGTTCTTAATCATTTCGGAAACTATAATTGCGTATTTGAAGAGTTTTACCTAAATTAGAGAGAGTTCCTACAACTATATACTCGAATCGTCAGCATTGTAACTTAAACACACAGAAAACGCCAGAGAAATTCGGCCTCCAATTATAAACATAAACAGTATAGTCCTCACTTACAGTCTTTCTACACAAGATTTGAGCTGTATAAACCTAATTCCTAATATTTGAAAGCAAATTCAAGTGAAAACGCTTCCAAAAAGTAGCCGGAGTTGTAAATATTTTCAGTTTTCTGGTCATTTCCGAACTTTCCACTGGTAAACTCCGTGATTAAAAATGGCAGGAAACGTAGTAAGAACCTATATCCTTTTATTTCAAGTGTTTCTTACAAGTTTTTAATCATTTCTGGAAACTATAATTGCGTATTTGAAGAGTTTGACCAGAATTAGAGAGTGTTCCTACAACTATATACTGGAATCGTCAGCATTTTAACTGATTCACACAGAAAACGCCAGAGAAATTCCGCCTCCAATTGTAAACATAAACAGTATAGTCCTTACTTACAGTGTTTCTAAACAAATTTTGAGCTGTATAACCCTGAATTCCGAATATTTGAAAGCAAATTGAATTGAAAACGCTCCCTAAAGTAACCGGAGATGTAAATATTATCAGTTTTCTGGTCATTTCCAAGCTTTCCACTGGTAACCTCCATGAATGAAAATGGTAGAAAATGTAGTATGAATCTATTTCCTTTTATTTCAAGTGTTTCTTACAAGTTTTTAATCATTTCGGGAAACTATAATTGCGTATTTGAAGAGTTTTACCACAATTAGAGAGAGTTCCTACAACTATATACTCTAATCGTCAGCATTGTAACTTATCCACACAGAAAACGCCAGAGAAATTCCGCCTCCAATTGTAAACATAAACAGTATAGTCCTTACTTACAGTGTTTCTAAACAAATTTTGAGCTGTATAACCCTGAATAATATTTGAAAGCAAATTGAATTGAAAACGCTCCCTAAAGTAACCGGAGATGTAAATATTATCAGTTTTCTGGTCATTTCCGAAATTTCTACTGGTAACCCTTTGATTGAAAATGGCAAGAAAGGTAGTAAGAACCTATATCCTTTTATTTCAAGTGTTTCTTACAAGTTCTTAATCATTTCGGAAACTATAATTGCGTATTTGAAGAGTTTTACCTAAATTAGAGAGAGTTCCTACAACTATATACTCGAATCGTCAGCATTGTAACTTAAACACACAGAAAACGTCAGAGAAATTCGGCCTCCAATTATAAACATAAACAGTATAGTCCTCACTTACAGTCTTTCTACACAAGATTTGAGCTGTATAAACCTAATTCCTAATATTTGAAAGCAAATTCAAGTGAAAACGCTTCCAAAAAGTAGCCGGAGTTGTAAATATTTTCAGTTTTCTGGTCATTTCCGAACTTTCCACTGGTAAACTCCGTGATTAAAAATGGCAGGAAACGTAGTAAGAACCTATATCCTTTTATTTCAAGTGTTTCTTACAAGTTTTTAATCATTTCTGGAAACTATAATTGCGTATTTGAAGAGTTTGACCAGAATTAGAGAGTGTTCCTACAACTATATACTGGAATCGTCAGCATTTTAACTGATACACACAGAAAACGCCAGAGAAATTCCGCCTCCAATTGTAAACATAAACAGTATAGTCCTTACTTACAGTGTTTCTAAACAAATTTTGAGCTGTATAACCCTGAATTCCGCATATTTGAAAGCAAATTGAATTGAAAACGCTCCCTAAAGTAACCGGAGATGTAAATATTATCAGTTTTCTGGTCATTTCCAAGCTTTCCACTGGTAACCTCCATGAATGAAAATGGTAGAAAATGTAGTATGAATCTATTTCCTTTTATTTCAAGTGTTTCTTACAAGTTTTTAATCATTTCGGGAAACTATAATTGCGTATTTGAAGAGTTTTACCACAATTAGAGAGAGTTCCTACAACTATATACTCTAATAGTCAGCATTGTAACTTATCCACACAGAAAACGCCAGAGAAATTCCGCCTCCAATTGTAAACATAAACAGTATAGTCCTTACTTACAGTGTTTCTAAACAAATTTTGAGCTGTATAACCCTGAATAATATTTGAAAGCAAATTGAATTGAAAACGCTCCCTAAAGTAACCGGAGATGTAAATATTATCAGTTTTCTGGTCATTTCCGAAATTTCTACTGGTAACCCTTTGATTGAAAATGGCAAGAAAGGTAGTAAGAACCTATATCCTTTTATTTCAAGTGTTTCTTACAAGTTTTTAATCATTTCTGGAAACTATAATTACGTATGTGAAGAGTTTGACCAGAATTAGAGAGTGTTCCTACAACTATATACTGGAATCGTCAGCATTTTAACTGATTCACACAGAAAACGCCAGAGAAATTCCGCCTCCAATTGTAAACATAAACAGTATAGTCCTTACTTACAGTGTTTCTAAACAAATTTTGAGCTGTATAACCGTGAATTCCTAATATTTGAAAACAAATTGAATTGAAAACGCTCCCTTAAGTAACCGGAGTTTTAAATATTATCAGGTTTCTGGTCATTTCCAAGCTTTCCACTGGTAACGTCCATGAATGAAAATGGCAGAAAATGTAGTATGAATCTATTTCCTTTTATTTCAAGTGTTTCTTAAGAGTTTTTAATCATTTCGGGAAACTATAATTGCCTATTTGAAGAGTTTTACCACAATTAGAGAGAGTTCCTACAACTATATACTCGAATCGTCAGCATTGGAACTTATCCACACAGAAAAGGCCAGAGAAATTCCGCCTCCAATTGTAAACATAAACAGTATAGTCCTTACTTACAGTGTTTCTAAACAAATTTTGAGCTGTATAACCCTGAATAATATTTGAAAGCAAATTGAATTGAAAACGCTCCCTAAAGTAACCGGAGTTGTAAATATTATCAGTTTTCTGGTCATTTCCGAAATTTCAACTGGTAACCTCCATGATTGAAAATGGCAAGAAAGGTACTAAGAACCTATATCCTTTTATTTCAAGTGTTTCTTACAAGTTCTTAATCATTTCGGAAACTATAATTGCGTATTTGAAGAGTTTTACCTAAATTAGAGAGAGTTCCTACAACTATATACTCGAATCGTCAGCATTGTAACTTAAACACACAGAAAACGTCAGAGAAATTCGGCCTCCAATTATAAACATAAACAGTATAGTCCTCACTTACAGTCTTTCTACACAAGATTTGAGCTGTATAAACCTAATTCCTAATATTTGAAAGCAAATTCAAGTGAAAACGCTTCCAAAAAGTAGCCGGAGTTGTAAATATTTTCAGTTTTCTGGTCATTTCCGAACTTCCCACTGGTAAACTCCGTAATTAAAAATGGCAGGAAACGTAGTAAGAACATATATACTTTTATTTCAAGTGTTTCTTACAAGTTTTTAATCATTTCTGGAAACTATAATTGCGTATTTGAAGAGTTTGACCAGAATTAGAGAGTGTTCCTACAACTATATACTGGAATCGTCAGCATTTTAACTGATTCACACAGAAAACGCCAGAGAAATTCCGCCTCCAATTGGAAACATAAACAGTATAGTCCTTACTTACAGTGTTTCTAAACAAATTTTGAGCTGTATAACCCTGAATTCCGAATATTTGAAAGCAAATTGAATTGAAAACGCTCCCTAAAGTAACCGGAGATGTAAATATTATCAGTTTTCTGGTCATTTCCAAGCTTTCCACTGGTAACCTCCATGAATGAAAATGGTAGAAAATGTAGTATGAATCTATTTCCTTTTATTTCAAGTGTTTCTTACAAGTTTTTCATCATTTCGGGAAACTATAATTGCGTATTTGAAGAGTTTTACCACAATTAGAGAGAGTTCCTACAAGTATATACTCGAATCGTCATCATTGTAACTTATCCACACAGAAAACGCCAGAGAAATTCGGCATCCAATTATGAACATAAACAGTATAGTCCTCACTTACTGTCTTTCTACACAAGTTTTGAGCTGCATAAACCTAATTACTAATATTTGAAAGCAAATTCAAGTGGAAATGCTTCCAAAAAGTAGTCGGAGTTGTAAATATTATCAGTTTTCTGGTCATTTCCGAACTTTCCACTGGTAACCTCCGTGATTGAAAATGGCAGGAAATGTAGTAAGAACCTATATCCTTCTATTTCAAGTGTGTCTTACAAGTTTTTAATCATTTCTGGAAACTATAATTGCATATTTGTAGTGTTTGACCAGAATTAGAGAGTGTTCCTACAACTATTCACTGGAATCGTCAGCATTTTAACTGATTCACACAGAAAACGCCAGAGAAATTCCGCCTACAATTGGAAACATAAACAGGATAGTCCTTACTTACAGTGTTTCTAAACAAATTTTGAGCTGTATAACCCTGAATAATATTTGAAAGCAAATTGAATTGAAAACGCTCCCTAAAGTAACCGGAATTGTAAATATTATCAGTTTTCTGGTCATTTCCGAAATTTCTACTGGTAACCCTTTGATTGAAAATGGCAAGAAAGGTAGTAAGAACCTATATCCTTTTATTTCAAGTGTTTCTTACAAGTTTTTAATCATTTCTGGAAACTATAATTACGTATTTGAAGAGTTTGACCAGAATTAGAGAGTGTTCCTACAACTATATACTGGAATCCTCAGCATTTTAACTGATTCACACAGAAAACGCCAGAGAAATTCCGCCTCCAATTGTAAACATAAACAGTATAGTCCTTACTTACAGTGTTTCTAAACAAATTTTGAGCTGTATAACCGTGAATTCCTAATATTTGAAAGCAAATTGAATTGAAAACTCTCCCTGAAGTAACCGGAGTTTTAAATATTATCAGGTTTCTGGTCATTTCCAAGCTTTCCACTGGTAACGTCCATGAATGAAAATGGCAGAAAATGTAGTATGAATCTATTTCCTTTTATTTCAAGTGTTTCTTACGAGTTTTTAATCATTTCGGGATACTATAATTGCCTATTTGAAGAGTTTTACCACAATTAGAGAGAGTTCCTACAACTATATACTCGAATCGTCAGCATTGTAACTTATCCACACAGAAAACGCCAGAGAAATTCCGCCTCCAATTGTAAACATAAAAAGTATAGTCCTTACTTACAGTGTTTCTAAACAAATTTTGAGCTGTAATACCCTGAATAATATTTGAAAGCAAATTTAATTGAAAACGCTCCCTAAAGTAACCGGAGTTGTAAATATTATCAGTTTTCTGGTCATTTCTGAAATTTCAACTGGTAACCTCCGTGATTGAAAATGGCAAGAAAGGTACTAAGAACCTATATCCTTTTATTTCAAGTGTTTCTTACAAGTTCTTAATCATTTCGGAAACTATAATTGCGTATTTGAAGAGTTTTACCTAAATTACAGAGAGTTCCTACAACTATATACTCGAATCGTCAGCATTGTAACTTAAACACACAGAAAACGTCAGAGAAATTCGGCCTCCAATTATAAACATAAACAGTATAGTCCTCACTTACAGTCTTTCTACACAAGATTTGAGCTGTATAAACCTAATTCCTAATATTTGAAAGCAAATTCAAGTGAAAACGCTTCCAGAAAGTAGCCGGAGTTGTAAATATTTTCAGTTTTCTGGTCATTTCCGAACTTTCCACTGGTAAACTCCGTGAATAAAAATGGCAGGAAACGTAGTAAGAACCTATATCCTTTTATTTCAAGTGTTTCTTACAAGTTTTTAATCATTTCTGGAAACTATAATTGCGTATTTGAAGAGTTTTACCAGAATTAGAGAGTGTTCCTACAACTATATACTGGAATCCTCAGCATTTTAACTGATTCACACAGAAAACGCCAGAGAAATTCCGCCTCCAATTGGAAACATAAACAGTATAGTCCTTACTTACAGTGTTTCTAAACAAATTTTGAGCTGTATAACCCTGAATTCCGAATATTTGAAAGCAAATTGAATTGAAAACGCTCCCTAAAGTAACCGGAGATGTAAATATTATCAGTTTTCTGGTCATTTCCAAGCTTTCCACTGGTAACCTCCATGAATGAAAATGGTAGAAAATGTAGTATGAATCTATTTCCTTTTATTTCAAGTGTTTCTTACAAGTTTTTCATCATTTCGGGAAACTATAATTGCGTATTTGAAGAGTTTTACCACAATTAGAGAGAGTTCCTACAAGTATATACTCGAATCGTCATCATTGTAACTTATCCACACAGAAAACGCCAGAGAAATTCGGCATCCAATTATGAACATAAACAGTATAGTCCTCACTTACTGTCTTTCTACACAAGTTTTGAGCTGCATAAACCTAATTACTAATATTTGAAAGCAAATTCAAGTGAAAACGCTTCCAAAAAGTAGTCGGAGTTGTAAATATTATCAGTTTTCTGGTCATTTCCGAACTTTCCACTGGTAACCTCCGTGATTGAAAATGGCAGGAAATGTAGTAAGAACCTATATCCTTCTATTTCAAGTGTGTCTTACAAGTTTTTAATCATTTCTGGAAACTATAATTGCATATTTGTAGTGTTTGACCAGAATTAGAGAGTGTTCCTACAACTATACACTGGAATCGTCAGCATTTTAACTGATTCACACAGAAAACGCCAGAGAAATTCCGCCTACAATTGGAAACATAAACAGGATAGTCCTTACTTACAGTGTTTCTAAACAAATTTTGAGCTGTATAACCCTGAATAATATTTGAAAGCAAATTGAATTGAAAACGCTCCCTAAAGTAACCGGAATTGTAAATATTATCAGTTTTCTGGTCATTTCCGAAATTTCTACTGGTAACCCTTTGATTGAAAATGGCAAGAAAGGTAGTAAGAACCTATATCCTTTTATTTCAAGTGTTTCTTACAAGTTTTTAATCATTTCTGGAAACTATAATTGCGTATTTGAAGAGTTTGACCAGAATTAGAGAGTGTTCCTACAACTATATACTGGAATCCTCAGCATTTTAACTGATTCACACAGAAAACGCCAGAGAAATTCCGCCTCCAATTGTAAACATAAACAGTATAGTCCTTACTTACAGTGTTTCTAAACAAATTTTGAGCTGTATAACCGTGAATTCCTAATATTTGAAAGCAAAAATTGAATTGAAAACGCTCCCTTAAGTAACCGGAGTTTTAAATATTATCAGGTTTCTGGTCATTTCCAAGCTTTCCACTGGTAACGTCCATGAATGAAAATGGCAGAAAATGTAGTATGAATCTATTTCCTTTTATTTCAAGTGTTTCTTACGAGTTTTTAATCATTTCGGGATACTATAATTGCCTATTTGAAGAGTTTTACCACAATTAGAGAGAGTTCCTACAACTATATACTCTAATCGTCAGCATTGTAACTTATCCACACAGAAAACGCCAGAGAAATTCCGCCTCCAATTGTAAACATAAACAGTATAGTCCTTACTTACAGTGTTTCTAAACAAATTTTGAGCTGTAATACCCTGAATAATATTTGAAAGCAAACTGAATTGAAAACGCTCCCTTAAGTAACCGGAGTTGTAAATATTATCAGTTTTCTGGTCATTTCCGAAATTTCAACTGGTAACCTCCGTGATTGAAAATGGCAAGAAAGGTACTAAGAACCTATATCCTTTTATTTCAAGTGTTTCTTACAAGTTCTTAATCATTTCGGAAACTATAATTGCGTATTTGAAGAGTTTGACCAGAATTCGAGGGTGTTCCTACAACTATATACTGGAATCCTCAGCATTTTAACTGATTCACACAGAAAACGCCAGAGAAATTCCGCCTCCAATTGTAAACATAAACAGTGTAGTCCTTACTTACAGTCTTTCTACACAAATTTTCAGCTGTATAACCCTGAATTCCTAATATTTGAAAGCAAATTGAACTGAAAACGCTCCCTAAAGTAACCGGAGTTTTAAATATTATCAGTTTTCTGTTCATTTCCAAGCCGTCCACTGGAAACCTCCATGAATGAAAATGGCAGGAAATGTAGTATGAATCTATTTCCTTTTATTTCAAGTGTTTCTTACAAGTTTTTAATCATTTCGGGAAGTTATTATTGCGTATTTGAAGAGTTTTACCACAATTAGAGGGAGTTCCTACAACTATATACTCGAATTGTCAGGATCGTAACTTATTCACACAGAAAACGCCAGAGAATTTCGGCCTCCAATTATAAACATGAACAGAATAGTCCGCACTTACACTCTGTATCCACAAATTTTGAGCTGCATAACCCTGAATTCCTAATATTTGAAATCAAATTGAAGTGAAAATGCTCCCTAAAGTAACCGGAGTTTTAAATATTATCAGTTTTCTGGTCATTTCCAAGCTTTCCACTGGTAACCTCCATGAATGAAAATGGTAGAAAATGTAGTATGAATCTATTTCCTTTTATGTCAAGTGTTTCTTACAAGTTTTTAATCATTTCGGGAAACTATAATTGCGTATTTGAAGAGTTTTACCACAATTAGAGAGAGTTCCTACAAGTATATACTCGAATCGTCATCATTGTAACTTATCCACACAGAAAACGCCAGAGAAATTCGGCATCCAATTATAAACATAAACAGTATAGTCCTCACTTACTGTCTTTCTACACAAGTTTTGAGCTGCATAAACCTAATTACTAATATTTGAAAGCAAATTCAAGTGAAAACGCTTCCAAAAAGTAGTCGGAGTTGTAAATATTATGAGTTTTCTGTTCATTTCCGAACTTTCCACTGGTAACCTCCGTGATTGAAAATGGCAGGAAATGTAGTAAGAACCTATATCCTTCTATTTCAAGTGTGTCTTACAAGTTTTTAATCATTTCTGGAAACTATAATTGCATATTTGTAGTGCTTGAGCAGAATTAGAGAGTGTTCCTACAACTATACACTGGAATCGTCAGCATTTTAACTGATTCACACAGAAAACGCCAGAGAAATTCCGCCTACAATTGGAAACATAAACAGGATAGTCCTTACTTACAGTGTTTCTAAACAAATTTTGAGCTGTATAACCGTGAATTCCTAATATTTGAAAGCAAATTGAATTGAAAACGCTCCCTAAAGTAACCGGAGTTTTAAATATTATCAGGTTTCTGGTCATTTCCAAGCTTTCCACTGGTAACGTACATGAATGAAAATGGCAGAAAATGTAGTATGAATCTATTTCCTTTCATTTCAAATGTTTCTTACGAGTTTTTAATCATTTCGGGAAACTATAATTGCCTATTTGAAGAGTTTTACCACAATTAGAGAGAGTTCCTACAACTATATACTCTAATCCTCAGCATTGTAACTTATCCACACAGAAAACGTCAGAGAAATTCCGCCTCCAATTGTAAACATAAACAGTATAGTCCTTACTTACAGTGTTTCTAAACAAATTTTGAGCTGTATAACCCTGAATAATATTTGAAAGCAAATTGAATTGAAAACGCTCCCTAAATAACCGGAATTGTAAATATTATCAGTTTTCTGGTCATTTCCGAAATTTCTACTGGTAACCCTTTGATTGAAAATGGCAAGAAAGGTAGTAAGAACCTATATCCTTTTATTTCAAGTGTTTCTTACAAGTTTTTAATCATTTCTGGAAACTATAATTACGTATTTGAAGAGTTTGACCAGAATTAGAGAGTGTTCCTACAACTATATACTGGAATCCTCAGCATTTTAACTGATTCACACAGAAAACGCCAGAGAAATTCCGCCTCCAATTGTAAACATAAACAGTATAGTCCTTACCTACAGTGTTTCTAAACAAATTTTGAGCTGTATAACCGTGAATTCCTAATATTTGAAAGCAAATTGAATTGATAACGCTCCCTTAAGTAACCGGAGTTTTAAATATTATCAGGTTTCTGGTCATTTCCAAGCTTTCCACTGGTAACGTCCATGAATGAAAATGGCAGAAAATGTAGTAAGAACCTATATCCTTTTATTTCAAGTGTTTATTACAAGTTTTTAATCATTTCTGGAAACTATAATTGCGTATTTGAAGAGTTCTACCACAATTAGAGAGAGTTCCTACAAGTATATACTCGAATCGTCATCATTGTAACTTATCCACGCAGAAAACGCCAGAGAAATTCGCCCTCCAATTATAAACATAAACAGTATAGTCCGCAATCACAGTCTTTCTACACAAGTTTTGAGCTGCATAAACCTAATTACTAATATTTGAAAGCAAATTCAAGTGAAAACGCTTCCAAAAAGTAGTCGGAGTTGTAAATATTATCAGTTTTCTGTTCATTTCCGAACTTTCCACTGGTAACCTCCGTGATTGAAAATGGCAGGAAATGTAGTAAGAACCTATATCCTTCTATTTCAAGTGTTCCTTACAAGTTTTTAATCATTTCTGGAAACTATAATTGCGTATTTGTAGTGTTTGACCAGAATTAGAGAGTGTTCCTACAACTATATACTGGAATCGTCAGCATTTTAACTGATTCACACAGAAAACCCCAGAGAAATTCCGCCTACAATTGGAAACATAAACAGTATAGTCCTTACTTACAGTGTTTCTAAACAAATTTTGAGCTGTATAACCCTGAATTCCTAATATTTGAAAGCAAATTGAATTGAAAACTCTCCCTAAAGTAACCGGAGTATTAAATATTATCAGGTTTCTGGTAATTTCCAAGCTTTCCACTGGTAACATCCATGAATGAAAATGGCAGAAAATGTAGTATGAATCTATTTCCTTTTATTTCAAGTGTTTCTTACGAGTTTTTAATCATTTCGGGAAACTATAATTGCCTATTTGAAGAGGTTTACCACAATTAGAGAGAGTTCCTACAACTATATACTCGAATCGTCAGCATTGTAACTTATCCACACAGAAAACGCCAGAGAAATTCCGCCTCCAATTGTAAACATAAACAATATAGTCCTTACTTACAGTGTTTCTAAACAAATTTTGAGCTGTATAACCCTGAATAATATTTGAAAGCAAATTGAATTGAAAACGCTCCCTAAAGTAACCGGAGTTGTAAATATCAGTTTTCTGGTCATTTCCGAAATTTCATCTGGTAACCTCCGTGATTGAAAATGGCAAGAAAGGTAGTAAGAACCTATATCCTTTAATTTCAAGTGTTTCTTACAAGTTTTTAATCATTTCTGGAAACTATAATTGCATATTTGAAGAGTTTGACCAGAATTCGAGGGTGTTCCTACAACTATATACTGGAATCCTCAGCATTTTAACTGATTCACACAGAAAACGCCAGAGAAATTCCGCCTCCAATTGTAAACATAAACAGTGTAGTCCTTACTGACAGGCTTTCTACACAAATTTTGAGCTGTATAACCCTGAATTCCTAATATTTGAAAGCAAATTGAACTGAAAACGCTCCCTAAAGTAACCGGAGTTTTAAATATTATCAGTTTTCTGTTCATTTCCAAGCTGTCCACTGGAAACCTCCATGAATGAAAATGGCAGGAAATGTAGTATGAATCTATTTCCTTTTATTTCAAGTGTTTCTTACAAGTTTTTAATCATTTCGGGAAGTTATTATTGCGTATTTGAAGAGTTTTACCACAATTAGAGGGAGTTCCTACAACTATATACTCGAATTGTCAGGATCGTAACTTATTCACACAGAAAACGCCAGAGAATTTCGGCCTCCAATTATAAACATGAACAGAATAGTCCGCACTTACACTCTGTATCCACAAATTTTGAGCTGCATAACCCTGAATTCCTAATATTTGAAATCAAATTGAAGTGAAAATGCTCCCTAAAGTAACCGGAGTTGTAAATATTATCAGTTTTTTGGTCATTTCCGAGCTTTCCACTGTTAACCTCCGTGATTTAAAATGGCACGAAATGTATTAAGAACCTATTTCCTTTTATTTCAAGTGTTTCTTACCAGTTTTTAATCATTTCGGGAAACTATAATTGCATAATTCAAGAGTTTCACCACAATTAGAGGGAGTTCCTACAACTATATACTCGAATCGTCAGGATTGTAACTTTTCACACAGAAAACGCCAGAGAATTTCGGCCTCCAATTATAAACATAAACAGTATAGTCCTCACTTCCACTCTTTCTCCACAAACTTTGAGCTGTAAAAACCTTAGTTCCTAATATTTGAAAGCAAATTGAAGTGAAAACACTTCCTAACGTAGCAGGGGTTCTAAATATTATTAGTTTTCTGATCATTTGCGAGCTTTCCACTGGTAACCTCCATGAATGAAAATGGCAGGAAATGTAGTATGAATCTATTTCCTTTGATTTCAAGTGTTTCTTACAAGATTTTAATCATTTCTGGAAACTATAATTGTGTAATTGAGGAGTTTGACCACAATTCATGAGTGTTCCTACAACTATATACCTCAATCGTCAGGATTTTAGCGGATTCACACAGAAAAAGCCAGAGAAATTAGGCCTCCAATTGTAAACATAAACAGTTTAGTCCTTACTTACAGCCTTTCTAAATGAATTTTGAGCTGTATAACCGTGAATTCCTAATATTTGAAAGCAAATTGAATTGAAAACGCTCCCTAAAGTAACCGGAGTTGTAAATATTATCAGTTTTCTGGTCATTTCCAAGCTTTCCACTAGTAACCTCCATGAATGAAAATGGCAGAAAATGTAGTATGAATCTATTTCCTTTGATTTCAAGTGTTTCTTACAAGTTTTTAAACATTTCGGGAAACTATAATTGCGTATTTGAACAGTTTTACCACAATTAGGGAGAGTTCCTACAACTCTATTCTTGAATCGTCAGCATTGTAACTGATTCACACAGAAAACGCCAGAGAAATTAGGCCTCCAATTGTAAACATAAACAGTATAGTCATTACTTACAGTCTTTCTACACAAATTTTGAGCTGTATAACCCTGAATTCAGAATATTTGAAAGCAAATTCAAGTGAAAACGCTCACTATAGTAGCCAGAGTTGTAAATATTATCCGTTTTCTGGTCATTTCCGAGCTTTCCACTGGTAACCTCCGTGATTGAAAATGGCACGAAATGTATTAAGAACCTATTTCCTTTACTTCAAGTGTTTCTTCCAAGTTTTTAATTATTTCGGGAAACTATAATTGAGTATTTGAAGAGTTTTACCACAATTAGAGGGAGTTCCTACAACTATATACTCGAATCCTCAGGATTGTAACTTTTTACACAGAAAACGCCAGTGAATTTCGGCCTCCAATTATAAACATCAACAGTATAGTCCTCACTTACACTCTTTCTCCACAAATTTTGAGCTGTATAAACCTGAATTCCTAATATTTGAAAGCAAATTGAAGTGAAAACGCTCCCTATAGTAACCGGAGTTGTAAATATTATCAGTTTTCTGGTCAATACTGAACTTTCCACTGGTAACTTCCGTTAAAGGAAATGGCAGGAAATGTAGAGAGAACCTATTTCCTTTTATTTCAACTGTTTCTTACAAGTTTTTAATCATTTCTGGATACTATAATTGTGTATTTGAAGAGTTTGACCAGAATTAGAGAGTGTTCCTACAACTATATACTGGAATCGTCAGCATTTTAACTGATTCACACAGAAAACGCCAGAGAAATTAGGCCTCCAATTGTAAACATAAAAAGCATAGTCATTACTGACAGTCTTTCTACACAAATTTTGAGCTGTATAACTCTGAATTCCTAATATTTGAAAGCAAATTCAAGTGAAAACGCTCCCTATAGTAGCCAGAGTTCTAAATATTATCAGTTTTCTGCTCATTACTGAGCTTTCCACTGGTAACCTCCGTGATTAAAAATGGCAGGAAATGTATTAAGAACCTATTTACTTTTATGTCAAGTGTTCCTTACAAGTCTTTAATCATTTCCGGAAGTTATTATTACGGATTTGAAGAGTTTTACCACAATTAGAGGGAGTTCCTACACCTAAATACTCGAACCGTCAGCATTGTAACTTATTCACACAGAAAACGCCAGAGAATTTCGGCCTCCAATTATAAACCTAAACAGTATGGTCCTCACTTACACTCTTTCTCCACAAATTTTGAGCTGTGTAAACCTGAATTTCTAATATTTGAAATCAAATTGAATTGAAAACGCTCCCTAAATTACCCGGAGTTTTAAATATTAACAGTTTTCTGGTCATTTCCGAGCTTTCCACTGGTAAACTCTGTGTTTGAAAATGGCAGGAAATGTAGTAAGTACGTATTTCCTTTTATTTCAAGTGTTTCTTACAAGTTTTTAATCATTTCTGGAAACTATAATTGCGTATTTGAAGAGTTTGACCAGAATTAGAGAGTGTTCCTACAACTATATACTGGAATCGTCAGCATTTTAACTGATTCACACAGAAAACGCCAGAGAAATTAGGCCTCCAATTGTAAACATAAACAGTGTAGTCCTTACTTACAGTCTTTCTACACAAATTTTGAGCTGTATAACTCTGAATTCCTAATATTTGAAAGCAAATTCAAGTGAAAACGCTCCCTATAGTAGCCAGAGTTCTAAATATTATCAGTTTTCTGCTCATTACTGAGCTTTCCACTGGTAACCTCCGTGATTAAAAATGGCAGGAAATGTATTAAGAACCTATTTACTTTTATGTCAAGTGTTCCTTACAAGTCTTTAATCATTTCCGGAAGTTATTATTACGGATTTGAAGAGTTTTACCACAATTAGAGGGAGTTCCTACACCTATATACTCGAACCGTCAGCATTGTAACTTATTCACACAGAAAACGCCAGAGAATTTCGGCCTCCAATTATAAACCTAAACAGTATGGTCCTCACTTACACTCTTTCTCCACAAATTTTGAGCTGTGTAAACCTGAATTTCTAATATTTGAAATCAAATTGAATTGAAAACGCTCCCTAAATTACCCGGAGTTTTAAATATTAACAGTTTTCTGGTCATTTCTGAGCTTTCCACTGGTAAACTCTGTGTTTGAAAATGGCAGGAAATGTAGTAAGTACGTATTTCCTTTTATTTCAAGTGTTTCTTACGAGTTTTTAATCATTTCTGGAAACTATAATTGCGTATTTGAAGAGTTTGACCAGAATTAGAGAGTGTTCCTACAACTATATACTGGAATCGTCAGCATTTTAACTGATTCACACAGAAAACGCCAGAGAAATTAGGCCTCCAATTGTAAACATAAACAGTGTAGTCCTTACTTACAGTCTTTCTACACAAATTTTGAGCTGTATAACCCTGAATTCCTAATATTTGAAAGCAAATTGAACTGAAAACTCTCCCTAAAGTAACCGGAGTTTTAAATATTATCAGTTTTCTGTTCATTTCCAAGCTGTCCACTGGAAACCTCCATGAATGAAAATGGCAGGAAATGTAGTATGAATCTATTTCCTTTTATTTCAAGTGTTTCTTACAAGTTTTTAATCATTTCGGGAACCTATAATTGCATATTTCAAGAGTTTTACCACAATTAGAGGGAGTTCCTACAACTATATACTCGAATCCTCAGGATTGCAACTTTTCACACAGAAAACGCCAGTGAATTTCGGCCTCCAATTATAAACATAAACAGTATAGTCCACACTTACACTCTTTCTCCACAAATTTTGAGCTGTATAAACCTGAATTCCTAATATTTGAAAGCAAATTGAAGTGAAAACGCTCCCTAAAGTAACCGGAGTTGTAAATATTATCAGTTTTCTGGTCATTACCGAACTTTCCACTGGTAAGTTCCGTTAAAGGAAATGGAAGGAAATGTAGAAAGAACCTATTTCCTTTTATTTCAACTGTTTCTTACAAGTTTTTAATCATTTCTGGAAACTATAATTGTGTATTTGAAGAGTTTGACCAGAATTAGAGAGTGTTCCTACAACTATATACTCAAATCATCAGCATTCTAACTGATTCACACAGAAAACGCCAGAGAAATTAGGCCTCCAATTGTAAACATAAAAAGTATAGTCCTTACTTACAGTCTATCTACACAAATTTTGAGCTGTATAACCCTGAATTCCTAATATTTGAAAGCATATTCAAGTGAAAACGCTCCCTATAGTAGCCAGAGTTCTAAATATTATCAGTTTTCTGCTCATTTCTGAGTTTTCCCCTGGTAACCTCCGTGATTAAAAATGGCAGGAAATGTATTAAGAACCTATTTCCTTTTATGTCAAGTGTTTCTTACAAGTTTTTAATCATTTCCGGAAGTTATTATTGCGTATTTGAAGAGTTTTACCACAATTAGAGGGAGTTCCTACAACTATATACTCGAATTGTCAGGATCGTAACTTATTCACACAGAAAACGCCAGAGAATTTCGGCCTCCAATTATAAACATGAACAGAATAGTCCGCACTTACACTCTGTATCCACAAATTTTGAGCTGCATAACCCTGAATTCCTAATATTTGAAATCAAATTGAAGTGAAATCGCTTCCAAAAAGTAGCCGGAGTTGTAAATATTTTCAATTTTTTGGTCATTTCCGAGCTTTCCATAGTTAACCTCCGTGATTTAAAATGGCACGAAATGTATTAAGAACCTATTTCCTTTTATTTCAAGTGTTTCTTACCAGTTTTTAATCATTTCGGGAAACTATAATTGAGTATTTGAAGAGTTTTACCACAATTAGAGGGAGTTCCTACAACTATATACTCGAATCGTCAGGATTGTAACTTTTCACACAGAAAACTCCAGAGAATTTCGGCCTCCAATTATAAACATAAACAGTATAGTCCTCACTTACACTCTGTCTCCACAAATTTTGAGCTGTATAAACCTGAATTCCTAATATTTGAAAGCAAATTGAATTGAAAACGCTCCCTAAATTACCCGGAGTTTTAAATATTAACAGTTTTCTGGTCATTTCCGAGCTTTCCACTGGTAAACTCTGTGTTTGAAAATGGCAGGAAATGTAGTAAGTACGTATTTCCTTTTATTTCAAGTGTTTCTTACGAGTTTTTAATCATTTCTGGAAACTATAATTGCGTATTTGAAGAGTTTGACCAGAATTAGAGAGTGTTCCTACAACTATATACTGGAATCGTCAGCATTTTAACTGATTCACACAGAAAACGCCAGAGAAATTAGGCCTCCAATTGTAAACATAAACAGTGTAGTCCTTACTTACAGTCTTTCTACACAAATTTTGAGCTGTATAACCCTGAATTCCTAATATTTGAAAGCAAATTGAACTGAAAACTCTCCCTAAAGTAACCGGAGTTTTAAATATTATCAGTTTTCTGTTCATTTCCAAGCTGTCCACTGGAAACCTCCATGAATGAAAATGGCAGGAAATGTAGTATGAATCTATTTCCTTTTATTTCAAGTGTTTCTTACCAGTTTTTAATCATTTCGGGAAACTATAATTGCATATTTCAAGAGTTTCACCACAATTAGAGGGAGTTCCTACAACTATATACTCGAATCCTCAGGATTGCAACTTTTCACACAGAAAACGCCAGTGAATTTCGGCCTCCAATTATAAACATCAACAGTATAGTCCTCACTTACACTCTTTCTCCACAAATTTTGAGCTGTATAAACCTGAATTCCTAATATTTGAAAGCAAATTGAAGTGAAAACGCTCCCTAAAGTAACCGGAGTTGTAAATATTATCAGTTTTCTGGTCATTACCGAACTTTCCACTGGTAAGTTCCGTTAAAGGAAATGGAAGGAAATGTAGAAAGAACCTATTTCCTTTTATTTCAACTGTTTCTTACAAGTTTTTAATCATTTCTGGAAACTATAATTGTGTATTTGAAGAGTTTGACCAGAATTAGAGAGTGTTCCTACAACTATATACTCAAATCATCAGCATTCTAACTGATTCACACAGAAAACGCCAGAGAAATTAGGCCTCCAATTGTAAACATAAACAGTGTAGTCCTTACTTACAGTCTTTCTACACAAATTTTGAGCTGTATAACCCTGAATTCCTAATATTTGAAAGCAAATTGAAGTGAAAACGCTCCCTAAAGTAACCGGAGTTGTAAATATTATCAGTTTTCTGGTCATTACCCAACTTTACACTGGTAACCTCTGTTAATGGAAATTGCAGGAAATGTAGAAAGAACCTATTTCCTTTTCTTTCAACTGCTTCTTACAAGTTTTTAATCATTTCTGGAAACTATAATTGTGAATTTGAATAGTTCCTAATATTTGAAAGCAAATTCAACTGAAAACGCTCCCTAAAGTAGCTGGAGTTTTAAATATTATCAGTTTTCTTGTCATTTCCAAGCTTTCCGCTGGTAACCTCCATGAATGAAAGTGTTTCTTACAAGTTTTTAATCATTTTTGGAAACTCTAATTGCATATTTGAAGAGTTTTACCACGATTAGAGGGATTTCCTACAACTATATACTCGAATCATCAGCATTGTAACTTATTCACACAGAAAACGCCAGAGGATTTCAGGCTGCAATTATAAACATAAACAGTATAGTCCTCACTTACACTCTTTCTCCACAAATTTTGAGCTGTGTAAACCTGAATTCCTTATATTTGTAAGCAAATTGAAGTGAAAACGCTCCCTAAAGTAGCCGGAGTCGTAAATATTATCAGTTTTCTTGTCATTTCCGAGCTTTCCATTGGTAACCTCTGTGATTGAAAAGGGCAGGAAATGTAGTAAGAACCTATTTCCTTTTATTTCAAGTGTTTCTTACAAGTTTTTAATCATTTCGGGAAACTATAATTGAGTATTTGAAGAGTTTTACCACAATTAGAGGGAGTTCCTACAACTATATACTCGAATCGTCAGGATTGTAACTTTTCACACAGAAAACGCCAGAGAATTTCGGCCTCCAATTATAAACATAAACAGTATAGTCCTCACTTACACTCTGTCTCCACAAATTTTGAGCTGTATAAACCTGAATTCCTAATATTTGAAAGCAAATTGAAGTGAAAACGCTCCCTAAAGTATCCGGAGTTGTAAATATTAACAGTTTTCTGGTCATTACCAACTTTACACTGGTAACCTCTGTTTATGGAAATTGCAGGAAATGTAGAAAGAACCTATTTCCTTTTCTTTCAACTGTTTCTTACAAGTTTTTAATCATTTCCGGAAACTATAATTGTGTATTTGAATAGTTCCTAATATTTGAAAGCAAATTCAACTGAAAACGCTCCCTAAAGTAGCTGGAGTTTTAAATATTATCAGTTTTCTTGTCATTTCCAAGCTTTCCGCTGGTAACCTCCATGAATGAAAGTGTTTCTTACAAGTTTTTAATCATTTTTGCAAACTCTAATTGCGTATTTGAAGAGTTTTACCACGATTAGAGGGATTTCTTACAACTATATACTCGAATCATCAGCATTGTAACTTATTCACACAGAAAACGCCAGAGAATTTCAGGCTGCAATTATAAACATAAACAGTATAGTCCTCACTTACACTCTTTCTCCACAAATTTTGAGCTGTATAAACCTGAATTCCTAATATTTGTAAGCAAATTGAAGTGAAAACGCTCCCTAAAGTAGCCGGAGTTGTAAATATTATCAGTTTTCTGGTCATTTCCGATCTTTCCATTGGTAACCTCTGTGATTGAAAATGGCAGGAAATGTAGTAAGAACCTATTTCCTTTTATTTCAAGTGTTTCTTACAAGTTTTTAATTATTTCGGGAAACTATAATTCCGTATTTGAAGAATTTTACCACAATTAGAGAGATTTTCTGCAACTATATACTCAAATCGTAAACATTGTAACTTATTCACACAGAAAACGCCAGAGAATTTTGGCCTCCAATTATAAACATAAACAGTATAGTCCTCACTTACAGTCTTTCTACACAAATTTTGAGCTGTATAAACCTAGTTCCTAATATTTGAAAGCAAATTGAAGTGAAAACGCTCCCTAAATTACCCGGAGTTTTAAATATCAACAGTTTTCTGGTCATTTCCGAGCTTTCCACTGGTAAACTCTGTGTTTGAAAATGGCAGGAAATGTAGTAAGTACCTATTTCCTTTTATTTCAAGTGTTTCTTACGAGTTTTTAATCATTTCTGGAAACTATAATTGTGTATTTGAAGAGTTTGACCAGAATTAGAGAGTGTTCCTACAACTATATACTCAAATCATCAGCATTTTAACTGATTCACACAGAAAACGCCAGAGAAATTAGGCCTCCAATTGTAAACATAAAAAGTATAGTCCTTACTTACAATCTTTCTACACAAATTTTGAGCTGTATAACCCTGAATTCCTAATATTTGAAAGCATATTCAAGTGAAAACGCTCCCTATAGTATCCAGAGTTCTAAATATTATCAGTTTTCTGCTCATTTCTGAGTTTTCCCCTGGTAACCTCCGTGATTAAAAATGGCAGGAAATGTATTAAGAACCTATTTCCTTTTATTTCAAGTGTTTCTTACCAGTTTTTAATCATTTCGGGAAACTATAATTGAGTATTTGAAGAGTTTTACCACAATTAGAGGGAGTTCCTACAACTATATACTCGAATCGTCAGGATTGTAACTTTTCACACAGAAAACGCCAGAGAATTTCGGCCTCCAATTATAAACATAAACAGTATAGTCCTCACTTACACTCTGTCTCCACAAATTTTGAGCTGTATAAACCTGAATTCCTAATATTTGAAAGCAAATTGAAGTGAAAACGCTCCCTAAAGTAACCGGAGTTGTAAATATTATCAGTTTTCTGGTCATTACCCAACTTTACACTGGTAACCTCTGTTTATGGAAATTGCAGGATATGTAGAAAGAACCTATTTCCTTTTCTTTCAACTGTTTCTTACAAGTTTTTAATCATTTCTGGAAACTATAATTGTGTATTTGAATAGTTCCTAATATTTGAAAGCAAATTCAACTGAAAACGCTCCCTAAAGTAGCTGGAGTTTAAAATATTATCAGTTTTCTTGTCATTTCCAAGTTTTCCGCTGGTAACCTCCATGAATGAAAGTGTTTCTTACAAGTTTTTAATAATTTTTGGAAACTCTAATTGCATATTTGAAGAGTTTTACCACGATTAGAGGGATTTCCTACAACTATATACTCGAATCATCAGCATTGTAACTTATTCACACAGAAAACGCCAGAGAATTTCAGGCTGCAATTATAAACATAAACAGTATAGTCCTCACTTACACTCTTTCTCCACAAATTTTGAGCTGTGTAAACCTGAATTCCTAATATTTGTAAGCAAATTGAAGTGAAAACGCTCCCTAAAGTAGCCGGAGTTGTAAATATTATCAGTTTTCTGGTCATTTCCGATCTTTCCATTGGTAACCTCTACGATTCAAAAGGGCAGGAAATGTAGTAAGAACCTATTTCCTTTTATTTCAAGTGTTTCTTACAAGTTTTTAATCATTTCCGGAAACTATAATTGAGTATTTGAAGAGTTTTACCACAATTAGAGGGAGTTCCTACAACTATATACTCGAATCATCAGGATTGTAACTTTTCACACAGAAAACACCAGTGAATTTCGGCCTCCAATTTTAAACATAAACAGTATGGTCCTCACTTACACTCTTTCTCCACAAATTTTGAGCTGTATAAACCTGAATTCCTAATATTTGAAAGCAAATTGAAGTGAAAACACTCCCTAAAGTAACCGGAGTTATAAATATTATCAGTTTTCTGGTCATTACCGAACTTTCCACTGGTAAGTTCCGTTAAAGGAAATCGCAGGAAATGTAGAAAGAACTTATTTCCTTTTATTTCAACTGTTTCTTACAAGTTTTTAATCATTTCTGGAAACTATAATTGTGTATTTGAAGAGTTTGACCAGAATTAGAGAGTGTTCCTACAACTATATACTCAAATCATCAGCATTTTAACTGATTCACACAGAAAACGCCAGAGAAATTAGGCCTCCAATTGTAAACATAAAAAGTATAGTCCTTACTTACAGTCTTTCTACACAAATTTTGAGCTGTATAACTCTGAATTCCTAATATTTGAAAGCATATTCAAGTGAAAACGCTCCCTATAGTAACCAGAGTTCTAAATATTATCTGTTTTCTGCTCATTTCTGAGTTTTCCCCTGGTAACCTACGTGATTAAAAATGGCAGGAAATGTATTAAGAACCTATTTCCTTTTATGTCAAGTGTTTCTTACACGTTTTTAATCACTTCCGGAAGTTATTATTGCGTATTTGAAGAGTTTTACCACAATTAGAGGGAGTTCCTACAACTATATACTCGAACCGTCAGCATTGTAACTTATTCACACAGAAAACGCCAGAAAATTTCGGCCTCCAATTATAAACATAAAGAGTATAGTCCTCACTTACACTCTGTCTCCACAAATTTTGAGCTGTGTAAACCTGAATTCCTAATATTTGAAATCAAATTGAAGTGAAAACGCTCCCTAAAGTAACCGGAGTTGTAAATATTATCAGTTTTCTGGTCATTTCCGAGCTACCCCCTGGTAACCTCCATGATTGAAAATGGCACGAAATGTATTAAGAACCTATTTCCTTTTATTTCAAGTGTTTCTTACAAGTTTTTAACCATTTCGGGAAACTATAATTGCGTATTTGAAGAGTTTGACCATAATTAGAGAGTGTTCCTACAACTATATACTGGAATCGTCAGCATTTTAACTGATTCACACAGAAAACGCCAGAGAAATTAGGCTTCCAATTGTAAACATAAACAGTGTAGTCCTTACTTACAGTCTTTGTACACAAATTTTGAGCTCTATAAACCTGAATTCCTAATATTTGAAAGCAAATTGAACTGAAAACGCTCCCTAAAGTAACCGGAGTTGTAAATATTATCAGTTTTCTGTTCATTTCCAAGCTGTCCACTGGAAACCTCCATGAATGAAAATGGCAGGAAATGTAGTATGAATTTATTTCCTTTTATTTCAAGTGTTTCTTACAAGTTTTTAGTCATTTCGGGAAACTATAATTGCATATTTCTAGAGTTTCACCACAATTAGAGGGAGTTCCTACAACTATATACTCGAATCCTCAGGATTGTAACTTTTCACACAGGAAACGCCAGTGAATTTCGGCCTCCAATTATAAACATCAACAGTATAGTCCTCACTTACACTCTTTCTCCACAAATTTTGAGCTGTATAAACGTGAATTCCTAATATTTGAAAGCAAATTGAAGTGAAAACGCTCCCTAAAGTAACCGGAGTTGTAAATATTATCAGTTTTTTGGTCATTACCGAACTTTCCACTGGTAAGTTCCGTTAAAGGAAATGGAAGGAAATGTAGAAAGAACCTATTTCCTTTTATTTCAACTGTTTCTTACAAGTTTTTAATCATTTCTGGAAACTATAATTGTGTATTTGAAGAGTTTGACCAGAATTAGAGAGTGTTCCTACAACTATATACTCAAATCATCAGCATTTTAACTGATTCACACAGAAAACGCCAGAGAAATTAGGCCTCCAATTGGAAACATAAAAAGTATAGTCCTTACTTACAGTCTTTCTACACAAATTTTGAGCTGTATAACCCTGAATTCCTAATATTTGAAAGCATATTCAAGTGAAAACGCTCCCTATAGTAGCCAGAGTTCTAAATATTATCAGTTTTCTGCTCATTTCTGAGTTTTCCCCTGGTAACCTCCGTGATTAAAAATGGCAGGAAATGTATTAAGAACCTATTTCCTTTTATGTCAAGTGTTTCTTACAAGTTTTTAATCATTTCCGGAAGTTATTATTGCGTATTTGAAGAGTTTTACCACAATTAGAGGGAGTTCCTACAACTATATACTCGAATTGTCAGGATCGTAACTTATTCACACAGAAAACGCCAGAGAATTTCGGCCTCCAATTATAAACATGAACAGAATAGTCCGCACTTACACTCTGTATCCACAAATTTTGAGCTGCATAACCCTGAATTCCTAATATTTGAAATCAAATTGAAGTGAAAACTCTCCTTAAAGTAACCGGAGTTGTAAATATTATCAGTTTTTTGGTCATTTCTGAGCTTTCCACTGTTAACCTCCGTGATTTAAAATGGCACGAAATGTATTAAGAACCTATTTCCTTTTATTTCAAGTGTTTCTTACAAGTTTTTAATCATTTCGGGAAACTATAATTGAGTATTTGAAGAGTTTTACCACAATTAGAGGGAGTTCCTACAACTATATACTCGAATCGTCAGGATTGTAACTTTTCACACAGAAAACGCCAGAGAATTTCGGCCTCCAATTATAAACATAAACAGTATAGTCCTCACTTACACTCTGTCTCCACAAATTTTGAGCTGTATAAACCTGAATTCCTAATATTTGAAAGCAAATTGAAGTGAAAACGCTCCCTAAAGTAACCGGAGTTGTAAATATTATCAGTTTTCTGGTCATTACCGAACTTTACACTGGTAACCTCTGTTTATGGAAATTGCAGGAAATGTAGAAAGAACCTATTTCCTTTTCTTTCAACTGTTTCTTACAAGTTTTTAATCATTTCTGGAAACTATAATTGTGTATTTGAATAGTTCCTAATATTTGAAAGCAAATTCAACTGAAAGCGCTCCCTAAAGTAGCTGGAGTTTTAAATATTATCAGTTTTCTTGTCATTTCCAAGCTTTCCGCTGGTAACCTCCATGAATGAAAGTGTTTCTTACAAGTTTTTAATCATTTTTGGAAACTCTAATTGCGTATTTGAAGAGTTTTACCACGATTAGAGGGATTTCCTACAACTATATACTCGAATCATCAGCATTGTAACTTATTCACACAGAAAACGCCAGAGAATTTCAGGCTGCAATTATAAACATAAACAGTATAGTCCTCACTTACACTCTTTCTCCACAAATTTTGAGCTGTGTAAACCTGAATTCCGAATATTTGTAAGCAAATTGAAGTGAAAACGCTCCCTAAAGTAGCCGGAGTTGTAAATATTATCAGGTTTCTGGTCATTTCCAAGCTGTCCACTGGAAACCTCCATGAATGAAAATGGCAGGAAATGTAGTATGAATCTATTTCCTTTTATTTCAAGTGTTTCTTACAAGTTTTTAATCATTTCGGGAAACTATAATTGCATAATTCAAGAGTTTCACCACAATTAGAGGGAGTTCCTACAACTATATACTCGAATCCTCAGGATTGTAACTTTTCACACAGAAAACGCCAGTGAATTTCGGCCTCCAATTTTAAACATAAACAGTATAGTCCTCACTTACACTCTTTCTCCACAAATTTTGAGCTGTATAAACCTGAATTCCTAATATTTGAAAGCAAATTGAAGTGAAAACACTCCCTAAAGTAACCGGAGTTATAAATATTATCAGTTTTCTGTTCATTACCGAACTTTCCACTGGTAAGTTCCGTTAAAGGAAATGGCAGGAAATGTAGAAAGGACTTATTTCCCTTTATTTCAACTGTTTCTTACAAGTTTTTAATCATTTCTGGAAACTATAATTGTGTATTTGAAGAGTTTGACCAGAATTAGAGAGTGTTCCTACAACTATATACTCAAATCATCAGCATTTTAACTGATTCACACAGAAAACGCCAGAGAAATTAGGCCTCCAATTGTAAACAAAAAAAGTATAGTCCTTACTTACAGTCTTTCTACACAAATTTTGAGCTGTATAACTCTGAATTCCTAATATTTGAAAGCATATTCAAGTGAAAACGCTCCCTATAGTAACCAGAGTTCTAAATATTATCTGTTTTCTGCTCATTTCTGAGTTTTCCCCTGGTAACCTACGTGATTAAAAATGGCAGGAAATGTATTAAGAACCTATTTCCTTTTATGTCAAGTGTTTCTTACACGTTTTTAATCATTTCCGGAAGTTATTATTGCGTATTTGAAGACTTTTACCACAATTAGAGGGAGTTCCTACAACTATATACTCGAACCGTCAGCACTGTAACTTATTCACACAGAAAACGCCAGAAAATTTCGGCCTCCAATTATAAACATAAACAGTATAGTCCTCACTTACACTCTGTCTCCACAAATTTTGAGCTGTGTAAACCTGAATTCCTAATATTTGAAATCAAATTGAAGTAAAAACGCTCCCTAAAGTAACCGGAGTTGTAAATATTATCAGTTTTCTGGTCATTTCTGAGCTTCCCACTGGTAACCTCCATGATTGAAAATGGCACGAAATGTATTAAGAACCTATTTCCTTTTATTTCAAGTGTTTCTTACAAGTTTTTAACCATTTCGGGAAACTATAATTGCGTATTTGAAGAATTTTACCACAATTAGAGAGATTTTCTGCAACTATATACTCGAATCGTAAACATTGTAACTTATTCACACAGAAAACGCCAGAGAATTTTGGCCTCCAATTATAAACATAAACAGTATAGTCCTCACTTACAGTCTTTCTACACAAATTTTGAGCTGTATAAACCTAGTTCCTAATATTTGAAAGCAAATTGAAGTGAAAACGCTCCCTAAATTACCCAGAGTTTTAAATAATAACAGTTTTCTGGTCATTTCCGAGCTTTCCACTGGTAAACTCTGTGTTTGAAAATGGCAGGAAATGTAGTAAGTACCTATTTCCTTTTATTTCAAGTGTTTCTTACGAGTTTTTAATCATTTCTGGAAACTATAATTGCGTATTTGAAGAATTTGACCAGAATTAGAGAGTGTTCCTACAACTATATACTGGAATCATCAGCATTTTAACTGATTCACACAGAAAACGCCAGAGAAATTAGGCTTCCAATTGTAAACATAAACAGTGTAGTCCTTACTTACAGTCTTTGTACACAAATTTTGAGCTCTATAAACCTGAATTCCTAATATTTGAAAGCAAATTGAACTGAAAACGCTCCCTAAAGTAACCGGAGTTGTAAATATTATCAGTTTTCTGTTCATTTCCAAGCTGTCCACTGGAAACCTCCATGAATGAAAATGGCAGGAAATGTAGTATGAATTTATTTCCTTTTATTTCAAGTGTTTCTTACAAGTGTTTAGTCATTTCGGGAAACTATAATTGCATAATTCAAGAGTTTCACCACAATTAGAGGGAGTTCCTACAACTATATACTCGAATCCTCAGGATTGTAACTTTTCACACAGAAAACGCCAGTGAATTTCGGCCTCCAATTTTAAACATCAACAGTATAGTCCTCACTTACACTCTTTCTCCACAAATTTTGAGCTGTATAAACCTGAATTCCTAATATTTGAAAGCAAATTGAAGTGAAAACACTCCCTAAAGTAACCGGAGTTATAAATATTATCAGTTTTCTGGTCATTACCGAACTTTCCACTGGTAAGTTCCGTTAAAGGAAATGGCAGGAAATGTAGAAAGGACTTATTTCCCTTTATTTCAACTGTTTCTTACAAGTTTTTAATCATTTCTGGAAACTATAATTGTGTATTTGAAGAGTTTGACCAGAATTAGAGAGTGTTCCTACAACTATATACTCAAATCATCAGCATTTTAACTGATTCACACAGAAAACGCCAGAGAAATTAGGCCTCCAATTGTAAACATAAAAAGTATAGTCCTTACTTACAGTCTTTCTACACAAATTTTGAGCTGTATCACTCTGAATTCCTAATATTTGAAAGCATATTCAAGTGAAAACTCTCCCTATAGTAACCAGAGTTCTAAATATTATCAGTTTTCTGCTCATTTCTGAGTTTTCCCCTGGTAACCTACGTGATTAAAAATGGCAGGAAATGTATTAAGAACCTATTTCCTTTTATGTCAAGTGTTTCTTACAAGTTTTTAATCATTTCCGGAAGTTATTATTGCGTATTTGAAGAGTTTTACCACAATTAGAGGGAGTTCCTACAACTATATACTCGAACCGTCAGCATTGTAACTTATTCACACAGAAAACGCCAGAAAATTTCGGCCTCCAATTATAAACATAAACAGTATCGTCCTCACTTACACTCTGTCTCCACAAATTTTGAGCTGTGTAAACCTGAATTCCTGATATTTGAAAGCAAATTGAAGTGAAAACGCTCCCTAAAGTACCCGGAGTTTTAAATATTATCAGTTTTCTGGTCATTTCCGAGCTTTCCACTGGTAACCTCCATGAATGAAAATGGCAGGAAATGTAGTATGAATCTATTTCCTTTTATTTCAAGTGTTTCTTACAAGTTTTTAATCATTTTGGGAAACTATAATTGCGTAATTGAAAAGTTTTACCACAATTAGAGAGAGTTTCTACAACTATATACTCGAATTGTCAGCATTGTAACTTATTCACACAGAAAACGCCAGAGAATTTCGGCCTCCAATTATAAACATAAACAGTATAGTCCTCACTTACACTCTGTCTCCACAAATTTTGAGCTGTATAAAACTGACTTCCTATTATTTGAAATCAAATTGAAGTGAAAACGCTCCCTAAAGTAACCGGAGTTGTAAATATTATCAGTTTTCTGGTCATTACCCAACTTTACACTGGTAACCTCTGTTAATGGAAATTGCAGGAAATGTAGAAAGAACCTATTTCCTTTTCTTTCAACTGTTTTTTACAAGTTTTTAATCATTTCTGGAAACTATAATTGTGTATTTGATTAGTTCCTAATATTTGAAAGCAAATTCAACTGAAAATGCTCCCTAAAGTAGCCGGAGTTTTAAATATTATCAGTTTTCTGTTCATTTCCAAGCATTCCACTGGTAACCTCCATGAATGAAAGTGTTTCTGACAAGTTTTTAATCAATTCTGGAAAGTATAATTACGTATTTAAAGAGTTTTACCACAATTAGAGATATTTCCTACAACTGTATACTCGAATCATCAGCATTGTAACTTATTCACACAGAAAACGCCAGAGAATTTCGGCCTCCAATTATAAACATAAACAGTGTAGTCCTCACTTACAGTCTTTCTCCACAAATTTTGAGCTGTAAAAACCTTAATTCCTAATATTTGAAAGCAAATTGAAGTGAAAACACTTCCTAACGTAGCAGGGGTTCTAAATATTATTAGTTTTCTGATCATTTGCGAGCTTTCCACTGGTAACCTCCATGAATGAAAATGGCAGGAAATGTAGTATGAATCTATTTCCTTTTATTTCAAGTGTTTCTTACAAGATTTTAATCATTTCTGGAAACTATAATTGTGTAATTGAAGAGTTTGACCACAATTCATGAGTGTTCCTACAACTATATACCTCAATCGTCAGGATTTTAGCGGATTCACACAGAAAAAGCCAGAGAAATTAGGCCTCCAATTGTAAACATAAACAGTTTAGTCCTTACTTACAGTCTTTCTAAACGAATTTTGAGCTGTATAACCGTGAATTCCTAATATTTGAAAGCAAATTGAATTGAAAACGCTCCCTAAAGTAACCGGAGTTGTAAATATTATCAGTTTTCTGGTCATTTCCAAGCTTTCCACTAGTAACCTCCATGAATGAAAATGGCAGAAAATGTAGTATGAATCTATTTCCTTTGATTTCAAGTGTTTCTTACAAGTTTTTAAACATTTCGGGAAACTATAATTGCGTATTTGAACAGTTTTACCACAATTAGGGAGAGTTCCTACAACTCTATACTTGAATCGTCAGCATTGTAACTGATTCACACAGAAAACGCCAGAGAAATTAGGCCTCCAATTGTAAACATAAACAGTATAGTCATTACTTACAGTCTTTCTACACAAATTTTGAGCTGTGTAACCCTGAATTCAGAATATTTGAAAGCAAATTCAAGTGAAAACGCTCACTATAGTAGCCAGAGTTGTAAATATTATCAGTTTTCTGGACATTTCCGAGCTTTCCACTGGTAACCTCCGTGATTGAAAATGGCACGAAATGTATTAAGAACCTATTTCCTTTACTTCAAGTGTTTCTTCCAAGTTTTTAATCATTTCGGGAAACTATAATTGAGTATTTGAAGAGTTTTACCACAATTAGAGGGAGTTCCTACAACTATATACTCGAATCCTCAGGATTGTAACTTTTTACACAGAAAACGCCAGTGAATTTCGGCCTCCAATTATAAACATCAACAGTATAGTCCTCACTTACACTCTTTCTCCACAAATTTTGAGCTGTATAAACCTGAATTCCTAATATTTGAAAGCAAATTGAAGTGAAAACGCTCCCTAAAGTAACCGGAGTTGTAAATATTATCAGTTTTCTGGTCATTACTGAACTTTCCACTGGTAACTTCCGTTAAAGGAAATGGCAGGAAATGTAGAGAGAACCTATTTCCTTTTATTTCAACTGTTTCTTACAAGCTTTTAATCATTTCTGGATACTATAATTGTGTATTTGAAGAGTTTGACCAGAATTAGAGAGTGTTCCTACAACTATATACTGGAATCGTCAGCATTTTAACTGATTCACACAGAAAACGCCAGAGAAATTAGGCCTCCAATTGTAAACATAAAAAGTATAGTCCTTACTTACAGTCTTTCTACACAAATTTTGAGCTGTATCACTCTGAATTCCTAATATTTGAAAGCATAATCAAGTGAAAACTCTCCCTATAGTAACCAGAGTTCTAAATATTATCAGTTTTCTGCTCATTTCTGAGTTTTCCCCTGGTAACCTACGTGATTAAAAATGGCAGGAAATGTATTAAGAACCTATTTCCTTTTATGTCAAGTGTTTCTTACAAGTTTTTAATCATTTCCGGAAGTTATTATTGCGTATTTGAAGAGTTTTACCACAATTAGAGGGAGTTCCTACAACTATATACTCGAACCGTCAGCATTGTAACTTATTCACACAGAAAACGCCAGAAAATTTCGGCCTCCAATTATAAACATAAACAGTATAGTCCTCACTTACACTCTGTCTCCACAAATTTTGAGCTGTGTAAACCTGAATTCCTGATATTTGAAAGCAAATTGAAGTGAAAACGCTCCCTAAAGTACCCGGAGTTTTAAATATTATCAGTTTTCTGGTCATTTCCGAGCTTTCCACTGGTAACCTCCATGAATGAAAATGGCAGGAAATGTAGTATGAATCTATTTCCTTTTATTTCAAGTGTTTCTTACAAGTTTTTAATCATTTTGGGAAACTATAATTGCGTATTTGAAAAGTTTTACCACAATTAGAGAGAGTTTCTACAACTATATACTCGAATTGTCAGCATTGTAACTTATTCACACAGAAAATGCCAGAGAATTTCGGCCTCCAATTATAAACATGAACAGAATAGTCTGCACTTACACACTGTATCCACAAATTTTGAGCTGCATAACCCTGAATTCCTAATATTTGAAATCAAATTGAAGTGAAAACGCTCCCTAAAGTAACCGGAGTTGTAAATATTATCAGTTTTTTGGTCATTTCCGAGCTTTCCACTGTTAACCTCCGTGATTTAAAATGGCACGAAATGTATTAAGAACCTATTTCCTTTTATTTTAAGTGTTTCTTACAAGTTTTTAATCATTTCGGGAAACTATAATTGAGTATTTGAAGAGTTTTACCACAATTAGAGGGAGTTCCTACAACTATATACTCGAATCGTCAGGATTGTAACTTTTCACACAGAAAACGCCAGAGAATTTCGGCCTCCAATTATAAACATAAACAGTATATTCCTCACTTACACTCTGTCTCCACAAATTTTGAGCTGTATAAAACTGACTTCCTAATATTTGAAATCAAATTGTAGTGAAAACGCTCCCTAAAGTAACCGGAGTTGTAAATATTATCAGTTTTCTGGTCATTACCCAACTTTACACTGGTAACCTCTGTTAATGGAAACTGCAGGAAATGTAGAAAGAACCTATTACCTTTTCTTTCAACTGTTTCTTACAAGTTTTTAATCATTTCTGGAAACTATAATTGTGTATTTAAATAGTTCCTAATATTTGAAAGCAAATTCAACTGAAAATGCTCCCTAAAGTAGCCGGAGTTTTAAATATTATCAGTTTTCTGTTCATTTCCAAGCATTCCACTGGTAACCTCCATGAATGAAAGTGTTTCTGACAAGTTTTTAATCAATTCTGGAAAGTATAATTACGTATTTAAAGAGTTTTACCACAATTAGAGATATTTCCTACAACTGTATACTCGAATCATCAGCATTGTAACTTATTCACACAGAAAACGCCAGAGAATTTCGGCCTCCAATTATAAACATAAACAGTGTAGTCCTCACTTACAGTCTTTCTCCACAAATTTTGAGCTGTAAAAACCTTTATTCCTAATATTTGAAAGCAAATTGAAGTGAAAACACTTCCTAACGTAGCAGGGGTTCTAAATATTATTAGTTTTCTGATCATTTGCGAGCTTTCCACTGGTAACCTCCATGAATGAAAATGGCAGGAAATGTAGTATGAATCTATTTCCTTTTATTTCAAGTGTTTCTTACAAGATTTTAATCATTTCTGGAAACTATAATTGTGTAATTGAAGAGTTTGACCACAATTCATGAGTGTTCCTACAACTATATACCTCAATCGTCAGGATTTTAGCGGATTCACACAGAAAAAGCCAGAGAAATTAGGCCTCCAATTGTAAACATAAACAGTTTAGTCCTTACTTACAGTCTTTCTAAAGGAATTTTGAGCTGTATAACCGTGAATTCCTAATATTTGAAAGCAAATTGAATTGAAAACGCTCCCTAAAGTAACCGGAGTTGTAAATATTATCAGTTTTCTGGTCATTTCCAAGCTTTCCACTAGTAACCTCCATGAATGAAAATGGCAGAAAATGTAGTATGAATCTATTTCCTTTGATTTCAAGTGTTTCTTACAAGTTTTTAAACATTTCGGGAAACTATAATTGCGTATTTGAACAGTTTTACCACAATTAGGGAGAGTTCCTACAACTCTATACTTGAATCGTCAGCATTGTAACTGATTCACACAGAAAACGCCAGAGAAATTAGGCCTCCAATTGTAAACATAAACAGTATAGTCATTACTTACAGTCTTTCTACACAAATTTTGAGCTGTGTAACCCTGAATTCAGAATATTTGAAAGCAAATTCAAGTGAAAACGCTCACTATAGTAGCCACAGTTGTAAATATTATCAGTTTTCTGGTCATTTCCGAGCTTTCCACTGGTAACCTCCGTGATTGAAAATGGCACGAAATGTATTAAGAACCTATTTCCTTTACTTCAAGTGTTTCTTCCAAGTTTTTAATCATTTCGGGAAACTATAATTGAGTATTTGAAGAGTTTTACCACAATTAGAGGGAGTTCCTACAACTATATACTCGAATCCTCAGGATTGTAACTTTTTACACAGAAAACGCCAGTGAATTTCGGCCTCCAATTATAAACATCAACAGTATAGTCCTCACTTACACTCTTTCTCCACAAATTTTGAGCTGTATAAACCTGAATTCCTAATATTTGAAAGCAAATTGAAGTGAAAACGCTCCCTAAAGTAACCGGAGTTGTAAATATTATCAGTTTTCTGGTCATTACTGAACTTTCCACTGGTAACTTCCGTTAAAGGAAATGGCAGGAAATGTAGAGAGAACCTATTTCCTTTTATTTCAACTGTTTCTTACAAGCTTTTAATCATTTCTGGATACTATAATTGTGTATTTGAAGAGTTTGACCAGAATTAGAGAGTGTTCCTACAACTATATACTGGAATCGTCAGCATTTTAACTGATTCACACAGAAAACGCCAGAGAAATTAGGCCTCCAATTGTAAACATAAAAAGTATAGTCCTTACTTACAGTCTTTCTACACAAATTTTGAGCTGTATCACTCTGAATTCCTAATATTTGAAAGCATATTCAAGTGAAAACTCTCCCTATAGTAACCAGAGTTCTAAATATTATCAGTTTTCTGCTCATTTCTGAGTTTTCCCCTGGTAACCTACGTGATTAAAAATGGCAGGAAATGTAGTATGAGCGTGTTTCCTTTTATTTCAAGTGTATCTTACAAGTTTTTAATCATTTCTGGAAACTATAATTGCGTATTTGAAGAGTTTGACCAGAATTAGAGAGTGTTCCTACAACTATATGCTGGAATCGTCAGCATTTTAACTGATTCACATAGAAAACGCCAGAGAAATAGGCCTCCAATAGTAAACATAAACAGAATAGTCCTCACTTACACTCTTTCTCCACAAATTTTGAGCTGCATAACCCTGAATTCCTAATATTTGAAATCAAATTGAAGTGAAAACGCTCCCTAAAGTAACCGGAGTTGTAAATATTATCAGTTTTTTGGTCATTTCCGAGCTTTCCACTGTTAACCTCCGTGATTTAAAATGGCACGAAATGTATTAAGAGCCTATTTCCTTTTATTTCAAGTGTTTCTTACAAGTTTTTAATCATTTCGGGAAACTATAATTGAGTATTTGAAGAGTTTTACCACAATTAGAGGGAGTTCCTACAACTATATACTCGAATCGTCAGGATTGTAACTTTTCACACAGAAAACGCCAGAGAATTTCGGCCTCCAATTATAAACATAAACAGTATAGTCCTCACTTACACTCTGTCTCCACAAATTTTGAGCTGTATAAACCTGAATTCCTAATATTTGAAAGCAAATTGATGTGAAAACACTCCCTAAAGTAACCGGAGTTGTAAATATTATCAGTTTTCTGGTCATTACCCAACTTTACACTGGTAACCTCTGTTAATGGAAATTGCAGGAAATGTAGAAAGAACCTATTTCCTTTTCTTTCAACTGTTTCTTACAAGTTTTTAATCATTTCTGGAAACTATAATTGTGTATTTGAATAGTTCCTAATATTTGAAAACAAATTCAACTGAAAATGCTCCCTAAAGTAGCCGGAGTTTTAAATATTATCAGTTTTCTGTTCATTTCCAAGCATTCCACTGGTAACCTCCATGAATGAAAGTGTTTCTTACAAGTTTTTAATCAATTCTGGAAAGTATAATTGCGTATTTAAAGAGTTTTACCACAATTAGAAATATTTCCTACAACTGTATACTCGAATCATCAGCATTGTAACTTATTCACACAGAAAACGCCAGAGAAATTAGGCCTCCAATTATAAACATAAACAGTGTAGTCCTCACTTACAGTCTTTCTCCACAAATTTTGAGCTGTAAAAACCTTTATTCCTAATATTTGAAAGCAAATTGAAGTGAAAACACTTCCTAACGTAGCAGGGGTTCTAAATATTATTAGTTTTCTGATCATTTGCGAGCTTTCCACTGGTAACCTCCATGAATGAAAATGGCAGGAAATGTAGTATGAATCTATTTCCTTTGATTTCAAGTGTTTCTTACAAGATTTTAATCATTTCTGGAAACTATAATTGTGTAATTGAAGAGTTTGACCACAATTCATGAGTGTTCCTACAACTATATACCTCAATCGTCAGGATTTTAGCGGATTCACACAGAAAAAGCCAGAGAAATTAGGCCTCCAATTGTAAACATAAACAGTTTAGTCATTACTTACAGTCTTTCTACACAAATTTTGAGCTGTGTAACCCTGAATTCAGAATATTTGAAAGCAAATTCAAGTGAAAACGCTCACTATAGTAGCCAGAGTTGTAAATATTATCAGTTTTCTGGTCATTTCCGAGCTTTCCACTGGTAACCTCCGTGATTGAAAATGGCACGAAATGTATTAAGAACCTATTTCCTTTACTTCAAGTGTTTCTTCCAAGTTTTTAATCATTTCGGGAAACTATAATTGAGTATTTGAAGAGTTTTACCACAATTAGAGGGAGTTCCTACAACTATATACTCGAATCCTCAGGATTGTAACTTTTTACACAGAAAACGCCAGTGAATTTCGGCCTCCAATTATAAACATCAACAGTATAGTCCTCACTTACACTCTTTCTCCACAAATTTTGAGCTGTATAAACCTGAATTCCTAATATTTGAAAGCAAATTGAAGTGAAAACGCTCCCTAAAGTAACCGGAGTTGTAAATATTATCAGTTTTCTGGTCATTACTGAACTTTCCACTGGTAACTTCCGTTAAAGGAAATGGCAGGAAATGTAGAGAGAACCTATTTCCTTTTATTTCAACTGTTTCTTACAAGTTTTTAATCATTTCTGGATACTATAATTGTGTATTTGAAGAGTTTGACCAGAATTAGAGAGTGTTCCTACAACTATATACTGGAATCGTCAGCATTTTAACTGATTCACACAGAAAACGCCAGAGAAATTAGGCCTCCAATTGTAAACATAAAAAGTATAGTCATTACTTACAGTCTTTCTACACAAATTTTGAGCTGTATAACTCTGAATTCCTAATATTTGAAAGCAAATTCAAGTGAAAACGCTCCCTATAGTAGCCAGAGTTCTAAATATTATCAGTTTTCTGCTCATTACTGAGCTTTCCACTGGTAACCTCCGTGATTAAAAATGGCAGGAAATGTATTAAGAACCTATTTCCTTTTATGTCAAGTGTTCCTTACAAGTCTTTAATCATTTCCGGAAGTTATTATTACGTATTTGAAGAGTTTTACCACAATTAGAGGGAGTTCCTACAACTATATACTCTAACCGTCAGCATTGTAACTTATTCACACAGAAAACGCCAGAGAATTTCGGCCTCCAATTATAAACCTAAACAGTATGGTCCTCACATACACTCTTTCTCCACAAATTTTGAGGTGTGTAAACCTGAATTCCTAATATTTGAAGGCAAATTGAATTGAAAACGCTCCCTAAAGTAACCGGAGTTGTAAATATTATCAGTTTTCTGGTCATTTCGGAGGTTTCCACTGATAACCTCTGTGATTGAAAATGGCAGGAAATGTAGTATGAGCGTGTTTCCTTTTATTTCAAGTGTGTCTTACAAGTTTTTAATCATTTCTGGAAACTATAATTGCGTATTTGAAGAGTTTGACCAGAATTAGAGAGTGTTCCTACAACTATATGCTGGAATCGTCAGCATTTTAACTGATTCACATAGAAAACGCCAGAGAAATAGGCCTCCAATAGTAAACATAAACAGAATAGTCCTCACTTACACTCTTTCTCCACAAATTTTGAGCTGTGTAAACCTGAATTCCTAATATTTGAAATCAAATTGAATTGAAAACGCTCCCTAAAGTAACCGGAGTTGTAAATATTATCAGTTTTTTGGTCATTTCCGAGCTTTCCACTGTTAACCTCCGTGATTGAAAATGGCACGAAATGTATTAAGAACCTATTTCCTTTTATTTCAAGTGTTTCTTACCAGGTTTTAATCATTTCGGGAAACTATAATTGAGTATTTGAAGAGTTTTACCACAATTGGAGGGAGTTCCTACAACTATATACTCGAATCGTCAGGATTGTAACTTTTCACACAGAAAACGCCAGAGAATTTCGGCCTCCAATTATAAACATAAACAGTATAGTCCTCACTTACACTCTGTCTCCACAAATTTTGAGCTGTATAAACCTGACTTCCTAATATTTGTAAGCAAATTGAAGTGAAAACGCTCCCTAAAGTAGCCGGAGTTGTAAATATTATCAGTTTTCTGGTCATTTCCGAACTTTCCATTGGTAACCTCTGTGATTGAAAATGGCAGGAAATGTAGTAAGAACCTATTTCCTTTTATTTCAAGTGTTTCTTACAAGTTTTTAATTATTTCGGGAAACTATAATTGCGTATTTGAAGAATTTTACCACAATTAGAGAGATTTTCTGCAACTATATACTCGAATTGTAAACATTGTAACTTATTCACACAGAAAACGCCAGAGAATTTCGGCCTCCAATTATAAACCTAAACAGTATGGTCCTCACTTACACTCTTTCTCCACAAATTTTGAGCTGTGTAAACCTGAATTCCTAATATTTGAAGGCAAATTGAATTGAAAACGCTCCCTAAAGTAACCGGAGTTGTAAATATTATCAGTTTTCTGGTCATTTCGGAGGTTTCCACTGATAACCTCTGTGATTGAAAATGGCAGGAAATGTAGTATGAGCGTGTTTCCTTTTATTTCAAGTGTATCTTACAAGTTTTTAATCATTTCTGGAAACTATAATTGCGTATTTGAAGAGTTTGACCAGAATTAGAGAGTGTTCCTACAACTATATGCTGGAATCGTCAGCATTTTAACTGATTCACATAGAAAACGCCAGAGAAATAGGCCTCCAATAGTAAACATAAACAGAATAGTCCTCACTTACACTCTTTCTCCACAAATTTTGAGCTGCATAACCCTGAATTCCTAATATTTGAAATCAAATTGAAGTGAAAACGCTCCCTAAAGTAACCGGAGTTGTAAATATTATCAGTTTTTTGGTCATTTCCGAGCTTTCCACTGTTAACCTCCGTGATTTAAAATGGCACGAAATGTATTAAGAGCCTATTTCCTTTTATTTCAAGTGTTTCTTACAAGTTTTTAATCATTTCGGGAAACTATAATTGAGTATTTGAAGAGTTTTACCACAATTAGAGGGAGTTCCTACAACTATATACTCGAATCGTCAGGATTGTAACTTTTCACACAGAAAACGCCAGAGAATTTCGGCCTCCAATTATAAACATAAACAGTATAGTCCTCACTTACACTCTGTCTCCACAAATTTTGAGCTGTATAAACCTGAATTCCTAATATTTGAAAGCAAATTGATGTGAAAACACTCCCTAAAGTAACCGGAGTTGTAAATATTATCAGTTTTCTGGTCATTACCCAACTTTACACTGGTAACCTCTGTTAATGGAAATTGCAGGAAATGTAGAAAGAACCTATTTCCTTTTCTTTCAACTGTTTCTTACAAGTTTTTAATCATTTCTGGAAACTATAATTGTGTATTTGAATAGTTCCTAATATTTGAAAGCAAATTCAACTGAAAATGCTCCCTAAAGTAGCCGGAGTTTTAAATATTATCAGTTTTCTGTTCATTTCCAAGCATTCCACTGGTAACCTCCATGAATGAAAGTGTTTCTTACAAGTTTTTAATCAATTCTGGAAAGTATAATTGCGTATTTAAAGAGTTTTACCACAATTAGAAATATTTCCTACAACGGTATACTCGAATCATCAGCATTGTAACTTATTCACACAGAAAACGCCAGAGAAATTAGGCCTCCAATTATAAACATAAACAGTGTAGTCCTCACTTACAGTCTTTCTCCACAAATTTTGAGCTGTAAAAACCTTTATTCCTAATATTTGAAAGCAAATTGAAGTGAAAACACTTCCTAACGTAGCAGGGGTTCTAAATATTATTAGTTTTCTGATCATTTGCGAGCTTTCCACTGGTAACCTCCATGAATGAAAATGGCAGGAAATGTAGTATGAATCTATTTCCTTTGATTTCAAGTGTTTCTTACAAGATTTTAATCATTTCTGGAAACTATAATTGTGTAATTGAAGAGTTTGACCACAATTCATGAGTGTTCCTACAACTATATACCTCAATCGTCAGGATTTTAGCGGATTCACACAGAAAAAGCCAGAGAAATTAGGCCTCCAATTGTAAACATAAACAGTTTAGTCATTACTTACAGTCTTTCTACACAAATTTTGAGCTGTGTAACCCTGAATTCAGAATATTTGAAAGCAAATTCAAGTGAAAACGCTCACTATAGTAGCCAGAGTTGTAAATATTATCAGTTTTCTGGTCATTTCCGAGCTTTCCACTGGTAACCTCCGTGATTGAAAATGGCACGAAATGTATTAAGAACCTATTTCCTTTACTTCAAGTGTTTCTTCCAAGTTTTTAATCATTTCGGGAAACTATAATTGAGTATTTGAAGAGTTTTACCACAATTAGAGGGAGTTCCTACAACTATATACTCGAATCCTCAGGATTGTAACTTTTTACACAGAAAACGCCAGTGAATTTCGGCCTCCAATTATAAACATCAACAGTATAGTCCTCACTTACACTCTTTCTCCACAAATTTTGAGCTGTATAAACCTGAATTCCTAATATTTGAAAGCAAATTGAAGTGAAAACGCTCCCTAAAGTAACCGGAGTTGTAAATATTATCAGTTTTCTGGTCATTACTGAACTTTCCACTGGTAACTTCCGTTAAAGGAAATGGCAGGAAATGTAGAGAGAACCTATTTCCTTTTATTTCAACTGTTTCTTACAAGTTTTTAATCATTTCTGGATACTATAATTGTGTATTTGAAGAGTTTGACCAGAATTAGAGAGTGTTCCTACAACTATATACTGGAATCGTCAGCATTTTAACTGATTCACACAGAAAACGCCAGAGAAATTAGGCCTCCAATTGTAAACATAAAAAGTATAGTCATTACTTACAGTCTTTCTACACAAATTTTGAGCTGTATAACTCTGAATTCCTAATATTTGAAAGCAAATTCAAGTGAAAACGCTCCCTATAGTAGCCAGAGTTCTAAATATTATCAGTTTTCTGCTCATTACTGAGCTTTCCACTGGTAACCTCCGTGATTAAAAATGGCAGGAAATGTATTAAGAACCTATTTCCTTTTATGTCAAGTGTTCCTTACAAGTCTTTAATCATTTCCGGAAGTTATTATTACGTATTTGAAGAGTTTTACCACAATTAGAGGGAGTTCCTACAACTATATACTCTAACCGTCAGCATTGTAACTTATTCACACAGAAAACGCCAGAGAATTTCGGCCTCCAATTATAAACCTAAACAGTATGGTCCTCACATACACTCTTTCTCCACAAATTTTGAGGTGTGTAAACGTGAATTCCTAATATTTGAAGGCAAATTGAATTGAAAACGCTCCCTAAAGTAACCGGAGTTGTAAATATTATCAGTTTTCTGGTCATTTCGGAGGTTTCCACTGATAACCTCTGTGATTGAAAATGGCAGGAAATGTAGTATGAGCGTGTTTCCTTTTATTTCAAGTGTGTCTTACAAGTTTTTAATCATTTCTGGAAACTATAATTGCGTATTTGAAGAGTTTGACCAGAATTAGAGAGTGTTCCTACAACTATATGCTGGAATCGTCAGCATTTTAACTGATTCACATAGAAAACGCCAGAGAAATAGGCCTCCAATAGTAAACATAAACAGAATAGTCCTCACTTACACTCTTTCTCCACAAATTTTGAGCTGTGTAAACCTGAATTCCTAATATTTGAAATCAAATTGAATTGAAAACGCTCCCTAAAGTAACCGGAGTTGTAAATATTATCAGTTTTTTGGTCATTTCCGAGCTTTCCACTGTTAACCTCCGTGATTGAAAATGGCACGAAATGTATTAAGAACCTATTTCCTTTTATTTCAAGTGTTTCTTACCAGGTTTTAATCATTTCGGGAAACTATAATTGAGTATTTGAAGAGTTTTACCACAATTGGAGGGAGTTCCTACAACTATATACTCGAATCGTCAGGATTGTAACTTTTCACACAGAAAACGCCAGAGAATTTCGGCCTCCAATTATAAACATAAACAGTATAGTCCTCACTTACACTCTGTCTCCACAAATTTTGAGCTGTATAAACCTGACTTCCTAATATTTGTAAGCAAATTGAAGTGAAAACGCTCCCTAAAGTAGCCGGAGTTGTAAATATTATCAGTTTTCTGGTCATTTCCGAACTTTCCATTGGTAACCTCTGTGATTGAAAATGGCAGGAAATGTAGTAAGAACCTATTTCCTTTTATTTCAAGTGTTTCTTACAAGTTTTTAATTATTTCGGGAAACTATAATTGCGTATTTGAAGAATTTTACCACAATTAGAGAGATTTTCTGCAACTATATACTCGAATTGTAAACATTGTAACTTATTCACACAGAAAACGCCAGAGAATTTTGGCCTCCAATTATAAACATAAACAGTATAGTCCTCACTTACAGTCTTTCTACACAAATTTTGAGCTGTATAAACCTAGTTCCTAATATTTGAAAGCAAATTGAAGTGAAAACGCTCCCTAAATTACCCGGAGTTTTAAATATTATCAGTTTTCTGGTCATTTCCGAGCTTTCCACTGGTAAACTCTGTGTTTGAAAATGGCAGGAAATGTAGTAAGTACCTATTTCCTTTTATTTCAAGTGTTTCTTACGAGTTTTTAATCATTTCTGGAAACTATAATTGCGTATTTTAAGAGTTTGACCAGAATTAGAGAGTGTTCCTACAACTATATACTGGAATCGTCAGCATTTTAACTGATTCACACAGAAAACGCCAGAGAAATTAGGCCTCCAATTGTAAACATAAACAGTGTAATCCTTACTTACAGTCTTTCTCCACAAATTTTGAGCTGTAAAAACCTTAATTCCTAATATTTGAAAGCAAATTGAAGTGAAAACACTTCCTAACGTAGCAGGGGTTCTAAATATTATTAGTTTTCTGATCATTTGCGAGCTTTCCACTGGTAACCTCCATGAATGAAAATGGCAGGAAATGTAGTATGAATCTATTTCCTTTGATTTCAAGTGTTTCTTACAAGATTTTAATCATTTCTGGAAACTATAATTGTGTAATTGAAGAGTTTGACCACAATTCATGAGTGTTCCTACAACTATATACCTCAATCGTCAGGATTTTAGCGGATTCACACAGAAAAAGCCAGAGAAATTAGGCCTCCAATTGTAAACATAAACAGTTTAGTCCTTACTTACAGTCTTTCTAAACGAATTTTGAGCTGTATAACCGTGAATTCCTAATATTTGAAAGCAAATTGAATTGAAAACGCTCCCTAAAGTAACCGGAGTTGTAAATATTATCAGTTTTCTGGTCATTTCCAAGCTTTCCACTAGTAACCTCCATGAATGAAAATGGCAGAAAATGTAGTATGAATCTATTTCCTTTGATTTCAAGTGTTTCTTACAAGTTTTTAAACATTTCGGGAAACTATAATTGCGTATTTGAACAGTTTTACCACAATTAGGGAGAGTTCCTACAACTCTATACTTGAATCGTCAGCATTGTAACTGATTCACACAGAAAACGCCAGAGAAATTAGGCCTCCAATTGTAAACATAAACAGTATAGTCATTACTTACAGTCTTTCTACACAAATTTTGAGCTGTGTAACCCTGAATTCAGAATATTTGAAAGCAAATTCAAGTGAAAACGCTCACTATAGTAGCCAGAGTTGTAAATATTATCAGTTTTCTGGTCATTTCCGAGCTTTCCACTGGTAACCTCCGTGATTGAAAATGGCACGAAATGTATTAAGAACCTATTTCCTTTACTTCAAGTGTTTCTTCCAAGTTTTTAATCATTTCGGGAAACTATAATTGAGTATTTGAAGAGTTTTACCACAATTAGAGGGAGTTCCTACAACTATATACTCGAATCCTCAGGATTGTAACTTTTTACACAGAAAACGCCAGTGAATTTCGGCCTCCAATTATAAACATCAACAGTATAGTCCTCACTTACACTCTTTCTCCACAAATTTTGAGCTGTATAAACCTGAATTCCTAATATTTGAAAGCAAATTGAAGTGAAAACGCTCCCTAAAGTAACCGGAGTTGTAAATATTATCAGTTTTCTGGTCATTACTGAACTTTCCACTGGTAACTTCTGTTAAAGGAAATGGCAGGAAATGTAGAGAGAACCTATTTCCTTTTATTTCAACTGTTTCTTACAAGTTTTTAATCATTTCTGGATACTATAATTGTGTATTTGAAGAGTTTGACCAGAATTAGAGAGTGTTCCTACAACTATATACTGGAATCGTCAGCATTTTAACTGATTCACACAGAAAACGCCAGAGAAATTAGGCCTCCAATTGTAAACATAAAAAGTATAGTCATTACTTACAGTCTTTCTACACAAATTTTGAGCTGTATAACTCTGAATTCCTAATATTTGAAAGCAAATTCAAGTGAAAACGCTCCCTATAGTAGCCAGAGTTCTAAATATTATCAGTTTTCTGCTCATTACTGAGCTTTCCACTGGTAACCTCCGTGATTAAAAATGGCAGGAAATGTATTAAGAACCTATTTCCTTTTATGTCAAGTGTTCCTTACAAGTCTTTAATCATTTCCGGAAGTTATTATTACGTATTTGAAGAGTTTTACCACAATTAGAGGGAGTTCCTACAACTATATACTCTAACCGTCAGCATTGTAACTTATTCACACAGAAAACGCCAGAGAATTTCGGCCTCCAATTATAAACCTAAACAGTATGGTCCTCACATACACTCTTTCTCCACAAATTTTGAGGTGTGTAAACGTGAATTCCTAATATTTGAAGGCAAATTGAATTGAAAACGCTCCCTAAAGTAACCGGAGTTGTAAATATTATCAGTTTTCTGGTCATTTCGGAGGTTTCCACTGATAACCTCTGTGATTGAAAATGGCAGGAAATGTAGTATGAGCGTGTTTCCTTTTATTTCAAGTGTGTCTTACAAGTTTTTAATCATTTCTGGAAACTATAATTGCGTATTTGAAGAGTTTGACCAGAATTAGAGAGTGTTCCTACAACTATATGCTGGAATCGTCAGCATTTTAACTGATTCACATAGAAAACGCCAGAGAAATAGGCCTCCAATAGTAAACATAAACAGAATAGTCCTCACTTACACTCTTTCTCCACAAATTTTGAGCTGTGTAAACCTGAATTCCTAATATTTGAAATCAAATTGAATTGAAAACGCTCCCTAAAGTAACCGGAGTTGTAAATATTATCAGTTTTTTGGTCATTTCCGAGCTTTCCACTGTTAACCTCCGTGATTTAAAATGGCACGAAATGTATTAAGAACCTATTTCCTTTTATTTCAAGTGTTTCTTACCAGGTTTTAATCATTTCGGGAAACTATAATTGAGTATTTGAAGAGTTTTACCACAATTGGAGGGAGTTCCTACAACTATATACTCGAATCGTCAGGATTGTAACTTTTCACACAGAAAACGCCAGAGAATTTCGGCCTCCAATTATAAACATAAACAGTATAGTCCTCACTTACACTCTGTCTCCACAAATTTTGAGCTGTATAAACCTGACTTCCTAATATTTGTAAGCAAATTGAAGTGAAAACGCTCCCTAAAGTAGCCGGAGTTGTAAATATTATCAGTTTTCTGGTCATTTCCGAACTTTCCATTGGTAACCTCTGTGATTGAAAATGGCAGGAAATGTAGTAAGAACCTATTTCCTTTTATTTCAAGTGTTTCTTACAAGTTTTTAATTATTTCGGGAAACTATAATTGCGTATTTGAAGAATTTTACCACAATTAGAGAGATTTTCTGCAACTATATACTCGAATTGTAAACATTGTAACTTATTCACACAGAAAACGCCAGAGAATTTTGGCCTCCAATTATAAACATAAACAGTATAGTCCTCACTTACAGTCTTTCTACACAAATTTTGAGCTGTATAAACCTAGTTCCTAATATTTGAAAGCAAATTGAAGTGAAAACGCTCCCTAAATTACCCGGAGTTTTAAATATTATCAGTTTTCTGGTCATTTCCGAGCTTTCCACTGGTAAACTCTGTGTTTGAAAATGGCAGGAAATGTAGTAAGTACCTATTTCCTTTTATTTCAAGTGTTTCTTACGAGTTTTTAATCATTTCTGGAAACTATAATTGCGTATTTGAAGAGTTTGACCAGAATTAGAGAGTGTTCCTACAACTATATACTGGAATCGTCAGCATTTTAACTGATTCACACAGAAAACGCCAGAGAAATTAGGCCTCCAATTGTAAACATAAACAGTGTAATCCTTACTTACAGTCTTTCTCCACAAATTTTGAGCTGTAAAAACCTTAATTCCTAATATTTGAAAGCAAATTGAAGTGAAAGCACTTCCTAACGTAGCAGGGGTTCTAAATATTATTAGTTTTCTGATCATTTGCGAGCTTTCCACTGGTAACCTCCATGAATGAAAATGGCAGGAAATGTAGTATGAATCTATTTCCTTTGATTTCAAGTGTTTCTTACAAGATTTTAATCATTTCTGGAAACTATAATTGTGTAATTGAAGAGTTTGACCACAATTCATGAGTGTTCCTACAACTATATACCTCAATCGTCAGGATTTTAGCGGATTCACACAGAAAAAGCCAGAGAAATTAGGCCTCCAATTGTAAACATAAACAGTTTAGTCCTTACTTACAGTCTTTCTAAACGAATTTTGAGCTGTATAACCGTGAATTCCTAATATTTGAAAGCAAATTGAATTGAAAACGCTCCCTAAAGTAACCGGAGTTGTAAATATTATCAGTTTTCTGGTCATTTCCAAGCTTTCCACTAGTAACCTCCATGAATGAAAATGGCAGAAAATGTAGTATGAATCTATTTCCTTTGATTTCAAGTGTTTCTTACAAGTTTTTAAACATTTCGGGAAACTATAATTGCGTATTTGAACAGTTTTACCACAATTAGGGAGAGTTCCTACAACTCTATACTTGAATCGTCAGCATTGTAACTGATTCACACAGAAAACGCCAGAGAAATTAGGCCTCCAATTGTAAACATAAACAGTATAGTCATTCCTTACAGTCTTTCTACACAAATTTTGAGCTGTGTAACCCTGAATTCAGAATATTTGAAAGCAAATTCAAGTGAAAACGCTCACTATAGTAGCCAGAGTTGTAAATATTATCAGTTTTCTGGTCATTTCCGAGCTTTCCACTGGTAACCTCCGTGATTGAAAATGGCACGAAATGTATTAAGAACCTATTTCCTTTACTTCAAGTGTTTCTTCCAAGTTTTTAATCATTTCGGGAAACTATAATTGAGTATTTGAAGAGTTTTACCACAATTAGAGGGAGTTCCTACAACTATATACTCGAATCCTCAGGATTGTAACTTTTTACACAGAAAACGCCAGTGAATTTCGGCCTCCAATTATAAACATCAACAGTATAGTCCTCACTTACACTCTTTCTCCACAAATTTTGAGCTGTATAAACCTGAATTCCTAATATTTGAAAGCAAATTGAAGTGAAAACGCTCCCTAAAGTAACCGGAGTTGTAAATATTATCAGTTTTCTGGTCATTACTGAACTTTCCACTGGTAACTTCTGTTAAAGGAAATGGCAGGAAATGTAGAGAGAACCTATTTCCTTTTATTTCAACTGTTTCTTACAAGTTTTTAATCATTTCTGGATACTATAATTGTGTATTTGAAGAGTTTGACCAGAATTAGAGAGTGTTCCTACAACTATATACTGGAATCGTCAGCATTTTAACTGATTCACACAGAAAACGCCAGAGAAATTAGGCCTCCAATTGTAAACATAAAGAGTATAGTCATTACTTACAGTCTTTCTACACAAATTTTGAGCTGTATAACTCTGAATTCCTAATATTTGAAAGCAAATTCAAGTGAAAACGCTCCCTATAGTAGCCAGAGTTCTAAATATTATCAGTTTTCTGCTCATTACTGAGCTTTCCACTGGTAACCTCCGTGATTAAAAATGGCAGGAAATGTATTAAGAACCTATTTCCTTTTATGTCAAGTGTTCCTTACAAGTCTTTAATCATTTCCGGAAGTTATTATTACGTATTTGAAGAGTTTTACCACAATTAGAGGGAGTTCCTACAACTATATACTCGAACCGTCAGCATTGTAACTTATTCACACAGAAAACGCCAGAGAATTTCGGCCTCCAATTATAAACCTAAACAGTATGGTCCTCACTTACACTCTTTCTCCACAAATTTTGAGCTGTGTAAACCTGAATTCCTAATATTTGAAGGCAAATTGAATTGAAAACGCTCCCTAAAGTAACCGGAGTTGTAAATATTATCAGTTTTCTGGTCATTTCGGAGGTTTCCACTGTTAACCTCCGTGATTTAAAATGGCACGAAATGTATTAAGAACCTATTTCCTTTTATTTCAAGTGTTTCTTACAAGTTTTTAATCATTTCGGGAAACTATAATTGAGTATTTGAAGAGTTTTACCACAATTAGAGGGAGTTCCTACAACTATATACTCGAATCGTCAGGATTGTAACTTTTCACACAGAAAACGCCAGAGAATTTCGGCCTCCAATTATAAACATAAACAGTATAGTCCTCACTTACACTCTGTCTCCACAAATTTTGAGCTGTATAAACCTGAATTCCTAATATTTGAAAGCAAATTGAAGTGAAAACACTCCCTAAAGTAACCGGAGTTGTAAATATTATCAGTTTTCTGGTCATTACCCAACTTTACACTGGTAACCTCTGTTAATGGAAATTGCAGGAAATGTAGAAAGAACCTATTTCCTTTTCTTTCAACTGTTTCTTACAAGTTTTTAATCATTTCTGGAAACTATAATTGTGTATTTGAATAGTTCCTAATATTTGAAAGCAAATTCAACTGAAAATGCTCCCTAAAGTAGCCGGAGTTTTAAATATTATCAGTTTTCTGTTCATTTCCAAGCATTTCACTGGTAACCTCCATGAATGAAAGTGTTTCTTACAAGTTTTTAATCAATTCTGGAAAGTATAATTGCGTATTTAAAGAGTTTTACCACAATTAGAAATATTTCCTACAACTGTATACTCGAATCATCAGCATTGTAACTTATTCACACAGAAAACGCCAGGGAATTTCGGCCTCCAATTATAAACATAAACAGTGTAGTCCTCACTTACAGTCTTTCTCCACAAATTTTGAGCTGTAAAAACCTTTATTCCTAATATTTGAAAGCAAATTGAAGTGAAAACACTTCCTAACGTAGCAGGGGTTCTAAATATTATTAGTTTTCTGATCATTTGCGAGCTTTCCACTGGTAACCTCCATGAATGAAAATGGCAGGAAATGTAGTATGAATCTATTTCCTTTGATTTCAAGTGTTTCTTACAAGATTTTAATCATTTCTGGAAACTATAATTGTGTAATTGAAGAGTTTGACCACAATTCATGAGTGTTCCTACAACTATATACCTCAATCGTCAGGATTTTAGCGGATTCACACAGAAAAAGCCAGAGAAATTAGGCCTCCAATTGTAAACATAAACAGTTTAGTCCTTACTTACAGTCTTTCTAAAGGAATTTTGAGCTGTATAACCGTGAATTCCTAATATTTGAAAGCAAATTGAATTGAAAACGCTCCCTAAAGTAACCGGAGTTGTAAATATTATCAGTTTTCTGGTCATTTCCAAGCTTTCCACTAGTAACCTCCATGAATGAAAATGGCAGAAAATGTAGTATGAATCTATTTCCTTTGATTTCAAGTGTTTCTTACAAGTTTTTAAACATTTCGGGAAACTATAATTGCGTATTTGAACAGTTTTACCACAATTAGGGAGAGTTCCTACAACTCTATACTTGAATCGTCAGCATTGTAACTGATTCACACAGAAAACGCCAGAGAAATTAGGCCTCCAATTGTAAACATAAACAGTATAGTCATTACTTACAGTCTTTCTACACAAATTTTGAGCTGTGTAACCCTGAATTCAGAATATTTGAAAGCAAATTCAAGTGAAAACGCTCACTATAGTAGCCAGAGTTGTAAATATTATCAGTTTTCTGGTCATTTCCGAGCTTTCCACTGGTAACCTCCGTGATTGAAAATGGCACGAAATGCATTAAGAACCTATTTCCTTTACTTCAAGTGTTTCTTCCAAGTTTTTAATCATTTCGGGAAACTATAATTGAGTATTTGAAGAGTTTTACCAGAATTAGAGGGAGTTCCTACAACTATATACTCGAATCCTCAGGATTGTAACTTTTTACACAGAAAACGCCAGTGAATTTCGGCCTCCAATTATAAACATCAACAGTATAGTCCTCACTTACACTCTTTCTCCACAAATTTTGAGCTGTATAAACCTGAATTCCTAATATTTGAAAGCAAATTGAAGTGAAAACGCTCCCTAAAGTAACCGGAGTTGTAAATATTATCAGTTTTCTGGTCATTACTGAACTTTCCACTGGTAACTTCCGTTAAAGGAAATGGCAGGAAATGTAGAGAGAACCTATTTCCTTTTATTTCAACTGTTTCTTACAAGCTTTTAATCATTTCTGGATACTATAATTGTGTATTTGAAGAGTTTGACCAGAATTAGAGAGTGTTCCTACAACTATATACTGGAATCGTCAGCATTTTAACTGATTCACACAGAAAACGCCAGAGAAATTAGGCCTCCAATTGTAAACATAAAAAGTATAGTCATTACTTACAGTCTTTCTACACAAATTTTGAGCTGTATCACTCTGAATTCCTAATATTTGAAAGCAAATTCAAGTGAAAACGCTCCCTATAGTAGCCAGAGTTCTAAATATTATCAGTTTTCTGCTCATTACTGAGCTTTCCACTGGTAACCTCCGTGATTAAAAATGGCAGGAAATGTATTAAGAACCTATTTCCTTTTATGTCAAGTGTTCCTTACAAGTCTTTAATCATTTCCGGAAGTTATTATTACGTATTTGAAGAGTTTTACCTCAATTAGAGGGAGTTCCTACAACTATATACTCGAACCGTCAGCATTGTAACTTATTCACACAGAAAACGCCAGAGAATTTCGGCCTCCAATTATAAACCTAAACAGTATGGTCCTCACATACACTCTTTCTCCACAAATTTTGAGGTGTGTAAACCTGAATTCCTAATATTTGAAGGCAAATTGAATTGAAAACGCTCCCTAAAGTAACCGGAGTTGTAAATATTATCAGTTTTCTGGTCATTTCGGAGGTTTCCACTGATAACCTCTGTGATTGAAAATGGCAGGAAATGTAGTATGAGCGTGTTTCCTTTTATTTCAAGTGTATCTTACAAGTTTTTAATCATTTCTGGAAACTATAATTGCGTATTTGAAGAGTTTGACCAGAATTAGAGAGTGTTCCTACAACTATATGCTGGAATCGTCAGCATTTTAACTGATTCACATAGGAAACGCCAGAGAAATAGGCCTCCAATAGTAAACATAAACAGAATAGTCCTCACTTACACTCTTTCTCCACAAATTTTGAGCTGTGTAAACCTGAATTCCTAATATTTGAAATCAAATTGAATTGAAAACGCTCCCTAAAGTAACCGGAGTTGTAAATATTATCAGTTTTTTGGTCATTTCCGAGCTTTCCACTGTTAACCTCCGTGATTTAAAATGGCACGAAATGTATTAAGAACCTATTTCCTTTTATTTCAAGTGTTTCTTACCAGTTTTTAATCATTTCGGGAAACTATAATTGAGTATTTGAAGAGTTTTACCACAATTAGAGGGAGTTCCTACAACTATATACTCGAATCGTCAGGATTGTAACTTTTCACACAGAAAACGCCAGAGAATTTCGGCCTCCAATTATAAACATAAACAGTATAGTCCTCACTTACACTCTGTCTCCACAAATTTTGAGCTGTATAAACCTGACTTCCTAATATTTGAAAGCAAATTGAAGTGAAAACGCTCCCTAAAGTAACCGGAGTTGTAAATATTATCAGTTTTCTTGTCATTACCCAACTTTACACTGGTAACCTCTGTTAATGGAAATTGCAGGAAATGTAGAAAGAACCTATTACCTTTTCTTTCAACTGTTTCTTACAAGTTTTTAATCATTTCTGGAAACTATAATTGTGTATTTGAATAGTTCCTAATATTTGAAAGCAAATTCAACTGAAAATGCTCCCTAAAGTAGCCGGAGTTTTAAATATTATCAGTTTTCTGTTCATTTCCAAGCATTCCACTAGTAACCTCCATGAATGAAAGTGTTTCTTACAAGTTTTTAATCAATTCTGGAAATTATAATTGCGTATTTAAAGAGTTTTACCACAATTAGAAATATTTCCTACAACTGTATACTCGAATCATCAGCATTGTAACTTATTCACACAGAAAACGCCAGAGAATTTCGGCCTCCAATTATAAACATAAACAGTGTAGTCCTCACTTACAGTCTTTCTCCACAAATTTTGAGCTGTAAAAACCTTAATTCCTAATATTTGAAAGCAAATTGAAGTGAAAACACTTCCTAACGTAGCAGGGGTTCTAAATATTATTAGTTTTCTGATCATTTGCGAGCTTTCCACTGGTAACCTCCATGAATGAAAATGGCAGGAAATGTAGTATGAATCTATTTCCTTTGATTTCAAGTGTTTCTTACAAGATTTTAATCATTTCTGGAAACTATAATTGTGTAATTGAAGAGTTTGACCACAATTCATGAGTGTTCCTACAACTATATACCTCAATCGTCAGGATTTTAGCGGATTCACACAGAAAAAGCCAGAGAAATTAGGCCTCCAATTGTAAACATAAACAGTTTAGTCATTACTTACAGTCTTTCTACACAAATTTTGAGCTGTGTAACCCTGAATTCAGAATATTTGAAAGCAAATTCAAGTGAAAACGCTCACTATAGTAGCCAGAGTTGTAAATATTATCAGTTTTCTGGTCATTTCCGAGCTTTCCACTGGTAACCTCCGTGATTGAAAATGGCACGAAATGTATTAAGAACCTATTTCCTTTACTTCAAGTGTTTCTTCCAAGTTTTTAATCATTTCGGGAAACTATAATTGAGTATTTGAAGAGTTTTACCACAATTAGAGGGAGTTCCTACAACTATATACTCGAATCCTCAGGATTGTAACTTTTTACACAGAAAACGCCAGTGAATTTCGGCCTCCAATTATAAACATCAACAGTATAGTCCTCACTTACACTCTTTCTCCACATATTTTGAGCTGTATAAACCTGAATTCCTAATATTTGAAAGCAAATTGAAGTGAAAACGCTCCCTAAAGTAACCGGAGTTGTAAATATTATCAGTTTTCTGGTCATTACTGAACTTTCCACTGGTAACTTCCGTTAAAGGAAATGGCAGGAAATGTAGAGAGAACCTATTTCCTTTTATTTCAACTGTTTCTTACAAGTTTTTAATCATTTCTGGATACTATAATTGTGTATTTGAAGAGTTTGACCAGAATTAGAGAGTGTTCCTACAACTATATACTGGAATCGTCAGCATTTTAACTGATTCACACAGAAAACGCCAGAGAAATTAGGCCTCCAATTGTAAACATAAGAAGTATAGTCATTACTTACAGTCTTTCTACACAAATTTTGAGCTGTATAACTCTGAATTCCTAATATTTGAAAGCAAATTCAAGTGAAAACGCTCCCTATAGTAGCCAGAGTTCTAAATATTATCAGTTTTCTGCTCATTACTGAGCTTTCCACTGGTAACCTCCGTGATTAAAAATGGCAGGAAATGTATTAAGAACCTATTTCCTTTTATGTCAAGTGTTCCTTACAAGTCTTTAATCATTTCCGGAAGTTATTATTACGTATTTGAAGAGTTTTACCACAATTAGAGGGAGTTCCTACAACTATATACTCGAACCGTCAGCATTGTAACTTATTCACACAGAAAACGCCAGAGAATTTCGGCCTCCAATTATAAACCTAAACAGTATGGTCCTCACTTACACTCTTTCTCCACAAATTTTGAGCTGTGTAAACCTGAATTCCTAATATTTGAAGGCAAATTGAATTGAAAACGCTCCCTAAAGTAACCGGAGTTGTAAATATTATCAGTTTTCTGGTCATTTCGGAGGTTTCCACTGATAACCTCTGTGATTGAAAATGGCAGGAAATGTAGTATGAGCGTGTTTCCTTTTATTTCAAGTGTATCTTACAAGTTTTTAATCATTTCTGGAAACTATAATTGCGTATTTGAAGAGTTTGACCAGAATTAGAGAGTGTTCCTACAACTATATGCTGGAATCGTCAGCATTTTAACTGATTCACATAGAAAACGCCAGAGAAATAGGCCTCCAATAGTAAACATAAACAGAATAGTCCTCACTTACACTCTTTCTCCACAAATTTTGAGCTGCATAACCCTGAATTCCTAATATTTGAAATCAAATTGAATTGAAAACGCTCCCTAAAGTAACCGGAGTTGTAAATATTATCAGTTTTTTGGTCATTTCCGAGCTTTCCACTGTTAACCTCCGTGATTTAAAATGGCACGAAATGTATTAAGAGCCTATTTCCTTTTATTTCAAGTGTTTCTTACAAGTTTTTAATCATTTCGGGAAACTATAATTGAGTATTTGAAGAGTTTTACCACAATTAGAGGGAGTTCCTACAACTATATACTCGAATCGTCAGGATTGTAACTTTTCACACAGAAAACGCCAGAGAATTTCGGCCTCCAATTATAAACATAAACAGTATAGTCCTCACTTACACTCTGTCTCCACAAATTTTGAGCTGTATAAACCTGAATTCCTAATATTTGAAAGCAAATTGAAGTGAAAACACTCCCTAAAGTAACCGGAGTTGTAAATATTATCAGTTTTCTGGTCATTACCCAACTTTACACTGGTAACCTCTGTTAATGGAAATTGCAGGAAATGTAGAAAGAACCTATTTCCTTTTCTTTCAACTGTTTCTTACAAGTTTTTAATCATTTCTGGAAACTATAATTGTGTATTTGAATAGTTCCTAATATTTGAAAGCAAATTCAACTGAAAATGCTCCCTAAAGTAGCCGGAGTTTTAAATATTATCAGTTTTCTGTTCATTTCCAAGCATTTCACTGGTAACCTCCATGAATGAAAGTGTTTCTTACAAGTTTTTAATCAATTCTGGAAAGTATAATTGCGTATTTAAAGAGTTTTACCACAATTAGAAATATTTCCTACAACTGTATACTCGAATCATCAGCATTGTAACTTATTCACACAGAAAACGCCAGGGAATTTCGGCCTCCAATTATAAACATAAACAGTGTAGTCCTCACTTACAGTCTTTCTCCACAAATTTTGAGCTGTAAAAACCTTTATTCCTAATATTTGAAAGCAAATTGAAGTGAAAACACTTCCTAACGTAGCAGGGGTTCTAAATATTATTAGTTTTCTGATCATTTGCGAGCTTTCCACTGGTAACCTCCATGAATGAAAATGGCAGGAAATGTAGTATGAATCTATTTCCTTTGATTTCAAGTGTTTCTTACAAGATTTTAATCATTTCTGGAAACTATAATTGTGTAATTGAAGAGTTTGACCACAGTTCATGAGTGTTCCTACAACTATATACCTCAATCGTCAGGATTTTAGCGGATTCACACAGAAAAAGCCAGAGAAATTAGGCCTCCAATTGTAAACATAAACAGTTTAGTCCTTACTTACAGTCTTTCTAAAGGAATTTTGAGCTGTATAACCGTGAATTCCTAATATTTGAAAGCAAATTGAATTGAAAACGCTCCCTAAAGTAACCGGAGTTGTAAATATTATCAGTTTTCTGGTCATTTCCAAGCTTTCCACTAGTAACCTCCATGAATGAAAATGGCAGAAAATGTAGTATGAATCTATTTCCTTTGATTTCAAGTGTTTCTTACAAGTTTTTAAACATTTCGGGAAACTATAATTGCGTATTTGAACAGTTTTACCACAATTAGGGAGAGTTCCTACAACTCTATACTTGAATCGTCAGCATTGTAACTGATTCACACAGAAAACGCCAGAGAAATTAGGCCTCCAATTGTAAACATAAACAGTATAGTCATTACTTACAGTCTTTCTACACAAATTTTGAGCTGTGTAACCCTGAATTCAGAATATTTGAAAGCAAATTCAAGTGAAAACGCTCACTATAGTAGCCAGAGTTGTAAATATTATCAGTTTTCTGGTCATTTCCGAGCTTTCCACTGGTAACCTCCGTGATTGAAAATGGCACGAAATGCATTAAGAACCTATTTCCTTTACTTCAAGTGTTTCTTCCAAGTTTTTAATCATTTCGGGAAACTATAATTGAGTATTTGAAGAGTTTTACCAGAATTAGAGGGAGTTCCTACAACTATATACTCGAATCCTCAGGATTGTAACTTTTTACACAGAAAACGCCAGTGAATTTCGGCCTCCAATTATAAACATCAACAGTATAGTCCTCACTTACACTCTTTCTCCACAAATTTTGAGCTGTATAAACCTGAATTCCTAATATTTGAAAGCAAATTGAAGTGAAAACGCTCCCTAAAGTAACCGGAGTTGTAAATATTATCAGTTTTCTGGTCATTACTGAACTTTCCACTGGTAACTTCCGTTAAAGGAAATGGCAGGAAATGTAGAGAGAACCTATTTCCTTTTATTTCAACTGTTTCTTACAAGCTTTTAATCATTTCTGGATACTATAATTGTGTATTTGAAGAGTTTGACCAGAATTAGAGAGTGTTCCTACAACTATATACTGGAATCGTCAGCATTTTAACTGATTCACACAGAAAACGCCAGAGAAATTAGGCCTCCAATTGTAAACATAAAAAGTATAGTCATTACTTACAGTCTTTCTACACAAATTTTGAGCTGTATCACTCTGAATTCCTAATATTTGAAAGCAAATTCAAGTGAAAACGCTCCCTATAGTAGCCAGAGTTCTAAATATTATCAGTTTTCTGCTCATTACTGAGCTTTCCACTGGTAACCTCCGTGATTAAAAATGGCAGGAAATGTATTAAGAACCTATTTCCTTTTATGTCAAGTGTTCCTTACAAGTCTTTAATCATTTCCGGAAGTTATTATTACGTATTTGAAGAGTTTTACCTCAATTAGAGGGAGTTCCTACAACTATATACTCGAACCGTCAGCATTGTAACTTATTCACACAGAAAACGCCAGAGAATTTCGGCCTCCAATTATAAACCTAAACAGTATGGTCCTCACATACACTCTTTCTCCACAAATTTTGAGGTGTGTAAACCTGAATTCCTAATATTTGAAGGCAAATTGAATTGAAAACGCTCCCTAAAGTAACCGGAGTTGTAAATATTATCAGTTTTCTGGTCATTTCGGAGGTTTCCACTGATAACCTCTGTGATTGAAAATGGCAGGAAATGTAGTATGAGCGTGTTTCCTTTTATTTCAAGTGTATCTTACAAGTTTTTAATCATTTCTGGAAACTATAATTGCGTATTTGAAGAGTTTGACCAGAATTAGAGAGTGTTCCTACAACTATATGCTGGAATCGTCAGCATTTTAACTGATTCACATAGGAAACGCCAGAGAAATAGGCCTCCAATAGTAAACATAAACAGAATAGTCCTCACTTACACTCTTTCTCCACAAATTTTGAGCTGTGTAAACCTGAATTCCTAATATTTGAAATCAAATTGAATTGAAAACGCTCCCTAAAGTAACCGGAGTTGTAAATATTATCAGTTTTTTGGTCATTTCCGAGCTTTCCACTGTTAACCTCCGTGATTTAAAATGGCACGAAATGTATTAAGAACCTATTTCCTTTTATTTCAAGTGTTTCTTACCAGTTTTTAATCATTTCGGGAAACTATAATTGAGTATTTGAAGAGTTTTACCACAATTAGAGGGAGTTCCTACAACTATATACTCGAATCGTCAGGATTGTAACTTTTCACACAGAAAACGCCAGAGAATTTCGGCCTCCAATTATAAACATAAACAGTATAGTCCTCACTTACACTCTGTCTCCACAAATTTTGAGCTGTATAAACCTGACTTCCTAATATTTGAAAGCAAATTGAAGTGAAAACGCTCCCTAAAGTAACCGGAGTTGTAAATATTATCAGTTTTCTTGTCATTACCCAACTTTACACTGGTAACCTCTGTTAATGGAAATTGCAGGAAATGTAGAAAGAACCTATTACCTTTTCTTTCAACTGTTTCTTACAAGTTTTTAATCATTTCTGGAAACTATAATTGTGTATTTGAATAGTTCCTAATATTTGAAAGCAAATTCAACTGAAAATGCTCCCTAAAGTAGCCGGAGTTTTAAATATTATCAGTTTTCTGTTCATTTCCAAGCATTCCACTAGTAACCTCCATGAATGAAAGTGTTTCTTACAAGTTTTTAATCAATTCTGGAAATTATAATTGCGTATTTAAAGAGTTTTACCACAATTAGAAATATTTCCTACAACTGTATACTCGAATCATCAGCATTGTAACTTATTCACACAGAAAACGCCAGAGAATTTCGGCCTCCAATTATAAACATAAACAGTGTAGTCCTCACTTACAGTCTTTCTCCACAAATTTTGAGCTGTAAAAACCTTAATTCCTAATATTTGAAAGCAAATTGAAGTGAAAACACTTCCTAACGTAGCAGGGGTTCTAAATATTATTAGTTTTCTGATCATTTGCGAGCTTTCCACTGGTAACCTCCATGAATGAAAATGGCAGGAAATGTAGTATGAATCTATTTCCTTTGATTTCAAGTGTTTCTTACAAGATTTTAATCATTTCTGGAAACTATAATTGTGTAATTGAAGAGTTTGACCACAATTCATGAGTGTTCCTACAACTATATACCTCAATCGTCAGGATTTTAGCGGATTCACACAGAAAAAGCCAGAGAAATTAGGCCTCCAATTGTAAACATAAACAGTTTAGTCATTACTTACAGTCTTTCTACACAAATTTTGAGCTGTGTAACCCTGAATTCAGAATATTTGAAAGCAAATTCAAGTGAAAACGCTCACTATAGTAGCCAGAGTTGTAAATATTATCAGTTTTCTGGTCATTTCCGAGCTTTCCACTGGTAACCTCCGTGATTGAAAATGGCACGAAATGTATTAAGAACCTATTTCCTTTACTTCAAGTGTTTCTTCCAAGTTTTTAATCATTTCGGGAAACTATAATTGAGTATTTGAAGAGTTTTACCACAATTAGAGGGAGTTCCTACAACTATATACTCGAATCCTCAGGATTGTAACTTTTTACACAGAAAACGCCAGTGAATTTCGGCCTCCAATTATAAACATCAACAGTATAGTCCTCACTTACACTCTTTCTCCACATATTTTGAGCTGTATAAACCTGAATTCCTAATATTTGAAAGCAAATTGAAGTGAAAACGCTCCCTAAAGTAACCGGAGTTGTAAATATTATCAGTTTTCTGGTCATTACTGAACTTTCCACTGGTAACTTCCGTTAAAGGAAATGGCAGGAAATGTAGAGAGAACCTATTTCCTTTTATTTCAACTGTTTCTTACAAGTTTTTAATCATTTCTGGATACTATAATTGTGTATTTGAAGAGTTTGACCAGAATTAGAGAGTGTTCCTACAACTATATACTGGAATCGTCAGCATTTTAACTGATTCACACAGAAAACGCCAGAGAAATTAGGCCTCCAATTGTAAACATAAGAAGTATAGTCATTACTTACAGTCTTTCTACACAAATTTTGAGCTGTATAACTCTGAATTCCTAATATTTGAAAGCAAATTCAAGTGAAAACGCTCCCTATAGTAGCCAGAGTTCTAAATATTATCAGTTTTCTGCTCATTACTGAGCTTTCCACTGGTAACCTCCGTGATTAAAAATGGCAGGAAATGTATTAAGAACCTATTTCCTTTTATGTCAAGTGTTCCTTACAAGTCTTTAATCATTTCCGGAAGTTATTATTACGTATTTGAAGAGTTTTACCACAATTAGAGGGAGTTCCTACAACTATATACTCGAACCGTCAGCATTGTAACTTATTCACACAGAAAACGCCAGAGAATTTCGGCCTCCAATTATAAACCTAAACAGTATGGTCCTCACTTACACTCTTTCTCCACAAATTTTGAGCTGTGTAAACCTGAATTCCTAATATTTGAAGGCAAATTGAATTGAAAACGCTCCCTAAAGTAACCGGAGTTGTAAATATTATCAGTTTTCTGGTCATTTCGGAGGTTTCCACTGATAACCTCTGTGATTGAAAATGGCAGGAAATGTAGTATGAGCGTGTTTCCTTTTATTTCAAGTGTATCTTACAAGTTTTTAATCATTTCTGGAAACTATAATTGCGTATTTGAAGAGTTTGACCAGAATTAGAGAGTGTTCCTACAACTATATGCTGGAATCGTCAGCATTTTAACTGATTCACATAGAAAACGCCAGAGAAATAGGCCTCCAATAGTAAACATAAACAGAATAGTCCTCACTTACACTCTTTCTCCACAAATTTTGAGCTGCATAACCCTGAATTCCTAATATTTGAAATCAAATTGAATTGAAAACGCTCCCTAAAGTAACCGGAGTTGTAAATATTATCAGTTTTTTGGTCATTTCCGAGCTTTCCACTGTTAACCTCCGTGATTTAAAATGGCACGAAATGTATTAAGAGCCTATTTCCTTTTATTTCAAGTGTTTCTTACAAGTTTTTAATCATTTCGGGAAACTATAATTGAGTATTTGAAGAGTTTTACCACAATTAGAGGGAGTTCCTACAACTATATACTCGAATCGTCAGGATTGTAACTTTTCACACAGAAAACGCCAGAGAATTTCGGCCTCCAATTATAAACATAAACAGTATAGTCCTCACTTACACTCTGTCTCCACAAATTTTGAGCTGTATAAACCTGAATTCCTAATATTTGAAAGCAAATTGAAGTGAAAACACTCCCTAAAGTAACCGGAGTTGTAAATATTATCAGTTTTCTGGTCATTACCCAACTTTACACTGGTAACCTCTGTTAATGGAAATTGCAGGAAATGTAGAAAGAACCTATTTCCTTTTCTTTCAACTGTTTCTTACAAGTTTTTAATCATTTCTGGAAACTATAATTGTGTATTTGAATAGTTCCTAATATTTGAAAGCAAATTCAACTGAAAATGCTCCCTAAAGTAGCCGGAGTTTTAAATATTATCAGTTTTCTGTTCATTTCCAAGCATTTCACTGGTAACCTCCATGAATGAAAGTGTTTCTTACAAGTTTTTAATCAATTCTGGAAAGTATAATTGCGTATTTAAAGAGTTTTACCACAATTAGAAATATTTCCTACAACTGTATACTCGAATCATCAGCATTGTAACTTATTCACACAGAAAACGCCAGGGAATTTCGGCCTCCAATTATAAACATAAACAGTGTAGTCCTCACTTACAGTCTTTCTCCACAAATTTTGAGCTGTAAAAACCTTTATTCCTAATATTTGAAAGCAAATTGAAGTGAAAACACTTCCTAACGTAGCAGGGGTTCTAAATATTATTAGTTTTCTGATCATTTGCGAGCTTTCCACTGGTAACCTCCATGAATGAAAATGGCAGGAAATGTAGTATGAATCTATTTCCTTTGATTTCAAGTGTTTCTTACAAGATTTTAATCATTTCTGGAAACTATAATTGTGTAATTGAAGAGTTTGACCACAGTTCATGAGTGTTCCTACAACTATATACCTCAATCGTCAGGATTTTAGCGGATTCACACAGAAAAAGCCAGAGAAATTAGGCCTCCAATTGTAAACATAAACAGTTTAGTCCTTACTTACAGTCTTTCTAAAGGAATTTTGAGCTGTATAACCGTGAATTCCTAATATTTGAAAGCAAATTGAATTGAAAACGCTCCCTAAAGTAACCGGAGTTGTAAATATTATCAGTTTTCTGGTCATTTCCAAGCTTTCCACTAGTAACCTCCATGAATGAAAATGGCAGAAAATGTAGTATGAATCTATTTCCTTTGATTTCAAGTGTTTCTTACAAGTTTTTAAACATTTCGGGAAACTATAATTGCGTATTTGAACAGTTTTACCACAATTAGGGAGAGTTCCTACAACTCTATACTTGAATCGTCAGCATTGTAACTGATTCACACAGAAAACGCCAGAGAAATTAGGCCTCCAATTGTAAACATAAACAGTATAGTCATTACTTACAGTCTTTCTACACAAATTTTGAGCTGTGTAACCCAGAATTCAGAATATTTGAAAGCAAATTCAAGTGAAAACGCTCACTATAGTAGCCAGAGTTGTAAATATTATCAGTTTTCTGGTCATTTCCGAGCTTTCCACTGGTAACCTCCGTGATTGAAAATGGCACGAAATGCATTAAGAACCTATTTCCTTTACTTCAAGTGTTTCTTCCAAGTTTTTAATCATTTCGGGAAACTATAATTGAGTATTTGAAGAGTTTTACCAGAATTAGAGGGAGTTCCTACAACTATATACTCGAATCCTCAGGATTGTAACTTTTTACACAGAAAACGCCAGTGAATTTCGGCCTCCAATTATAAACATCAACAGTATAGTCCTCACTTACACTCTTTCTCCACAAATTTTGAGCTGTATAAACCTGAATTCCTAATATTTGAAAGCAAATTGAAGTGAAAACGCTCCCTAAAGTAACCGGAGTTGTAAATATTATCAGTTTTCTGGTCATTACTGAACTTTCCACTGGTAACTTCCGTTAAAGGAAATGGCAGGAAATGTAGAGAGAACCTATTTCCTTTTATTTCAACTGTTTCTTACAAGCTTTTAATCATTTCTGGATACTATAATTGTGTATTTGAAGAGTTTGACCAGAATTAGAGAGTGTTCCTACAACTATATACTGGAATCGTCAGCATTTTAACTGATTCACACAGAAAACGCCAGAGAAATTAGGCCTCCAATTGTAAACATAAAAAGTATAGTCATTACTTACAGTCTTTCTACACAAATTTTGAGCTGTATCACTCTGAATTCCTAATATTTGAAAGCAAATTCAAGTGAAAACGCTCCCTATAGTAGCCAGAGTTCTAAATATTATCAGTTTTCTGCTCATTACTGAGCTTTCCACTGGTAACCTCCGTGATTAAAAATGGCAGGAAATGTATTAAGAACCTATTTCCTTTTATGTCAAGTGTTCCTTACAAGTCTTTAATCATTTCCGGAAGTTATTATTACGTATTTGAAGAGTTTTACCTCAATTAGAGGGAGTTCCTACAACTATATACTCGAACCGTCAGCATTGTAACTTATTCACACAGAAAACGCCAGAGAATTTCGGCCTCCAATTATAAACCTAAACAGTATGGTCCTCACATACACTCTTTCTCCACAAATTTTGAGGTGTGTAAACCTGAATTCCTAATATTTGAAGGCAAATTGAATTGAAAACGCTCCCTAAAGTAACCGGAGTTGTAAATATTATCAGTTTTCTGGTCATTTCGGAGGTTTCCACTGATAACCTCTGTGATTGAAAATGGCAGGAAATGTAGTATGAGCGTGTTTCCTTTTATTTCAAGTGTATCTTACAAGTTTTTAATCATTTCTGGAAACTATAATTGCGTATTTGAAGAGTTTGACCAGAATTAGAGAGTGTTCCTACAACTATATGCTGGAATCGTCAGCATTTTAACTGATTCACATAGGAAACGCCAGAGAAATAGGCCTCCAATAGTAAACATAAACAGAATAGTCCTCACTTACACTCTTTCTCCACAAATTTTGAGCTGTGTAAACCTGAATTCCTAATATTTGAAATCAAATTGAATTGAAAACGCTCCCTAAAGTAACCGGAGTTGTAAATATTATCAGTTTTTTGGTCATTTCCGAGCTTTCCACTGTTAACCTCCGTGATTTAAAATGGCACGAAATGTATTAAGAACCTATTTCCTTTTATTTCAAGTGTTTCTTACCAGTTTTTAATCATTTCGGGAAACTATAATTGAGTATTTGAAGAGTTTTACCACAATTAGAGGGAGTTCCTACAACTATATACTCGAATCGTCAGGATTGTAACTTTTCACACAGAAAACGCCAGAGAATTTCGGCCTCCAATTATAAACATAAACAGTATAGTCCTCACTTACACTCTGTCTCCACAAATTTTGAGCTGTATAAACCTGACTTCCTAATATTTGAAAGCAAATTGAAGTGAAAACGCTCCCTAAAGTAACCGGAGTTGTAAATATTATCAGTTTTCTTGTCATTACCCAACTTTACACTGGTAACCTCTGTTAATGGAAATTGCAGGAAATGTAGAAAGAACCTATTACCTTTTCTTTCAACTGTTTCTTACAAGTTTTTAATCATTTCTGGAAACTATAATTGTGTATTTGAATAGTTCCTAATATTTGAAAGCAAATTCAACTGAAAATGCTCCCTAAAGTAGCCGGAGTTTTAAATATTATCAGTTTTCTGTTCATTTCCAAGCATTCCACTAGTAACCTCCATGAATGAAAGTGTTTCTTACAAGTTTTTAATCAATTCTGGAAATTATAATTGCGTATTTAAAGAGTTTTACCACAATTAGAAATATTTCCTACAACTGTATACTCGAATCATCAGCATTGTAACTTATTCACACAGAAAACGCCAGAGAATTTCGGCCTCCAATTATAAACATAAACAGTGTAGTCCTCACTTACAGTCTTTCTCCACAAATTTTGAGCTGTAAAAACCTTAATTCCTAATATTTGAAAGCAAATTGAAGTGAAAACACTTCCTAACGTAGCAGGGGTTCTAAATATTATTAGTTTTCTGATCATTTGCGAGCTTTCCACTGGTAACCTCCATGAATGAAAATGGCAGGAAATGTAGTATGAATCTATTTCCTTTGATTTCAAGTGTTTCTTACAAGATTTTAATCATTTCTGGAAACTATAATTGTGTAATTGAAGAGTTTGACCACAATTCATGAGTGTTCCTACAACTATATACCTCAATCGTCAGGATTTTAGCGGATTCACACAGAAAAAGCCAGAGAAATTAGGCCTCCAATTGTAAACATAAACAGTTTAGTCATTACTTACAGTCTTTCTACACAAATTTTGAGCTGTGTAACCCTGAATTCAGAATATTTGAAAGCAAATTCAAGTGAAAACGCTCACTATAGTAGCCAGAGTTGTAAATATTATCAGTTTTCTGGTCATTTCCGAGCTTTCCACTGGTAACCTCCGTGATTGAAAATGGCACGAAATGTATTAAGAACCTATTTCCTTTACTTCAAGTGTTTCTTCCAAGTTTTTAATCATTTCGGGAAACTATAATTGAGTATTTGAAGAGTTTTACCACAATTAGAGGGAGTTCCTACAACTATATACTCGAATCCTCAGGATTGTAACTTTTTACACAGAAAACGCCAGTGAATTTCGGCCTCCAATTATAAACATCAACAGTATAGTCCTCACTTACACTCTTTCTCCACATATTTTGAGCTGTATAAACCTGAATTCCTAATATTTGAAAGCAAATTGAAGTGAAAACGCTCCCTAAAGTAACCGGAGTTGTAAATATTATCAGTTTTCTGGTCATTACTGAACTTTCCACTGGTAACTTCCGTTAAAGGAAATGGCAGGAAATGTAGAGAGAACCTATTTCCTTTTATTTCAACTGTTTCTTACAAGTTTTTAATCATTTCTGGATACTATAATTGTGTATTTGAAGAGTTTGACCAGAATTAGAGAGTGTTCCTACAACTATATACTGGAATCGTCAGCATTTTAACTGATTCACACAGAAAACGCCAGAGAAATTAGGCCTCCAATTGTAAACATAAAAAGTATAGTCATTACTTACAGTCTTTCTACACAAATTTTGAGCTGTATAACTCTGAATTCCTAATATTTGAAAGCAAATTCAAGTGAAAACGCTCCCTATAGTAGCCAGAGTTCTAAATATTATCAGTTTTCTGCTCATTACTGAGCTTTCCACTGGTAACCTCCGTGATTAAAAATGGCAGGAAATGTATTAAGAACCTATTTCCTTTTATGTCAAGTGTTCCTTACAAGTCTTTAATCATTTCCGGAAGTTATTATTACGTATTTGAAGAGTTTTACCACAATTAGAGGGAGTTCCTACAACTATATACTCGAACCGTCAGCATTGTAACTTATTCACACAGAAAACGCCAGAGAATTTCGGCCTCCAATTATAAACCTAAACAGTATGGTCCTCACTTACACTCTTTCTCCACAAATTTTGAGCTGTGTAAACCTGAATTCCTAATATTTGAAGGCAAATTGAATTGAACACGCTCCCTAAAGTAACCGGAGTTGTAAATATTATCAGTTTTCTAGTCATTTCGGAGGTTTCCACTGATAACCTCTGTGATTGAAAATGGCAGGAAATGTAGTATGAGCGTGTTTCCTTTTATTTCAAGTGTGTCTTACAAGTTTTTAATCATTTCTGGAAACTATAATTGCGTATTTGAAGAGTTTGACCAGAATTAGAGAGTGTTCCTACAACTATATGCTGGAATCGTCAGCATTTTAACTGATTCACATAGAAAACGCCAGAGAAATAGGCCTCCAATAGTAAACATAAACAGAATAGTCCTCACTTACACTCTTTCTCCACAAATTTTGAGCTGTGTAAACCTGAATTCCTAATATTTGAAATCAAATTGAATTGAAAACGCTCCCTAAAGTAACCGGAGTTGTAAATATTATCAGTTTTTTGGTCATTTCCGAGCTTTCCACTGTTAACCTCCGTGATTGAAAATGGCACGAAATGTATTAAGAACCTATTTCCTTTTATTTCAAGTGTTTCTTACCAGGTTTTAATCATTTCGGGAAACTATAATTGAGTATTTGAAGAGTTTTACCACAATTGGAGGGAGTTCCTACAACTATATACTCGAATCGTCAGGATTGTAACTTTTCACACAGAAAACGCCAGAGAATTTCGGCCTCCAATTATAAACATAAACAGTATAGTCCTCACTTACACTCTGTCTCCACAAATTTTGAGCTGTATAAACCTGACTTCCTAATATTTGTAAGCAAATTGAAGTGAAAACGCTCCCTAAAGTAGCCGGAGTTGTAAATATTATCAGTTTTCTGGTCATTTCCGAACTTTCCATTGGTAACCTCTGTGATTGAAAATGGCAGGAAATGTAGTAAGAACCTATTTCCTTTTATTTCAAGTGTTTCTTACAAGTTTTTAATTATTTCGGGAAACTATAATTGCGTATTTGAAGAATTTTACCACAATTAGAGAGATTTTCTGCAACTATATACTCGAATTGTAAACATTGTAACTTATTCACACAGAAAACGCCAGAGAATTTTGGCCTCCAATTATAAACATAAACAGTATAGTCCTCACTTACAGTCTTTCTACACAAATTTTGAGCTGTATAAACCTAGTTCCTAATATTTGAAAGCAAATTGAAGTGAAAACGCTCCCTAAATTACCCGGAGTTTTAAATATTATCAGTTTTCTGGTCATTTCCGAGCTTTCCACTGGTAAACTCTGTGTTTGAAAATGGCAGGAAATGTAGTAAGTACCTATTTCCTTTTATTTCAAGTGTTTCTTACGAGTTTTTAATCATTTCTGGAAACTATAATTGCGTATTTGAAGAGTTTGACCAGAATTAGAGAGTGTTCCTACAACTATATACTGGAATCGTCAGCATTTTAACTGATTCACACAGAAAACGCCAGAGAAATTAGGCCTCCAATTGTAAACATAAACAGTGTAATCCTTACTTACAGTCTTTCTCCACAAATTTTGAGCTGTAAAAACCTTAATTCCTAATATTTGAAAGCAAATTGAAGTGAAAACACTTGCTAACGTAGCAGGGGTTCTAAATATTAGTTTTCTGATCATTTGCGAGCTTTCCACTGGTAACCTCCATGAATGAAAATGGCAGGAAATGTAGTATGAATCTATTTCCTTTGATTTCAAGTGTTTCTTACAAGATTTTAATCATTTCTGGAAACTATAATTGTGTAATTGAAGAGTTTGACCACAATTCATGAGTGTTCCTACAACTATATACCTCAATCGTCAGGATTTTAGCGGATTCACACAGAAAAAGCCAGAGAAATTAGGCCTCCAATTGTAAACATAAACAGTTTAGTCCTTACTTACAGTCTTTCTAAACGAATTTTGAGCTGTATAACCGTGAATTCCTAATATTTGAAAGCAAATTGAATTGAAAACGCTCCCTAAAGTAACCGGAGTTGTAAATATTATCAGTTTTCTGGTCATTTCCAAGCTTTCCACTAGTAAGCTCCATGAATGAAAATGGCAGAAAATGTAGTATGAATCTATTTCCTTTGATTTCAAGTGTTTCTTACAAGTTTTTAAACATTTCGGGAAACTATAATTGCGTATTTGAACAGTTTTACCACAATTAGGGAGAGTTCCTACAACTCTATACTTGAATCGTCAGCATTGTAACTGATTCACACAGAAAACGCCAGAGAAATTAGGCCTCCAATTGTAAACATAAACAGTATAGTCATTACTTACAGTCTTTCTACACAAATTTTGAGCTGTGTAACCCTGAATTCAGAATATTTGAAAGCAAATTCAAGTGAAAACGCTCACTATAGTAGCCAGAGTTGTAAATATTATCAGTTTTCTGGTCATTTCCGAGCTTTCCACTGGTAACCTCCGTGATAGAAAATGGCACGAAATGTATTAAGAACCTATTTCCTTTACTTCAAGTGTTTCTTCCAAGTTTTTAATCATTTCGGGAAACTATAATTGAGTATTTGAAGAGTTTTACCACAATTAGAGGGAGTTCCTACAACTATATACTCGAATCCTCAGGATTGTAACTTTTTACACAGAAAACGCCAGTGAATTTCGGCCTCCAATTATAAACATCAACAGTATAGTCCTCACTTACACTCTTTCTCCACAAATTTTGAGCTGTATAAACCTGAATTCCTAATATTTGAAAGCAAATTGAAGTGAAAACGCTCCCTAAAGTAACCGGAGTTGTAAATATTATCAGTTTTCTGGTCATTACTGAACTTTCCACTGGTAACTTCCGTTAAAGGAAATGGCAGGAAATGTAGAGAGAACCTATTTCCTTTTATTTCAACTGTTTCTTACAAGTTTTTAATCATTTCTGGATACTATAATTGTGTATTTGAAGAGTTTGACCAGAATTAGAGAGTGTTCCTACAACTATATACTGGAATCGTCAGCATTTTAACTGATTCACAAAGAAAACGCCAGAGAAATTAGGCCTCCAATTGTAAACATAAAAAGTATAGTCATTACTTACAGTCTTTCTACACAAATTTTGAGCTGTATAACTCTGAATTCCTAATATTTGAAAGCAAATTCAAGTGAAAACGCTCCCTATAGTAGCCAGAGTTCTAAATATTATCAGTTTTCTGCTCATTACTGAGCTTTCCACTGGTAACCTCCGTGATTAAAAATGGCAGGAAATGTATTAAGAACCTATTTCCTTTTATGTCAAGTGTTCCTTACAAGTCTTTAATCATTTCCGGAAGTTATTATTACGTATTTGAAGAGTTTTACCACAATTAGAGGGAGTTCCTACAACTATATACTCGAACCGTCAGCATTGTAACTTATTCACACAGAAAACGCCAGAGAATTTCGGCCTCCAATTATAAACATAAACAGTATATTCCTCACTTACACTCTGTCTCCACAAATTTTGAGCTGTATAAACCTGAATTCCTAATATTTGAAAGCAAATTGAAATGAAAACGCTCCCTAAAGTAACCGGAGTTGTAAATATTATCAGTTTTCTGGTCATTACCCAACTTTACACTGGTAACCTCTGTTAATGGAAATTGCAGGAAATGTAGAAAGAACCTATTTCCTTTTCTTTCAACTGTTTCTTACAAGTTTTTAATCATTTCTGGAAACTATAATTGTGTATTTGAATAGTTCCTAATATTTGAAAGCAAATTCAACTGAAAACGCTCCCTAAAGTAGCTGGAGTTTTAAATATTATCAGTTTTCTTGTCATTTCCAAGCTTTCCGCTGGTAACCTCCATGAATGAAAGTGTTTCTTACAAGTTTTTAATCACTTTTGGAAACTCTAATTGCGTATTTGAAGAGTTTTACCACGATTAGAGGGATTTCCTACAACTATATACTCGAATCATCAGCATTGTAACTTATTCACACAGAAAACGCCAGAGAATTTCAGGCTGCAATTATAAACATAAACAGTATAGTCCTCACTTACACTCTTTCTCCACAAATTTTGAGCTGTATAAACCTGAATTCCTAATATTTGTAAGCAAATTGAAGTGAAAACGCTCCCTAAAGTAGCCGGAGTTGTAAATATTATCAGTTTTCTGGTCATTTCCGATCTTTCCATTGGTAACCTCTGTGATTGAAAATGGCAGGAAATGTAGTAAGAACCTATTTCCTTTTATTTCAAGTGTTTCTTACAAGTTTTTAATTATTTCGGGAAAGTATACTGCGTATTTGATGAATTTTACCACAATTAGATAGATTTTCTGCAACTATATACTCGAATCGAAAACTTTGTAACTTATTCACACAGAAAACGCCAGAGAATTTTGGCCTCCAATTATAAACATAAACAGTATAGTCCTCACTTACAGTCTTTCTACACAAATTTTGAGCTGTATAAACCTAGTTCCTAATATTTGAAAGCAAATTGAAGTGAAAACGCTCCCTAAATTACCCGGAGTTTTAAATATTATCAGTTTTCTGGTCATTTCCGAGCTTTCCACTGGTAAACTCTGTGTTTGAAAATGGCAGGAAATGTAGTAAGTACCTATTTCCTTTTATTTCAAGTGTTTCTTAGGAGTTTTTAATCATTTCTGGAAACTATAATTGCGTATTTGAAGAGTTTGACCAGAATTAGAGAGTGTTCCTACAACTATATACTGGAATCGTCAGCATTTTAACTGATTCACACAGAAAACCCCAGAGAATTTTGGCCTCCAATTATAAACATAAACAGTATAGTCCTCACTTACCCTCTTTCTCCACAAATTTTGAGCTGTATAAACCTGAATTCCTAATATTTGAAAGCAAATTGAAGTGAAAACGCTCCCTAAAGTAACCGGAGTTGTAAATATTATCAGTTTTCTGGTCATTACCCAACTTTACACTGGTAACCTCTGTTAATGTAAATTGCAGGAAATGTAGAAAGAACCTATTTCCTTTTCTTTCAACTGTTTCTTACAAGTTTTTAATCATTTCTGGAAACTATAATTGTGTATTTGAATAGTTCCTAATATTTGATAGCAAATTCAACTGAAAATGCTCCCTAAAGTAGCCGGAGTTTTAAATATTATCAGTTTTCTGTTCATTTCCAAGCATTCCACTGGTAACCTCCATGAATGAAAGTGTTTCTTACAAGTTTTTAATCAATTCTGGAAAGTATAATTGCGTATTTAAAGAGTTTTACCACAATTAGAAATATTTCCTACAACGGTATACTCGAATCATCAGCATTGTAACTTATTCACACAGAAAACGCCAGAGAAATTAGGCCTCCAATTATAAACATAAACAGTGTAGTCCTCACTTACAGTCTTTCTCCACAAATTTTGAGCTGTAAAAACCTTTATTCCTAATATTTGAAAGCAAATTGAAGTGAAAACACTTCCTAACGTAGCAGGGGTTCTAAATATTATTAGTTTTCTGATCATTTGCGAGCTTTCCACTGGTAACCTCCATGAATGAAAATGGCAGGAAATGTAGTATGAATCTATTTCCTTTGATTTCAAGTGTTTCTTACAAGATTTTAATCAGTTCTGGAAACTATAATTGTGTAATTGAAGAGTTTGACCACAATTCATGAGTGTTCCTACAACTATATACCTCAATCGTCAGGATTTTAGCGGATTCACACAGAAAAAGCCAGAGAAATTAGGCCTCCAATTGTAAACATAAACAGTTTAGTCCTTACTTACAGTCTTTCTAAACGAATTTTGAGCTGTATAACCTTGAATTCCTAATATTTGAAAGCAAATTGAATTGAAAACGCTCCCTAAAGTAACCGGAGTTGTAAATATTATCAGTTTTCTGGTCATTTCCAAGCTTTCCACTAGTAACCTCCATGAATGAAAATGGCAGAAAATGTAGTATGAATCTATTTCCTTTGATTTCAAGTGTTTCTTACAAGTTTTTAAACATTTCGGGAAACTATAATTGCGTATTTGAACAGTTTTACCACAATTAGGGAGAGTTCCTACAACTCTATACTTGAATCGTCAGCATTGTAACTGATTCACACAGTAAACGCCAGAGAAATTAGGCCTCCAATTGTAAACATAAACAGTATAGTCATTACTTACAGTCTTTCTACACAAATTTTGAGCTGTGTAACCCTGAATTCAGAATATTTGAAAGCAAATTCAAGTGAAAACGCTCACTATAGTAGCCAGAGTTGTAAATATTATCAGTTTTCTGGTCATTTCCGAGCTTTCCACTGGTAACCTCCGTGATTGAAAATGGCACGAAATGTATTAAGAACCTATTTCCTTTACTTCAAGTGTTTCTTCCAAGTTTTTAATCATTTCGGGAAACTATAATTGAGTATTTGAAGAGTTTTACCACAATTAGAGGGAGTTCCTACAACTATATACTCGAATCCTCAGGATTGTAACTTTTTACACAGAAAACGCCAGTGAATTTCGGCCTCCAATTATAAACATCAACAGTATAGTCCTCACTTACACTCTTTCTCCACAAATTTTGAGCTGTATAAACCTGAATTCCTAATATTTGAAAGCAAATTGTAGTGAAAACGCTCCCTAAAGTAACCGGAGTTGTAAATATTATCAGTTTTCTGGTCATTACTGAACTTTCCACTGGTAACTTCCGTTAAAGGAAATGGCAGGAAATGTAGAGAGAACCTATTTCCTTTTATTTCAACTGTTTCTTACAAGTTTTTAATCATTTCTGGATACTATAATTGTGTATTTGAAGAGTTTGACCAGAATTAGAGAGTGTTCCTACAACTATATACTGGAATCGTCAGCATTTTAACTGATTCACACAGAAAACGCCAGAGAAATTAGGCCTCCAATTGTAAACATAAAGAGTATAGTCATTACTTACAGTCTTTCTACACAAATTTTGAGCTGTATAACTCTGAATTCCTAATATTTGAAAGCAAATTCAAGTGAAAACGCTGCCTATAGTAGCCAGAGTTCTAAATATTATCAGTTTTCTGCTCATTACTGAGCTTTCCACTGGTAACCTCCGTGATTAAAAATGGCAGGAAATGTATTAAGAACCTATTTCCTTTTATGTCAAGTGTTCCTTACAAGTCTTTAATCATTTCCGGAAGTTATTATTACGTATTTGAAGAGTTTTACCACAATTAGAGGGAGTTCCTACAACTATATACTCGAACCGTCAGCATTGTAACTTATTCACACAGAAAACGCCAGAGAATTTCGGCCTCCAATTATAAACCTAAACAGTATGGTCCTCACTTACACTCTTTCTCCACAAATTTTGAGCTGTGTAAACCTGAATTCCTAATATTTGAAGGCAAATTGAATTGAAAACGCTCCCTAAAGTAACCGGAGTTGTAAATATTATCAGTTTTCTGGTCATTTCGGAGGTTTCCACTGATAACCTCTGTGATTGAAAATGGCAGGAAATGTAGTATGAGCGTGTTTCCTTTTATTTCAAGTGTGTCTTACAAGTTTTTAATCATTTCTGGAAACTATAATTGCGTATTTGAAGAGTTTGACCAGAATTAGAGAGTGTTCCTACAACTATATGCTGGAATCGTCAGCATTTTAACTGATTCACATAGAAAACGCCAGAGAAATAGGCCTCCAATAGTAAACATAAACAGAATAGTCCTCACTTACACTCTTTCTCCACAAATTTTGAGCTGTGTAAACCTGAATTCCTAATATTTGAAATCAAATTGAATTGAAAACGCTCCCTAAAGTAACCGGAGTTGTAAATATTATCAGTTTTTTGGTCATTTCCGAGCTTTCCACTGTTAACCTCCGTGATTGAAAATGGCACGAAATGTATTAAGAACCTATTTCCTTTTATTTCAAGTGTTTCTTACCAGGTTTTAATCATTTCGGGAAACTATAATTGAGTATTTGAAGAGTTTTACCACAATTGGAGGGAGTTCCTACAACTATATACTCGAATCGTCAGGATTGTAACTTTTCACACAGAAAACGCCAGAGAATTTCGGCCTCCAATTATAAACATAAACAGTATAGTCCTCACTTACACTCTGTCTCCACAAATTTTGAGCTGTATAAACCTGACTTCCTAATATTTGTAAGCAAATTGAAGTGAAAACGCTCCCTAAAGTAGCCGGAGTTGTAAATATTATCAGTTTTCTGGTCATTTCCGAACTTTCCATTGGTAACCTCTGTGATTGAAAATGGCAGGAAATGTAGTAAGAACCTATTTCCTTTTATTTCAAGTGTTTCTTACAAGTTTTTAATTATTTCGGGAAACTATAATTGCGTATTTGAAGAATTTTACCAAAATTAGAGAGATTTTCTGCAACTATATACTCGAATTGTAAACATTGTAACTTATTCACACAGAAAACGCCAGAGAATTTTGGCCTCCAATTATAAACATAAACAGTATAGTCCTCACTTACAGTCTTTCTACACAAATTTTGAGCTGTATAAACCTAGTTCCTAATATTTGAAAGCAAATTGAAGTGAAAACGCTCCCTAAATTACCCGGAGTTTTAAATATTATCAGTTTTCTGGTCATTTCCGAGCTTTCCACTGGTAAACTCTGTGTTTGAAAATGGCAGGAAATGTAGTAAGTACCTATTTCCTTTTATTTCAAGTGTTTCTTACGAGTTTTTAATCATTTCTGGAAACTATAATTGCGTATTTGAAGAGTTTGACCAGAATTAGAGAGTGTTCCTACAACTATATACTGGAATCGTCAGCATTTTAACTGATTCACACAGAAAACGCCAGAGAAATTAGGCCTCCAATTGTAAACATAAACAGTGTAATCCTTACTTACAGTCTTTCTCCACAAATTTTGAGCTGTAAAAACCTTAATTCCTAATATTTGAAAGCAAATTGAAGTGAAAACACTTGCTAACGTAGCAGGGGTTCTAAATATTAGTTTTCTGATCATTTGCGAGCTTTCCACTGGTAACCTCCATGAATGAAAATGGCAGGAAATGTAGTATGAATCTATTTCCTTTGATTTCAAGTGTTTCTTACAAGATTTTAATCAGTTCTGGAAACTATAATTGTGTAATTGAAGAGTTTGACCACAATTCATGAGTGTTCCTACAACTATATACCTCAATCGTCAGGATTTTAGCGGATTCACACAGAAAAAGCCAGAGAAATTAGGCCTCCAATTGTAAACATAAACAGTTTAGTCCTTACTTACAGTCTTTCTAAACGAATTTTGAGCTGTATAACCGTGAATTCCTAATATTTGAAAGCAAATTGAATTGAAAACGCTCCCTAAAGTAACCGGAGTTGTAAATATTATCAGTTTTCTGGTCATTTCCAAGCTTTCCACTAGTAACCTCCATGAATGAAAATGGCAGAAAATGTAGTATGAATCTATTTCCTTTGATTTCAAGTGTTTCTTACAAGTTTTTAAACATTTCGGGAAACTATAATTGCGTATTTGAACAGTTTTACCACAATTAGGGAGAGTTCCTACAACTCTATACTTGAATCGTCAGCATTGTAACTGATTCACACAGAAAACGCCAGAGAAATTAGGCCTCCAATTGTAAACATAAACAGTATAGTCATTACTTACAGTCTTTCTACACAAATTTTGAGCTGTGTAACCCTGAATTCAGAATATTTGAAAGCAAATTCAAGTGAAAACGCTCACTATAGTAGCCAGAGTTGTAAATATTATCAGTTTTCTGGTCATTTCCGAGCTTTCCACTGGTAACCTCCGTGATTGAAAATGGCACGAAATGTATTAAGAACCTATTTCCTTTACTTCAAGTGTTTCTTCCAAGTTTTTAATCATTTCGGGAAACTATAATTGAGTATTTGAAGAGTTTTACCACAATTAGAGGGAGTTCCTACAACTATATACTCGAATCCTCAGGATTGTAACTTTTTACACAGAAAACGCCAGTGAATTTCGGCCTCCAATTATAAACATCAACAGTATAGTCCTCACTTACACTCTTTCTCCACAAATTTTGAGCTGTATAAACCTGAATTCCTAATATTTGAAAGCAAATTGTAGTGAAAACGCTCCCTAAAGTAACCGGAGTTGTAAATATTATCAGTTTTCTGGTCATTACTGAACTTTCCACTGGTAACTTCCGTTAAAGGAAATGGCAGGAAATGTAGAGAGAACCTATTTCCTTTTATTTCAACTGTTTCTTACAAGTTTTTAATCATTTCTGGATACTATAATTGTGTATTTGAAGAGTTTGACCAGAATTAGAGAGTGTTCCTACAACTATATACTGGAATCGTCAGCATTTTAACTGATTCACACAGAAAACGCCAGAGAAATTAGGCCTCCAATTGTAAACATAAAGAGTATAGTCATTACTTACAGTCTTTCTACACAAATTTTGAGCTGTATAACTCTGAATTCCTAATATTTGAAAGCAAATTCAAGTGAAAACGCTGCCTATAGTAGCCAGAGTTCTAAATATTATCAGTTTTCTGCTCATTACTGAGCTTTCCACTGGTAACCTCCGTGATTAAAAATGGCAGGAAATGTATTAAGAACCTATTTCCTTTTATGTCAAGTGTTCCTTACAAGTCTTTAATCATTTCCGGAAGTTATTATTACGTATTTGAAGAGTTTTACCACAATTAGAGGGAGTTCCTACAACTATATACTCGAACCGTCAGCATTGTAACTTATTCACACAGAAAACGCCAGAGAATTTCGGCCTCCAATTATAAACCTAAACAGTATGGTCCTCACTTACACTCTTTCTCCACAAATTTTGAGCTGTGTAAACCTGAATTCCTAATATTTGAAGGCAAATTGAATTGAAAACGCTCCCTAAAGTAACCGGAGTTGTAAATATTATCAGTTTTCTGGTCATTTCGGAGGTTTCCACTGATAACCTCTGTGATTGAAAATGGCAGGAAATGTAGTATGAGCGTGTTTCCTTTTATTTCAAGTGTGTCTTACAAGTTTTTAATCATTTCTGGAAACTATAATTGCGTATTTGAAGAGTTTGACCAGAATTAGAGAGTGTTCCTACAACTATATGCTGGAATCGTCAGCATTTTAACTGATTCACATAGAAAACGCCAGAGAAATAGGCCTCCAATAGTAAACATAAACAGAATAGTCCTCACTTACACTCTTTCTCCACAAATTTTGAGCTGTGTAAACCTGAATTCCTAATATTTGAAATCAAATTGAATTGAAAACGCTCCCTAAAGTAACCGGAGTTGTAAATATTATCAGTTTTTTGGTCATTTCCGAGCTTTCCACTGTTAACCTCCGTGATTGAAAATGGCACGAAATGTATTAAGAACCTATTTCCTTTTATTTCAAGTGTTTCTTACCAGGTTTTAATCATTTCGGGAAACTATAATTGAGTATTTGAAGAGTTTTACCACAATTGGAGGGAGTTCCTACAACTATATACTCGAATCGTCAGGATTGTAACTTTTCACACAGAAAACGCCAGAGAATTTCGGCCTCCAATTATAAACATAAACAGTATAGTCCTCACTTACACTCTGTCTCCACAAATTTTGAGCTGTATAAACCTGACTTCCTAATATTTGTAAGCAAATTGAAGTGAAAACGCTCCCTAAAGTAGCCGGAGTTGTAAATATTATCAGTTTTCTGGTCATTTCCGAACTTTCCATTGGTAACCTCTGTGATTGAAAATGGCAGGAAATGTAGTAAGAACCTATTTCCTTTTATTTCAAGTGTTTCTTACAAGTTTTTAATTATTTCGGGAAACTATAATTGCGTATTTGAAGAATTTTACCAAAATTAGAGAGATTTTCTGCAACTATATACTCGAATTGTAAACATTGTAACTTATTCACACAGAAAACGCCAGAGAATTTTGGCCTCCAATTATAAACATAAACAGTATAGTCCTCACTTACAGTCTTTCTACACAAATTTTGAGCTGTATAAACCTAGTTCCTAATATTTGAAAGCAAATTGAAGTGAAAACGCTCCCTAAATTACCCGGAGTTTTAAATATTATCAGTTTTCTGGTCATTTCCGAGCTTTCCACTGGTAAACTCTGTGTTTGAAAATGGCAGGAAATGTAGTAAGTACCTATTTCCTTTTATTTCAAGTGTTTCTTACGAGTTTTTAATCATTTCTGGAAACTATAATTGCGTATTTGAAGAGTTTGACCAGAATTAGAGAGTGTTCCTACAACTATATACTGGAATCGTCAGCATTTTAACTGATTCACACAGAAAACGCCAGAGAAATTAGGCCTCCAATTGTAAACATAAACAGTGTAATCCTTACTTACAGTCTTTCTCCACAAATTTTGAGCTGTAAAAACCTTAATTCCTAATATTTGAAAGCAAATTGAAGTGAAAACACTTGCTAACGTAGCAGGGGTTCTAAATATTAGTTTTCTGATCATTTGCGAGCTTTCCACTGGTAACCTCCATGAATGAAAATGGCAGGAAATGTAGTATGAATCTATTTCCTTTGATTTCAAGTGTTTCTTACAAGATTTTAATCAGTTCTGGAAACTATAATTGTGTAATTGAAGAGTTTGACCACAATTCATGAGTGTTCCTACAACTATATACCTCAATCGTCAGGATTTTAGCGGATTCACACAGAAAAAGCCAGAGAAATTAGGCCTCCAATTGTAAACATAAACAGTTTAGTCCTTACTTACAGTCTTTCTAAACGAATTTTGAGCTGTATAACCGTGAATTCCTAATATTTGAAAGCAAATTGAATTGAAAACGCTCCCTAAAGTAACCGGAGTTGTAAATATTATCAGTTTTCTGGTCATTTCCAAGCTTTCCACTAGTAACCTCCATGAATGAAAATGGCAGAAAATGTAGTATGAATCTATTTCCTTTGATTTCAAGTGTTTCTTACAAGTTTTTAAACATTTCGGGAAACTATAATTGCGTATTTGAACAGTTTTACCACAATTAGGGAGAGTTCCTACAACTCTATACTTGAATCGTCAGCATTGTAACTGATTCACACAGAAAACGCCAGAGAAATTAGGCCTCCAATTGTAAACATAAACAGTATAGTCATTACTTACAGTCTTTCTACACAAATTTTGAGCTGTGTAACCCTGAATTCAGAATATTTGAAAGCAAATTCAAGTGAAAACGCTCACTATAGTAGCCAGAGTTGTAAATATTATCAGTTTTCTGGTCATTTCCGAGCTTTCCACTGGTAACCTCCGTGATAGAAAATGGCACGAAATGTATTAAGAACCTATTTCCTTTACTTCAAGTGTTTCTTCCAAGTTTTTAATCATTTCGGGAAACTATAATTGAGTATTTGAAGAGTTTTACCACAATTAGAGGGAGTTCCTACAACTATATACTCGAATCCTCAGGATTGTAACTTTTTACACAGAAAACGCCAGTGAATTTCGGCCTCCAATTATAAACATCAACAGTATAGTCCTCACTTACACTCTTTCTCCACAAATTTTGAGCTGTATAAACCTGAATTCCTAATATTTGAAAGCAAATTGAAGTGAAAACGCTCCCTAAAGTAACCGGAGTTGTAAATATTATCAGTTTTCTGGTCATTACTGAACTTTCCACTGGTAACTTCCGTTAAAGGAAATGGCAGGAAATGTAGAGAGAACCTATTTCCTTTTATTTCAACTGTTTCTTACAAGTTTTTAATCATTTCTGGATACTATAATTGTGTATTTGAAGAGTTTGACCAGAATTAGAGAGTGTTCCTACAACTATATACTGGAATCGTCAGCATTTTAACTGATTCACAAAGAAAACGCCAGAGAAATTAGGCCTCCAATTGTAAACATAAAAAGTATAGTCATTACTTACAGTCTTTCTACACAAATTTTGAGCTGTATAACTCTGAATTCCTAATATTTGAAAGCAAATTCAAGTGAAAACGCTCCCTATAGTAGCCAGAGTTCTAAATATTATCAGTTTTCTGCTCATTACTGAGCTTTCCACTGGTAACCTCCGTGATTAAAAATGGCAGGAAATGTATTAAGAACCTATTTCCTTTTATGTCAAGTGTTCCTTACAAGTCTTTAATCATTTCCGGAAGTTATTATTACGTATTTGAAGAGTTTTACCACAATTAGAGGGAGTTCCTACAACTATATACTCGAACCGTCAGCATTGTAACTTATTCACACAGAAAACGCCAGAGAATTTCGGCCTCCAATTATAAACCTAAACAGTATGGTCCTCACTTACACTCTTTCTCCACAAATTTTGAGCTGTGTAAACCTGAATTCCTAATATTTGAAGGCAAATTGAATTGAAAACGCTCCCTAAAGTAACCGGAGTTGTAAATATTATCAGTTTTCTGGTCATTTCGGAGGTTTCCACTGATAACCTCTGTGATTGAAAATGGCAGGAAATGTAGTATGAGCGTGTTTCCTTTTATTTCAAGTGTATCTTACAAGTTTTTAATCATTTCGGGAAACTATAATTGAGTATTTGAAGAGTTTTACCACAATTAGAGGGAGTTCCTACAACTATATACTCGAATCGTCAGGATTGTAACTTTTCACACAGAAAACGCCAGAGAATTTCGGCCTCCAATTATAAACATAAACAGTATATTCCTCACTTACACTCTGTCTCCACAAATTTTGAGCTGTATAAACCTGAATTCCTAATATTTGAAAGCAAATTGAAATGAAAACGCTCCCTAAAGTAACCGGAGTTGTAAATATTATCAGTTTTCTGGTCATTACCCAACTTTACACTGGTAACCTCTGTTAATGGAAATTGCAGGAAATGTAGAAAGAACCTATTTCCTTTTCTTTCAACTGTTTCTTACAAGTTTTTAATCATTTCTGGAAACTATAATTGTGTATTTGAATAGTTCCTAATATTTGAAAGCAAATTCAACTGAAAACGCTCCCTAAAGTAGCTGGAGTTTTAAATATTATCAGTTTTCTTGTCATTTCCAAGCTTTCCGCTGGTAACCTCCATGAATGAAAGTGTTTCTTACAAGTTTTTAATCACTTTTGGAAACTCTAATTGCGTATTTGAAGAGTTTTACCACGATTAGAGGGATTTCCTACAACTATATACTCGAATCATCAGCATTGTAACTTATTCACACAGAAAACGCCAGAGAATTTCAGGCTGCAATTATAAACATAAACAGTATAGTCCTCACTTACACTCTTTCTCCACAAATTTTGAGCTGTATAAACCTGAATTCCTAATATTTGTAAGCAAATTGAAGTGAAAACGCTCCCTAAAGTAGCCGGAGTTGTAAATATTATCAGTTTTCTGGTCATTTCCGATCTTTCCATTGGTAACCTCTGTGATTGAAAATGGCAGGAAATGTAGTAAGAACCTATTTCCTTTTATTTCAAGTGTTTCTTACAAGTTTTTAATTATTTCGGGAAAGTATACTGCGTATTTGATGAATTTTACCACAATTAGATAGATTTTCTGCAACTATATACTCGAATCGAAAACTTTGTAACTTATTCACACAGAAAACGCCAGAGAATTTTGGCCTCCAATTATAAACATAAACAGTATAGTCCTCACTTACAGTCTTTCTACACAAATTTTGAGCTGTATAAACCTAGTTCCTAATATTTGAAAGCAAATTGAAGTGAAAACGCTCCCTAAATTACCCGGAGTTTTAAATATTATCAGTTTTCTGGTCATTTCCGAGCTTTCCACTGGTAAACTCTGTGTTTGAAAATGGCAGGAAATGTAGTAAGTACCTATTTCCTTTTATTTCAAGTGTTTCTTAGGAGTTTTTAATCATTTCTGGAAACTATAATTGCGTATTTGAAGAGTTTGACCAGAATTAGAGAGTGTTCCTACAACTATATACTGGAATCGTCAGCATTTTAACTGATTCACACAGAAAACCCCAGAGAATTTTGGCCTCCAATTATAAACATAAACAGTATAGTCCTCACTTACCCTCTTTCTCCACAAATTTTGAGCTGTATAAACCTGAATTCCTAATATTTGAAAGCAAATTGAAGTGAAAACGCTCCCTAAAGTAACCGGAGTTGTAAATATTATCAGTTTTCTGGTCATTACCCAAGTTTACACTGGTAACCTCTGTTAATGTAAATTGCAGGAAATGTAGAAAGAACCTATTTCCTTTTCTTTCAACTGTTTCTTACAAGTTTTTAATCATTTCTGGAAACTATAATTGTGTATTTGAATAGTTCCTAATATTTGATAGCAAATTCAACTGAAAATGCTCCCTAAAGTAGCCGGAGTTTTAAATATTATCAGTTTTCTGTTCATTTCCAAGCATTCCACTGGTAACCTCCATGAATGAAAGTGTTTCTTACAAGTTTTTAATCAATTCTGGAAAGTATAATTGCGTATTTAAAGAGTTTTACCACAATTAGAAATATTTCCTACAACGGTATACTCGAATCATCAGCATTGTAACTTATTCACACAGAAAACGCCAGAGAAATTAGGCCTCCAATTATAAACATAAACAGTGTAGTCCTCACTTACAGTCTTTCTCCACAAATTTTGAGCTGTAAAAACCTTTATTCCTAATATTTGAAAGCAAATTGAAGTGAAAACACTTCCTAACGTAGCAGGGGTTCTAAATATTATTAGTTTTCTGATCATTTGCGAGCTTTCCACTGGTAACCTCCATGAATGAAAATGGCAGGAAATGTAGTATGAATCTATTTCCTTTGATTTCAAGTGTTTCTTACAAGATTTTAATCAGTTCTGGAAACTATAATTGTGTAATTGAAGAGTTTGACCACAATTCATGAGTGTTCCTACAACTATATACCTCAATCGTCAGGATTTTAGCGGATTCACACAGAAAAAGCCAGAGAAATTAGGCCTCCAATTGTAAACATAAACAGTTTAGTCCTTACTTACAGTCTTTCTAAACGAATTTTGAGCTGTATAACCTTGAATTCCTAATATTTGAAAGCAAATTGAATTGAAAACGCTCCCTAAAGTAACCGGAGTTGTAAATATTATCAGTTTTCTGGTCATTTCCAAGCTTTCCACTAGTAACCTCCATGAATGAAAATGGCAGAAAATGTAGTATGAATCTATTTCCTTTGATTTCAAGTGTTTCTTACAAGTTTTTAAACATTTCGGGAAACTATAATTGCGTATTTGAACAGTTTTACCACAATTAGGGAGAGTTCCTACAACTCTATACTTGAATCGTCAGCATTGTAACTGATTCACACAGTAAACGCCAGAGAAATTAGGCCTCCAATTGTAAACATAAACAGTATAGTCATTACTTACAGTCTTTCTACACAAATTTTGAGCTGTGTAACCCTGAATTCAGAATATTTGAAAGCAAATTCAAGTGAAAACGCTCACTATAGTAGCCAGAGTTGTAAATATTATCAGTTTTCTGGTCATTTCCGAGCTTTCCACTGGTAACCTCCGTGATTGAAAATGGCACGAAATGTATTAAGAACCTATTTCCTTTACTTCAAGTGTTTCTTCCAAGTTTTTAATCATTTCGGGAAACTATAATTGAGTATTTGAAGAGTTTTACCACAATTAGAGGGAGTTCCTACAACTATATACTCGAATCCTCAGGATTGTAACTTTTTACACAGAAAACGCCAGTGAATTTCGGCCTCCAATTATAAACATCAACAGTATAGTCCTCACTTACACTCTTTCTCCACAAATTTTGAGCTGTATAAACCTGAATTCCTAATATTTGAAAGCAAATTGTAGTGAAAACGCTCCCTAAAGTAACCGGAGTTGTAAATATTATCAGTTTTCTGGTCATTACTGAACTTTCCACTGGTAACTTCCGTTAAAGGAAATGGCAGGAAATGTAGAGAGAACCTATTTCCTTTTATTTCAACTGTTTCTTACAAGTTTTTAATCATTTCTGGATACTATAATTGTGTATTTGAAGAGTTTGACCAGAATTAGGGAGTGTTCCTACAACTATATACTGGAATCGTCAGCATTTTAACTGATTCACACAGAAAACGCCAGAGAAATTAGGCCTCCAATTGTAAACATAAAGAGTATAGTCATTACTTACAGTCTTTCTACACAAATTTTGAGCTGTATAACTCTGAATTCCTAATATTTGAAAGCAAATTCAAGTGAAAACGCTGCCTATAGTAGCCAGAGTTCTAAATATTATCAGTTTTCTGCTCATTACTGAGCTTTCCACTGGTAACCTCCGTGATTAAAAATGGCAGGAAATGTATTAAGAACCTATTTCCTTTTATGTCAAGTGTTCCTTACAAGTCTTTAATCATTTCCGGAAGTTATTATTACGTATTTGAAGAGTTTTACCACAATTAGAGGGAGTTCCTACAACTATATACTCGAACCGTCAGCATTGTAACTTATTCACACAGAAAACGCCAGAGAATTTCGGCCTCCAATTATAAACCTAAACAGTATGGTCCTCACTTACACTCTTTCTCCACAAATTTTGAGCTGTGTAAACCTGAATTCCTAATATTTGAAGGCAAATTGAATTGAAAACGCTCCCTAAAGTAACCGGAGTTGTAAATATTATCAGTTTTCTGGTCATTTCGGAGGTTTCCACTGATAACCTCTGTGATTGAAAATGGCAGGAAATGTAGTATGAGCGTGTTTCCTTTTATTTCAAGTGTGTCTTACAAGTTTTTAATCATTTCTGGAAACTATAATTGCGTATTTGAAGAGTTTGACCAGAATTAGAGAGTGTTCCTACAACTATATGCTGGAATCGTCAGCATTTTAACTGATTCACATAGAAAACGCCAGAGAAATAGGCCTCCAATAGTAAACATAAACAGAATAGTCCTCACTTACACTCTTTCTCCACAAATTTTGAGCTGCATAACCCTGAATTCCTAATATTTGAAATCAAATTGAATTGAAAACGCTCCCTAAAGTAACCGGAGTTGTAAATATTATCAGTTTTCTGGTCATTTCCGAGCTTTCCACTGGTAACCTCCATGAATGAAAATGGCAGGAAATGTAGTATGAATCTATTTCCTTTTATTTCAAGTGTTTCTTACAAGTTTTTAATCATTTCGGGAAACTATAATTGAGTATTTGAAGAGTTTTACCACAATTAGAGGGAGTTCCTACAACTATATACTCGAATCGTCAGGATTGTAACTTTTCACACAGAAAACGCCAGAGAATTTCGGCCTCCAATTATAAACATAAACAGTATAGTCCTCACTTACACTCTTTCTCCACAAATTTTGAGCTGTATAAACCTGACTTCCTAATATTTGAAAGCAAATTGAAGTGAAAACGCTCCCTAAAGTAACTGGAGTTGTAAATATTATCAGTTTTCTGGTCATTACCCAACTTTACACTGGTAACCTCTGTTAATGGAAATTGCAGGAAATGTAGAAAGAACCTATTTCCTTTTCTTTCAACTGTTTCTTACAAGTTTTTAATCATTTCTGGAAACTATAATTGTGTATTTGAATAGTTCCTAATATTTGATAGCAATTTCAACTGAAAATGCTCCCTAAAGTAGCCGGAGTTTTAAATATTATCAGTTTTCTGTTCATTTCCAAGCATTCCACTGGTAACCTCCATGAATGAAAGTGTTTCTTACAAGTTTTTAATCAATTCTGGAAAGTATAATTGCGTATTTAAAGAGTTTTACCACAATTAGAGATATTTCCTATACTGTATACTCGAATCATCAGCATTGTAACTTATTCACACAGAAAACGCCAGAGAATTTCGGCCTCCAATTATAAACATAAACAGTGTAGTCCTCAATTACAGTCTTTCTCCACAAATTTTGAGCTGTAAAAACCTTAATTCCTAATATTTGAAAGCAAATTGAAGTGAAAACACTTCCTAACGTAGCAGGGGTTCTAAATATTATTAGTTTTCTGATCATTTGCGAGCTTTCCACTGGTAACCTCCATGAATGAAAATGGCAGGAAATGTAGTATGAATCTATTTCCTTTTATTTCAAGTGTTTCTTACAAGATTTTAATCATTTCTGGAAACTATAATTGTGTAATTGAAGAGTTTGACCACAATTCATGAGTGTTCCTACAACTATATACCTCAATCGTCAGGATTTTAGCGGATTCACACAGAAAAAGCCAGAGAAATTAGGCCTCCAATTGTAAACATAAACAGTTTAGTCCTTACTTACAGTCTTTCTAAACGAATTTTGAGCTGTATAACCTTGAATTCCTAATATTTGAAAGCAAATTGAATTGAAAACGCTCCCTAAAGTAACCGGAGTTGTAAATATTATCAGTTTTCTGGTCATTTCCAGGCTTTCCACTAGTAACCTCCATGAATGAAAATGGCAGAAAATGTAGTATGAATCTATTTCCTTTGATTTCAAGTGTTTCTTACAAGTTTTTAAACATTTCGGGAAACTATAATTGCGTATTTGAACAGTTTTACCACAATTAGGGAGAGTTCCTACAACTCTATACTTGAATCGTCAGCATTGTAACTGATTCACACAGTAAACGCCAGAGAAATTAGGCCTCCAATTGTAAACATAAACAGTATAGTCATTACTTACAGTCTTTCTACACAAATTTTGAGCTGTGTAACCCTGAATTCAGAATATTTGAAAGCAAATTCAAGTGAAAACGCTCACTATAGTAGCCAGAGTTGTAAATATTATCAGTTTTCTGGTCATTTCCGAGCTTTCCACTGGTAACCTCCGTGATTGAAAATGGCACGAAATGTATTAAGAACCTATTTCCTTTACTTCAAGTGTTTCTTCCAAGTTTTTAATCATTTCGGGAAACTATAATTGAGTATTTGAAGAGTTTTACCACAATTAGAGGGAGTTCCTACAACTATATACTCGAATCCTCAGGATTGTAACTTTTTACACAGAAAACGCCAGTGAATTTCGGCCTCCAATTATAAACATCAACAGTATAGTCCTCACTTACACTCTTTCTCCACAAATTTTGAGCTGTATAAACCTGAATTCCTAATATTTGAAAGCAAATTGTAGTGAAAACGCTCCCTAAAGTAACCGGAATTGTAAATATTATCAGTTTTCTGGTCATTACTGAACTTTCCACTGGTAACTTCCGTTAAAGGAAATGGCAGGAAATGTAGAGAGAACCTATTTCCTTTTATTTCAACTGTTTCTTACAAGTTTTTAATCATTTCTGGATACTATAATTGTGTATTTGAAGAGTTTGACCAGAATTAGAGAGTGTTCCTACAACTATATACTGGAATCGTCAGCATTTTAACTGATTCACACAGAAAACGCCAGAGAAATTAGGCCTCCAATTGTAAACATAAAGAGTATAGTCATTACTTACAGTCTTTCTACACAAATTTTGAGCTGTATAACTCTGAATTCCTAATATTTGAAAGCAAATTCAAGTGAAAACGCTGCCTATAGTAGCCAGAGTTCTAAATATTATCAGTTTTCTGCTCATTATTGAGCTTTCCACTGGTAACCTCCGTGATTAAAAATGGCAGGAAATGTATTAAGAACCTATTTCCTTTTATGTCAAGTGTTCCTTACAAGTCTTTAATCATTTCCGGAAGTTATTATTAGGTATTTGAAGAGTTTTACCACAATTAGAGGGAGTTCCTACAACTATATACTCGAACCGTCAGCATTGTAACTTATTCACACAGAAAACGCCAGAGAATTTCGGCCTCCAATTATAAACCTAAACAGTATGGTCCTCACTTACACTCTTTCTCCACAAATTTTGAGCTGTGTAAACCTGAATTCCTAATATTTGAAGGCAAATTGAATTGAAAACGCTCCCTAAAGTAACCGGAGTTGTAAATATTATCAGTTTTCTGGTCATTTCGGAGGTTTCCACTGATAACCTCTGTGATTGAAAATGGCAGGAAATGTAGTATGAGCGTGTTTCCTTTTATTTCAAGTGTGTCTTACAAGTTTTTAATCATTTCTGGAAACTATAATTGCGTATTTGAAGAGTTTGACCAGAATTAGAGAGTGTTCCTACAACTATATGCTGGAATCGTCAGCATTTTAACTGATTCACATAGAAAACGCCAGAGAAATAGGCCTCCAATAGTAAACATAAACAGAATAGTCCTCACTTACACTCTTTCTCCACAAATTTTGAGCTGTGTAAACCTGAATTCCTAATATTTGAAAGCAAATTGAAGTGAAAACGCTCCCTAAAGTACCCGGGGTTTTAAATATTATGAGTTTTCTGGTCATTTCCGAGCTTTCCACTGGTAACCTCCATGAATGAAAATGGCAGGAAATGTAGTATGAATCTATTTCCTTTTATTTCAAGTGTTTCTTACAAGTTTTTAATCATTTCGGGAAACTATAATTGAGTATTTGAAGAGTTTTACCACAATTAGAGGGAGTTCCTACAACTATATACTCGAATCGTCAGGATTGTAACTTTTCACACAGAAAACGCCAGAGAATTTCGGCCTCCAATTATAAACATAAACAGTATAGTCCTCACTTACACTCTTTCTCCACAAATTTTGAGCTGTATAAACCTGACTTCCTAATATTTGAAAGCAAATTGAAGTGAAAACGCTCCCTAAAGTAACTGGAGTTGTAAATATTATCAGTTTTCTGGTCATTACCCAACTTTACACTGGTAACCTCTGTTAATGGAAATTGCAGGAAATGTAGAAAGAACCTATTTCCTTTTCTTTCAACTGTTTCTTACAAGTTTTTAATCATTTCTGGAAACTATAATTGTGTATTTGAATAGTTCCTAATATTTGAAAGCAAATTCAACTGAAAACGCTCCCTAAAGTAGCTGGAGTTTTAAATATTATCAGTTTTCTTGTCATTTCCAAGCTTTCCGCTGGTAACCTCCATGAATGAAAGTGTTTCTTACAAGTTTTTAATCACTTTTGGAAACTCTAATTGCGTATTTGAAGAGTTTTACCACGATTAGAGGGATTTCCTACAACTATATACTCGAATCATCAGCATTGTAACTTATTCACACAGAAAACGCCAGAGAATTTCAGGCTGCAATTATAAACATAAACAGTATAGTCCTCACTTACACTCTTTCTCCACAAATTTTGAGCTGTATAAACCTGAATTCCTAATATTTGTAAGCAAATTGAAGTGAAAACGCTCCCTAAAGTAGCCGGAGTTGTAAATATTATCAGTTTTCTGGTCATTTCCGATCTTTCCATTGGTAACCTCTGTGATTGAAAATGGCAGGAAATGTAGTAAGAACCTATTTCCTTTTATTTCAAGTGTTTCTTACAAGTTTTTAATTATTTCGGGAAAGTATACTGCGTATTTGATGAATTTTACCACAATTAGAGAGATTTTCTGCAACTATATACTCGAATCGAAAACTTTGTAACTTATTCACACAGAAAACGCCAGAGAATTTTGGCCTCCAATTATAAACATAAACAGTATAGTCCTCACTTACAGTCTTTCTACACAAATTTTGAGCTGTATAAACCTAGTTCCTAATATTTGAAAGCAAATTGAAGTGAAAACGCTCCCTAAATTACCCGGAGTTTTAAATATTATCAGTTTTCTGGTCATTTCCTAGCTTTCCACTGGTAAACTCTGTGTTTGAAAATGGCAGGAAATGTAGTAAGTACCTATTTCCTTTTATTTCAAGTGTTTCTTACGAGTTTTTAATCATTTCTGGAAACTATAATTGCGTATTTGAAGAGTTTGACCAGAATTAGAGAGTGTTCCTACAACTATATACTGGAATCATCAGCATTTTAACTGATTCACACAGAAAATGCCAGAGAATTTTGGCCTCCAATTATAAACATAAACAGTATAGTCCTCACTTACCCTCTTTCTCCACAAATTTTGAGCTGTATAAACCTGAATTCCTAATATTTGAAAGCAAATTGAAGTGAAAACGCTCCCTAAAGTAACCGGAGTTGTAAATATTATCAGTTTTCTGGTCATTACCGAACTTTCCACTGGTAACCTCTGTTAATGGAAATTGCAGGAAATGTAGAAAGAACCTATTTCCTTTTATATCAACTGTTTCTTACAAGTTTTTAATCATTTCTGGAAACTATAATTGTGTATTTGAATAGTTCCTAATATTTGAAAGCAAATTCAACTGAAAATGCTCCCTAAAGTAGCCGGAGTTTTAAATATTATCAGTTTTCTGTTCATTTCCAAGCATTCCACTGGTAACCTCCATGAATGAAAGTGTTTCTTACAAGTTTTTAATCAATTCTGGAAAGTATAATTGCGTATTTAAAGAGTTTTACCACAATTAGAGATATTTCCTACAAATGTATACTCGAATCATCAGCATTGTAACTTATTCACACAGAAAACGCCAGAGAATTTCGGCCTCCAATTATAAACATAAACAGTATAGTCCTCACTTACACTCTTTCTCCACAAATTTTGAGCTGTATAAACCTGAATTCCTAATATTTGAAAGCAAATTGAAGTGAAAACACTTCCTAACGTAGCAGGGGTTCTAAATATTATTAGTTTTCTGATCATTTGCGAGCTTTCCACTGGTAACCTCCATGAATGAAAATGGCAGGAAATGTAGTATGAATCTATTTCCTTTTATTTCAAGTGTTTCTTACAAGATTTTAATCATTTCTGGAAACTATAATTGTGTAATTGAAGAGTTTGACCACAATTCATGAGTGTTCCTACAACTATATACCTCAATCGTCAGGATTTTAGCGGATTCACACAGAAAAAGCCAGAGAAATTAGGCCTCCAATTGTAAACATAAACAGTTTAGTCCTTACTTACAGTCTTTCTAAACGAATTTTGAGCTGTATAACCGTGAATTCCTAATATTTGAAAGCAAATTGAATTGAAAATGCTCCCTAAAGTAACCGGAGTTGTAAATATTATCAGTTTTCTGGTCATTTCCAAGCTTTCCACTAGTAACCTCCATGAATGAAAATGGCAGAAAATGTAGTATGAATCTATTTCCTTTGATTTCAAGTGTTTCTTACAAGTTTTTAAACATTTCGGGAAACTATAATTGCGTATTTGAACAGTTTTACCACAATTAGGGAGAGTTCCTACAACTCTATACTTGAATCGTCAGCATTGTATCTGATTCACACAGAAAACGCCAGAGAAATTAGGCATCCAATTGTAAACATAAACAGTATAGTCATTACTTACAGTCTTTCTACACAAATTTTGAGCTGTGTAACCCTGAATTCAGAATATTTGAAAGCAAATTCAAGTGAAAACGCTCACTATAGTAGCCAGAGTTGTAAATATTATCCGTTTTCTGGTCATTTCCGAGCTTTCCACAGGTAACCTCCGTGATTGAAAATGGCACGAAATGTATTAAGAACCTATTTCCTTTACTTCAAGTGTTTCTTCCAAGTTTTTAATCATTTCGGGAAACTATAATTGAGTATTTGAAGAGTTTTACCACAATTAGAGGGAGTTCCTACAACTATATACTCGAATCCTCAGGATTGTAACTTTTTACACAGAAAACGCCAGTGAATTTCGGCCTCCAATTATAAACATCAACAGTATAGTCCTCACTTACACTCTTTCTCCACAAATTTTGAGCTGTATAAACCTGAATTCCTAATATTTGAAAGCAAATTGAAGTGAAAACGCTCCCTAAAGTAACCGGAGTTGTAAATATTATCAGTTTTCTGGTCATTACTGAACTTTCCACTGGTAACTTCCGTTAAAGGAAATGGCAGGAAATGTAGAGAGAACCTATTTCCTTTTATTTCAACTGTTTCTTACAAGTTTTTAATCATTTCTGGATACTATAATTGTGTATTTGAAGAGTTTGACCAGAATTAGAGAGTGTTCCTACAACTATATACTGGAATCGTCAGCATTTTAACTGATTCACACAGAAAACGCCAGAGAAATTAGGCCTCCAATTGTAAACATAAAAAGTATAGTCATTACTTACAGTCTTTCTACACAAATTTTGAGCTGTATAACTCTGAATTCCTAATATTTGAAAGCAAATTCAAGTGAAAACGCTCCCTATAGTAGCCAGAGTTCTAAATATTATCAGTTTTCTGCTCATTACTGAGCTTTCCACTGGTAACCTCCGTGACTAAAAATGGCAGGAAATGTATTAAGAACCTATTTCCTTTTATGTCAAGTGTTCCTTACAAGTCTTTAATCATTTCCGGAAGTTATTATTACGTATTTGAAGAGTTTTACCACAATTAGAGGGAGTTCCTACAACTATATACTCGAACCCTCAGCATTGTAACTGATTCACACAGAAAACGCCAGAGAAATTAGGCCTCCAATTGTAAACATAAAAAGTATAGTCCTTACTTACAGTCTATCTACACAAATTTTGAGCTGTATAACCCTGAATTCCTAATATTTGAAAGCATATTCAAGTGAAAACGCTCCCTATAGTAGCCAGAGTTCTAAATATTATCAGTTTTCTGCTCATTTCTGAGTTTTCCCCTGGTAACCTCCGTGATTAAAAATGGCAGGAAATGTATTAAGAACCTATTTCCTTTTATGTCAAGTGTTTCTTACAAGTTTTTAATCATTTCCGGAAGTTATTATTGCGTATTTGAAGAGTTTTACCACAATTAGAGGGAGTTCCTACAACTATATACTCGAATTGTCAGGATCGTAACTTATTCACACAGAAAACGCCAGAGAATTTCGGCCTCCAATTATAAACATGAACAGAATAGTCCGCACTTACACTCTGTATCCACAAATTTTGAGCTGCATAACCCTGAATTCCTAATATTTGAAATCAAATTGAAGTGAAAACGCTCCCTAAAGTAACCGGAGTTGTAAATATTATCAGTTTTTTGGTCATTTCCGAGCTTTCCACTGTTAACCTCCGTGATTTAAAATGGCACGAAATGTATTAAGAACCTATTTCCTTTTATTTCAAGTGTTTCTTACAAGTTTTTAATCATTTCGGGAAACTATAATTGCATATTTCAAGAGTTTTACCACAATTAGAGGGAGTTCCTACAACTATATACTCGAATCGTCAGGATTGTAACTTTTCACACAGAAAACGCCAGAGAATTTCGGCCTCCAATTATAAACATAAACAGTATAGTCCTCACTTACACTCTGTCTCCACAAATTTTGAGCTGTATAAACCTGAATTCCTAATATTTGAAAGCAAATTGAAGTGAAAACGCTCCCTAAAGTAACCGGAGTTGTACATATTATCAGTTTTCTGGTCATTACCCAACTTTACACTGGTAACCTCTGTTAATGGAAATTGCAGGAAATGTAGAAAGAACCTATTTCCTTTTCTTTCAACTGTTTCTTACAAGTTTTTAATCATTTCTGGAAACTATAATTGTGTATTTGAATAGTTCCTAATATTTGAAAGCAAATTCAACTGAAAACGCTCCCTAAAGTAGCTGGAGTTTTAAATATTATCAGTTTTCTTGTCATTTCCAAGCTTTCCGCTGGTAACCTCCATGAATGAAAGTGTTTTTTACAAGTTTTTAATCACTTTTGGAAACTCTAATTGCGTATTTGAAGAGTTTTACCACGATTAGAGGGATTTCCTACAACTATATACTCGAATCATCAGCATTGTAACTTATTCACACAGAAAACGCCAGAGAATTTCAGGCTGCAATTATAAACATAAACAGTATAGTCCTCACTTACACTCTTTCTCCACAAATTTTGAGCTGTATAAACCTGAATTCCTAATATTTGTAAGCAAATTGAAGTGAAAACGCTCCCTAAAGTAGCCGGAGTTGTAAATATTATCAGTATTCTGGTCATTTCTGATCTTTCCATTGGTAACCTCTGTGATTGAAAATGGCAGGAAATGTAGTAAGAACCTATTTCCTTTTATTTCAAGTGTTTCTTACAAGTTTTTAATTATTTCGGGAAAGTATACTGCGTATTTGAAGAATTTTACCACAATTAGAGAGATTTTCTGCAACTATATACTCGAATCGAAAAATTTGTAACTTATTCACACAGAAAACGCCAGAGAATTTTGGCCTCCAATTATAAACATAAACAGTATAGTCCTCACTTACACTCTTTCTCCACAAATTTTGAGCTGTATAAACCTGAATTCCTAATATTTGAAAGCAAATTGAAGTGAAAACGCTCCCTAAAGTAACCGGAGTTGTAAATATTATCAGTTTTCTGGTCATTACCGAACTTTCCACTGGTAACCTCTGTTAATGGAAATTGCAGGAAATGTAGAAAGAACCTATTTCCTTTTATATCAACTGTTTCTTACAAGTTTTTAATCATTTCTGGAAACTATAATTGTGTATTTGAATAGTTCCTAATATTTGAAAGCAAATTCAACTGAAAATGCTCCCTAAAGTAGCCGGAGTTTTAAATATTATCAGTTTTCTGGTCATTTCCAAGCATTCCACTGGTAACCTCCATGAATGAAAGTGTTTCTTACAAGTTTTTAATCAATTCTGGAAAGTATAATTGCGTATTTAAAGAGTTTTACCACGAATTGAGGGATTTCCTACAACTATATACTCGAATCATCAGCATTGTAACTTATTCACACAGAAAACGCCAGAGAATTTCAGGCTGCAATTATAAACATAAACAGTATAGTCCTCACTTACACTCTTTCTCCACAAATTTTGAGCTGTATAAACCTGAATTCCTAATATTTGTAAGCAAATTGAAGTGAAAACGCTCCCTAAAGTAGCCGGAGTTGTAAATATTATCAGTATTCTGGTCATTTCCGATCTTTCCATTGGTAACCTCTGTGATTGAAAATGGCAGGAAATGTAGTAAAAACCTATTTCCTTTTATTTCAAGTGTTTCTTACAAGTTTTTAATTATTTCGGGAAAGTATACTGCGTATTTGAAGAATTTCACCACAATTAGAGAGATTTTCTGCAACTATATACTCGAATCGAAAACTTTGTAACTTATTCACACAGAAAACGCCAGAGAATTTTGGCCTCCAATTATAAACATAAACAGTATAGTCCTCACTTACAGTCTTTCTACACAAATTTTGAGCTGTATAAACCTAGTTCCTAATATTTGAAAGCAAATTGAAGTGAAAACGCTCCCTAAATTACCCGGAGTTTTAAATATTATCAGTTTTCTGGTCATTTCCGAGCTTTCCACTGGTAAACTCTGTGTTTGAAAATGGCAGGAAATGTAGTAAGTACCTATTTCCTTTTATTTCAAGTGTTTCTTAGGAGTTTTTAATCATTTCTGGAAACTATAATTGCGTATTTGAAGAGTTTGACCAGAATTAGAGAGTGTTCCTACAACTATATACTGGAATCGTCAGCATTTTAACTGATTCACACAGAAAACGCCAGAGAAATTAGGCCTCCAATTGTAAACATAAACAGTGTAGTCCTTACTTACAGTCTTTCTACACAAATTTTGAGCTGTATAACCCTGAATTCCTAATATTTGAAAACAAATTCAACTGAAAACGCTCCCTAAAGTAACCGGAGTTGTAAATATTATCAGTTTTCTGTTCATTTCCAAGCTGTCCACTGGAAACCTCCATGAATGAAAATGGCAGGAAATGTAGTATGAATCTATTTCCTTTTATTTCAAGTGTTTCTTACAAGTTTTTAATCATTTCTGGAAACTATAATTGCGTATTTGAAGAGTTTGACCAGAATTAGAGAGTGTTCCTACAACTATATACTGGAATCGTCAGCATTTTAACTGATTCACACAGAAAACGCCAGAGAATTTTGGCCTCCAATTATAAACATAAACAGTATAGTCCTCATTTACACTCTTTCTCCACAAATTTTGAGCTGTATAAACCTGAATTCCTAATATTTGAAAGCAAATTGAAGTGAAAACGCTCCCTAAAGTAACCGGAGTTGTAAATATTATCAGTTTTCTGGTCATTACCGAACTTTCCACTGGTAACCTCTGTTAATGGAAATTGCAGGAAATGTAGAAAGAACCTATTTCCTTTTATATCAACTGTTTCTTACAAGTTTTTAATCATTTCTGGAAACTATAATTGTGTATTTGAATAGTTCCTAATATTTGAAAGCAAATTCAACTGAAAATGCTCCCTAAAGTAGCCGGAGTTTTAAATATTATCAGTTTTCTGGTCATTTCCAAGCATTCCACTGGTAACCTCCATGAATGAAAGTGTTTCTTACAAGTTTTTAATCAATTCTGGAAAGTATAATTGCGTATTTAAAGAGTTTTACCACAATTAGAGATATTTCCTACAACTGTATACTCGAATCATCAGCATTGTAACTTATTCACACAGAAAACGCCAGAGAATTTCGGCCTCCAATTATAAACATAAACAGTATAGTCCTCACTTACAGTCTTTCTCCACAAATTTTGAGCTGTAAAAACCTTAATTCCTAATATTTGAAAGCAAATTGAAGTGAAAACACTTCCTAACGTAGCAGGGGTTCTAAATATTATTAGTTTTCTGATCATTTGCGAGCTTTCCACTGGTAACCTCCATGAATGAAAATGGCAGGAAATGTAGTATGAATCTATTTCCTTTCATTTCAAGAGTTTCTTACAAGATTTTAATCAGTTCTGGAAACTATAATTGTGTAATTGAAGAGTTTGACCACAATTCATGAGTGTTCCTACAACTATATACCTCAATCGTCAGGATTTTAGCGGATTCACACAGAAAAAGCCAGAGAAATTAGGCCTCCAATTGTAAACATAAACAGTTTAGTCCTTACTTACAGTCTTTCTAAACGAATTTTGAGCTGTATAACCGTGAATTCCTAATATTTGAAAGCAAATTGAATTGAAAACGCTCCCTAAAGTAACCGGAGTTGTAAATATTATCAGTTTTCTGGTCATTTCCAAGCTTTCCACTAGTAACCTCCATGAATGAAAATGGCAGAAAATGTAGTATGAATCTATTTCCTTTGATTGCAAGTGTTTCTTACAAGTTTTTAAACATTTCGGGAAACTATAATTGCGTATTTGAACAGTTTTACCACAATTAGGGAGAGTTCCTACAACTCTATACTTGAATCGTCAGCATTGTAACTGATTCACACAGAAAACGCCAGAGAAATTAGGCCTCCAATTGTAAACATAAAAAGTATAGTTATTACTTACAGGCTTTCTACACTAATTTTGAGCTGTATAACTCTGAATTCCTAATATTTGAAAGCAAATTCAAGTGAAAATGCTCCCTATAGTAGCCAGAGTTCTAAATATTATCAGTTTTCTGCTCATTACTGAGCTTTCCACTGGTAACCTCCGTGATTAAAAATGGCAGGAAATGTATTAAGAACCTATTTCCTTTTATGTCAAGTGTTCCTTACAAGTCTTTAATCATTTCCGGAAGTTATTATTACGTATTTGAAGAGCTTTACCACAATTAGAGGGAGTTCCTACAACTATATACTCGAACCGTCAGCATTGTAACTTATTCACACAGAAAACGCCAGAGAATTTCGGCCTCCAATAATAAACCTAAACAGTATGGTCCTCACTTACACTCTTTCTCCACAAATTTTGAGCTGTGTAAACCTGAATTCCTAATATTTGAAGGCAAATTGAATTGAAAACGCTCCCTAAAGTAACCGGAGTTGTAAATATTATCAGTTTTCTGGTCATTTCGGAGGTTTCCACTGATAACCTCTGTGATTGAAAATGGCAGGAAATGCAGTATGAGCGTGTTTCCTTTTATTTCAAGTGTATCTTACAAGTTTTTAATCATTTCTGGAAACGATAATTGCGTATTTGAAGAGTTTGACCAGAATTAGAGAGTGTTCCTACAACTATATGCTGGAATCGTCAGCATTTTAACTGATTCACATAGAAAACGCCAGAGAAATAGGCCTCCAATAGTAAACATAAACAGAATAGTCCTCACTTACACTCTTTCTCCACAAATTTTGAGCTGTGTAAACCTGAATTCCTAATATTTGAAAGCAAATTGAAGTGAAAACGCTCCCTAAAGTACCCGGGGTTTTAAATATTATCAGTTTTCTGGTCATTTCTGAGCTTTCCACTGGTAACCTCCATGAATGAAAATGGCAGGAAATGTAGTATGAATCTATTTCCTTTTATTTCAAGTGTTTCTTACAAGTTTTTAATCATTTTGGGAAACTACAATTGCGTATTTGAAGAGTTTTACCACAATTAGAGAGAGTTCCTACAACTATATACTCGAATTGTCAGGATCGTAACTTATTCACACAGAAAACGCCAGAGAATTTCGGCCTCCAATTATAAACATGAACAGAATAGTCCGCACTTACACTCTGTATCCACAAATTTTGAGCTGCATAACCCTGAATTCCTAATATTTGAAAGCATATTCAAGTGAAAACGCTCCCTAAAGTAACCGGAGTTGTAAATATTATCAGTTTTCTGTTCATTTCCAAGCTGTCCACTGGTAACCTCCATGAATGAAAATGGCAGGAAATGTAGTATGAATTTATTTCCTTTTATTTCAAGTGTTTCTTACAAGTTTTTAATCATTTCTGGAAACTATAATTGTGTATTTGAAGAGTTTGACCAGAATTAGAGAGTGTTCCTACAACTATATACTCAAATCATCAGCATTTTAACTGATTCACACAGAAAACGCCAGAGAAATTAGGCCTCCAATTGTAAACATAAAAAGTATAGTCCTTACTTACAGTCTTTCTACACAAATTTTGAGCTGTATAACCCTGAATTCCTAATATTTGAAAGCATATTCAAGTGAACACGCTCCCTATAGTAGCCAGAGTTCTAAATATTATCAGTTTTCTGCTCATTTCTGAGTTTTCCCCTGGTAACCTCCGTGATTGAAAATGGCAGGAAATGTAGTAAGAACCTATTTCCTTTTATTTCAAGTGTTTCTTACAAGGTTTTAATTATTTCGGGAAACTATACTGCGTATTTGAAGAATTTTACCACAATTAGAGAGATTTTCTGCAACTATATACTCGAATCAAAAACATTGTAACTTATTCACACAGAAAACGCCAGAGAATTTTGGCCTCCAATTATAAACATAAACAGTATAGTCCTCACTTACAGTCTTTCTACACAAATTTTGAGCTGTATAACCCTGAATTCCTAATATTTGAAAGCATATTCAAGTGAAAACGCTCCCCATAGTAGCCAGAGTTCTAAATATTATCAGTTTTCTGCTCATTTCTGAGTTTTCCCCTGGTAACCTCCGTGATTTAAAATGGCAGGAAATGTATTGAGAACTTATTTCCTTTTATGTCAAGTGTTTCTTACAAGTTTTTAATCATTTCCGGAAGTTATTATTGCGTATTTGAAGAGTTTTACCACAATTAGAGGGAGTTCCTACAACTATATACTCGAATTGTCAGGATCGTAACTTATTCACACAGAAAACGCCAGAGAATTTCGGCCTCCAATTATAAACATGAACAGAATAGTCCGCACTTACACTCTGTATCCACAAATTTTGAGCTGCATAACCCCGAATTCCTAATATTTGAAATCAAATTGAAGTGAAAACGCTCCCTAAAGTAACCGGAGTTGTAAATATTATCAGTTTTCTGTTCATTTCCAAGCTGTCCACTGGAAACCTCCATGAATGAAAATGGCAGGAAATGTAGTATGAATCTATTTCCTTTTATTTCAAGTGTTTCTTACAAGTTTTTAATCATTTCAGGAAACTATAATTGCATATTTCAAGAGTTTCACCACAATTAGAGGGAGTTCCTACAACTATATACTCGAATTCCTCAGGATTGTAACTTTTCACACAGAAAACGCCAGTGAATTTCGGCCTCCAATTATAAACATCAACAGTATAGTCCTCACTTACACTCTTTCTCCACAAATTTTGTGCTGTATAAACCTGAATTCCTAATATTTGAAAGCAAATTGAAGTGAAAACGCTCCCTAAAGTAACCGGAGTTGTAAATATTATCAGTTTTCTGGTCATTACCGAACTTTCCACTGGTAAGTTCCGTTAAAGGAAATGGAAGGAAATGTAGAGAGAACCTATTTCCTTTTATTTCAACTGTTTCTTACAAGTTTTTAATCATTTCTGGAAACTATAATTGTGTATTTGAAGAGTTTGACCAGAATTAGAGAGTGTTCCTACAACTATATACTCAAATCATCAGCATTTTAACTGATTCACACAGAAAATGCCTGAGAAATTAGGCCTCCAATTGTAAACATAAAAAGTATAGTCCTTACTTACTGTCTTTCTACACAAATTTTGAGCTGTATAACCCTGAATTCCTAATATTTGAAAGCATATTCAAGTGAACCCGCTCCCTATAGTAGCCAGAGTTCTAAATATTATCAGTTTTCTGCTCATTTCTGAGTTTTCCCCTGGTAACCTCCGTGATTAAAAATGGCAGGAAATGTATTAAGAACCTATTTCCTTTTATGTCAAGTGTTTCTTACAAGTTTTTAATCATTTCCGGAAGTTATTATGGCGTATTTGAAGAGTTTTACCACAATTAGAGGGAGTTCCTACAACTATATACTCGAATTGTCAGGATCGTAACTTATTCACACAGAAAACGCCAGAGAATTTCGGCCTCCAATTATAAACATGAACAGAATAGTCCGCACTTACACTCTGTATCCACAAATTTTGAGCTGCATAACCCTGAATTCCTAATATTTGAAATCAAATTGAAGTGAAAACGCTCCCTAAAGTAACCGGAGTTGTAAATATTATCAGTTTTTTGGTCATTTCCGAGCTTTCCACTGTTAACCTCCGTGATTTAAAATGGCACGAAATGTATTAAGAACATATTTCCTTTTATTTCAAGTGTTTCTTACCAGTTTTTAATCATTTCGGGAAACTATAATTGAGTATTTGAAGAGTTTTACCACAATTAGAGGGAGTTCCTGCAACTATATACTCGAATCGTCAGGATTGTAACTTTTCACACAGAAAACGCCAGAGAATTTCGGCCTCCAATTATAAACATAAACAGTATAGTCCTCACTTACACTCTGTCTCCACAAATTTTGAGCTGTATAAACCTGAATTCCTAATATTTGAAAGCAAATTGAAGTGAAAACACTCCCTAAAGTAACCGGAATTGTAAATATTATCAGTTTTCTGGTCATTACCCAACTTTACACTGGTAACCTCTGTTAATGGAAATTGCAGGAAATGTAGAAAGAACCTATTTCCTTTTCTTTCAACTGTTTCTTACAAGTTTTTAATCATTTCTGGAAACTATAATTGTGTATTTGAATAGTTCCTAATATTTGAAAGCAAATTCAACTGAAAACGCTCCCTAAAGTAGCTGGAGTTTTAAATATTATCAGTTTTCTTGTCATTTCCAAGCTTTCCGCTGGTAACCTCCATGAATGAAAGTGTTTCTTACAAGTTTTTAATCACTTTTGGAAACTCTAATTGCGTATTTGAAGAGTTTTACCACGATTAGAGGGATTTCCTACAACTATATACTCGAATCATCAGCATTGTAACTTATTCACACAGAAAACGCCAGAGAATTTCAGGCTGCAATTATAAACATAAACAGTATAGTCCTCACTTACACTCTTTCTCCACAAATTTTGAGCTGTATAAACCTGAATTCCTAATATTTGTAAGCAAATTGAAGTGAAAACGCTCCCTAAAGTAGACGGAGTTGTAAATATTATCAGTTTTCTGGTCATTTCCGATCTTTCCATTGGTAACCTCTGTGATTGAAAATGGCAGGAAATGTAGTAAGAACCTATTTCCTTTTATTTCAAGTGTTTCTTACAAGTTTTTAATTATTTCGGGAAACTATACTGCGTATTTGAAGAGCTTTACCACAATTAGAGGGAGTTCCTACAACTATATACTCGAACCGTCAGCATTGTAACTTATTCACACAGAAAACGCCAGAGAATTTCGGCCTCCAATAATAAACCTAAACAGTATGGTCCTCACTTACACTCTTTCTCCACAAATTTTGAGCTGCATAACCCTGAATTCCTAATATTTGAAAGCATATTCAAGTGAAAACGCTCCCTAAAGTAACCGGAGTTGTAAATATCATCAGTTTTCTGTTCATTTCCAAGCTGTCCACTGGTAACCTCCATGAATGAAAATGGCAGGAAATGTAGTATGAATTTATTTCCTTTTATTTCAAGTGTTTCTTACAAGTTTTTAATCATTTCTGGAAACTATAATTGTGTATTTGAAGAGTTTGACCAGAATTAGAGAGTGTTCCTACAACTATATACTCAAATCATCAGCATTTTAACTGATTCACACAGAAAACGCCAGAGAAATTAGGCCTCCAATTGTAAACATAAAAAGTATAGTCCTTACTTACAGTCTTTCTACACAAATTTTGAGCTGTATAACCCTGAATTCCTAATATTTGAAAGCATATTCAAGTGAAAACGCTCCCTATAGTAGCCAGAGTTCTAAATATTATCAGTTTTCTGCTCATTTCTGAGTTTTCCCCTGGTAACCTCCGTGATTAAAAATGGCAGGAAATGTATTAAGAACCTATTTCCTTTTATGTCAAGTGTTTCTTACAAGTTTTTAATCATTTCCGGAAGTTATTATGGCGTATTTGAAGAGTTTTACCACAATTAGAGGGAGTTCCTACAACTATATACTCGAATTGTCAGGATCGTAACTTATTCACACAGAAAACGCCAAAGAATTTCGGCCTCCAATTATAAACATGAACAGAATAGTCCGCACTTACACTCTGTATCCACAAATTTTGAGCTGCATAACCCTGAATTCCTAATATTTGAAATCAAATTGAAGTGAAAACGCTCCCTAAAGTAACCGGAGTTGTAAATATTATCCGTTTTTTGGTCATTTCCAAGCTTTCCACTGTTAACCTCCGTGATTTAAAATGGCACGAAATATATTAAGAACCTATTTCCTTTTATTTCAAGTGTTTCTTACCAGTTTTTAATCATTTCGGGAAACTATAATTGAGTATTTGAAGAGTTTTTCCACAATTAGAGGGAGTTCCTGCAACTATATACTCGAATCGTCAGGATTGTAACTTTTCACACAGAAAACGCCAGAGAATTTCGGCCTCCAATTATAAACATAAACAGTATAGTCCTCACTTACACTCTGTCTCCACAAATTTTGAGCTGTATAAACCTGAATTCCTAATATTTGAAAGCAAATTGAAGTGAAAACACTCCCTAAAGTAACCGGAGTTGTAAATATTATCAGTTTTCTGGTCATTACCCAACTTTACACTGGTAACCTCTGTTAATGGAAATTGCAGGAAATGTAGAAAGAACCTATTTCCTTTTATTTCAACTGTTTCTTACAAGTTTTTAATCATTTCTGGAAACTATAATTGTGTATTTGAATAGTTCCTAATATTTGAAAGCAAATTCAACTGAAAACGCTCGATAAAGTAGCTGGAGTTTTAAATATTATCAGTTTTCTTGTCATTTCCAAGCTTTCCGCTGGTAACCTCCATGAATGAAAGTGTTTCTTACAAGTTTTTAATCACTTTTGGAAACTCTAATTGCGTATTTGAAGAGTTTTACCACGATTAGAGGGATTTCCTACAACTATATACTCGAATCATCAGCATTGTAACTTATTCACACAGAAAACGCCAGAGAATTTCAGGCTGCAATTATAAACATAAACAGTATAGTCCTCACTTACACTCTTTCTCCACAAATTTTGAGCTGTATAAACCTGAATTCCTAATATTTGTAAGCAAATTGAAGTGAAAACGCTCCCTAAAGTAGACGGAGTTGTAAATATTATCAGTTTTCTGGTCATTTCCGATCTTTCCATTGGTAACCTCTGTGATTGAAAATGGCAGGAAATGTAGTAAGAACCTATTTCCTTTTATTTCAAGTGTTTCTTACAAGTTTTTAATTATTTCGGGAAACTATACTGCGTATTTGAAGAATTTTACCACAATTAGAGAGATTTTCTGCAACTATATACTCGAATCAAAAACATTGTAACTTATTCACACAGAAAACGCCAGAGAATTTTGGCCTCCAATTATAAACATAAACAGTATAGTCCTCACTTACAGTCTTTCTACACAAATTTTGAGCTGTATAAACCTAGTTCCTAATATTTGAAAGCAAATTGAAGTGAAAACGCTCCCTAAATTACCCGGAGTTTTAAATATTATCAGTTTTCTGGTCATTTCTGAGATTTCCACTGGTAAATTCTGTGTTTGAAAATGGCAGGAAATGTAGTAAGTACCTATTTCCTTTTATTTCAAGTGTTTCTTACGAGTTTTTAATCATTTCTGGAAACTATAATTGCGTATTTGAAGAGTTTGACCAGAATTAGAGAGTGTTCCTACAACTATATACTGGAATCCTCAGCATTTTAACTGATTCACACAGAAAACGCCAGAGAAATTAGGCCTCCAATTGTAAACATAAACAGTGTAGTCCTTACTTACAGTCTTTCTACACAAATTTTGAGCTGTATAACCCTGAATTCCTAATATTTGAAAGCAAATTCAACTGAAAACGCTCCCTAAAGTAACCGGAGTTGTAAAAATTATCAGTTTTCTGTTCATTTCCAAGCTGTCCACTGGAAACCTCCATGAATGAAAATGGCAGGAAATGTAGTATGAATCTATTTCCTTTTATTTCAAGTGTTTCTTACAAGTTTTTAATCATTTCGGGAAACTATAATTGCATATTTCAAGAGTTTCACCACAATTAGAGGGAGTTCCTACAACTATATACTCGAATCCTCAGGATTGTAACTTTTCACACAGAAAACGCCAGTGAATTTCGGCCTCCAATTATAAACATAAACAGTATAGTCCTCACTTACACTCTTTCTCCACAAATTTTGAGCTGTATAAACCTGAATTCCTAATATTTGAAAGCAAATTGAAGTGAAAACGCTCCCTAAAGTAACCGGAGTTGTAAATATTATCAGTTTTTTGGTCATTACCGAACTTTCCACTGGTAAGTTCCGTTAAAGGAAATGGAAGGAAATGTAGAAAGAACCTATTTCCTTTTATTTCAACTGTTCCTTACAAGTTTTTAATCATTTCTGGAAACTATAATTGTGTATTTGAAGAGTTTGACCAGAATTAGAGAGTGTTCCTACAACTATATACTCAAATCATCAGCATTTTAACTGATTCACACAGAAAACGCCAGAGAAATTAGGCCTCCAATTGTAAACATAAACAGTGTAGTCCTTACTTACAGTCTTTCTACACAAATTTTGAGCTGTATAACCCTGAATTCCTAATATTTGAAAGCAAATTCAACTGAAAACGCTCCCTAAAGTAACCGGAGTTGTAAATATTATCAGTTTTCTGTTCAATTCCAAGCTGTCCACTGGAAACCTCCATGAATGAAAATGGCAGGAAATGTAGTATGAATCTATTTCCTTTTATTTCAACTGTTTCTTACAAGTTTTTAATCATTTCTGGAAACTATAATTGTGTATTTGAATAGTTCCTAATATTTGAAAGCAAATTCAACTGAAAATGCTCCCTAAAGTAGCCGGAGTTTTAAATATTATCAGTTTTCTGTTCATTTCCAAGCATTCCACTGGTAACCTCCAGGAATGAAAGTGTTTCTTATAAGTTTTTAATCACTTTTGGAAACTGTAATTGCGTATTTGAAGAGTTTTACCACGATTAGAGGGATTTCCTACAACTATATACTCGAATCCTCAGGATTGTAACTTTTTAAACAGAAAACGCCAGTGAATTTCGGCCTCCAATTATAAAGATCAAGAGTATAGTCCTCACTTACACTCTTTCTCCACAAATTTTGAGCTGTATAAACCTGAATTCCTAATATTTGTAAGCAAATTGAAGTGAAAACGCTCCCTAAAGTAGACGGAGTTGTAAATATTATCAGTTTTCTGGTCATTTCCGATCTTTCCATTGGTAACCTCTGTGATTGAAAATGGAAGGAAATGTAGTAAGAACCTATTTCCTTTTATTTCAAGTGTTTCTTACAAGTTTTTAATTATTTCGGGAAACTATACTGCGTATTTGAAGAATTTTACCACAATTAGAGAGATTTTCTGCAACTATATACTCGAATCAAAAACATTGTAACTTATTCACACAGAAAACGCCAGAGAATTTTGGCCTCCAATTATAAACATAAACAGTATAGTCCTCACTTACAGTCTTTCTACACAAATTTTGAGCTGTATAAACCTAGTTCCTAATATTTGAAAGCAAATTGAAGTGAAAACGCTCCCTAAATTACCCGGAGTTTTAAATATTATCAGTTTTCTGGTCATTTCCGAGCTTTCCACTGGTAAACTCTGTGTTTGAAAATGGCAGGAAATGTAGTAAGTACCTATTTCCTTTTATTTCAAGTGTTTCTTAGGAGTTTTTAATCATTTCTGGAAACTATAATTGCGTATTTTAAGAGTTTGACCAGAATTAGAGAGTGTTCCTACAACTATATACTGGAATCGTCAGCATTTTAACTGATTCACACAGAAAACGCCAGAGAAATTAGGCCTCCAATTGTAAACATAAACAGTGTAGTCCTTACTTACAGTCTTTCTACACAAATTTTGAGCTGTATAACCCTGAATTCCTAATATTTGAAAGCAAATTCAACTGAAAACGCTCCCTAAAGTAACCGGAGTTGTAAATATTATCAGTTTTCTGTTCATTTCCAAGCTGTCCACTGGAAACCTCCATGAATGAAAATGGCAGGAAATGTAGTATGAATCTATTTCCTTTTATTTCAAGTGTTTCTTACAAGTTTTTAATCATTTCGGGAAACTATAATTGCATATTTCAAGAGTTTCACCACAATTAGAGGGAGTTCCTACAACTATATACTCGAATCCTCAGGATTGTAACTTTTCACACAGAAAACGCCAGTGAATTTCGGCCTCCAATTATAAACATAAACAGTATAGTCCTCACTTACACTCTTTCTCCACAAATTTTGAGCTGTATAAACCTGAATTCCTAATATTTGAAAGCAAATTGAAGTGAAAACGCTCCCTAAAGTAACCGGAGTTGTAAATATTATCAGTTTTCTGGTCATTACCGAACTTTCCACTGGTAAGTTCCGTTAAAGGAAATGGAAGGAAATGTAGAAAGAACCTATTTCCTTTTATTTCAACTGTTTCTTACAAGTTTTTAATCATTTCTGGAAACTATAATTGTGTATTTGAAGAGTTTGACCAGAATTAGAGAGTGTTCCTACAACTATATACTCAAATCATCAGCATTTTAACTGATTCACACAGAAAACGCCAGAGAAATTAGGCCTCCAATTGTAAACATAAAAAGTATAGTCCTTACTTAGAGTCTTTCTACACAAATTTTGAGCTGTATAACCCTGAATTCCTAATATTTGAAAGCATATTCAAGTGAAAACGCTCCCTATAGTAGCCAGAGTTCTAAATATTATCAGTTTTCTGCTCATTTCTGAGTTTTCCCCCTGGTAACCTCCGTGATTAAAAATGGCAGGAAATGTATTAAGAACCTATTTCCTTTTATGTCAAGTGTTTCTTACAAGTTTTTAATCATTTCCGGAAGTTATTATTGCGTATTTGAAGAGTTTTACCACAATTAGAGGGAGTTCCTACAACTATATACTCGAACCGTCAGCATTGTAACTTATTCACACAGAAAATTTCGGCCTCCAATTATAAACATGAACAGTATAGTCCTCACTTACACTCTGTCTCTACAAATTTTGAGCTGTGTAAACCTGAATTCCTAATATTTGAAAGCAAATTGAACTGAAAACGCTCCCTAAAGTAACCGGAGTTGTAAATATTATCAGTTTTCTGGTCATTTCTGAGCTTCCCACTGGTAACCTCCATGATTGAAAATGGCACGAAATGTATTAAGAACCTATTTCCTTTTATTTCAAGTGTTTCTTACAAGATTTTAACCATTTCGGGAAACTATAATTGAGTATTTGAAGAGTTTTACCACAATTAGAGGGAGTTCCTACAACTATATACTCGAATCCTCAGGATTGTAACTTTTCACACAGAAAACGCCAGAGAATTTTGGCCTCCAGTTATAAACATAAACAGTATAGTCCTCACTTACACTCCTTCTCCACAAATTTTGAGCTGTATAACCCTGAATTCCTAATATTTGAAAGCAAATTGAAGTGAAAACGCTCCCTAAAGTAACCGGAGTTGTAAATATTATCAGTTTTCTGGTCATTACTGAACTTTCCACTGGTAACTTCCGTTAAAGGAAATGGCAGGAAATGTAGAAAGAACCTATTTCCTTTTATTTCAACTGTTTCTTACAAGTTTTTAATCATTTCTGGAAACTATAATTGTGTATTTGAATAGTTCCTAATATTTGAAAGCACATTCAACTGAAAACGCTCCCTAAAGTAGCTGGAGTTTTAAATATTATCAGTTTTCTTGTCATTTCCAAGCTTTCCGCTGGTAACCTCCATGAATGAAAGTGTTTCTTACAAGTTTTTAATCACTTTTGGAAACTCTAATTGCGTATTTGAAGAGTTTTACCACGATTAGAGGGATTTCCTACAACTATATACTCGAATCATCAGCATTGTAACTTATTCACACAGAAAACGCCAGAGAATTTCAGGCTGCAATTATAAACATAAACAGTATAGTCCTCACTTACACTCTTTCTCCACAAATTTTGAGCTGTATAAACCTGAATTCCTAATATTTGTAAGCAAATTGAAGTGAAAACGCTCCCTAAAGTAGACGGAGTTGTAAATATTATCAGTTTTCTGGTCATTTCCGATCTTTCCATTGGTAACCTCTGTGATTGAAAATGGCAGGAAATGTAGTAAGAACCTATTTCCTTTTATTTCAAGTGTTTCTTACAAGTTTTTAATTATTTCGGGAAACTATACTGCGTATTTGAAGAATTTTACCACAATTAGAGAGATTTTCTGCAACTATATACTCGAATCAAAAACATTGTAACTTATTCACACAGAAAACGCCAGAGAATTTTGGCCTCCAATTATAAACATAAACAGTATAGTCCTCACTTACAGTCTTTCTACACAAATTTTGAGCTGTATAAACCTAGTTCCTAATATTTGAAAGCAAATTGAAGTGAAAACGCTCCCTAAATTACCCGGAGTTTTAAATATTATCAGTTTTCTGGTCATTTCTGAGATTTCCACTGGTAAATTCTGTGTTTGAAAATGGCAGGAAATGTAGTAAGTACCTATTTCCTTTTATTTCAAGTGTTTCTTACGAGTTATTAATCATTTCTGGAAACTATAATTGCGTATTTGAAGAGTTTGACCAGAATTAGAGAGTGTTCCTACATCTATATACTGGAATCGTCAGCATTTTAACTGATTCACACAGAAAACGCCAGAGAAATTAGGCCTCCAATTGTAAACATAAACAGTGTAGTCCTTACTTACAGTCTTTCTACACAAATTTTGAGCTGTATAACCCTGAATTCCTAATATTTGAAAGCAAATTCAACTGAAAACGCTCCCTAAAGTAACCGGAGTTGTAAAAATTATCAGTTTTCTGTTCATTTCCAAGCTGTCCACTGGAAACCTCCATGAATGAAAATGGCAGGAAATGTAGTATGAATCTATTTCCTTTTATTTCAAGTGTTTCTTACAAGTTTTTAATCATTTCGGGAAACTATAATTGCATATTTCAAGAGTTTCACCACAATTAGAGGGAGTTCCTACAACTATATACTCGAATCCTCAGGATTGTAACTTTTCACACAGAAAACGCCAGTGAATTTCGGCCTCCAATTATAAACATAAACAGTATAGTCCTCACTTACACTCTTTCTCCACAAATTTTGAGCTGTATAAACCTGAATTCCTAATATTTGAAAGCAAATTGAAGTGAAAACGCTCCCTAAAGTAACCGGAGTTGTAAATATTATCAGTTTTTTGGTCATTACCGAACTTTCCACTGGTAAGTTCCGTTAAAGGAAATGGAAGGAAATGTAGAAAGAACCTATTTCCTTTTATTTCAACTGTTCCTTACAAGTTTTTAATCATTTCTGGAAACTATAATTGTGTATTTGAAGAGTTTGACCAGAATTAGAGAGTGTTCCTACAACTATATACTCAAATCATCAGCATTTTAACTGATTCACACAGAAAACGCCAGAGAAATTAGGCCTCCAATTGTAAACATAAACAGTGTAGTCCTTACTTACAGTCTTTCTACACAAATTTTGAGCTCTATAACCCTGAATTCCTAATATTTGAAAGCAAATTCAACTGAAAACGCTCCCTAAAGTAACCGGAGTTGTAAATATTATCAGTTTTCTGTTCAATTCCAAGCTGTCCACTGGAAACCTCCATGAATGAAAATGGCAGGAAATGTAGTATGAATCTATTTCCTTTTATTTCAAGTGTTTCTTACAAGTTTTTAATCATTTCGGGAAACTATAATTGCATATTTCAAGAGTTTCACCACAATTAGAGGGAGTTCCTACAACTATATACTCGAATCCTCAGGATTGTAACTTTTCACACAGAAAACGCCAGTGAATTTCGGCCTCCAATTATAAACATAAACAGTATAGTCCTCACTTACACTCTGTCTCCACAAATTTTGAGCTGTATAAACCTGAATTCCTAATATTTGAAAGCAAATTGAAGTGAAAACGCTCCCTAAAGTAACCGGAGTTGTAAATATTATCAGTTTTCTGGTCATTACCGAACTTTCCACTGGTAAGTTCCGTTAAAGGAAATGGTAGGAAATGTAGAAAGAACCTATTTCCTTTTATTTCAACTGTTTCTTACAAGTTTTTAATCATTTCTGGAAACTATAATTGTGTATTTGAAGAGTTTTACCAGAATTAGAGAGTGTTCCTACAACTATATACTCAAATCATCAGCATTTTAACTAATTCACACAGAAAACGCCAGAGAAATTAGGCCTCCAATTGTAAACATAAAAAGTATAGTCCTTACTTACAGTCTTTCTACACAAATTTTGAGCTGTATAACCCTGAATTCCTAATATTTGAAAGCATATTCAAGTGAAAACGCTCCCTATAGTAGCCAGAGTTCTAAATATTATCAGTTTTCTGCTCATTTCTGAGTTTTCCCCCTGGTAACCTCCGTGATTAAAAATGGCAGGAAATGTATTAAGAACCAATTTCCTTTTATGTCAAGTGTTTCTTACAAGTTTTTAATCATTTCCGGAAGTTATTATTGCGTATTTGAAGAGTTTTACCACAATTAGAGGGAGTTCCTACAACTATATACTCGAACCGTCAGCATTGTAACTTATTCACACAGAAAATTTCGGCCTCCAATTATAAACATGAACAGTATAGTCCTCACTTACACTCTGTCTCTACAAATTTTGAGCTGTGTAAACCTGAATTCCTAATATTTGAAAGCAAATTGAAGTGAAAACGCTCCCTAAAGTAACCGGAGTTGTAAATATTATCAGTTTTCTGGTCATTTCTGAGCTTCCCACTGGTAACCTCCATGATTGAAAATGGCACGAAATGTATTAAGAACCTATTTCCTTTTATTTCAAGTGTTTCTTACAAGATTTTAACCATTTCGGGAAACTATAATTGAGTATTTGAAGAGTTTTACCACAATTAGAGGGAGTTCCTACAACTATATACTCGAATCCTCAGGATTGTAACTTTTCACACAGAAAACGCCAGAGAATTTTGGCCTCCAGTTATAAACATAAACAGTATAGTCCTCACTTACACTCCTTCTCCACAAATTTTGAGCTGTATAACCCTGAATTCCTAATATTTGAAAGCAAATTGAAGTGAAAACGCTCCCTAAAGTAACCGGAGTTGTAAATATTATCAGTTTTCTTGTCATTACCGAACTTTCCACTGGTAACCTCTGTTAATGGAAATTGCAGGAAATGTAGAAAGAACCTATTTCCTTTTATTTCAACTGTTTCTTACAAGTTTTTAATCATTTCTGGAAACTATAATTGTGTATTTGAATAGTTCCTAATATTTGAAAGCAAATTCAACTGAAAATGCTCCCTAAAGTAGCCGGAGTTTTAAATATTATCAGTTTTCTGTTCATTTCCAAGCATTCCACTGGTAACCTCCAGGAATGAAAGTGTTTCTTATAAGTTTTTAATCACTTTTGGAAACTCTAATTGCGTATTTGAAGAGTTTTACCACGATTAGAGGGATTTCCTACAACTATATACTCGAATCCTCAGGATTGTAACTTTTTAAACAGAAAACGCCAGTGAATTTCGGCCTCCAATTATAAACATCAACAGTATAGTCCTCACTTACACTCTTTCTCCACAAATTTTGAGCTGTATAAACCTGAATTCCTAATATTTGTAAGCAAATTGAAGTGAAAACGCTCCCTAAAGTAGACGGAGTTGTAAATATTATCAGTTTTCTGGTCATTTCCGATCTTTCCATTGGTAACCTCTGTGATTGAAAATGGAAGGAAATGTAGTAAGAACCTATTTCCTTTTATTTCAAGTGTTTCTTACAAGTTTTTAATTATTTCGGGAAACTATACTGCGTATTTGAAGAATTTTACCACAATTAGAGAGATTTTCTGCAACTATATACTCGAATCAAAAACATTGTAACTTATTCACACAGAAAACGCCAGAGAATTTTGGCCTCCAATTATAAACATAAACAGTATAGTCCTCACTTACAGTCTTTCTACACAAATTTTGAGCTGTATAAACCTAGTTCCTAATATTTGAAAGCAAATTGAAGTGAAAACGCTCCCTAAATTACCCGGAGTTTTAAATATTATCAGTTTTCTGGTCATTTCCGAGCTTTCCACTGGTAAACTCTGTGTTTGAAAATGGCAGGAAATGTAGTAAGTACCTATTTCCTTTTATTTCAAGTGTTTCTTAGGAGTTTTTAATCATTTCTGGAAACTATAATTGCGTATTTGAAGAGTTTGACCAGAATTAGAGAGTGTTCCTACAACTATATACTGGAATCGTCAGCATTTTAACTGATTCACACAGAAAACGCCAGAGAAATTAGGCCTCCAATTGTAAACATAAACAGTGTAGTCCTTACTTACAGTCTTTCTACACAAATTTTGAGCTGTATAACCCTGAATTCCTAATATTTGAAAGCAAATTCAACTGAAAACGCTCCCTAAAGTAACCGGAGTTGTAAATATTATCAGTTTTCTGTTCATTTCCAAGCTGTCCACTGGAAACCTCCATGAATGAAAATGGCAGGAAATGTAGTATGAATCTATTTCCTTTTATTTCAAGTGTTTCTTACAAGTTTTTAATCATTTTGGGAAACTATAATTGCATATTTCAAGAGTTTCACCACAATTAGAGGGAGTTCCTACAACTATATACTCGAATCCTCAGGATTGTAACTTTTCACACAGAAAACGCCAGAGAATTTTGGCCTCCAATTATAAACATAAACAGTATAGTCCTCACTTACAGTCTTTCTACACAAATTTTGAGCTGTATAAACCTGAATTCCTAATATTTGAAAGCAAATTGAAGTGAAAACGCTCCCTAAATTACCCGGAGTTTTAAATATTATCAGTTTTCTGGTCATTTCCGAGCTTTCCACTGGTAAACTCTGTGATTGAAAATGGCAGGAAATGTAGTAAGTACCTATTTCCTTTTATTTCAAGTGTTTCTTAGGAGTTTTTAATCATTTCTGGAAACTATAATTGCGTATTTGAAGAGTTTGACCAGAATTAGAGAGTGTTCCTACAACTATATACTGGAATCGTCAGCATTTTAACTGATTCACACAGAAAACGCCAGAGAAATTAGGCCTCCAATTGTAAACATAAACAGTGTAGTCCTTACTTACAGTCTTTCTACACAAATTTTGAGCTGTATAACCCTGAATTCCTAATATTTGAAAGCAAATTCAACTGAAAACGCTCCCTAAAGTAACCGGAGTTGTAAATATTATCAGTTTTCTGTTCATTTCCAAGCTGTCCACTGGAAACCTCCATGAATGAAAATGGCAGGAAATGTAGTATGAATCTATTTCCTTTTATTTCAAGTGTTTCTTACAAGTTTTTAATCATTTCGGGAAACTATAATTGCATATTTCAAGAGTTTCACCACAATTAGAGGGAGTTCCTACAACTATATACTCGAATCCTCAGGATTGTAACTTTTCACACAGAAAACGCCAGTGAATTTCGGCCTCCAATTATAAACATAGACAGTATAGTCCTCACTTACACTCTTTCTCCACAAATTTTGAGCTGTATAAACCTGAATTCCTAATATTTGAAAGCAAATTGAAGTGAAAACGCTCCCTAAAGTAACCGGAGTTGTAAATATTATCAGTTTTCTGGTCATTACCGAACTTTCCACTGGTAAGTTCCGTTAAAGGAAATGGAAGGAAATGTAGAAAGAACCTATTTCCTTTTATTTCAACTGTTTCTTACAAGTTTTTAATCATTTCTGGAAACTATAATTGTGTATTTGAAGAGTTTGACCAGAATTAGAGAGTGTTCCTACAACTATATACTCAAATCATCAGCATTTTAACTGATTCACACAGAAAACGCCAGAGAAATTAGGCCTCCAATTGTAAACATAAACAGTGTAGTCCTTACTTACAGTCTTTCTACACAAATTTTGAGCTGTATAACCCTGAATTCCTAATATTTGAAAGCATATTCAAGTGAAAACGCTCCCTATAGTAGCCAGAGTTCTAAATATTATCAGTTTTCTGCTCATTTCTGAATTTTCCCCCTGGTAACCTCCGTGATTAAAAATAGCAGGAAATGTATTAAGAACCTATTTCCTTTTATGTCAAGTGTTTCTCACAAGTTTTTAATCATTTCCGGAAGTTATTATTGCGTATTTGAAGAGTTTTACCACAATTAGGTGGAGTTCCTACAACTATATACTCGAACCGTCAGCATTGTAACTTATTCACACAGAAAATTTCGGCCTCCAATTATAAACATGAACAGTATAGTCCTCACTTACACTCTGTCTCTACAAATTTTGAGCTGTGTAAACCTGAATTCCTAATATTTGAAAGCAAATTGAAGTGAAAACGCTCCCTAAAGTAACCGGAGTTGTAAATATTATCAGTTTTCTGGTCATTTCTGAGCTTCCCACTGGTAACCTCCATGATTGAAAATGGCACGAAATGTATTAAGAACCTATTTCCTTTTATTTCAAGTGTTTCTTACAAGATTTTAACCATTTCGGGAAACTATAATTGAGTATTTGAAGAGTTTTACCACAATTAGAGGGAGTTCCTACAACTATATACTCGAATCCTCAGGATTGTAACTTTTCACACAGAAAACGCCAGAGAATTTTGGCCTCCAGTTATAAACATAAACAGTATAGTCCTCACTTACACTCCTTCTCCACAAATTTTGAGCTGTATAACCCTGAATTCCTAATATTTGAAAGCAAATTGAAGTGAAAACGCTCCCTAAAGTAACCGGAGTTGTAAATATTATCAGTTTTCTTGTCATTACCGAACTTTCCACTGGTAACCTCTGTTAATGGAAATTGCAGGAAATGTAGAAAGAACCTATTTCCTTTTATTTCAACTGTTTCTTACAAGTTTTTAATCATTTCTGGAAACTATAATTGTGTATTTGAATAGTTCCTAATATTTGAAAGCAAATTCAACTGAAAATGCTCCCTAAAGTAGCCGGAGTTTTAAATATTATCAGTTTTCTGTTCATTTCCAAGCATTCCACTGGTAACCTCCAGGAATGAAAGTGTTTCTTATAAGTTTTTAATCACTTTTGGAAACTCTAATTGCGTATTTGAAGAGTTTTACCACGATTAGAGGGATTTCCTACAACTATATACTCGAATCCTCAGGATTGTAACTTTTTAAACAGAAAACGCCAGTGAATTTCGGCCTCCAATTATAAACATCAACAGTATAGTCCTCACTTACACTCTTTCTCCACAAATTTTGAGCTGTATAAACCTGAATTCCTAATATTTGTAAGCAAATTGAAGTGAAAACGCTCCCTAAAGTAGACGGAGTTGTAAATATTATCAGTTTTCTGGTCATTTCCGATCTTTCCATTGGTAACCTCTGTGATTGAAAATGGAAGGAAATGTAGTAAGAACCTATTTCCTTTTATTTCAAGTGTTTCTTACAAGTTTTTAATTATTTCGGGAAACTATACTGCGTATTTGAAGAATTTTACCACAATTAGAGAGATTTTCTGCAACTATATACTCGAATCAAAAACATTGTAACTTATTCACACAGAAAACGCCAGAGAATTTTGGCCTCCAATTATAAACATAAACAGTATAGTCCTCACTTACAGTCTTTCTACACAAATTTTGAGCTGTATAAACCTAGTTCCTAATATTTGAAAGCAAATTGAAGTGAAAACGCTCCCTAAATTACCCGGAGTTTTAAATATTATCAGTTTTCTGGTCATTTCCGAGCTTTCCACTGGTAAACTCTGTGTTTGAAAATGGCAGGAAATGTAGTAAGTACCTATTTCCTTTTATTTCAAGTGTTTCTTAGGAGTTTTTAATCATTTCTGGAAACTATAATTGCGTATTTTAAGAGTTTGACCAGAATTAGAGAGTGTTCCTACAACTATATACTGGAATCGTCAGCATTTTAACTGATTCACACAGAAAACGCCAGAGAAATTAGGCCTCCAATTGTAAACATAAACAGTGTAGTCCTTACTTACAGTCGTTCTACACAAATTTTGAGCTGTATAACCCTGAATTCCTAATATTTGAAAGCAAATTCAACTGAAAACGCTCCCTAAAGTAACCGGAATTGTAAATATTATCAGTTTTCTGTTCATTTCCAAGCTGTCCACTGGAAACCTCCATGAATGAAAATGGCAGGAAATGTAGTATGAATCTATTTCCTTTTATTTCAAGTGTTTCTTACAAGTTTTTAATCATTTCGGGAAACTATAATTGCATATTTCAAGAGTTTCACCACAATTAGAGGGAGTTCCTACAACTATATACTCGAATCCTCAGGATTGTAACTTCTCACACAGAAATGCCAGAGAATTTTGGCCTCCAGTTATAAACATAAACAGTATAGTCCTCACTTACACTCCTTCTCCACAAATTTTGAGCTGTATAACCCTGAATTCCTAATATTTGAAAGCAAATTGAAGTGAAAACGCTCCCTAAAGTAACCGGAGTTGTAAATATTATCAGTTTTCTTGTCATTACCGAACTTTCCACTGGTAACCTCTGTTAATGGAAATTGCAGGAAATGTAGAAAGAACCTATTTCCTTTTATTTCAACTGTTTCTTACAAGTTTTTAATCATTTCTGGAAACTATAATTGTGTATTTGAATAGTTCCTAATATTTGAAAGCAAATTCAACTGAAAATGCTCCCTAAAGTAGCCGGAGTTTTAAATATTATCAGTTTTCTGTTCATTTCCAAGCTGTCCACTGGAAACCTCCATGAATGAAAATGGCAGGAAATGTAGTATGAATCTATTTCCTTTTATTTCAAGTGTTTCTTACAAGTTTTTAATCATTTCGGGAAACTATAATTGCATATTTCAAGAGTTTCACCACAATTAGAGGGAGTTCCTACAACTATATACTCGAATCCTCAGGATTGTAACTTTTCACACAGAAAACGCCAGTGAATTTCGGCCTCCAATTATAAACATAGACAGTATAGTCCTCACTTACACTCTTTCTCCACAAATTTTGAGCTGTATAAACCTGAATTCCTAATATTTGAAAGCAAATTGAAGTGAAAACGCTCCCTAAAGTAACCGGAGTTGTAAATATTATCAGTTTTCTGGTCATTACCGAACTTTCCACTGGTAAGTTCCGTTAAAGGAAATGGAAGGAAATGTAGAAAGAACCTATTTCCTTTTATTTCAACTGTTTCTTACAAGTTTTTAATCATTTCTGGAAACTATAATTGTGTATTTGAAGAGTTTGACCAGAATTAGAGAGTGTTCCTACAACTATATACTCAAATCATCAGCATTTTAACTGATTCACACAGAAAACGCCAGAGAAATTAGGCCTCCAATTGTAAACATAAACAGTGTAGTCCTTACTTACAGTCTTTCTACACAAATTTTGAGCTGTATAACCCTGAATTCCTAATATTTGAAAGCATATTCAAGTGAAAACGCTCCCTATAGTAGCCAGAGTTCTAAATATTATCAGTTTTCTGCTCATTTCTGAATTTTCCCCCTGGTAACCTCCGTGATTAAAAATAGCAGGAAATGTATTAAGAACCTATTTCCTTTTATGTCAAGTGTTTCTCACAAGTTTTTAATCATTTCCGGAAGTTATTATTGCGTATTTGAAGAGTTTTACCACAATTAGGTGGAGTTCCTACAACTATATACTCGAACCGTCAGCATTGTAACTTATTCACACAGAAAATTTCGGCCTCCAATTATAAACATGAACAGTATAGTCCTCACTTACACTCTGTCTCTACAAATTTTGAGCTGTGTAAACCTGAATTCCTAATATTTGAAAGCAAATTGAAGTGAAAACGCTCCCTAAAGTAACCGGAGTTGTAAATATTATCAGTTTTCTGGTCATTTCTGAGCTTCCCACTGGTAACCTCCATGATTGAAAATGGCACGAAATGTATTAAGAACCTATTTCCTTTTATTTCAAGTGTTTCTTACAAGATTTTAACCATTTCGGGAAACTATAATTGAGTATTTGAAGAGTTTTACCACAATTAGAGGGAGTTCCTACAACTATATACTCGAATCCTCAGGATTGTAACTTTTCACACAGAAAACGCCAGAGAATTTTGGCCTCCAGTTATAAACATAAACAGTATAGTCCTCACTTACACTCCTTCTCCACAAATTTTGAGCTGTATAACCCTGAATTCCTAATATTTGAAAGCAAATTGATGTGAAAACGCTCCCTAAAGTAACCGGAGTTGTAAATATTATCAGTTTTCTTGTCATTACCGAACTTTCCACTGGTAACCTCTGTTAATGGAAATTGCAGGAAATGTAGAAAGAACCTATTTCCTTTTATTTCAACTGTTTCTTACAAGTTTTTAATCATTTCTGGAAACTATAATTGTGTATTTGAATAGTTCCTAATATTTGAAAGCAAATTCAACTGAAAATGCTCCCTAAAGTAGCCGGAGTTTTAAATATTATCAGTTTTCTGTTCATTTCCAAGCATTCCACTGGTAACCTCCAGGAATGAAAGTGTTTCTTATAAGTTTTTAATCACTTTTGGAAACTCTAATTGCGTATTTGAAGAGTTTTACCACGATTAGAGGGATTTCCTACAACTATATACTCGAATCCTCAGGATTGTAACTTTTTAAACAGAAAACGCCAGTGAATTTCGGCCTCCAATTATAAACATCAACAGTATAGTCCTCACTTACACTCTTTCTCCACAAATTTTGAGCTGTATAAACCTGAATTCCTAATATTTGTAAGCAAATTGAAGTGAAAACGCTCCCTAAAGTAGACGGAGTTGTAAATATTATCAGTTTTCTGGTCATTTCCGATCTTTCCATTGGTAACCTCTGTGATTGAAAATGGAAGGAAATGTAGTAAGAACCTATTTCCTTTTATTTCAAGTGTTTCTTACAAGTTTTTAATTATTTCGGGAAACTATACTGCGTATTTGAAGAATTTTACCACAATTAGAGAGATTTTCTGCAACTATATACTCGAATCAAAAACATTGTAACTTATTCACACAGAAAACGCCAGAGAATTTTGGCCTCCAATTATAAACATAAACAGTATAGTCCTCACTTACAGTCTTTCTACACAAATTTTGAGCTGTATAAACCTAGTTCCTAATATTTGAAAGCAAATTGAAGTGAAAACGCTCCCTAAATTACCCGGAGTTTTAAATATTATCAGTTTTCTGGTCATTTCCGAGCTTTCCACTGGTAAACTCTGTGTTTGAAAATGGCAGGAAATGTAGTAAGTACCTATTTCCTTTTATTTCAAGTGTTTCTTAGGAGTTTTTAATCATTTCTGGAAACTATAATTGCGTATTTTAAGAGTTTGACCAGAATTAGAGAGTGTTCCTACAACTATATACTGGAATCGTCAGCATTTTAACTGATTCACACAGAAAACGCCAGAGAAATTAGGCCTCCAATTGTAAACATAAACAGTGTAGTCCTTACTTACAGTCGTTCTACACAAATTTTGAGCTGTATAACCCTGAATTCCTAATATTTGAAAGCAAATTCAACTGAAAACGCTCCCTAAAGTAACCGGAATTGTAAATATTATCAGTTTTCTGTTCATTTCCAAGCTGTCCACTGGAAACCTCCATGAATGAAAATGGCAGGAAATGTAGTATGAATCTATTTCCTTTTATTTCAAGTGTTTCTTACAAGTTTTTAATCATTTCGGGAAACTATAATTGCATATTTCAAGAGTTTCACCACAATTAGAGGGAGTTCCTACAACTATATACTCGAATCCTCAGGATTGTAACTTCTCACACAGAAATGCCAGAGAATTTTGGCCTCCAGTTATAAACATAAACAGTATAGTCCTCACTTACACTCCTTCTCCACAAATTTTGAGCTGTATAACCCTGAATTCCTAATATTTGAAAGCAAATTGAAGTGAAAACGCTCCCTAAAGTAACCGGAGTTGTAAATATTATCAGTTTTCTTGTCATTACCGAACTTTCCACTGGTAACCTCTGTTAATGGAAATTGCAGGAAATGTAGAAAGAACCTATTTCCTTTTATTTCAACTGTTTCTTACAAGTTTTTAATCATTTCTGGAAACTATAATTGTGTATTTGAATAGTTCCTAATATTTGAAAGCAAATTCAACTGAAAATGCTCCCTAAAGTAGCCGGAGTTTTAAATATTATCAGTTTTCTGTTCATTTCCAAGCATTCCACTGGTAACCTCCAGGAATGAAAGTGTTTCTTATAAGTTTTTAATCACTTTTGGAAACTCTAATTGCGTATTTGAAGAGTTTTACCACGATTAGAGGGATTTCCTACAACTATATACTCGAATCCTCAGGATTGTAACTTTTTAAACAGAAAACGCCAGTGAATTTCGGCCTCCAATTATAAACATCAACAGTATAGTCCTCACTTACACTCTTTCTCCACAAATTTTGAGCTGTATAAACCTGAATTCCTAATATTTGTAAGCAAATTGAAGTGAAAACGCTCCCTAAAGTAGACGGAGTTGTAAATATTATCAGTTTTCTGGTCATTTCCGATCTTTCCATTGGTAACCTCTGTGATTGAAAATGGAAGGAAATGTAGTAAGAACCTATTTCCTTTTATTTCAAGTGTTTCTTACAAGTTTTTAATTATTTCGGGAAACTATACTGCGTATTTGAAGAATTTTACCACAATTAGAGAGATTTTCTGCAACTATATACTCGAATCAAAAACATTGTAACTTATTCACACAGAAAACGCCAGAGAATTTTGGCCTCCAATTATAAACATAAAGAGTATAGTCCTCACTTACAGTCTTTCTACACAAATTTTGAGCTGTATAAACCTAGTTCCTAATATTTGAAAGCAAATTGAAGTGAAAACGCTCCCTAAATTACCCGGAGTTTTAAATATTATCAGTTTTCTGTTCATTTCCAAGCTGTCCACTGGAAACCTCCATGAATGAAAATGGCAGGAAATGTAGTATGAATCTATTTCCTTTTATTTCAAGTGTTTCTTACAAGTTTTTAATCATTTCGGGAAACTATAATTGCATATTTCAAGAGTTTCACCACAATTAGAGGGAGTTCCTACAACTATATACTCGAATCCTCAGGATTGTAACTTTTCACACAGAAAACGCCAGTGAATTTCGGCCTCCAATTATAAACATAGACAGTATAGTCCTCACTTACACTCTTTCTCCACAAATTTTGAGCTGTATAAACCTGAATTCCTAATATTTGAAAGCAAATTGAAGTGAAAACGCTCCCTAAAGTAACCGGAGTTGTAAATATTATCAGTTTTCTGGTCATTACCGAACTTTCCACTGGTAAGTTCCGTTAAAGGAAATGGAAGGAAATGTAGAAAGAACCTATTTCCTTTTATTTCAACTGTTTCTTACAAGTTTTTAATCATTTCTGGAAACTATAATTGTGTATTTGAAGAGTTTGACCAGAATTAGAGAGTGTTCCTACAACTATATACTCAAATCATCAGCATTTTAACTGATTCACACAGAAAACGCCAGAGAAATTAGGCCTCCAATTGTAAACATAAACAGTGTAGTCCTTACTTACAGTCTTTCTACACAAATTTTGAGCTGTATAACCCTGAATTCCTAATATTTGAAAGCATATTCAAGTGAAAACGCTCCCTATAGTAGCCAGAGTTCTAAATATTATCAGTTTTCTGCTCATTTCTGAATTTTCCCCCTGGTAACCTCCGTGATTAAAAATAGCAGGAAATGTATTAAGAACCTATTTCCTTTTATGTCAAGTGTTTCTCACAAGTTTTTAATCATTTCCGGAAGTTATTATTGCGTATTTGAAGAGTTTTACCACAATTAGGTGGAGTTCCTACAACTATATACTCGAACCGTCAGCATTGTAACTTATTCACACAGAAAATTTCGGCCTCCAATTATAAACATGAACAGTATAGTCCTCACTTACACTCTGTCTCTACAAATTTTGAGCTGTGTAAACCTGAATTCCTAATATTTGAAAGCAAATTGAAGTGAAAACGCTCCCTAAAGTAACCGGAGTTGTAAATATTATCAGTTTTCTGGTCATTTCTGAGCTTCCCACTGGTAACCTCCATGATTGAAAATGGCACGAAATGTATTAAGAACCTATTTCCTTTTATTTCAAGTGTTTCTTACAAGATTTTAACCATTTCGGGAAACTATAATTGAGTATTTGAAGAGTTTTACCACAATTAGAGGGAGTTCCTACAACTATATACTCGAATCCTCAGGATTGTAACTTTTCACACAGAAAACGCCAGAGAATTTTGGCCTCCAGTTATAAACATAAACAGTATAGTCCTCACTTACACTCCTTCTCCACAAATTTTGAGCTGTATAACCCTGAATTCCTAATATTTGAAAGCAAATTGAAGTGAAAACGCTCCCTAAAGTAACCGGAGTTGTAAATATTATCAGTTTTCTTGTCATTACCGAACTTTCCACTGGTAACCTCTGTTAATGGAAATTGCAGGAAATGTAGAAAGAACCTATTTCCTTTTATTTCAACTGTTTCTTACAAGTTTTTAATCATTTCTGGAAACTATAATTGTGTATTTGAATAGTTCCTAATATTTGAAAGCAAATTCAACTGAAAATGCTCCCTAAAGTAGCCGGAGTTTTAAATATTATCAGTTTTCTGTTCATTTCCAAGCATTCCACTGGTAACCTCCAGGAATGAAAGTGTTTCTTATAAGTTTTTAATCACTTTTGGAAACTCTAATTGCGTATTTGAAGAGTTTTACCACGATTAGAGGGATTTCCTACAACTATATACTCGAATCCTCAGGATTGTAACTTTTTAAACAGAAAACGCCAGTGAATTTCGGCCTCCAATTATAAACATCAACAGTATAGTCCTCACTTACACTCTTTCTCCACAAATTTTGAGCTGTATAAACCTGAATTCCTAATATTTGTAAGCAAATTGAAGTGAAAACGCTCCCTAAAGTAGACGGAGTTGTAAATATTATCAGTTTTCTGGTCATTTCCGATCTTTCCATTGGTAACCTCTGTGATTGAAAATGGAAGGAAATGTAGTAAGAACCTATTTCCTTTTATTTCAAGTGTTTCTTACAAGTTTTTAATTATTTCGGGAAACTATACTGCGTATTTGAAGAATTTTACCACAATTAGAGAGATTTTCTGCAACTATATACTCGAATCAAAAACATTGTAACTTATTCACACAGAAAACGCCAGAGAATTTTGGCCTCCAATTATAAACATAAACAGTATAGTCCTCACTTACAGTCTTTCTACACAAATTTTGAGCTGTATAAACCTAGTTCCTAATATTTGAAAGCAAATTGAAGTGAAAACGCTCCCTAAATTACCCGGAGTTTTAAATATTATCAGTTTTCTGGTCATTTCCGAGCTTTCCACTGGTAAACTCTGTGTTTGAAAATGGCAGGAAATGTAGTAAGTACCTATTTCCTTTTATTTCAAGTGTTTCTTAGGAGTTTTTAATCATTTCTGGAAACTATAATTGCGTATTTGAAGAGTTTGACCAGAATTAGAGAGTGTTCCTACAACTATATACTGGAATCGTCAGCATTTTAACTGATTCACACAGAAAACGCCAGAGAAATTAGGCCTCCAATTGTAAACATAAACAGTGTAGTCCTTACTTACAGTCGTTCTACACAAATTTTGAGCTGTATAACCCTGAATTCCTAATATTTGAAAGCAAATTCAACTGAAAACGCTCCCTAAAGTAACCGGAATTGTAAATATTATCAGTTTTCTGTTCATTTCCAAGCTGTCCACTGGAAACCTCCATGAATGAAAATGGCAGGAAATGTAGTATGAATCTATTTCCTTTTATTTCAAGTGTTTCTTACAAGTTTTTAATCATTTCGGGAAACTATAATTGCATATTTCAAGAGTTTCACCACAATTAGAGGGAGTTCCTACAACTATATACTCGAATCCTCAGGATTGTAACTTCTCACACAGAAATGCCAGAGAATTTTGGCCTCCAGTTATAAACATAAACAGTATAGTCCTCACTTACACTCCTTCTCCACAAATTTTGAGCTGTATAACCCTGAATTCCTAATATTTGAAAGCAAATTGAAGTGAAAACGCTCCCTAAAGTAACCGGAGTTGTAAATATTATCAGTTTTCTTGTCATTACCGAACTTTCCACTGGTAACCTCTGTTAATGGAAATTGCAGGAAATGTAGAAAGAACCTATTTCCTTTTCTTTCAACTGTTTCTTACAAGTTTTTAATCATTTCTGGAAACTATAATTGTGTATTTGAATAGTTCCTAATATTTGAAAGCAAATTCAACTGAAAATGCTCCCTAAAGTAGCTGGAGTTTTAAATATTATCAGTTTTCTGTTCATTTCCAAGCCTTCCACTGGTAACCTCCAGGAATGAAAGTGTTTCTTATAAGTTTTTAATCACTTTTGGAAACTCTAATTGCGTATTTGAAGAGTTTTACCACGATTAGAGGGATTTCCTACAACTATATACTCGAATCCTCAGGATTGTAACTTTTTAAACAGAAAACGCCAGTGAATTTCGGCCTCCAATTATAAACATCAACAGTATAGTCCTCACTTACACTCTTTCTCCACAAATTTTGAGCTGTATAAACCTGAATTCCTAATATTTGTAAGCAAATTGAAGTGAAAACGCTCCCTAAAGTAGACGGAGTTGTAAATATTATCAGTTTTCTGGTCATTTCCGATCTTTCCATTGGTAACCTCTGTGATTGAAAATGGAAGGAAATGTAGTAAGAACCTATTTCCTTTTATTTCAAGTGTTTCTTACAAGTTTTTAATTATTTCGGGAAACTATACTGCGTATTTGAAGAATTTTACCACAATTAGAGAGATTTTCTGCAACTATATACTCGAATCAAAAACATTGTAACTTATTCACACAGAAAACGCCAGAGAATTTTGGCCTCCAATTATAAACATAAAGAGTATAGTCCTCACTTACAGTCTTTCTACACAAATTTTGAGCTGTATAAACCTAGTTCCTAATATTTGAAAGCAAATTGAAGTGAAAACGCTCCCTAAATTACCCGGAGTTTTAAATATTATCAGTTTTCTGGTCATTTCCGAGCTTTCCACTGGTAAACTCTGTGTTTGAAAATGGCAGGAAATGTAGTAAGTACCTATTTCCTTTTATTTCAAGTGTTTCTTAGGAGTTTTTAATCATTTCTGGAAACTATAATTGCGTATTTGAAGAGTTTGACCAGAATTAGAGAGTGTTCCTACAACTATATACTGGAATCGTCAGCATTTTAACTGATTCACACAGAAAACGCCAGAGAAATTAGGCCTCCAATTGTAAACATAAACAGTGTAGTCCTTACTTACAGTCTTTCTACACAAATTTTGAGCTGTATAACCCTGAATTCCTAATATTTGAAAGCAAATTCAACTGAAAACGCTCCCTAAAGTAACCGGAGTTGTAAATATTATCAGTTTTCTGTTCATTTCCAAGCTGTCCACTGGAAACCTCCATGAATGAAAATGGCAGGAAATGTAGTATGAATCTATTTCCTTTTATTTCAAGTGTTTCTTACAAGTTTTTAATCATTTCGGGAAACTATAATTGCATATTTCAAGAGTTTCACCACAATTAGAGGGAGTTCCTACAACTATATACTCGAATCCTCAGGATTGTAACTTTTCACACAGAAAACGCCAGTGAATTTCGGCCTCCAATTATAAACATAAACAGTATAGTCCTCACTTACACTCTTTCTCCACAAATTTTGAGCTGTATAAACCTGAATTCCTAATATTTGAAAGCAAATTGAAGTGAAAACGCTCCCTAAAGTAACCGGAGTTGTAAATATTATCAGTTTTCTGGTCATTACCGAACTTTCCACTGGTAAGTTCCGTTAAAGGAATGGAAGGAAATGTAGAAAGAACCTATTTCCTTTTATTTCAACTGTTTCTTACAAGTTTTTAATCATTTCTGGAAACTATAATTGTGTATTTGAAGAGTTTGACCAGAATTAGAGAGTGTTCCTACAACTATATACTCAAATCATCAGCATTTTAACTGATTCACACAGAAAACGCCAGAGAAATTAGGCCTCCAATTGTAAACATAAAAAGTATAGTCATTACTTACAGTCTTTCTACACAAATTTTGAGCTGTATAACCCTGAATTCCTAATATTTGAAAGCATATTCAAGTGAAAACGCTCCCTATAGTAGCCAGAGTTCTAAATATTATCAGTTTTCTGCTCATTTCTGAGTTATCCCCCTGGTAACCTCCGTGATTAAAAATGGCAGGAAATGTATTAAGAACCTATTTCCTTTTATGTCAAGTGTTTCTTACAAGTTTTTAATCATTTCCGGAAGTTATTATTGCGTATTTGAAGAGTTTTACCACAATTAGAGGGAGTTCCTACAACTATATACTCGAACCGTCAGCATTGTAACTTATTCACACAGAAAATTTCGGCCTCCAATTATAAACATGAACAGTATAGTCCTCACTTACACTCTGTCTCTACAAATTTTGAGCTGTGTAAACCTGAATTCCTAATATTTGAAAGCAAATTGAAGTGAAAACGCTCCCTAAAGTAACCGGAGTTGTAAATATTATCAGTTTTCTGGTCATTTCTGAGCTTCCCACTGGTAACCTCCATGATTGAAAATGGCACGAAATGTATTAAGAACCTATTTCCTTTTATTTCAAGTGTTTCTTACAAGATTTTAACCATTTCGGGAAACTATAATTGAGTATTTGAAGAGTTTTACCACAATTAGAGGGAGTTCCTACAACTATATACTCGAATCCTCAGGATTGTAACTTTTCACACAGAAAACGCCAGAGAATTTTGGCCTCCAGTTATAAACATAAACAGTATAGTCCTCACTTACACTCCTTCTCCACAAATTTTGAGCTGTATAACCCTGAATTCCTAATATTTGAAAGCAAATTGAAGTGAAAACGCTCCCTAAAGTAACCGGAGTTGTAAATATTATCAGTTTTCTTGTCATTACCGAACTTTCCACTGGTAACCTCTGTTAATGGAAATTGCAGGAAATGTAGAAAGAACCTATTTCCTTTTATTTCAACTGTTTCTTACAAGTTTTTAATCATTTCTGGAAACTATAATTGTGTATTTGAATAGTTCCTAATATTTGAAAGCAAATTCAACTGAAAATGCTCCCTAACGTAGCCGGAGTTTTAAATATTATCAGTTTTCTGTTCATTTCCAAGCATTCCACTGGTAACCTCCATGAATGAAAGTGTTTCTTATAAGTTTTTAATCACTTTTGGAAACTCTAATTGCGTATTTGAAGAGTTTTACCACGATTAGAGGGATTTCCTACAACTATATACTCGAATCCTCAGGATTGTAACTTTTTAAACAGAAAACGCCAGTGAATTTCGGCCTCCAATTATAAACATCAACAGTATAGTCCTCACTTACACTCTTTCTCCACAAATTTTGAGCTGTATAAACCTGAATTCCTAATATTTGTAAGCAAATTGAAGTGAAAACGCTCCCTAAAGTAGACGGAGTTGTAAATATTATCAGTTTTCTGGTCATTTCCGATCTTTCCATTGGTAACCTCTGTGATTGAAAATGGAAGGAAATGTAGTAAGAACCTATTTCCTTTTATTTCAAGTGTTTCTTACAAGTTTTTAATTATTTCGGGAAACTATACTGCGTATTTGAAGAATTTTACCACAATTAGAGAGATTTTCTGCAACTATATACTCGAATCAAAAACATTGTAACTTATTCACACAGAAAACGCCAGAGAATTTTGGCCTCCAATTATAAACATAAAGAGTATAGTCCTCACTTACAGTCTTTCTACACAAATTTTGAGCTGTATAAACCTAGTTCCTAATATTTGAAAGCAAATTGAAGTGAAAACGCTCCCTAAATTACCTGGAGTTTTAAATATTATCAGTTTTCTGGTCATTTCCGAGCTTTCCACTGGTAAACTCTGTGTTTGAAAATGGCAGGAAATGTAGTAAGTACCTATTTCCTTTTATTTCAAGTGTTTCTTAGGAGTTTTTAATCATTTCTGGAAACTATAATTGCGTATTTGAAGAGTTTGACCAGAATTAGAGAGTGTTCCTACAACTATATACTGGAATCGTCAGCATTTTAACTGATTCACACAGAAAACGCCAGAGAAATTAGGCCTCCAATTGTAAACATAAACAGTGTAGTCCTTACTTACAGTCTTTCTACACAAATTTTGAGCTGTATAACCCTGAATTCCTAATATTTGAAAGCAAATTCAACTGAAAACGCTCCCTAAAGTAACCGGAGTTGTAAATATTATCAGTTTTCTGTTCATTTCCAAGCTGTCCACTGGAAACCTCCATGAATGAAAATGGCAGGAAATGTAGTATGAATCTATTTCCTTTTATTTCAAGTGTTTCTTACAAGTTTTTAATCATTTCGGGAAACTATAATTGCATATTTCAAGAGTTTCACCACAATTAGAGGGAGTTCCTACAACTATATACTCGAATCCTCAGGATTGTAACTTTTCACACAGAAAACGCCAGTGAATTTCGGCCTCCAATTATAAACATAAACAGTATAGTCCTCACTTACACTCTTTCTCCACAAATTTTGAGCTGTATAAACCTGAATTCCTAATATTTGAAAGCAAATTGAAGTGAAAACGCTCCCTAAAGTAACCGGAGTTGTAAATATTATCAGTTTTCTGGTCATTACCGAACTTTCCACTGGTAAGTTCCGTTAAAGGAAATGGAAGGAAATGTAGAAAGAACCTATTTCCTTTTATTTCAACTGTTTCTTACAAGTTTTTAATCATTTCTGGAAACTATAATTGTGTATTTGAAGAGTTTGACCAGAATTAGAGAGTGTTCCTACAACTATATACTCAAATCATCAGCATTTTAACTGATTCACACAGAAAACGCCAGAGAAATTAGGCCTCCAATTGTAAACATAAAAAGTATAGTCCTTACTTACAGTCTTTCTACACAAATTTTGAGCTGTATAACCCTGAATTCCTAATATTTGAAAGCATATTCAAGTGAAAACGCTCCCTATAGTAGCCAGAGTTCTAAATATTATCAGTTTTCTGCTCATTTCTGAGTTTTCCCCCTGGTAACCTCCGTGATTAAAAATGGCAGGAAATGTATTAAGAACCTATTTCCTTTTATGTCAAGTGTTTCTCACAAGTTTTTAATCATTTCCGGAAGTTATTATTGCGTATTTGAAGAGTTTTACCACAATTAGAGGGAGTTCCTACAACTATATACTCGAACCGTCAGCATTGTAACTTATTCACACAGAAAATTTCGGCCTCCAATTATAAACATGAACAGTATAGTCCTCACTTACACTCTGTCTCTACAAATTTTGAGCTGTGTAAACCTGAATTCCTAATATTTGAAAGCAAATTGAAGTGAAAACGCTCCCTAAAGTAACCGGAGTTGTAAATATTATCAGTTTTCTGGTCATTTCTGAGCTTCCCACTGGTAACCTCCATGATTGAAAATGGCACGAAATGTATTAAGAACCTATTTCCTTTTATTTCAAGTGTTTCTTACAAGATTTTAACCATTTCGGGAAACTATAATTGAGTATTTGAAGAGTTTTACCACAATTAGAGGGAGTTCCTACAACTATATACTCGAATCCTCAGGATTGTAACTTTTCACACAGAAAACGCCAGAGAATTTTGGCCTCCAGTTATAAACATAAACAGTATAGTCCTCACTTACACTCCTTCTCCACAAATTTTGAGCTGTATAACCCTGAATTCCTAATATTTGAAAGCAAATTGAAGTGAAAACGCTCCCTAAAGTAACCGGAGTTGTAAATATTATCAGTTTTCTGGTCATTACCGAACTTTCCACTGGTAACCTCTGTTAATGGAAATTGCAAGAAATGTAGAAAGAACCTATTTCCTTTTATTTCAACTGTTTCTTACAAGTTTTTAATCATTTCTGGAAACTATAATTGTGTATTTGAATAGTTCCTAATATTTGAAAGCAAATTCAACTGAAAATGCTCCCTAAAGTAGCCGGAGTTTTAAATATTATCAGTTTTCTGTTCATTTCCAAGCATTCCACTGGTAACCTCCATGAATGAAAGTGTTTCTTATAAGTTTTTAATCACTTTTGGAAACTCTAATTGCGTATTTGAAGAGTTTTACCACGATTAGAGGGATTTCCTACAACTATATACTCGAATCCTCAGGATTGTAACATTTTAAACAGAAAACGCCAGTGAATTTCGGCCTCCAATTATAAACATCAACAGTATAGTCCTCACTTACACTCTTTCTCCACAAATTTTGAGCTGTATAAACCTGAATTCCTAATATTTGAAAGCAAATTGAAGTGAAAACACTCCCTAAAGTAACCGGAGTTGTAAATATTATCAGTTTTCTGGTCATTACCCAACTTTACACTGGTAACCTCTGTTAATGGAAATTGCAGGAAATGTAGAAAGAACCTATTTCCTTTTCTTTCAACTGTTTCTTACGAGTTTTTAATCATTTCTGGAAACTATAATTGTGTATTTGAATAGTTCCTAATATTTGAAAGCAAATTCAACTGAAAACGCTCCCTAAAGTAGCTGGAGTTTTAAATATTATCAGTTTTCTTGTCATTTCCAAGCTTTCCGCTGGTACCCTCCATGAATGAAAGTGTTTCTTACAAGTTTTTAATCACTTTTGGAAACTCTAATTGCGTATTTGAAGAGTTTTACCACGATTAGAGGGATTTCCTACAACTATATACTCGAATCATCAGCATTGTAACTTATTCACACAGAAAACGCCAGAGAATTTCAGGCTGCAATTATAAACATAAACAGTATAGTCCTCACTTACACTCTTTCTCCACAAATTTTGAGCTGTATAAACCTGAATTCCTAATATTTGTAAGCAAATTGAAGTGAAAACGCTCCCTAAAGTAGACGGAGTTGTAAATATTATCAGTTTTCTGGTCATTTCCGATCTTTCCATTGGTAACCTCTGTGATTGAAAATGGAAGGAAATGTAGTAAGAACCTATTTCCTTTTATTTCAAGTGTTTCTTACAAGTTTTTAATTATTTCGGGAAACTACACTGCGTATTTGAAGAATTTTACCACAATTAGAGAGATTTTCTGCAACTATATACTCGAATCAAAAACATTGTAACTTATTCACACAGAAAACGCCAGAGAATTTTGGCCTCCAATTATAAACATAAACAGTATAGTCCTCACTTAGTCTTTCTACACAAATTTTGAGCTGTATAAACCTAGTTCCTAATATTTGAAAGCAAATTGAAGTGAAAACGCTCCCTAAATTACCCGGAGTTTTAAATATTATCAGTTTTCTGGTCATTTCCGAGCTTTCCACTGGTAAACTCTGTGTTTGAAAATGGCAGGAAATGTAGTAAGTACCTATTTCCTTTTATTTCAAGTGTTTCTTAGGAGTTTTTAATCATTTCTGGAAACTATAATTGCGTATTTGAAGAGTTTGACCAGAATTAGAGAGTGTTCCTACAACTATATACTGGAATCGTCAGCATTTTAACTGATTCACACAGAAAACGCCAGAGAAATTAGGCCTCCAATTGTAAACATAAACAGTGTAGTCCTTACTTACAGTCTTTCTACACAAATTTTGAGCTGTATAACCCTGAATTCCTAATATTTGAAAGCAAATTCAACTGAAAACGCTCCCTAAAGTAACCGGAGTTGTAAATATTATCAGTTTTCTGTTCATTTCCAAGCTGTCCACTGGAAACCTCCATGAATGAAAATGGCAGGAAATGTAGTATGAATCTATTTCCTTTTATTTCAAGTGTTTCTTACAAGTTTTTAATCATTTCGGGAAACTATAATTGCATATTTCAAGAGTTTCACCACAATTAGAGGGAGTTCCTACAACTATATACTCGAATCCTCAGGATTGTAACTTTTCACACAGAAAACGCAAGTGAATTTCGGCCTCCAATTATAAACATCAACAGTATAGTCCTCACTTACACTCTTTCTCCACAAATTTTGAGCTGTATAAACCTGAATTCCTAATATTTGAAAGCAAATTGAAGTGAAAACACTCCCTAAAGTAACCGGAGTTGTAAATATTATCAGTTTTCTGGTCATTACCCAACTTTACACTGGTAACCTCTGTTAATGGAAATTGCAGGAAATGTAGAAAGAACCTATTTCCTTTTCTTTCAACTGTTTCTTACGAGTTTTTAATCATTTCTGGAAACTATAATTGTGTATTTGAATAGTTCCTAATATTTGAAAGCAAATTCAACTGAAAACGCTCCCTAAAGTAGCTGGAGTTTTAAATATTATCAGTTTTCTTGTCATTTCCAAGCTTTCCGCTGGTACCCTCCATGAATGAAAGTGTTTCTTACAAGTTTTTAATCACTTTTGGAAACTCTAATTGCGTATTTGAAGAGTTTTACCACGATTAGAGGGATTTCCTACAACTATATACTCGAATCATCAGCATTGTAACTTATTCACACAGAAAACGCCAGAGAATTTCAGGCTGCAATTATAAACATAAACAGTATAGTCCTCACTTACACTCTTTCTCCACAAATTTTGAGCTGTATAAACCTGAATTCCTAATATTTGTAAGCAAATTGAAGTGAAAACGCTCCCTAAAGTAGACGGAGTTGTAAATATTATCAGTTTTCTGGTCATTTCCGATCTTTCCATTGGTAACCTCTGTGATTGAAAATGGAAGGAAATGTAGTAAGAACCTATTTCCTTTTATTTCAAGTGTTTCTTACAAGTTTTTAATTATTTCGGGAAACTATACTGCGTATTTGAAGAATTTTACCACAATTAGAGAGATTTTCTGCAACTATATACTCGAATCAAAAACATTGTAACTTATTCACACAGAAAACGCCAGAGAATTTTGGCCTCCAATTATAAACATAAACAGTATAGTCCTCACTTAGTCTTTCTACACAAATTTTGAGCTGTATAAACCTAGTTCCTAATATTTGAAAGCAAATTGAAGTGAAAACGCTCCCTAAATTACCCGGAGTTTTAAATATTATCAGTTTTCTGGTCATTTCCGAGCTTTCCACTGGTAAACTCTGTGTTTGAAAATGGCAGGAAATGTAGTAAGTACCTATTTCCTTTTATTTCAAGTGTTTCTTAGGAGTTTTTAATCATTTCTGGAAACTATAATTGCGTATTTGAAGAGTTTGACCAGAATTAGAGAGTGTTCCTACAACTATATACTGGAATCGTCAGCATTTTAACTGATTCACACAGAAAACGCCAGAGAAATTAGGCCTCCAATTGTAAACATAAACAGTGTAGTCCTTACTTACAGTCTTTCTACACAAATTTTGAGCTGTATAACCCTGAATTCCTAATATTTGAAAGCAAATTCAACTGAAAACGCTCCCTAAAGTAACCGGAGTTGTAAATATTATCAGTTTTCTGTTCATTTCCAAGCTGTCCACTGGAAACCTCCATGAATGAAAATGGCAGGAAATGTAGTATGAATCTATTTCCTTTTATTTCAAGTGTTTCTTACAAGTTTTTAATCATTTCGGGAAACTATAATTGCATATTTCAAGAGTTTCACCACAATTAGAGGGAGTTCCTACAACTATATACTCGAATCCTCAGGATTGTAACTTTTCACACAGAAAACACCAGTGAATTTCGGCCTCCAATTATAAACATAAACAGTATAGTCCTCACTTACACTCTTTCTCCACAAATTTTGAGCTGTATAAACCTGAATTCCTAATATTTGAAAGCAAATTGAAGTGAAAACGCTCCCTAAAGTAACCGGAGTTGTAAATATTATCAGTTTTCTGGTCATTACCGAACTTTCCACTGGTAAGTTCCGTTAAAGAAATGGAAGGAAATGTAGAAAGAACCTATTTCCTTTTATTTCAACTGTTTCTTACAAGTTTTTAATCATTTCTGGAAACTATAATTGTGTATTTGAAGAGTTTGACCAGAATTAGAGAGTGTTCCTACAACTATATACTCAAATCATCAGCATTTTAACTGATTCACACAGAAAACGCCAGAGAAATTAGGCCTCCAATTGTAAACATAAAAAGTATAGTCCTTACTTACAGTCTTTCTACACAAATTTTGAGCTGTATAACCCTGAATTCCTAATATTTGAAAGCATATTCAAGTGAAAACGCTCCCTATAGTAGCCAGAGTTCTAAATATTATCAGTTTTCTGCTCATTTCTGAGTTTTCCCCCTGGTAACCTCCGTGATTAAAAATGGCAGGAAATGTATTAAGAACCTATTTCCTTTTATGTCAAGTGTTTCTCACAAGTTTTTAATCATTTCCGGAAGTTATTATTGCGTATTTGAAGAGTTTTACCGCAATTAGAGGGAGTTCCTACAACTATATACTCGAACCGTCAGCATTGTAACTTATTCACACAGAAAATTTCGGCCTCCAATTATAAACATGAACAGTATAGTCCTCACTTACACTCTGTCTCTACAAATTTTGAGCTGTGTAAACCTGAATTCCTAATATTTGAAAGCAAATTGAAGTGAAAATGCTCCCTAAAGTAACCGGAGTTGTAAATATTATCAGTTTTCTGGTCATTTCTGAGCTTCCCACTGGTAACCTCCATGATTGAAAATGGCACGAAATGTATTAAGAACCTATTTCCTTTTATTTCAAGTGTTTCTTACAAGATTTTAACCATTTCGGGAAACTATAATTGAGTATTTGAAGAGTTTTACCACAATTAGAGGGAGTTCCTACAACTATATACTCGAATCCTCAGGATTGTAACTTTTCACACAGAAAACGCCAGAGAATTTTGGCCTCCAGTTATAAACATAAACAGTATAGTCCTCACTTACACTCCTTCTCCACAAATTTTGAGCTGTATAACCCTGAATTCCTAATATTTGAAAGCAAATTGAAGTGAAAACGCTCCCTAAAGTAACCGGAGTTGTAAATATTATCAGTTTTCTGGTCATTACCGAACTTTCCACTGGTAACCTCTGTTAATGGAAATTGCAAGAAATGTAGAAAGAACCTATTTCCTTTTATTTCAACTGTTTCTTACAAGTTTTTAATCATTTCTGGAAACTATAATTGTGTATTTGAATAGTTCCTAATATTTGAAAGCAAATTCAACTGAAAATGCTCCCTAAAGTAGCCGGAGTTTTAAATATTATCAGTTTTCTGTTCATTTCCAAGCATTCCACTGGTAACCTCCAGGAATGAAAGTGTTTCTTATAAGTTTTTAATCACTTTTGGAAACTCTAATTGCGTATTTGAAGAGTTTTACCACGATTAGAGGGATTTCCTACAACTATATACTCGAATCCTCAGGATTGTAACATTTTAAACAGAAAACGCCAGTGAATTTCGGCCTCCAATTATAAACATCAACAGTATAGTCCTCACTTACACTCTTTCTCCACAAATTTTGAGCTGTATAAACCTGAATTCCTAATATTTGAAAGCAAATTGAAGTGAAAACACTCCCTAAAGTAACCGGAGTTGTAAATATTATCAGTTTTCTGGTCATTACCCAACTTTACACTGGTAACCTCTGTTAATGGAAATTGCAGGAAATGTAGAAAGAACCTATTTCCTTTTCTTTCAACTGTTTCTTACGAGTTTTTAATCATTTCTGGAAACTATAATTGTGTATTTGAATAGTTCCTAATATTTGAAAGCAAATTCAACTGAAAACGCTCCCTAAAGTAGCTGGAGTTTTAAATATTATCAGTTTTCTTGTCATTTCCAAGCTTTCCGCTGGTACCCTCCATGAATGAAAGTGTTTCTTACAAGTTTTTAATCACTTTTGGAAACTCTAATTGCGTATTTGAAGAGTTTTACCACGATTAGAGGGATTTCCTACAACTATATACTCGAATCATCAGCATTGTAACTTATTCACACAGAAAACGCCAGAGAATTTCAGGCTGCAATTATAAACATAAACAGTATAGTCCTCACTTACACTCTTTCTCCACAAATTTTGAGCTGTATAAACCTGAATTCCTAATATTTGTAAGCAAATTGAAGTGAAAACGCTCCCTAAAGTAGACGGAGTTGTAAATATTATCAGTTTTCTGGTCATTTCCGATCTTTCCATTGGTAACCTCTGTGATTGAAAATGGAAGGAAATGTAGTAAGAACCTATTTCCTTTTATTTCAAGTGTTTCTTACAAGTTTTTAATTATTTCGGGAAACTACACTGCGTATTTGAAGAATTTTACCACAATTAGAGAGATTTTCTGCAACTATATACTCGAATCAAAAACATTGTAACTTATTCACACAGAAAACGCCAGAGAATTTTGGCCTCCAATTATAAACATAAACAGTATAGTCCTCACTTAGTCTTTCTACACAAATTTTGAGCTCTATAAACCTAGTTCCTAATATTTGAAAGCAAATTGAAGTGAAAACGCTCCCTAAATTACCCGGAGTTTTAAATATTATCAGTTTTCTGGTCATTTCCGAGCTTTCCACTGGTAAACTCTGTGTTTGAAAATGGCAGGAAATGTAGTAAGTACCTATTTCCTTTTATTTCAAGTGTTTCTTAGGAGTTTTTAATCATTTCTGGAAACTATAATTGCGTATTTGAAGAGTTTGACCAGAATTAGAGAGTGTTCCTACAACTATATACTGGAATCGTCAGCATTTTAACTGATTCACACAGAAAACGCCAGAGAAATTAGGCCTCCAATTGTAAACATAAACAGTGTAGTCCTTACTTACAGTCTTTCTACACAAATTTTGAGCTGTATAACCCTGAATTCCTAATATTTGAAAGCAAATTCAACTGAAAACGCTCCCTAAAGTAACCGGAGTTGTAAATATTATCAGTTTTCTGTTCATTTCCAAGCTGTCCACTGGAAACCTCCATGAATGAAAATGGCAGGAAATGTAGTATGAATCTATTTCCTTTTATTTCAAGTGTTTCTTACAAGTTTTTAATCATTTCGGGAAACTATAATTGCATATTTCAAGAGTTTCACCACAATTAGAGGGAGTTCCTACAACTATATACTCGAATCCTCAGGATTGTAACTTTTCACACAGAAAACGCAAGTGAATTTCGGCCTCCAATTATAAACATCAACAGTATAGTCCTCACTTACACTCTTTCTCCACAAATTTTGAGCTGTATAAACCTGAATTCCTAATATTTGAAAGCAAATTGAAGTGAAAACACTCCCTAAAGTAACCGGAGTTGTAAATATTATCAGTTTTCTGGTCATTACCCAACTTTACACTGGTAACCTCTGTTAATGGAAATTGCAGGAAATGTAGAAAGAACCTATTTCCTTTTCTTTCAACTGTTTCTTACAAGTTTTTAATCATTTCTGGAAACTATAATTGTGTATTTGAATAGTTCCTAATATTTGAAAGCAAATTCAACTGAAAACGCTCCCTAAAGTAGCTGGAGTTTTAAATATTATCAGTTTTCTTGTCATTTCCAAGCTTTCCGCTGGTACCCTCCATGAATGAAAGTGTTTCTTACACGTTTTTAATCACTTTTGGAAACTCTAATTGCGTATTTGAAGAGTTTTACCACGATTAGAGGGATTTCCTACAACTATATACTCGAATCATCAGCATTGTAACTTATTCACACAGAAAACGCCAGAGAATTTCAGGCTGCAATTATAAACATAAACAGTATAGTCCTCACTTACACTCCTTCTCCACAAATTTTGAGCTGTATAACCCTGAATTCCTAATATTTGAAAGCAAATTGAAGTGAAAACGCTCCCTAAAGTAACCGGAGTTGTAAATATTATCAGTTTTCTGGTCATTACCGAACTTTCCACTGGTAACCTCTGTTAATGGAAATTGCAAGAAATGTAGAAAGAACCTATTTCCTTTTATTTCAACTGTTTCTTACAAGTTTTTAATCATTTCTGGAAACTATAATTGTGTATTTGAATAGTTCCTAATATTTGAAAGCAAATTCAACTGAAAATGCTCCTTAAAGTAGCCGGAGTTTTAAATATTATCAGTTTTCTGTTCATTTCCAAGCATTCCACTGGTAACCTCCATGAATGAAAGTGTTTCTTATAAGTTTTTAATCACTTTTGGAAACTCTAATTGCGTATTTGAAGAGTTTTACCACGATTAGAGGGATTTCCTACAACTATATACTCGAATCCTCAGGATTGTAACATTTTAAACAGAAAACGCCAGTGAATTTCGGCCTCCAATTATAAACATCAACAGTATAGTCCTCACTTACACTCTTTCTCCACAAATTTTGAGCTGTATAAACCTGAATTCCTAATATTTGAAAGCAAATTGAAGTGAAAACACTCCCTAAAGTAACCGGAGTTGTAAATATTATCAGTTTTCTGGTCATTACCCAACTTTACACTGGTAACCTCTGTTAATGGAAATTGCAGGAAATGTAGAAAGAACCTATTTCCTTTTCTTTCAACTGTTTCTTACGAGTTTTTAATCATTTCTGGAAACTATAATTGTGTATTTGAATAGTTCCTAATATTTGAAAGCAAATTCAACTGAAAACGCTCCCTAAAGTAGCTGGAGTTTTAAATATTATCAGTTTTCTTGTCATTTCCAAGCTTTCCGCTGGTACCCTCCATGAATGAAAGTGTTTCTTACAAGTTTTTAATCACTTTTGGAAACTCTAATTGCGTATTTGAAGAGTTTTACCACGATTAGAGGGATTTCCTACAACTATATACTCGAATCATCAGCATTGTAACTTATTCACACAGAAAACGCCAGAGAATTTCAGGCTGCAATTATAAACATAAACAGTATAGTCCTCACTTACACTCTTTCTCCACAAATTTTGAGCTGTATAAACCTGAATTCCTAATATTTGTAAGCAAATTGAAGTGAAAACGCTCCCTAAAGTAGACGGAGTTGTAAATATTATCAGTTTTCTGGTCATTTCCGATCTTTCCATTGGTAACCTCTGTGATTGAAAATGGAAGGAAATGTAGTAAGAACCTATTTCCTTTTATTTCAAGTGTTTCTTACAAGTTTTTAATTATTTCGGGAAACTACACTGCGTATTTGAAGAATTTTACCACAATTAGAGAGATTTTCTGCAACTATATACTCGAATCAAAAACATTGTAACTTATTCACACAGAAAACGCCAGAGAATTTTGGCCTCCAATTATAAACATAAACAGTATAGTCCTCACTTAGTCTTTCTACACAAATTTTGAGCTGTATAAACCTAGTTCCTAATATTTGAAAGCAAATTGAAGTGAAAACGCTCCCTAAATTACCCGGAGTTTTAAATATTATCAGTTTTCTGGTCATTTCCGAGCTTTCCACTGGTAAACTCTGTGTTTGAAAATGGCAGGAAATGTAGTAAGTACCTATTTCCTTTTATTTCAAGTGTTTCTTAGGAGTTTTTAATCATTTCTGGAAACTATAATTGCGTATTTGAAGAGTTTGAGCAGAATTAGAGAGTGTTCCTACAACTATATACTGGAATCGTCAGCATTTTAACTGATTCACACAGAAAACGCCAGAGAAATTAGGCCTCCAATTGTAAACATAAACAGTGTAGTCCTTACTTACAGTCTTTCTACACAAATTTTGAGCTGTATAACCCTGAATTCCTAATATTTGAAAGCAAATTCAACTGAAAACGCTCCCTAAAGTAACCGGAGTTGTAAATATTATCAGTTTTCTGTTCATTTCCAAGCTGTCCACTGGAAACCTCCATGAATGAAAATGGCAGGAAATGTAGTATGAATCTATTTCCTTTTATTTCAAGTGTTTCTTACAAGTTTTTAATCATTTCGGGAAACTATAATTGCATATTTCAAGAGTTTCACCACAATTAGAGGGAGTTCCTACAACTATATACTCGAATCCTCAGGATTGTAACTTTTCACACAGAAAACGCAAGTGAATTTCGGCCTCCAATTATAAACATCAACAGTATAGTCCTCACTTACACTCTTTCTCCACAAATTTTGAGCTGTATAAACCTGAATTCCTAATATTTGAAAGCAAATTGAAGTGAAAACACTCCCTAAAGTAACCGGAGTTGTAAATATTATCAGTTTTCTGGTCATTACCCAACTTTACACTGGTAACCTCTGTTAATGGAAATTGCAGGAAATGTAGAAAGAACCTATTTCCTTTTCTTTCAACTGTTTCTTACAAGTTTTTAATCATTTCTGGAAACTATAATTGTGTATTTGAATAGTTCCTAATATTTGAAAGCAAATTCAACTGAAAACGCTCCCTAAAGTAGCTGGAGTTTTAAATATTATCAGTTTTCTTGTCATTTCCAAGCTTTCCGCTGGTACCCTCCATGAATGAAAGTGTTTCTTACAAGTTTTTAATCACTTTTGGAAACTCTAATTGCGTATTTGAAGAGTTTTACCACGATTAGAGGGATTTCCTACAACTATATACTCGAATCATCAGCATTGTAACTTATTCACACAGAAAACGCCAGAGAATTTCAGGCTGCAATTATAAACATAAACAGTATAGTCCTCACTTACACTCTTTCTCCACAAATTTTGAGCTGTATAAACCTGAATTCCTAATATTTGTAAGCAAATTGAAGTGAAAACGCTCCCTAAAGTAGACGGAGTTGTAAATATTATCAGTTTTCTGGTCATTTCCGATCTTTCCATTGGTAACCTCTGTGATTGAAAATGGAAGGAAATGTAGTAAGAACCTATTTCCTTTTATTTCAAGTGTTTCTTACAAGTTTTTAATTATTTCGGGAAACTATACTGCGTATTTGAAGAATTTTACCACAATTAGAGAGATTTTCTGCAACTATATACTCGAATCAAAAACATTGTAACTTATTCACACAGAAAACGCCAGAGAATTTTGGCCTCCAATTATAAACATAAACAGTATAGTCCTCACTTAGTCTTTCTACACAAATTTTGAGCTGTATAAACCTAGTTCCTAATATTTGAAAGCAAATTGAAGTGAAAACGCTCCCTAAATTACCCGGAGTTTTAAATATTATCAGTTTTCTGGTCATTTCCGAGCTTTCCACTGGTAAACTCTGTGTTTGAAAATGGCAGGAAATGTAGTAAGTACCTATTTCCTTTTATTTCAAGTGTTTCTTAGGAGTTTTTAATCATTTCTGGAAACTATAATTGCGTATTTGAAGAGTTTGACCAGAATTAGAGAGTGTTCCTACAACTATATACTGGAATCGTCAGCATTTTAACTGATTCACACAGAAAACGCCAGAGAAATTAGGCCTCCAATTGTAAACATAAACAGTGTAGTCCTTACTTACAGTCTTTCTACACAAATTTTGAGCTGTATAACCCTGAATTCCTAATATTTGAAAGCAAATTCAACTGAAAACGCTCCCTAAAGTAACCGGAGTTGTAAATATTATCAGTTTTCTGTTCATTTCCAAGCTGTCCACTGGAAACCTCCATGAATGAAAATGGCAGGAAATGTAGTATGAATCTATTTCCTTTTATTTCAAGTGTTTCTTACAAGTTTTTAATCATTTCGGGAAACTATAATTGCATATTTCAAGAGTTTCACCACAATTAGAGGGAGTTCCTACAACTATATACTCGAATCCTCAGGATTGTAACTTTTCACACAGAAAACACCAGTGAATTTCGGCCTCCAATTATAAACATAAACAGTATAGTCCTCACTTACACTCTTTCTCCACAAATTTTGAGCTGTATAAACCTGAATTCCTAATATTTGAAAGCAAATTGAAGTGAAAACGCTCCCTAAAGTAACCGGAGTTGTAAATATTATCAGTTTTCTGGTCATTACCGAACTTTCCACTGGTAAGTTCCGTTAAAGAAATGGAAGGAAATGTAGAAAGAACCTATTTCCTTTTATTTCAACTGTTTCTTACAAGTTTTTAATCATTTCTGGAAACTATAATTGTGTATTTGAAGAGTTTGACCAGAATTAGAGAGTGTTCCTACAACTATATACTCAAATCATCAGCATTTTAACTGATTCACACAGAAAACGCCAGAGAAATTAGGCCTCCAATTGTAAACATAAAAAGTATAGTCCTTACTTACAGTCTTTCTACACAAATTTTGAGCTGTATAACCCTGAATTCCTAATATTTGAAAGCATATTCAAGTGAAAACGCTCCCTATAGTAGCCAGAGTTCTAAATATTATCAGTTTTCTGCTCATTTCTGAGTTTTCCCCCTGGTAACCTCCGTGATTAAAAATGGCAGGAAATGTATTAAGAACCTATTTCCTTTTATGTCAAGTGTTTCTCACAAGTTTTTAATCATTTCCGGAAGTTATTATTGCGTATTTGAAGAGTTTTACCACAATTAGAGGGAGTTCCTACAACTATATACTCGAACCGTCAGCATTGTAACTTATTCACACAGAAAATTTCGGCCTCCAATTATAAACATGAACAGTATAGTCCTCACTTACACTCTGTCTCTACAAATTTTGAGCTGTGTAAACCTGAATTCCTAATATTTGAAAGCAAATTGAAGTGAAAACGCTCCCTAAAGTAACCGGAGTTGTAAATATTATCAGTTTTCTGGTCATTTCTGAGCTTCCCACTGGTAACCTCCATGATTGAAAATGGCACGAAATGTATTAAGAACCTATTTCCTTTTATTTCAAGTGTTTCTTACAAGATTTTAACCATTTCGGGAAACTATAATTGAGTATTTGAAGAGTTTTACCACAATTAGAGGGAGTTCCTACAACTATATACTCGAATCCTCAGGATTGTAACTTTTCACACAGAAAACGCCAGAGAATTTTGGCCTCCAGTTATAAACATAAACAGTATAGTCCTCACTTACACTCCTTCTCCACAAATTTTGAGCTGTATAACCCTGAATTCCTAATATTTGAAAGCAAATTGAAGTGAAAACGCTCCCTAAAGTAACCGGAGTTGTAAATATTATCAGTTTTCTGGTCATTACCGAACTTTCCACTGGTAACCTCTGTTAATGGAAATTGCAGGAAATGTAGAAAGAACCTATTTCCTTTTCTTTCAACTGTTTCTTACAAGTTTTTAATCATTTCTGGAAACTATAATTGTGTATTTGAATAGTTCCTAATATTTGAAAGCAAATTCAACTGAAAATGCTCCCTAAAGTAGCCGGAGTTTTAAATATTATCAGTTTTCTGGTCATTTCCAAGCATTCCACTGGTAACCTCCATGAATGAAAGTGTTTCTTACAAGTTTTTAATCAATTCTGGAAAGTATAATTACGTATTTAAAGAGTTTTACCACAATTAGAGATATTTCCTACAACTGTATACTCGAATCATCAGCATTGTAACTTATTCACACAGAAAACGCCAGAGAATTTCGGCCTCCAATTATAAACATAAACAGTGTAGTACTCACTTACAGTCTTTCTCCACAAATTTTGAGCTGTAAAAACCTTAATTCCTAATATTTGAAAGCAAATTGAAGTGAAAACACTTCCTAACGTAGCAGGGGTTCTAAATATTATTAGTTTTCTGATCATTTGCGAGCTTTCCACTGGTAACCTCCATGAATGAAAATGGCAGGAAATGTAGTATGAATCTATTTCCTTTTATTTCAAGTGTTTCTTACAAGATTTTAATCATTTCTGGAAACTATAATTGTGTAATTGAAGAGTTTGACCACAATTCATGAGTGTTCCTACAACTATATACCTCAATCGTCAGGATTTTAGCGGATTCACACAGAAAAAGCCAGAGAAATTAGGCCTCCAATTGTAAACATAAACAGTTTAGTCCTTACTTACAGTCTTTCTAAACGAATTTTGAGCTGAATAACCATGAATTCCTAATATTTGAAAGCAAATTGAATTGAAAACGCTCCCTAAAGTAACCGGAGTTGTAAATATTATCAGTTTTCTGGTCATTTCCAAGCTTTCCACTAGTAACCTCCATGAATGAAAATGGCAGAAAATGTAGTATGAATCTATTTCCTTTGATTTCAAGTGTTTCTTACAAGTTTTTAAACATTTCGGGAAACTATAATTGCGTATTTGAACATTTTTACCACAATTAGGGAGAGTTCCTATAACTCTATACTTGAATCGTCAGCATTGTAACTGATTCACACAGAAAACGCCAGAGAAATTAGGCCTCCAATTGTAAACATAAACAGTATAGTCATTACTTACAGTCTTTCTACACAAATTTTGAGCTGTGTAACCCTGAATTCAGAATATTTGAAAGCAAATTCAAGTGAAAACGCTCACTATAGTAGCCACAGTTGTAAATATTATCAGTTTTCTGGTCATTTCCGAGCTTTCCACTGGTAACCTCCGTGATTGAAAATGGCACGAAATGTATTAAGAACCTATTTCCTTTACTTCAAGTGTTTCTTCCAAGTTTTTAATCATTTCGGGAACTATAATTGAGTATTTGAAGAGTTTTACCACAATTAGAGGGAGTTCCTACAACTATATACTCGAATCCTCAGGATTGTAACTTTTTAAACAGAAAACGCCAGTGAATTTCGGCCTCCAATTATAAACATCAACAGTATAGTCCTCACTTACACTCTTTCTCCACAAATTTTGAGCTGTATAAACCTGAATTCCTAATATTTGAAAGCAAATTGAAGTGAAAACGCTCCCTAAAGTAACCGGAGTTGTAAATATTATCAGTTTTCTGGTCATTACTGAACTTTCCACTGGTAACTTCCGTTAAAGGAAATGGCAGGAAATGTAGAGAGAACCTATTTCCTTTTATTTCAACTGTTTCTTACAAGTTTTTAATCATTTCTGGATACTATAATTGTGTATTTGAAGAGTTTGACCAGAATTAGAGAGTGTTCCTACAACTATATACTGGAATCGTCAGCATTTTAACTGATTCACACAGAAAACGCCAGAGAAATTAGGCCTCCAATTGTAAACATAAAAAGTATAGTCATTACTTACAGTCTTTCTACACAAATTTTGAGCTGTATAACTCTGAATTCCTAATATTTGAAAGCAAATTCAAGTATAAACGCTCCCTATAGTAGCCAGAGTTCTAAATATTATCAGTTTTCTGCTCATTACTGAGCTTTCCACTGGTAACCTCCGTGATTAAAAATGGCAGGAAATGTATTAAGAACCTATTTCCTTTTATGTCAAGTGTTTCTTACAAGTCTTTAATCATTTCCGGAAGTTATTATTACGTATTTGAAGAGTTTTACCACAATTAGAGGGAGTTCCTACAACTATATACTCCAATCATCAGCATTGTAACTTATTCACACAGAAAACGCCAGAGAATTTCAGCCTCCAATTATAAACATAAACAGTATAGTCCTCACTTACAGTCTTTCTCCACAAATTTTGAGCTGTAAAAACCTGAATTCCTAATATTTGAAAGCAAATTGAAGTGAAAACGCTTCCTAAAGTAGCAGGGGTTCTAAATATTATTAGTTTTCTGATCATTTGCGAGCTTTCCACTGGTAACCTCCATGAATGAAAATGGCAGGAAATGTAGTATGAATCTATTTCCTTTTATTTCAAGTGTTTCTTACAAGATTTTAATCATTTCTGGAAACTATGATTGCGTAATTGAAGAGTTTGACCACAATTCATGAGTGTTCCTACAACTGTATACCTCAATCGTCAGGATTTTTGCTATTGACACAGAAAAAGCCAGAGAAATTAGGCCTCCAATTGTAAACATAAACAGTTTAGTCCTTACTTACAGTCTTTCTAAACGAATTTTGAGCTGTATAACCCTGAATTCCTAATATTTGAAAGCAAATTGAATTGAAAACGCTCCCTAAAGTAACCGGAGTTGTAAATATTATCAGTTTTCTGGTCATTTCCAAGCTTTCCACTAGTAACCTCCATGAATGAAAATGGCAGAAAATGTAGTATGAATCTATTTCCTTTGATTTCAAGTGTTTCTTACAAGTTTTTAAACATTTCGGGAAACTATAATTGCGTATTTGAACACTTTTACCACAATTAGGGAGAGTTCCTACAACTCTATACTTGAATCGTCAGCATTGTAACTGATTCACACAGAAAACGCCAGAGAAATTAGGCCTCCAATTGTAAACATAAACAGTATAGTCATTACTTACAGTCTTTCTACACAAATTTTGAGCTGTGTAACCCTGAATTCAGAATATTTGAAAGCAAATTCAAGTGAAAACGCTCACTATAGTAGCCACAGTTGTAAATATTATCAGTTTTCTGGTCATTTCCGAGCTTTCCACTGGTAACCTCCGTGATTGAAAATGGCACGAAATGTATTAAGAACCTATTTCCTTTACTTCAAGTGTTTCTTCCAAGTTTTTAATCATTTCGGGAACTATAATTGAGTATTTGAAGAGTTTTACCACAATTAGAGGGAGTTCCTACAACTATATACTCGAATCCTCAGGATTGTAACTTTTTAAACAGAAAACGCCAGTGAATTTCGGCCTCCAATTATAAACATCAACAGTATAGTCCTCACTTACACTCTTTCTCCACAAATTTTGAGCTGTATAAACCTGAATTCCTAATATTTGAAAGCAAATTGAAGTGAAAACGCTCCCTAAAGTAACCGGAGTTGTAAATATTATCAGTTTTCTGGTCATTACTGAACTTTCCACTGGTAACTTCCGTTAAAGGAAATGGCAGGAAATGTAGAGAGAACCTATTTCCTTTTATTTCAACTGTTTCTTACAAGTTTTTAATCATTTCTGGATACTATAATTGTGTATTTGAAGAGTTTGACCAGAATTAGAGAGTGTTCCTACAACTATATACTGGAATCGTCAGCATTTTAACTGATTCACACAGAAAACGCCAGAGAAATTAGGCCTCCAATTGTAAACATAAAAAGTATAGTCATTACTTACAGTCTTTCTACACAAATTTTGAGCTGTATAACTCTGAATTCCTAATATTTGAAAGCAAATTCAAGTGAAAACGCTCCCTATAGTAGCCAGAGTTCTAAATATTATCAGTTTTCTGCTCATTACTGAGCTTTCCACTGGTAACCTCCGTGATTAAAAATGGCAGGAAATGTATTAAGAACCTATTTCCTTTTATGTCAAGTGTTTCTTACAAGTCTTTAATCATTTCCGGAAGTTATTATTACGTATTTGAAGAGTTTTACCACAATTAGAGGGAGTTCCTACAACTATATACTCCAATCATCAGCATTGTAACTTATTCACACAGAAAACGCCAGAGAATTTCAGCCTCCAATTATAAACATAAACAGTATAGTCCTCACTTACAGTCTTTCTCCACAAATTTTGAGCTGTAAAAACCTGAATTCCTAATATTTGAAAGCAAATTGAAGTGAAAACGCTTCCTAAAGTAGCAGGGGTTCTAAATATTATTAGTTTTCTGATCATTTGCGAGCTTTCCACTGGTAACCTCCATGAATGAAAATGGCAGGAAATGTAGTATGAATCTATTTCCTTTTATTTCAAGTGTTTCTTACAAGATTTTAATCATTTCTGGAAACTATAATTGCGTAATTGAAGAGTTTGACCACAATTCATGAGTGTTCCTACAACTATATACCTCAATCTTCAGGATTTTAGCGGATTCACACAGAAAAAGCCAGAGAAATTAGGCCTCCAATTGTAAACATAAACAGTTTAGTCCTTACCTACAGTCTTTCTAAACAAATTTTGAGCTGTATAACCCTGAATTCCTAATATTTGAAAGCAAATTGAATTGAAAACGCTCTCTAAAGTAACCGGAGTTGTAAATATTATCAGTTTTCTGGTCATTTCCAAGCTTTCCACTAGTAACCTCCATGAATGAAAATGGCAGAAAATGTAGTATGAATCTATTTCCTTTTATTTCAAGTGTTTCTTACAAGTTTTTAATCATTTCGGGAAACTATAATTGCGTATTTGAACAGTTTTACCACAATTAGGGAGAGTTCTTACAACTCTATACTTGAATCGTCAGCATTGTAACTTATTCACACAGAAAACGCCAGAGAAATTCGGCCTCCAATTATAAACATAAACAGTATAGTCCTCACTTACATATTTCTACACAAGTTTTGAGCTGTATAAACCTAATTCCTAATATTTGAAAGTAAATTCAAGTGAAAACGCTTCTAAAGTAGCCGGAGTTGTAAATATTATCAGTTTTCTGGTCATTTCTGAACTTTCCACTGGTAACCTCTGTGATCAAATATGGCAGGAAGTATAGTAAGAACCTATTTCCATTCATTTCAAGTGTTTCTTACAAGTTTTTAATCATTTCTGGAAGCTATAATTGTGTATTTGAATAGTTTGACCACAATTAGAGAGAGTTCCTACAACTACATACTGAAATCATCAGCATTGTAACTTATTCACACAGGAAACCCCAGAAAAATTCGGCCTCCAATTATAAACATAAACAGTATAGTCCTCACTTACAGTCTTTTACATAAATTTTGAGCTGTATAAACCTAGTTCCTAATATTTGAAAGCAAATTCATGTGAAAACGCTCCCTAAAGTAGCCAGAGTTTTAAGTATTATCAGTTTTCTTTTTTTTTAATTAAATCTTTATTGTTCAAATTATTACATTTGTTCCTCTTCCCCCCCCCATAACTCCCCTCCTCCCAGTTCCCGCCCCACCCTCCGCCCTCACTCCCCACTCACTGTCCTCAATCATAGGTGCACGATTTTTTCCAGTCTCTTCCCGAATCTCCCACACCCCTTTCCCCCCAAGTACAGTCAGTCCATTCCCTTTCTATGTCCCTGATTCTATTATAATCACCAGTTCATTCTGTTCATCAGATTATTTATTCACTTGATTCTTAGATTCACTTGTTGATAGATGCATATTTGTTGTTCATAATTTGTATCTTTACCTTTTTCTTCCTCTTCCTCTTCTTAAAGGATACCTTTCAGCATTTCATATAATCCTGGTTTGGTGGTGATGAACTCCTTTAGCTTTTCCTTATCTTTGAAGCTCTTTATCTGACCTTCAATTCTGAATGATAGCTTTGCTGGATAAAGTAATCTTGGTTGTAGGTTCTTGGTATTCATCACTTTGAATATTTCTTGCCATTCCCTTGTGGCCTGCAAAGTTTCTGTTGAGAAATCAGCTGACAGTCGTATGGGTATTCCCTTGTAGGTAACTGGGTTTCTTTCTCTTGCTGCTTTTAAGATTCTCTCTTTGTCTTTTGCTCTTGGCATTTTAATTATGATGTGTCTTGGTGTGGTCCTCTTTGGATTCCTTTTGTTTGGGGTTTTACGCATTTCTTGGACTTGTAAGTCCATTTCTTTCACCAGGTGGGGGAAGTTTTCTGTCATTATTTCTTCAAATAGGTTTTCAATATCTTGGTCTCTCTCATCTTCTGGCACCCCTATAATTCTGATGTTGGTACGCTTGAAGCTGTCCCAGAGGCTCCTTACACTATCCTCGCATTTTTGGATTCTTTTTTCATTTTGCTTTTCCGGTTGGATGTTTTTTGCTTCCTCGCATTTCAAATCATTGACTTGATTCTTGCGCTACTCTGGTCTGCTGTTGGGAGTCTGGATAATATTCATTATTTCAGTCCGTGTATGCTTAATTTCTAGTTGGTTCCCCAATATAACATCGAGGGTCTCATTAGTTTTCTTGTAGATCTCATAAAGTTTATCGGCGGCTTCTAAACAGTTCTTGAGAGACCTTAAAAGTGTGGTTCTGAACTCTATATCTTCCATTGACAATTTTGTCCTGTTTCTTTGTCTCCGAATTTTGTTATGCTTCCTTGGTGCACCCCCTAGTGGTCTTTGTTCGCAGTCTTATAGTTAAACCTTGATTGTTGTAGCTAATCCCAGGGAGGGTTTGGCCTCTAGGCCAAGTGGCTATGAGAATCAGCTGTGTCAGCAGTGAGAGAACTTCTGTCCTCTATGGAGGTGCTAATCTAGCCTTTGCCTGAGGCTATCCGGCAAATGCCTCTGTGCAGGGCTTGGGCGGGGCGGGTCGCACAGGATCAACAGGGTGGGCCGGAGAGAGCAGTTATGGCGGCTCTCAGTCCTGTCCCCAGGGGCTCTGCCTCTCTGAGTCCCAGCACCCGCTGCAAAGCTCGGAGAGAAAGCTGCACTCGCTCTGACCGAAGCCAGACAGTCCCGTTTCTCCCGTTTGAGTCTGGGTCCCTAAAGACTCGCCCGGATCTGGAGCTCAGAGTCTGCGACTCCCTCCCGATTGAAAACAACAACCGCACCCTCCTCCGCCAGCCAGCTCCACACACTGCGCACCTCAGAATTTGACTTCAGCACTGCGCCTCCTCTGAGTGTCTGTATGCGTTTCTCTTTCCTCCTAGTTGTAGGACTTCCACTCAGCCAACGTTCCTGTGGTTCTGGGTGATGTCCCTTCCGTCTTTTAGTTTTACTTTTGAAGTAGTTGTTCAAAGCAGTAAAATCCAGCGTTAACCTATGCCGCCATCGTGGTTCTCCTAAATATTATCAGTTTTCTGATCATTTCCGAGCTTTCCACTGGTAACCTCCGTGATTTAAAATGGCAGGAAATGTAGTAAGAATCTATTTCCTTTCATTTCAAGTGTTTCTTACAAGTTTTTAATCATTTCTGGAAACTATAATTGCGTATTTGAAGAGTTTGACCAGAATTAGAGAGTGTTCCTACAACTATATACTGGAATCGTCAGCATTTTAACTGATTCACACAGAAAACGCCAGAGAAATTCCGCCTCCAATTGTAAACATAAACAGTATAGTCCTCACTTACATATTTCTACACAAGTTTTGAGCTGTATAAACCTGAATTCCTAATATTTGAAAGCAAATTGATGTGAAAACGCTCCCTAAAGTAACCAGAGTTGTAAATATTATCTCTTCTCTGGTCATTTCCAAGCTTTCCACTGGTAACCTAAATGAAGGAAAATGGCAGGAAATGTAGTATGAATCTATTTCCTTTTATTTCAGGTGTTTCTTACAAGTTTTTATTCATTTCGGGAAACAATAATTGCATATTTGAAGAGTTTGACCACAATTAGAGAGTGTTCCTACAACTATATACCTCAATCGTCAGGATTTTAGCGGATTCACAAAGAAAACGCCAGAGAAATTATGCCTCCAATTGTAAGCATAAACTGTATAGTCCTCACTTACAGTCTTTCTACACAAATTTTGAGCTGTATAATTATGAATTCCTAATATTTGAAAGCAAATTGAAGTGACAACGCTCCCTAAAGTAACCGGAGTTGTAAATATTATCAGTTTTCTGGTCATTACGAAGCTTTCCATTGGTAACCTCCGTGATTGAAAATGGCAGGAAATGTAGTAAGAACCTATTTCCTTTTATTTCAAGTGTTTCTTACAAGTTTTTCATCATTTCTCAAAACTATAATTTCGTATTTGAAGACTTTTACCACAATTAGAGAGAGTTCATAAACTATATACTCGAATCTTCGGCAATGTAACTTATTCACACAGAAAACCCCAGAGAAATTCGGCCTCCAATTATAAACATCAACAGTATAGTCCTCACTTACAGTCTTTCTACACAAATTTTGAGCAGTATAAACCTATTTCCTAATATTTGAAAGCAAATTCAAGTGAAAACGCTTCCTAAAGTAGCCAGAGTTGTAAATATTATCAGTTTTCTGGTGATTTGAAAGCTTTCCATAGTCTGAATCTGTGCCCCAAACTCTCTAACCCCACCATTAAGGTCTTTATTAGTCCTCAAACCCAGTTCCGTGATCAAGTGAAAAATGGCCTTGAAGGTTCTTAACTCCCTGGAGGAGCAGGCACAGTCAGAATGGGAGGCCTACCTTCCACAGGAGGTAGACCTGCAGACACGCCTTAGTTGGGCCCTGAGGCTGATGGCAGCCACCATGGCCCTAAGGTGTCTGTGAGCGGTGGGGATGCAACGAAAGGAACGCCACCGGAGAATGCTTCAAATGTGGAAATGAAGGCCACTGGACAATGCAGTGCCCGTGGCCCAGAGTTCCAACCAAGCCCTACTGGCGTGCGGTCCAAATGGTCACTGGAAGAGTGACTGCCCTGGAAAAGTGGCGGGCCTTCTATGCCTCAGCGTAGGGGGCCACCCTTCCAGGCCAGGACCCACCTACTGGCCATGTTTGAAGTGGCTGAAGACCTAAGAAGCCCAGCCATGATGATTCCAATCACCCTCGCTGAGCCTAGGGTCACCTATCTCAGTCTTCACTGCCGCAGAAATAAACCTTTCCCTTTACTTTCTTTTCTGATTTACTGGACTCTTTGTCTTGAAACAAATCCTGAGCCACCTAACCTGACAAAAGGATGGTCAGCTCAAGATCTGAAGTTTTATGCCGCAACTGGTCCAGTTTTCCTTTAACAACTTGCTATAGAACAGCATTGCAGGATATTGGAGATACTAGAGAAGTGAGGTTTCACTCTGTTTCACTGATGATTCATTTCATGTTATATTTGCCCCATACATAAGTAAGTTATTAGTAATAAGGGAAATTGGGTATGGTGTACACGGTTATTATCTTCACAATTTTTCTGTAAATCTGGAAATGTTCTAAAATAAAACCTCCATTAAAACACTCAAAATCCTAGGAAACATTAATATCTGAACTTAGTGGAATGGACCCCTGAAATGACGGGGGAGTATGGGAATTGTCTAAGAGGAAACACCACCTCCCTGCCATATGCTGGACTACAATGGAACTAGAGGAAAGGAGAGAGAGAGAGAGGACAGTTTGGGAAAAATTGTAGGGGTTAAGAGTAAGTTCTCTCTTCTATAACCAGAGTGTCTCAGATTTCTTCATCCTCTGCCACCCCTGCCCCTCCTGGATGGTAAAGCTGAGGCTTTGTGATGTCAGGCCACACCATGGCAGCCACTTATTTTGGGCTACCAGAGCTGAAGGGAGTGGCTCCTCATTAAACTAAAGAGTATATATAGAGGCTAGGACCCTTTGAGTACTGTCTGTTGCCTCAAGATAGCAAAACTTAATAAGATATTGTAGGCTGGTAGAGAGAAGGAATAAGACTCCAAACAAAAGGATGGATGAAGAAACTGCAAGTCCTAAAGTTAATTTAAAGTCAGTTTCTCACCTGGATGACTAAGAAGTGTATAACGTCATTAGACCTTATTCAAATGCTGCCTCTTCCCCAGTAATTCCTCACCCAAGATTCTGGCCTTGTGCTTTTTGGCCACAGACACTTCCTCATTCAATCCATTATCATTCAAATACAAGCACATATCCTAATCATTTTCCAATTTCTTCCCCCAAACCAATGTCTGTCTATGTTTAACTTGTTTCCAAACGACATATCCAAGATTGTTCCGATGGTAACTTTGGACTTTAAGCTGAATGCAGACAAGTAGGAGAAAGACAGAAAGAATCACATAATTGTATTTTACTACAGGAAAGGGAAACCCTCCAGTAAGCAAGACAACAACCTCCAGTAAGCAAGGAAGAAAAGAAACTGATGTTTCATTTAGCTTTGGATTGGGGGGTGGGATGGATGATGGTGGTCGCAGTCATAAGGAACATGGTGTTGTGTTACTGCTGGCAGTGTATCATAATGAATTTGATTTCCTTTTTACATGGTAGAGGATTGAATATTGTTAAACTATTTTTTTATTATTTTTATTGCTTAAAGTATTTCAAAGGGTATTACATATGTGTCTTTATTTTCCCCCTCACTTGACTATGCCGGGGCCTCCCCCACTCCCCAGCGTCCCATGTACATTGGTTATGCATATATGTATGCATACAAGTCCTTTGGTTGATCTCTTATACTCCTCACTCCTGCCCCCCAACTTTCCCCAGCCTTCCCACTGCATTTTGACAATCTCTTCGAGACAGCTCTGCCTCTGTATCTATTACTGTTCAAAAGTTTATAATGGTCTCTATTATCCATGAATGAGTGAGATCATGTGGTATTTTTCTTCATTGACTGGCTTATTTCACTTAGCATAATGCTCTCCAGTTCCATCCATGCCATTGCAAATGGTAGGAGTTCCTTCTTTTTTACAGCAGCATAGTATTCCATCATTTAGATGTACCAGTTTTCTAATCCATGCATCTACTGATGGGCACTTAGGCTGTTTCCATATCTTAGATATGGTGAATTGTGCTGCTATGAACATATGGGTGCATATATCCTTTTTGGTTGGTGTTTCTGCTTTCCTGGGATATATTCCTAGAACTGGGATCACAGGGTCAAATGGGAGTTCCATTTTTAATTTTTTGAGGAAACTCCATACCGTCTTCCATAGTGGCTGCACCAGTCTGCATTCCCACCAGCAGTGCACGAGTGTTCCTTTTTCTCCACATCCTCTCCAGCACTTGTCATTTGTTGATTTGTTGATGATAGCCAGTCTGACAGGTGTGAGATGGTACCTCATTGTTGTTTTGATTTCCATGTCTCGGATGATTAGTGACTTTGAACATATTTTCATATGTCAGTTGGCTTTCTGAATGTCCTCTTTTGAAAGGTGTCTATTTAGGTCCTTTGCCCATTTTTTGATTGCATTGTTTATCTTCCATTTGTTAAGTTGTATGAGTTCCCTGTAAATTTTGGAGATTAGGCCCTTATCAGACATGACATTGGCAAATATTATTTCCCACAGAGTGGGTTTTCTTGTTGTTGATGGTTTCATTTGCTGAGCAGAAGCTTTCTATTTTGAAGTAGTCCCGTTTGTTCATTTTCTCTTTAGTTTCAAGTGCCCTGGGAGCTGTATCAGTGAAGAAATTGCTTCGGCATATGTCTGAGATTTTGTTGCCTTTAGATTCTTCTAGAATTTTTATGGTTCCCTGTCGTACATTTAAGCCCTTTATCCATTTTGAGTTTATTTTTGTGTATGGTGTAAGTTGGTAGTCTAGTTTCATTTTCTTGCATATATCTGTCCAATTTTCCCAACACCATTTATTGAAGAGACTGTCCTGGCTCCATTGTATGTTCTTGCTTCCTTTGTCAAATATTAATTGAGCATATTGGTTCGGGCCGATTTCTGTGCTCTCTATTCTATTCCATTGATCTATATGTCTGTTCTTATGCCAGTACCAGGCAGTTTTGAGAACAGTGGCTTTGTAATACAGCTTGATATCTGGTATTGAGATCCCACCTACTTTGTTCTTTCTCAGTATTGCTGCAGTTATTCGGGGTCTTTTTTTATTCCAGATGCATTTTTGGAGAGTTCCTTCTAGATCTGTGAAGTATGCCGTTGGTATTTTAATGGGAAGTGCGTTGAATTTATAGATTGCTTTGGGTAGTATGGACATTTTAATGATGTTGTTCCTACCAATCCATGAACACGGTATGTTCTTCCATCTGTTTATGTCTTCCTCTATCTCTTTTTTCAACATCCTGTAGTTTTCTGAGTAGAGGTCTTTTACTTCTTTAGTTAAGTTTATTCCTAGGAAGCTTAATTTTTTTGATGCGATGGTAAATGGGATTGTTTTTGTAATCTGTGTTTCTGAAAGTTCACTATTGGTGTATAGAAATGCCTCAGATTTCTTGGGGTTAATTTTGTATCCTGCTACATTGCCAAATTCATGTATTAAGTCTAGTAGTTTTTTGATGGCGTCTCTAGGGTTTTGTAAGTATAATATCATGTTGTCTGCAAATAAGGACAATTTTACTTCCTCTTTTCTAATTTGGATGCCTTTTGTTTCTTCTTCTTGTCTAATTGCAATGGCTAATATTTCCAGTACTCTGTTGAACAGGAGTGGTGAGAGTGGGCATCCCTGTCTTGTTTCTGTTCTTTGGGGAAATGGTGTTAGTTTTTGTCCATTGAGTATGATGTTGGCTGTGGGCCTGTCATATATGGCTTTTATTATGTTGAGGTATGATCCTTCTACTCCCACCTTGCTGAGAGTTTTTATCAAAAATGGGTGTTGGGTTTAGTGAAATGCTTTTTCTGCATCAATTGATATGACCATGTGGTTTTTTTTCTTTCAATTTGTTTATGTGATGAATCACATTTATTGATTTGTGGATATTGTACCATACTTGCATCCCTGGGATAAATCCTACTTGGTCATGATGTATGATCTTTCTGATGTATTGCTGGATCCGATTTGCTAAGATTTTGTTGAAGATTTTGGCATCTATGTTCATGAGGGATATTGGCCTGTAATTCTCTTTCATTGGGTTGTATTTGCCTGGTGTCGGAATTAGGGTGATGCTGGCTTCATAGAATGAGCTTGGAAGTGTTCCTTCCTCATGAATTTTTTGTAGTAGTCTGAGGAGGATAGGTTTTAGTTCTTCCTTGAATGTTTGGTAAAATTCCCCTGTGACGCCGTCTGGTCCTGGGGTTTTGTTTGCTGGAAGCTTTTTGATGACTGCTACAATTTCTTCCATAGTTATTGGCCTATTGAGATTTTTAGATTCTTCCTGATTGAGTTCTGGAATGTTGTATTTTTCTAGGAATTTGTCCATTTTCTCCAGGTTGTCTAGTTTGTGGGAGTAGAGCTATCCATAGAATTTTTTTTAACAATCATTTGTATTTCTGTGGGGTCTGTTGTTAGGTCGCCCCTATCGTTTCTGATTTTGTATTTGGGTCCTCTCTCTTTGCTTCTTGGTGAGCCTGGCTAGAGGTTGGTCAATCTTGTTTATCCTTTCGAAGAACCAGCTCTTGGTTTCATTGATTTGCTGTATTATTTTTTTGGTCTCTATGTCATTTATTTCTGCTCTAATCTTTATTATCTCCTTCCTTCTGTTCACCCTGGGGTGTTTTTTGCTGCTATCTTTCTAATTCTTTGAGTTGAAGATTTAGATGATTTACTACCATTTTTGTTTGTTTGTTGAGATAGGCCTGTAGAGGTATAAACTTCCCTCCCAGGACTGCTTTCATTGCGTCGCAAAGGTTTTGGATTGTTGTGTTTTCGTTGTCATTAGTTTCCAGTATGTTTTTAATTTTTCTTTGATCTCATTGGTAACCCAATCAATATTTAATAACAAGCTATTCAGCTTCCAAGTGTTTGAGTATTTTGGGTTGTTTTTATAGTTGTTTATTTCTAATATTATGCCATCGTGGTCTGAGAAGATGCTTGGTATGATTTCAATCTTCTTGAATTTGGGGAGACTTTGCTTGTGACCCAATATGTGGTCTATTTTTGAATCTGTCCTGTGAGCACTTGAGTAGAATGTATATTCTGTGGCTGTGGGGTGAAGTTTTCTGAAGATGTCAATTAAGTCCATCTGATCTAGTGAGTCATTTAGGATTGCTGTTTCTTTCTGATTATTTGTCTAGAGGATTTATCCAGTGATGTCAGTGGTGTATTAAAGTCCCCTACTATGATTGTATTGTTGTCGATCTCTCCTTTGATATATTCCAGGAGTTTTTTTTTTTTTATGTATTTGGGTGCTCCTGCATTCGGTTCATACATGTTTATCAGGGTTATATCTTCTTGTTGTATTGATCCCTTTAGTATTATGAAGTGGCCTTCCTTATCTCTTGTTATGGCCTTCACTTTGAGGTCTATTACGTGCGATATAAGTATTGCTACCCCAGCTTTCTTTTCCTTTCCATTTGCCTGAAAGATATGTTTCCATCCCTTCACTTTCAGTTCGTGTGTGTCCCTTCTAATGAGGCGGGTCTCTTGTAGACAGCAAATGTATGGGTCATGATTTTTTATCCATTCAGCCACTCGATGTCTTTTGGTTGGAGCATTTAGCCGTTTACATTTAAAGTTATTATTGAAAAGTACTAGTTTGTAGCTATTTCTTTTTTTGTATGGCTGTTTTCTTTCTGGGCTTTTTATTTCTTCTTTTTACACCAGTCCCTTTAGCATTCCTTGCATTGCTGGCTTGGTGGTGATAAACTCCCTTAGCCTTTTTTTGTCTGTGAAGCTGCTTATTTCCCCTTCAATTTTGAATGGTAGCCTCCTGGATAGAGTATTCTTGGATTCAGTCCTTTGCTTTGCATCACTTTGTAAATTTCCGTCCATTCTTTTCTGGCCTGATGTGTTTCTGTTGAGAAATAATTTGATAATCTAATGGGAGATCCCGTGTATGTAACTTTCCGTCTCTCTCTTGCAGCCTGTAAGATTCTCGCTTTGACCTGAACATTTGCCATGGTCATTATGATGTGTCTTGGTGTGGGTCTTTTCGGGTTCACCTTGCTTGGGACTCTCTGGGCTTGTGTGAATTTTTTCTTCCCCACCTCAGGAAAGTTTTCTGATATTATTTCTTCTAATAGGTTTTCTAATCCTTGTTCCTCTTCCTGTTGTTCTGGCACCCCTATTATTCGTATGTTGTTTCGTTTCATATTGTGCCAAAGCTCCCTTAGACTCTCCTCCTGTCTTTTAATTTTTTTCTCCAATTGAAGTACAATTTGGGTGTGTTTTGCTTCCTTGTCTTCTAATTCACTAATTTGGTCCTCCGCTTCTCCTAGTCTACTGTTAATACTTTCAATGGTGTTTTTTATTGCAGCTATATTGCTCTTCATTTCTTCTTGGGTCTTACTTAAGTTGTTGATTTTTTTCATCTGTTTCTTCTTGCTTCTTGCATAAGTTGTTGATTTTTTCCTCCATCCAGTTTATACACTCTAGGACCCTTATTCTGAATTCTTTTTTTGGCATGTTGCATGCCTCTGCATCACTTAGCTGCTTCTTTGCCGAGTCCTCCTTTTCTTTCCTTTGAGGATTTGTCTACCCATGTTTGATCTCACTGACATATATAGATATTGAGTAGTTCAGTTGCTGTTCCCTAGGTGGCAGTGGCACCTCGGGCTGTGGTTGCTCCTTGGGCGGTTGTGGAAGCAGCTGCTCCTCTGTTGGGTGCAGGTCCTCTGATGGGTGCTCTTCACAGCAGTTGTGGCTCTTCTGGCTGGTGGAGGGAGGCTTGACACACAGCAGCTGTTCCTCATACAGGAGGCCGCTGTTGCTTGGATCTGCTGCGTTGATTTAAAGACACAAAATACAACACAACAAGGGACAATGTACCAGGCACTGAACACAAATGTATTTACGGTATTAATAACCCCAAATAAAGGTGGCCACCTGAGCTAAGAGAGGTGGGGGACAAGGAAGATAGAAGAGAAAAAGATAGAGGAGAAAACAGAAAAAAGAGAGAGAGAAAAGAGAACGAAGTAGAAGAGGGGAGGAGACTCTTCATATGAGGAGAAAACTTGGATAGAACCGCCACAAGTCCCAACAAATTCCAGCAACGGATCCCCGGAGTGAATACAAACTACAAACAACAAATAATATCAAGCAAGGCAAGGGAAAACAGGAGCACAAAAACAACCGGGTGGGTGTTGGGGGGATGGGAAAAAGAAAAAGAAAAAGAAAAAGCAGGACAACCTCACAAACAATCCTTAAAAAAAATACTCCACAATCAAATAAACAACAACAAAACAATAGATAAAAGAAGAGAAAAAAATTTGGATAGTGAAGAAAGATAAGGGAGAGGTGTATAAGGATTTAGAGCAGGGGATTGGAAAAGGGATATATAAGTAGGGTGAAATTTAGACAGGGGGTAAGAAGAATAGGGAAAATCTAAAGCAGGAATAGGGTAAGAGAAACAGGACAGCAACGCGGGAAAAGTGGGGAAGAGGGTGTTAGCACAGTGGCACAATTGAGGTAGAGGAAAATGATGCTAAAGGAACGATGAAAATAGAATGGAGAACCCTAGTCCCAAAATAAAATAAAGAGAAAATAAAATGACACTTTAAAAAAATGGTAAAATGGTAGCAGTAATAATACTGGTTAAAAATAAAAATGTAGTAATTAAAAGGGTAAAATCAGGTGATGAAAAAAGCAAAAAAAAAATGGTTTCTTAGTTAAAAGGTGAAACAATTAGTAAAAAATAAAAATAAAAAAAATGGGCTGTAATAAAGGTGCTTCAGATCTTCTGCCCCTCTTTTTGGCATGCCAGGTATTCAGGAGAATGTTGAATTTCCCTCTGATACACTGTTCCTCCGTGTTGTAAGCCACAGTCGTGATTTTTAGGCAGGCTGTATTGGTTTCCCAGACAGCCCTTATCTGTATTTACACAAGAGTCAGTTCGTGGCTCTCCTTCTGGGTGGCAGTGTGTCGGGATTGACCTCTGAGGCTATAAGACCTCTCTGACCAGGTGTTCTCTATTGTACCTGAAGCTGGTTCCCCAGTAGTCACTTCCTGCTCTGTTTCCCAGGCTCCCCAAAAACAATCTTCCCTTATAAGCTCTGCGACTGACCCCAACTGGGTAATCCCATGCACTGGGTTCAATAATCAAATGCACAGATTTAAGATTCTGGGAAGAGGTGCGAACTCACAAGGCTCCACCTTCCAGATCTGCGTGGAGTCTCTGCACACACTCTGGCACCTTGCACCAAGTAGCCGGCAAACTGGCATAATCTGAGGTTTCCCATTTGTGTCCAGTCCAACTGTGGGCTTATTTATAGCGTTCCCTTCTGACAGCAGCCCTGGGGAAGACCTTCCACACTCGTGGGTCACGTCGGCTCCAACGGCCGTGGTCTTTGTGGGGCGCAGAGTTCACCCCATCCTGCCCGCTTTCCACTCTCCAATCTAAATTGAAAACCGCACCGTTGGGGGAAGTCTAACCTTTCCGTGGGGAGAAGCAGGGCTCCTCTGAGTTCACATAGCCGCCCTGCTTGAGAGCCATTGTTGCTGGGTTAGTAGCTGGTATCTGGATATCAGTAACAGCCACTCAAGTTGGCATGGTCTCTGCGGCTGAGCCAGCGCACCTGGAGAGGATTTAGCCTCAGCCTCTACCCATTCCCTTTTTGTAGTAATTCTCTGTCTTTCCTGGCTGCAGACTGTCTCTCAGCTGAATCTCCTCTGCTTATTTGGGCTGTATGTTACCACTTTCAGCTGCTCCCCCTTATCAGCTCCAGGACAAGGCACCAACAAGTCCCTCTAAACCTCCGCCATTTTCTTCCTCGAATATTGTTAAACTATTGACAAGATTGTCAGCTCAAGATGTGAAGTTTTATGCCACAACTGGTACAGTTTTTCATTTAACAATGTGGTCTAGAACAGCAATGCTGGATATTGGAGATACTAGAGAAGTGAGGTTTCACTCTAACTGTTTCAAAGATGATTCACTTCATGTTACATTTGCCCCATACCGAAGTAAGATATTAGTAATAAGGGAAATTGGGTATGGTGTACATTGATATTATCTTCAAAATTTTTCTGTAAATCTGGAGCTATTCTAAAATAAAACATCCATTAAAACAACACTCAAAATCCTAGGAAACGGTAATATCTGATAATAGTGGAATGGACCACTGAAATGAAGGGGGAGTATGGGAAGCGGCTTAGAGGAAACAGCACGTCCCTACCATATGATGGACTATAATGTAACTAGAGGATATGAGAGAGAGAGAGAGAGAGAGAGAGAGAGAGAGAGAGAGACGTCAGTTTGGGAATAAATTTAGGAGTTAAGAGGAAGTTCTCTTTTCTATAACCACAGTGTCTGAGGTTTCTGCATTTTCTGCCATCCCCGCCCCTCCTGAATGGTCAAGCTGAGGCTTTGAAATGGGCATTATGAGAAGATTAAAACATTAATGGTCTCTTGAATAAATACCAGCAAGTGTATAAAGGAAATATGTTTGTATTTTTTTGTGTGTTTCTAGATGATGGGGAGGGATCTAAGGAAGGGCAGGCATGTGAGAAGGGACTAATATAGAATTCTTTATTGGGGCACCATACAAGACTTTCCATACTGAGCCAGATACTTAGAATAAGGACAAGGAGAAGACTGATTGGGGATTTTTTCCTCAACACTTTCGCATACTGGCAAGGAAGAAAAGAAGCTGATGTTTAATATAATTTTTGATTGGTGGGTGGGATGGATTGTGTTGGTAGCAGTCAGGAGGAACAGGGTGTTGTGTTAGTGCTGGCAGTGTATAATAATGAATTTTATTTCCTTTTTACATGGTACACTATTGAATATTGTTAAAATATTGACAGGATTGTCAGCTCAAGATGTGAAGATTATGCCACAACTGTTACAATTGTTCCTTTAACAACTTGGTCTAGACCAGCATTGGTGGATATTGTTGATACAAGAGAACTGAGATTTCACTCAATTTCACTGATGATTCACTTCATGTTACATTTGCCCCATACCCAAGTAATATATTAGTAATAAGGGAAATTGTTTAAGTGTACATGGGTATTATCTCCACAATTTTTCTGTAAATATGGAACTATTCTAAAATAAAACATCTGTTAAAACAACACTCAAAATCCTAGGAAATGGTAGTAACTGAATATAGTGGAATAGACCACTGAAGTTACTGGGGAGTACGGGAAATGTCTTAGAGGAAACACCACCTCCCTGCCATCTGCTGGACTATAATGGAACTAGAGGAAAAGAGAGAGAGAGATCAGTTTGGGAAAAATTTTAGGAGGTAAGAGGAAGGTCTCTTTTCTACAACAACAGCGTCTGAGACTTCTGGATCCTCTCACACCCTCCCCCCTCTTGGATGGTCAAGCTGAGGCTTTGTGATGTCAAGCCACACCATGGCAACCACTGATTTTGGGCAACCAGAACAGAAGTGAGAGGCTCATTGACCTAGAGTGTATATATAGAGGCTAGGACCCATTGAGAAGTATCTGTTGCTTCAAGATAGCCAAAAATACTAAGAAGATATCGTAGACTAGTGGAGATAAGGGATAAGACTCCAAACACAAGGATGGATGAAGAAACTGATAAGGTCAGAACACCTTCTTCAAATGCTGCCCCTTACTCAGTAATTCCTCACCCACGATTCTGGCCTTGTGCTTTTGGCCATAGACAATTTCTCATTCAATCCATTGTCATTCAAGTACAAGCCCGTTTCCTAATCATTTTCTAATATCTCCCCCAAAACCAAAGTCTTTCTGTGTTTAACTTGTTTCCAAACAACATAACCAACATAGTGGTCATGGTAAATTTGGACCTTAAGCTGAATGAAGTCAAGAGGGAGAAAGACAGAAAGAATCAGATAATGGTATTTTACTACTGGAAGGGGAAAACCTCCAGTTAGAAAGCCAACAAATGCAGAAGACGACGTTCTAGAGTATTCATCTAGCACAGGATATACCAGGGTCTCCCGGAGAAACACACTTAATAATGTGTATCCCTCTATAAAAATACTTCCAAAATGGGCATTATGAGAAGATGAAAACATTAATGGTCTCCTTGAATAAATACCATCAAGAGTATAAAGGAAATGTGTTTGTATTTTTGCGTGTTTCAGATGATGGGGAGGCATCTAAGGAGGGGGAAGCAATGTGAGAAGGGAGTAATGTAGAACTCTTTAATTGGGGCACCAGACAACCCATTCCATACTGAGACAGACACCTAGAATAAGGACAAGAAGAAGACTGAAGGGGGATTTTTTCCTCAACACTTACTCATACGGGCAAGGAAGAAAAGAAGCTGATGTGTAATTTAGTTTTAGATTGGGTGGGTGTGATGATTGGTGGTGGTCGCAGTCATGAGGAACAGGGTGTTGTGTTAGTGCTGGCAGTGTATCATAATGAATTTGATTTCCTTTTTACATGATAGACTATTGAATATTGTTAAACTATTGACAGGATTGTCAGCTCAAGATGTGAAGTTTTATGCCAGAACTGGTACAGTTTTTCCTTTAAGAACTTGGTCTAGAACAGCATTGCTGGATATTAGTGATACTAGAGAAGTGAGGTTTCACTCTAACTGTTTCACTGATGATTCAATTCATGTTACATTTTTCCCATACCCAAGTAAGATATTATTAAAAAGGTATATTTGGCTTTTTTTTTTAAAAAAAGTAAGAAACTTTATTATAGACTTTTGATTTGCATGCTTAAGGAGTTAAAATTTTAGAAGGTAATATCTTATAGTTTTTGCATGTTATTATAGATCATAACCCTTGGTTTCTTGAAAAAGGTACATTAGATCTTAAAGTTGCCAAAACGAGGCATTTTATTTCCTAGAGTCTTTAGGAGAGGTCAAGGAGGATGGACCTCCTCCACATTGCACCCTACGCTCCTTAAGAGGAGCAGAAAGAAAAGAAAAAATGGGAGCAATGGCCTTCATGGCTCCCTCCACCTCCATGTCCTAATCCTTAAATGTTTAATTCTCTGTTAATAGAATCACCATGCAAAAGGGCCAAATTATAAAGAAATTGGAATATTAAAAGGTACTCTGAAATCAGGCTGAAAAAAGAGTGCCATGGTCACCTCAATGTGGTTTCTTTTTCAAATTAATATCTGAATTTATGTTTGGAATCTAAAATCTGTAATAAGAAATGAAACCTTGCTCCTGAATCCACCTCTGGTGTGAGAGATTCAAAGGTGGCAGGAAAAGGCAGAGCTATAAGCTCTCCCATAATGAGATTACTCTATATTTTATTTAAAAATTACCGGAGAACATGTTTGGACACCGAAAATTGGCAAAGATAACCTTGGGTGCTAGCCATTGCTTTAGAAAGCGAAATAGAAAAAATTTAAAAAGTCTTTTTCTATTAAGCATGACTTTGGGAAATATACGCCATCTGAGACATTTGCTGAAACTTCCCCCAAAGCAGGATGTGGGGGAAGGGAAGAAGGAGCACGTGGCGATCCAATATGGACGCCCCCTCCCCAAGTATTCTAAAATTAAAGTCCTTCTTGTAATTGAAAAGCTTTTACAAATTCATCAATGTATCCAGGATTTCTGTGCACATGTAAAGGGGTAAGGCCAATTTAAAAACGAGTTCGCATAGTTTTGAGCTGAACTTGACCTTTTGCTGTGTACAGAATAAAAACCCGAGACTGTTTTGGCCTTAAATATGGCGAACATGAACCTGAGAAAGAAATGCAGGCTGGTTTCCCAAGGAGATTTAAAGTAGCTCTTTTGAAATTTCCTGCCCTGAGGCAAGTACCACCAGGAAGTTGCTAGTCAAGTTTACCTGTGAATAGCTATGGTTTTGCTTCTTGACTTCCCCAGCAGGAAAATTGTGACCATTCTGAAATTTAGCAGCTATGCCAGGCTTATTGGCTGGAAACTTAAAACTTTTAGGGTCAAATCATCTAAAAGTATTGAGATTTACAATACTGAAATGTTGATCTGAGTATGCCTAGTATGAAGTCTAGAAGATAGAAGTTAATGTATTAATGGAAAATGCCTTCTATTTTATTTGAAATGTATCCTTAAATGCAAAAGTATTGATTTGAAAAATGCCAAGTATTTAATTTGCTACCTAAGATTTAAAGCTCTGAAAGTTTAAGGTGCAAATTGAATCGGGAGAAATTAATTAAATATCTAATGTATAACTTGTTTTTGAAAAAATTAAATGTGTTTTCTCTTAAATGATTAGGAATTCAAAATATATTACTTCTTGGTCTGATTTTAAAAAAAGAGGATAATTTTTAAGATCTCAACTGAAATTTTTAATACCAAAACCAGTTTAAATTTGATTAATATTCTTTAAGATAATTATAAAGGGTATAAACAGCGAATGAGATTTCTGTTTGTCTACAATATAATGATGGCCATCCACCTTTTAGGGATTTTGGTTTGCTCTTCCATTGTTTATTGTGAGAATAAGGAAATCTTCTTTTCTGTCAGTGAACAGTGTAGACAGCCACAATGTTGAGCTGTGGGACTTGGCAGCTTCCATGTTGGCCGCATGGCTTACCCCGCCCCTGGGGGCCGCCATCTTGAAACAGCATAGTCCCCGCCCTCTGATTTAGCCAATCACAAAAGGAATGTCTTCTCACTGAGGCAGGATGTTATTTCAGGGGTGGAGCTTTAAGGCGGAATTTCACTACAGAAATGCGGATGGGGCAGAAAGTGTTTCTAATCTCTTAAATCTAGAAAACCCTGCTTTCCTTAAACTAAGGACAATTAAAGGTTATATGTTCCCTCCCTAAACAAAAGTTAAATAGCTTATGTCAAAGCATTAAAAGGGACTGATAACAGTTATCCAATCTCGGTGACCCCAGCCAAAATTTTAAAACCAGTTTTAATTTAACTGATATCTCTTAATAATTATAGTAAGTATATAATTTTTAAATCATATACATATATATATAGTTGATGGTCTTTCAAATTGGATTTCAAAACTATAACCAAGGAATGACTTTGAGAAATTTCCCGGGCCCTGAATTGTTTTCAAAAGTTTATTCTATCTTTTTACAGGATTTTTTAATTTAGCTAAATTTAATACACTTGAAATCACATGGAAAGCTTTATCAAATAAAAATTAATGAATATATTTTAAGTTTTTGCCTCTGAGAAAGGGCAAAACAAGTTATTTTGTTTAATATTTATTAAAATACAGCAGTGAAATTTTAATATGTAATTTGAAATAACAAAAGCTCCTCACTACTGCATTTTAAATTAGGCTGGAAGTGGTGCAGCTTTTGCCCCTTGTGAATCAGAAGTTTACTAAATACTAAATTTACTTGCTTTGCTTTTTAAAAAATACTTACTTAAATTACTATCCTTGTAAGCAATTGAATCCTAGTAAAGTAAATTCTTCTGAAAAGGTTACTGAAGGCTTCCCATGATTCCTCTGTATATGCAAATAAGCCAAATGGTATACTCTTTAAAAATATAATTGCTAACATTTACAGATTGTTGTTAAAATACTAAATCTTACAATAATTAGTCACCATGAATGAAAAATCACTTGAAATATATAGCTTTGCGCAAGTATTTGTTAAAATCTCAAAAGGCAACCATGTTCCTTACATTTGTTGCTTGTGTGAGAAAGAAACCTGTCTGAAAGGAAATAAAAAGAGGTTTCCTTCAGATGTCTAAATAAAATTAAAAATCAATATATTGGGCCTCATAAGCTAAATTAAATAATTTGTGTTTTGCCTCCTTAAACAAAGTTTATGTAAATTTACTTGAAGACTAATACCAGAAATTTAATTAATGTCATTTACTGTCCATAACTTAGAACAAGTAAAGTTAAAAGAATAAATGTTATTTCAAACTGACTTAAATTGGAAAATTGGGCTAAGTGTATATTAAGGGGAACTTAGCTGTCACCTATTAAAAATATGAACTACTACAATTTTTATATAAAACCTCCATCATTATACCAAAAAACACTAGGCAGGAACCAATTCCTGTAGCTTTCACTGTTTTTACTGATGGGTCATCAAATGGGAAAGCTGCCAATCATACTATAAATTCTGACCAAGTCATACTTCTGTGCAAACAATTGAATTAAAAGCTATTAAGGCTTTGTTGCAAGATTTCCAACAGCATGTTAACATAATTTCTGATTCCTCTTATGCTTCAGGCCTAGTAAGTAGAATAGAAACTGCCCGGTTAAAATGGCTTAGTGACCAAAGTTTATTCTTACTATTTAAGCAAGTTCAACAGATTGTGCAGCAGAGAAAATACCCTTTTTATATCACCCACATCAGGGCTCACAGCATACTACCTGGCACATTAACTAAGGGAAATGCACATGCTGATCAATTGCTTGCTTTATTAAAAGAGGCTTCAGAGTCCCATCAGCTTTTAAAAATCCCAACTTGAAAAACAAAAAAGGGGGATGATGGAGAAATCACCTACAGGTAGGCTGCACCTAGCTTTAATTACTCTAAATTTTTTCACTTGTGATGCTAATGGAAAGACACCTATGGAGCTACATTGGTGTCAGAATAAAAGGAACAGCCCAGAGACCACCTGGGGCATGGTAAAGTGAAGTATGGTAACAATTAATTCAGGTAAAAACTATAAGTTTCATATGTCTTAGAAGGCACATTTTTTCCTTTACCTGGGAAGGACAGCACAGCTATCCCAAGTTCAGAGGCCTCCAGTTAGCATGTCAACTCAGTGTTCTGGAGACCCAAAACTGCCTAAGTGCCTAAGTTTAACCCAGGTCACTCAAGAGTTCTAGACCCAAAACTGTAATTTAGATAACATGCCTAAGTTTAACCTAGGTCACCAAGGACTGTAGATAATGTGGTCATCCAAAACTGTAATTTAGATAGCATACTGTTTCTGCTTCTGTAAATTTCTTCTTCTTCTTCTTTTTTTTTTTTAAACTAGGTTCCTCATTCCAAACCTTGAGACAGCCAGTTTAGAAAATTAAGTTGTCATGACCTAGAACAAAGAATATCGCTACATGGTATTATCCTACAAGTTTCATTAATAATTTTTGATGCTTTACAACAGTATATTGTGCATTTATCCCAAACAAACTTACAAATTAATTCTTTGACATGAAGGGATTTATTCCTTTCCACTGTGAAGGGCCTCCTGGGGAAGGCACTTAAGCATTCCTTATTGACCTTTCTTGATTTTTTTGCCAAGAGGATTCCAATTGTCTACAGTTGTTACCTGAGCTCTCCGTTCAAGCTGGGATCATGAAAAGCTGGTACCATGGATCTGTCTCTTGCCCACTGGCGTAAGCTGGAACCTCTCTGGAGAAGAAACCTGGGTTCCCTATGATCAATGCCGGGTCCCCGCCAGCAGGCGAGGGGATCCAAAGGCCGTTGCTGGGCATGGAGACCAGAGGGACATAGATTAACAAGGAGACAGAACTGAACCTCACAACACCCTACTTGGCCCAGAGATGGTTGGTAGTCAAAGACGGGTAAGACCCCACAGGGTGGGGTGAACTAACTCAGGCATAGCCGGGGGCCAGTAGGAGAAAACTTGGGGTTCAACAGAGGTGGGGCACAGATCCTCACCCCCCAATGGTGCAGGGGCTTGAACACTCGCCCCTTCTGAGGAAGGTCTCCTGTCCCCATGGCTGATTCTTGCTTCCCATGCCCAGCCCAGATCAGGAACCAAATAACAGAAAAGACTTGGTCCAGTTGAAAATGTTACCCAGAAAAACGAAGTCTTAGTTTAACAGACTCCAAATTTAAATCGAGCCTAACAACAGGAATGCTGGGGCCTCCTCAAGGGCAGAAAGTGATCCTTTCAATTAATATTTACAGTGTAAATTAAGATCTTGTTAGAATATTAAATTTGACAGTAAAATAGTTGTCAAGTTTTCAAATTAATTAAATTTGGCTAACTTGAAATAAGTAATTATTCATATAGTATTAACCAAAATTTTCAATTCTTGGTAAAATTGCTTAACATGCAATGAACCTAAAGAAGTCATATTTTTGTGCAGAAAAAATAAAAATTTAAAGTTATCTAGAATGCATTAAAATTTTTTCCATAAGCCTCCTAATTAAATCAAAAAAGGGGGATAGTGGAAGAATACCATGTAAGGAAATATATCCTGTAACTAAATTACATCTAGAAAAAATTTTTTTCATTTTGTAATGCTAACAGCAAGACACCGATGAAAAACATATGTGGTGTCAAAATAAGCCAAAGGAAAATCATTTGGGCAAATATAAAAAGGATTCCCCAAGTAAAATTTCCTTTATTAACCTTCGGTCGAGTATATGTTTGTATACTTTCAGAGAACAACTCCAAGAACATGTGGATTCCTGCAACAAGAGATCCCGGAGAGAAACAGACCAGATTGCTCCAGCCACAAAGACAGGAGAGACAGTTCAGAGATGGAGATGGTGAAGACGCCTTGCCATGCTAGTAGTCAGCAGCTGTGCGGCGCTGCAGGGTGCCCAGGACCAAACCAGAGAGGACCGGACCTGCATTTGTCCACCATCCAGAACCAGCATTTCATTGCTGGCATGTACACATGAACTGTCGGACATTGAAACTTGGACTCAAAACTGTTGGACACTGATTTTGGGACTTAAACATTTTTTGTTCTTATATGTTTATTTCTGGTTTTTTAAGGAAAAATAAGGGGGAGATGTGGGAAACTGTTTATTGCTTTCACTATCTGATAAGCATTGACAGAGAACCCCCCGAAGGCTGGGTGCCTTTGAAGCCCTAGCAAAGGTCAGAGCTAGGCGCCACCTCTGTTTGTCCAGACAGTGGTAGCTGAAACTGCTCCCCCACTTAGTATTATGTAAATCCTTGCTGATGGGCTAGTCTGCTTGTTACTAGGGGGTCACCTGCCTAAGGGCTATTCTATGGGTGCATCCCAGATCAAGAAAAGGTTAGTGAGGCCTAAACACGGAGGAAGTCCTTCGGGACTTGCCACCTGGTCCCCAATATGGCAAAATTATCTCCTGTGTTTTTCTATCATTTGTTGTGCAGGTCCTCTTTCAGATACCAAACCCTACTCCACGGAGGACGTGGAGGGAGTCTTACGCGACAGTGTCATAATGAATTTGATTTCCTTTTTACATGCTAGACTATGGAATATTGTTAAACTATTGACAGGATTGTCAGCTCAAGATGTGAAGTTTTATGCCACAACTGGTACAGTTTTAATTTCACAACTTGGTATAGAACATCATTGGTGGATATTAGTTATACTAGAGAAATGAGGTTTCACTCTAACTGTTTCACTGATGATTGACTTCACGTTACATTTTGCCCATACCCAAGTAAGATATTATTAATAAGGGAAATTGGTATGGTGTACATGCGTATTAACTTCACAGTTTTCTGTAATATGGAACTATTCTAAAATAAAACATCTATAAAAACAACACTCAAAATAATAGGAAATGGTAATATCTGAACATAGTGGAATGGACCACTGAAATGACAGTGGGGTTTGAGAAGTTGCATAGAGGAAACACCGCCTCCCTGCTATATGCTGGACTTTAGTGGAACTAGAGGAAATAAGAGAGAGAAGGAGGGAGGGGGAGAGAGAGAGAGAGAGAGAGAGAGAGAGAGAGAGAGAGAGATCAGTTTGGGAAAAATTTTTAAGTGGTAAGAGGAAGGTCTCTTTTCTATAACCAGAGCATCTGAGAGTTCTCATCCTCTTCCACCACCGACCCTCCTGGATGGTCAAACTGAGGCTTTGTGATGTCAAGCCACACCATGGCAACCACTTAATTTGGGCAACCAGAGCTGTAGTGAGTGGTTCCTCAGTGACCTACAGAGTATATATACAGGCCAGGACACTTTGAGTAGTGTCTCTTGCCTCAAGATAGCCAAACTTACTGAGAAGATATTTTAGTCTAGTGGAGACAAGGAATAAGACTAGAATCACAAGGATGGGTGAAGAAACTGCAAGTCCTAAAGTGAAATAGAAGTCAGTTTCTCAACTGGATGTCAAAGAAGTGGATAAGGTCAGAATACCTTATTCAAATGTTGCCCCTTCCCCAGTAATTCCTCACCCAAGATTCTGTCCTTGTGCTTTTTGGCCACACACACTTCCTTATTCAATCCATTCTCATTCAATTCCAAGCACATTTCCAAATCATTTTCCAATTTCTTGCTCAAAACCAACGTCTTTCTGTGTTTAACTTATTTCCAAACTACATATGCTATGCCCAGATTTAAAGATCCCCCAAGACAGACCACTAGGGAGCCGAGTCCAATGCAAAAGCATAGAGTCTTTTAATCAAGCCCTGGACTTGGTCCCCCTCCTGCCTCCATTACTGGATGCAAGAGAGAGCCCCGAGTCCCAAGGGAATAAAGAATTTATAACGCTTTGTGTTGGGGTGTGGGGGCACAGTCTGCCCACTATTTTGGCCGATTCCAGTTGGTTGAGTGAGGACCAGGGGCTAGAGACGCAAGGGCAAGGTGCAGCTAGGATCTGGTTACACAAAGACTGGGGGGTGGCTAGCATACTATTGGCCTAGGGCCAGTATCCCCCGCTTTCCCATTGGCTTAGATAAGGGCAGGCTGAGTAACTGATACATTCTGGGGCTTTTTCTTGGAAGAGGGGATAAGGACACAGCTATCAGTCCTGTTCTGTCCTTTCACATAACCAAGATAGTGGCGATGGTAAATTTGGACTTTAAGCTGAATGAAGACAAGAGGCAGAAAGACAGAAAGAATGCCCCCTTGTCTTAGAACTTCCAGCTCAAATATGAGAAGGACTGAACTAGCAACTGAACTACTTTTATACACTTCTTGACAAATTGGACTAGTTTGTTAATAATGCAAGGACCATAAGTCAACAGCAGCTGGAGTATTACATGGGGTCTGCCGACGTCCGCTGTCTTCTTAAGGGTGAACTTCAGCGGGTGTGTCTAGTCAGAGGTCACCTTCCAGTCAGGCTGCCTGCTGTCCTGGGCACAGAATGATCTGGGCTTGTGACCCGGCAGAGACTAACTATAACAATTGGTCTGTTGGAAGGGAAAGAAAACCTTTCAGTTTTAATAACCTCCATCGAAATAAAGTTTTTCTTCTTAAAATTCCTCTATGGCTATCAAAAAGCCAAATCAAGATGAGTTCATCTACTGTATTCAATTTGGCCTGATGTTTTCATAAACACAACAAGAATGGTAACTGTCTACCTTTGCTGGAATTTCATGATTTAATCTTTATGTGCCGCATTGGGCCAGGAAGCCAAGCCAACCAGCTGCCATCAGGCCTGCCTGCAGGATCTTCTGCGTTAGGTGAATCCCTCACCTGTAGCAACTCCACCTGAGCCCATGCTCTAGGCTTTAAGGCCCATCTCAGTAGCCCTGCTACTCGTTGCGGTCCAGAGTGTGTGGGGGTTCCACATGGATGCAGAGGCGTCCTTATTGCTCCCCTTCTACTCTTACCAACCGCCAGTGATGGTAGGGCATGTGCCTGAAGCTCCAGTGCCAGCCATCTTCAGGGCTCCCAAGCAGGATACCAGGCTTTCTCCGTGGCACTCTTATTGGCTTCAAGTCTTCAGAGCTCAGACAGGTTTCTTTAAAACATGATACTCCAAAGTTTCCGGTTAATAAAATCACTACTGAAACCTGGTCTTATTGATTTCATGCCAAGAAATGTATTGCCCTGACTTATTAAGCATTGACAGATTTCAGAGGAATTATATAAGGAGGAAAACATACTGATCTGCTCTAAGATCTTCTGATTTTTCTTGTCAGTCCTTTAAGAATGCATGAGTATGCCTCAGTCCTTCCATTCTAAATAGGCCTTTCCCTGCTCTCTACTGCCGAGGTTTGTACCACTCCTGACATGGGCATGGTCATGCAGGCCTGCAAGACAATACACAGGCTGCCAACTTTTAGCTGTTTCTCAATAGAGACCAAAACCTGATGGGTTTTCTTTTTTGTCCAGTTGGGAATCTGCCCTCTTGGCAGCCAGACACCCTTTACTTTTGGAGTTCATCCCATATAGTCCCCTTCCAGGACTGCTATCATATAGCTATAACAATGTCCCTCAGTGTGGGAGACTGGACAATTGCCAGTTATTCCCAAAAACTACCAAGGACTGTAGACCATCACCGGTCCACAGCTACAGCTACATTTAAACCTGTAAGAGAATTGAAGGTTAATACAACATATTAATACAATGAAACATAATATTGACACCATGGCCACTTCAGGCAGATAAATCCTACGCTACTAAACATGAGATATGGCAGGGCTATACAAACATATTAGGGAGGTGACTAAATCCACTCTTTGACCTTTCTATATAAGGTAAAATTGTCCTTGTCTTTCTGAAGCCATGTTTATGAAGATGCAGGCATCATCTGAGCCTATTATACAATTTTCTGCAGGTATAGTCTTTTTAAAGTTGGGGTGAGTCCTGGGGGCCTGAACTTCTTTACCCACACTGAGTCCCCATGATGGAAAAGATGTACAGAGTCTGAGGTGGCAGTGCCAGGGCATCTCAAACAAGCTTATGGGTGGCTTGTCATTTCTGTAAGACATCACGTCCAAGTAAGTGGTACAGTCATTCTGGCATAACTAGAAACGAATGAGTTACCATGTTCTTTCTGAGGTCCACTGTCCTCCTTGATGTACAAGGAAAAAGGCAGTTTGTCCGGTGGCTTTTAGAACTGCTGTCTTCTTAGATGTTACTGGTCTCATTGGCTCTGTCAAGACTGAATAGGCTGCTCCAGAATACACCAGATAATTAACGGGGGTTCTATTTATCTACAAATATTTATACATAAGTAGACAAATAAACATCAAATAAACATCCACATTTACACCTTTTCAGTGATCAAGTACTTTTACAATCTTGGGAATTTTGGCAGATAACTGTAACACTGCCCAAGTCCACTGATAGGGGCCTGTCAAGCACAGATGTTGGGGCCTTTGGCTTTGGGGTATAAAGTCTCCATCCTTTCTCTCTTGGCACTGCTAAAGACAGGATCATCGTGCGTCCTGTCCAAATGTTCAGGACGATGAATTAACAGAAATGCAAAATAAATCAAAGTAACTTCTACTTCTCACAGACTAGTAATGAGCAGCCAAAATATACAAACACTCATATTCACACTCTCTCGGTAGACTATCCCAGTCTCTAGCTGGGCAGATAAACAAAACAATGCACAACTCCCCAGAAGAGCATGGGGGCACTTCTGGCACACATGTCCCAGAAAAGAATTCTCGACCAACCTTTTGGTGAGAACCTACCGGAGGAATTAAGACTGCTTCCAGTCCCCCCTCTCGGTAGGAAAATTGGCTACCCCACGCAAACAAACACCTGTTTAATCATGCTTTCTCAATGTTTCTGCATTCATTATAGTAACACAATCTCTATTGTACCCCTTTAAATTTTTTTTTTAAAATGTAATTAAGAATAGCAGGTTTACGTTGTCCCGACCTCATGATGATTGGTGAAGAGAGACAGACAAGGGAGGTGGTGACCTGTTTTCACAGATCCTTACTCAGTTGCCCGCCTGACCTAAGTCGTGGAGCCACACAAAGGATAGGAGAGGGCAGGCACCCTCTCCCCACATTCACATACTTTCACCAAACATTCATTCAGTAAAGGCATTTAGCTACCACAACACACAATTTCTCTAAATTCAATCTGAACCTTAAACTTTTAGCAAATATTCAGCATTTCTCAATCAGTAACATTTTTAAGAATAAACATCAAAAATGCCTGACATAAGTATTGTATCATTTGAATTCAGTAAGCTTCAAGGTCCTAAGTTCCCAGCAGTACTGGAAAACCACACCTGAGGCTGGCAAGCAGGTTTGGCCCAGCCCTTGACTTTAAAATGACCATAATCATAAAGGAGTAGTTTGAGTCTTTCCCATAACGTCCGTCCAGTAAGTCCACAGAAAACAAACAAACAAACAAACAAACAAAAACACAGACAAATACATTCTTCCAACTCTATGGAAGCAAAACCAAAACAAACTTGCGACTCAACGGAAGCAAACTACAGATTAGATTAGACGATGGCCATGCACCACTCGTCTCGGATTCAGGGGTTTCTCGACCCCTCCAGATGGAGGATCTGGGCATCCCAAAACTCCTCCCACTCGTGGGCCCCCAGTGCATCCACCTAGTCCGTTATGGGCATTACAGATTTCATAAGTGAGCTCACACAGGACAGAACTCACAGAACACAACAGAAAACACACAGACACTTACCGAGGTCACTCATAAACTCTGAATCAGGGTCCCTTGTGAGTCTCAGGTGTCAGGGACGAGCCCCCAAATGTTAGGCCCAGATTTCAAGATCCCCCAAGACAGACCACTAGGGAGCCGTGTCCGATGCAAAAGCATAAAGTCTTTTATTCAAGCTCGGGACTTGGTCCTCCCACTGCCTCCATTACTGGATGCAAGAGAGAGTGCAGAGTCCCAAGAGAACAAAGAATTCATAGGGCTTGGGGTCGGGGCTGGGGGCACACTCTGACCACTGATTTGGTCTATTCCAGTTGGTTGAGTGAGGGCAGGGAGGCTAGTGACTCAAGGGCTGGTTGCAGCTAGGGTTCTTCTTACACAAAGACAGGGGTGTGGCTAGCATATTCTTGGCCTTTGGCTAGTTTCCCCCGCATTTCCATTTGCTGAGATAAGGGCAGGCTGAGAAACTGATACATGCTGCGGCTTTTTGTTAGAAGAGGGGATAAGGACAAAGCTATCAGTCCTGTTCTGTCCTTTCACATAAGCAAGATAGTGGTGATGGTAAATTTGGACTTTAAGCTAAATGAAGACAAGAGGGAGAAAGACAGAAAGAATCAGATAATTGTATTTTACTACAGGAAGGGGAAAACCTCCAATAAGCAAGCCAACAAATGCAGTAGAAGAAGTGCTGGAGTGTTCATCTACCAGAGGTGATACACAGGGTCTCCCAGAGGAACACACTTTAAAATGTTTATCCCTCTATGAAATATGCTTCAGAAATGGGCCTTATGAGAAGGTGAAAACATTAATGGTCTCCTTGAATAAATACCAGCAAGGGTATAAAGGAAATGTGTTTGTATTTTTGCGAGGTTTCAGATGATGGGGAGCAACCTAAGGAGGGGGAAGGCATGTGAGAAGGTAGAAATGCAGAATTCTTTAATTGGTGCGCCAGAGAAGCCATTACATAGTGAGTCAGTCACTTAGAATACGTACACGGAGATGACTGAATGGGGATTTTTTCCTCAACACTTTCTCATATGGGCAAGGAAGAAAGAAGCTGATGTTTATTTTAGGTTGGATTGAGGGGTTGGGATGGATGGTGGTGGTTGCAGTCATGAGGAGCAGGGTATTCTATTAGTACTGGCAGTGTATAATAAAGAATTAGATTACCTTTTTACATGGCAGACTATTGAATATTGTTAAACATTTGAAAGGATGGTGGCTTAAAATGTGAAGTTTTATGCCACAACTGGTACAATTTTTCCGTTAAGAACTTGGTCTAGAACAGCATTGCTAAATATTAGAGATTCTAGAGAAGTGAGGTTTCAAACAGTTTCACTGATGATTTATTTCATGTTATATTTGCCCCATACCAAAGAGACATACTAGTAATTAGGGAAATTATGTATGGTGCACATGGTTATTATCTTCAAAATTTTTCTGTAAATCTGGAACTATTCTAAAATAAATCATCCATTAAAACAACACTCAAAATACTAGGAAATGGTAATATCCGAACATAGTGGAATGGACGACTGAAAACACAGGGAGTACGGCAAGTTCCTTAGAGGAAACAAAACCTCCCTGCCATATGCTGAACTATAATGTAACTAGTGGAAATTAGATAGAGAGAGAGAGGTCAGTGTGGGAAATATTTTAGGAGGTAAGAGGAAGGTCTCTTCTATAAGCAAAGCGTCTGATACTTCTGTATCCTTTGCCACCCCTGCTCCTCCTGGATGGTCAAGCTGAGGTTTTGTGATGTTAAGCCACACCATGGCAACCACTGATTTTGGGCAACCAGAGCTGAAGTGAGTGGCTCCTCATTAACCTAAAGAGTATATATAGAGGCCAGGACCCTTTGAGTAGTGTCTGTTGCCTCAAGATAGTGAAACTTAATAAGACGAGAGTGTAGACTTGTAGAGATAAGGAATAAGACTCCAAAGACAAGGATGGATGAAGAAACTTCAAGTCCAAAAGTGAATTTATGTTTGTATTGGGGGGTATGGGTTGGATGGTGGTGGTCTCAGTCAAGAGGAACTGGGTGTTGTGTTAGTGCTGGCAGTGTATAAGAAAGAATTTGATTTCCTTTTTACATGGGAGACTATTGAATATTGTTAAACTATTGGAAGGATAGTCAGCTCAAGGTCTGAAGTTTTATGCCAAAACCTGTCCAGTTTTTCCTTTAACAAGTTGGTCTAGAACAGCATTACTGGATATTGGTGGTACAAGAGAAGTGAGGTTTCACTCTAATTGTTTTCCTGATGTTTCACTTCATGTTACATTTCCCCCATACAAAAGTAAGATATTAGTAATAAGGGAAATTGGGTATGGTGTACATGGTTATTATCTTCACAATTTTTCTGTAAATCTGGAACTATTCTAAAATAAATCATCCATTAATACAGCACTCAAAATCCTAGGAAATGGTAGAAACTGAACATACTGGAATGGACCACTGACATGACTGGGGAGTATGGGAAATGTCTTAGAGGAAACACCACCTCCCTTCCATATGCTGGACTGTAATGGAACTTTAGGAAATGACAGGGAGAGAAAGGTCATTTGGGGAAAAATTTTAGGAGTTAAGAGGAAGGTCTCTTTTCTATAACCAGAGTGTCTGAGATTTCAGCATCTTCTGCAACCCCCGCCCCTCCTGGATGGTCAAGCTGAGGCTTTGTGATGTCAAGCCACACCATGGCAACCACTGATTTTGGTCAAATAGAGCTGAAGTGAGTGGCTCCTCATTAACCGAAAGAGTATATATAGAGGCCAGGACCCTTTGAGTAGTGTCGGTTGCCTCAAGATAGCGAAACTTCTTATGATGATATTGTAGACTGGTAGAGATAAGGAATAAGACTCCAAACACAAGGATGGATGAAGAAATTGCAAGTCCAAAAATGAATTTATGTTTTCACTGGGGGTGTGTTGGATGGATGGCGGTGGTCCCAATCATGAGGAACATGGTGTTTTGTTAGTGCTGGAAGTGTATAAGAAAGAATTTGATTTCTTTTTCACATGGAATACTATTGAATATTGTTAAACTATTTCAAGTATGGTCAGCTCAAAATGTGAAGTTTTATGCCACAACTGGTACAGTTTTTCCTTTAACATCATGGTCTAGAACAGCATTGTTGGATATTGGAGATACTAGAGAAGTGAGGTTTGACTCTGTTTCACTGATGGTGAGGGATCTAAGGAGGGGGCAGGCATGTGAGAAGGGATTAATGTAGATTTATTTAGTTGGGACACCAGACAAGTGATTCCATACTGAGCCAGACACTTAGAATAAGGACACGAAAAAGTCTGAATGGGGATTTTTTTCTCAAGACTTTCTCATACTGGCAAGGAAAAAAGAAGCTGATGTTTAATTTAGGTTTGAATTGCGGAGGTGGGATGGATGGTGGTGGTCACAGTCATGAGGAACAGGGTGTTGTGTTAGTGCTGGCAGTTTATCATGATGAATTTGATTTCCTTTTTACATGGTAGACTATTGAATATATTTAAACCATTGAAAGGATAGTCAGCTCAAGATCTGAAGTTTTCTGCGTCAACTGATCCAGTTTTTCCTTTAACAACTTGGTCTACAACAGCATTGCTGGATATTGGAGATAATAGAGTAGTGAGGTTTCACACTAACTATTTCACTGATGATTCAATTCATGTTTCATTTGCCCCATACATAAGTAAGATATTAGTGAGGAAAATTGGGTATGGTGTACATGGTTACTATCTTCATATTTTTCTGTAAATCTGGATCTATTCTAAAATAAAACATCCATTAAAACAACACTCAAAATCCTAGGAAATGGTAGCAACTGAACATAGTGGAATGGACCACTGAAGTGACGGGGGAGTACAGGAAATGTCTTAGAGCTAACACCACCTCCCTGCCATATGCTGGACTATAATGGAACTAAAGGAAATGAGAGTGAGAGAGAGGTCAGTTTGTGAAAAATTTTAGGAGGTAAGAGATAGGTCTCTGTTCTATAACCAAAGTGTCTGATATTGATGTATCTTCTGCCACCCCTGCCCCTCCTAGATGGTCAAGCTTAGGCTTTGTGATGTCAACCACACCATGGCAACCACTGATTTTGGGCAACCAGAGCTGAAGTGAGTGGCTCCTTGTTAACCTAAAGAGTATATACAGAAGCCAGAACCATTTGAGTACTGTCTGTTGCCACAAGATAGCGAAACTTAATAAGATGATAGTTTAGACTTGTAGAGATAAGGAGTAAGACTCCAAACACAAGGAAGGATGAAGAAACTGCAAGTCCAAAAGTGAATTTATGTTTGTATCGGGGTTTGGGTTGGGATGGATGGTTGTGGTCGGAGTCATGAGGAACAGGGTGTTGTGTTAGTGCTGCCAGTGAATAATAAAGAATTTGATTTCCTTTTTACATGGCAGTCTATTGAATATTGTTAAACTTTTGAAAGGATGGTGGCTTAAAATGTGAAGTTTTATGCCACAAGTGGTACAGTTTTTCCATTAACAACTTGGTCTAGAGCAGCATTGCTAAATATTGGAGATTCTAGAGAAGTGAGGTTTCAAACCATTTCACTGATGATTTATTTCATGTTACATTTGCCCCATACCAAAGTGATATATTAGTAATTAGGGAAATTATGTATGGTGCACATGGTTATTATCTTCAAAATTTTTTCGGTAATCTGGAACTATTCTAAAATAAATCATCCGTTAAAACAACACTCAAAATACTAGGAAATGGTAATATCCGAACATAGTGGAATGGACCACTGAAAACACGGGGAGTATGGCAAGTTGCTTAGAGGAAGCACCACCTCCCTGCCATATGCTGAACTATAATGAAACTAGTGCAAATTAGATAGAGAGAGGTCAGTGTGGGAAATATTTTAGGAGGTAAGAGGAAGGTCTCTTCTATAAGCAGAGCTTCTGATATTGATGTATCCTCTGCCACCCCTGCCCCTCCTGGATGGTCAAGCTGAGGCTTTGTGATGTTAAGCCACACCATGGCACCCACTGATTTTGGGCAACGATAGCTGAAGTGAGTGGCTCCTCATTAACCTAAAGAGTATATATAGAGGCCAGGACCCTTTGAATAGTGTCTGTTGCCTCAAGATAGTGAAACTTAATAAGACGATATTGTAGACTAGTAGAGATAAGGAATAAGAATCCAAACACAAGGATGGATGTAGAAACTGCAAGTCCAAAAATGAATTCATGTTTTCATTCGGGGAGGGGTAGAATGGATGGTGGTGGTCACAATCATGAGGAACAGGGTGTTGTGTTAGTCCTGGAAATCTATAATAATGAATTCTATTTCCTTTTCACATGTAAGACTATTGAATATTGTTAAACTATTGAAAGGATTGTCACCTGAAGATGTGAAGTTTTATGCCACAACTAGTACAGTTTTTCCTTTAACATTATGGTCTAGAACAGAATTGTTGGATATTGGAGATACTAGCAAAGTGAGATTTTACTCTGTTTCACTGATGTGGAGGGATCTAAGGGGGTGGCAGGCATGTGAGAAGGGAGTTATGTAGATTTCTTTAGTTGAGGCACCAGACAAGCCATTCCATACTGAGCCAGACACTTAGAATAAGGACAAGGAAAAGTCTCAATGGGGATTTTTTTTCTCAACACTTTCTAATACTGGAAAGGAAAAAAGAAGCTGATGTTTAATTTGGGTTTGGATTGGGGGGGTGGGATGGATGGTGGTGGTCTCAGTCATGGGGAACAGAGGGCTATGTTAGTGCTGACAGTTTCTAATAATGAATTTGAATTCCTTGATACGTGGTAGACTATTGCATATTGATAAACTATTGAAAGGATGCTCAGCTCAAGATCTGAAGTTTTATGCCACAACTGGCCTAATTTTTCCTTTAACAACTTGGTCTAGAACAGCATTGCTGGATATTGGAAATACTAGAGAAGTGAGGTTTCACTCTAACTGTTACACTGTGATTCACTTCATGTTACATTTGCCCCATACATAAGTAAGATATTAGTAATAAGGGAAAAAGGGTATGGTGTACATGGTTATTATCTTCACAATTTTTCTGTAAATCTGGAACTATTCTAAAATAAAACATCAATTAAAACAACACTCAAAACCCTATATAACGTTAGCATCTGAACTTACTGGAATGGACCGTTGAAATGACGGGGAAATATGGCAATTGTCCTGGAAGAAACACCACCTCCTTGCCATATGCTGGACTATAATGGAACTAAAGGAAATGAGAAAGAAAGAGAAGTCAGTTTGGGAAAAATTTTAGGAGGTCAGAGGTTCTCTGTTCTATAACCAAAGTGTCTGAGATTTGTGGATCTTCTGCAGCCCGCGCCCCTCCTGGATGGTCAAGCTGAGGCTTTGTGATGTCAAGCCACACCATGGCAACCACTGATTTTGGGCAACCGGAGCTGAAGTGAGTGGATCCTCATTAACCTAAAGAGTATATATAGACACCAGGATCTTTTGAGTAGTGTCTATTGCCTCAAGATAGCGAAACCTAATAAGTCGATATTGTTGACCAGTAGAGATAAGTAATAAGACTCCAAACACAAGGATGGATGAAGAAACTGCAAGTCCAAAAATGAAGGTATGTTTTTATTGGGGGGGAGGGTGGTGGGATAGAGGGTGGTGGTTGCAGTCATGAGTAACAGGGTGTTGTGTTAGTGCTGACAGTGTATAATAAAGAATTTGATATCCTTTTTACATGGGAGACTATTGAATATTGTTAAACTATTGATAGGATGGTCAGCTCAAGATCGAAAGTTTTATGCCACCACCTGTCCAGTTTTTCATTTAAGAAGTTTTTCTAGAACAGCATTGCTGGATATTGGAGGTACTAGAGAAGTGAGGTTTCACTCTAATTGTTTCACTGATGATTCACTTCATGTTACATTTGCCCCATACATAAGTAAGATATTAGTAATAAGGGAAACTGGGTATGGTGTACATGGTTATTATCTTCACAATTTTTTGTAAATCTGGAACTATTCTAAAATAAAACATCCATTAAAACAACCCTGAAAATCCTAGGAAATTGTAGCAACTGAACATAGTGGAATGGACCACTGAAATGACGGGGGAGTATGGCAATTGTCTTGGAGGAAACACCACCTCCCTGCCATTGGCTGGACTATAATGGAACTAGAGGAAATGAGAGAGAGAGAGAGGATAGTTGGGGAAAAATTTTAGGAGTTAAGAGGAAGGTCTCAGTTCTATAACCAGAGTGTCTGAGATTTCTGCATCCTCTGCCACCCCCGCCCCTCTTGGATGGTCATGCTGAGGCTTTGTGATGTCAAGCCACACCATGGCAACCACTGATTTTGGGCAACCAGAGAAGAAGTGAGTGGCTCCTCATTAACCTAAAGAGAATATATAGAGGCCAGGACCCTTTGAGTAGTGTCTGTTGCCTCAAGATAGCGAAACTTAATAAGACGATAGTGTAGACTAGTAGAGTTAAGGAATAAGACTCCAAAAACAAGGATGGATGAAGAATCAGCAAGTCCAAAAGTGAATTTTTGTTTTTATTTGGGGTGTACTGGGATGCATATTGGGGCGTGCTGTAACGTTTGTTCCTGGAACAGACAGATAGGAAGGTACTGACATCACGTCAGGCGTTGAGATATGGTCTCATGGTCCCTCCTCAATGTACTGTGCTCTTTGTTCCCGGAAAACATAGATAGGAAGGTGGTAATGCTAAACTGTGTCGGTAACAAATTGCTTAAACAAGGCTTTGTAACTTTGTAGTTTTTTCAAATACATAGGCTGTAATGCCTGCAGTCATTTCTGCAGTTCCGACTTTGCTTCGGCGGGGTGCTGGGACTGCAGACAGCTGGCCAGCTTAATAAAGGTTCCTAAATTTAAATACTGAGTCGGTGGTCTATCTCGCTGAGCCAACCCATAACATTTGGAGGCCGCAGCGAGATACCCGGCAGGGAAGAGAGGTACCCCTTTTTTAGGGCCGGTTGCTCTCCCCCACTTGTGGCCTGGCACTCAGCAAGATACCCCACACCTGTGTAGAACGACTACCAAGGAGGCCTCCTATCCTCCCAAAACTTTCAATTCGGAAACCGAGCCACCTGGACTCTTGAGAGAGCTAAGGACCGGTAATTAAAATGGAATTGGCATGTCCCAAGGAAGGACCTATATGGATGGCTGGATGCTGCGGTACTCCGGGTCCTGACCCGCAGCCACGACGGTGGCTGTGGTCCTGGTTTGTGCGGCTGTAGGCTGCACTGGTCTTGTCTGTCTGGTATTTGTTTGTCTTGGTGTTTATTATCAAAAAGCTGTTTGCTTCTGTGTACACCCTGCTGCAATGTTTTTTGAAAAATTTTCAGGACTTCAAGGAGCGAGCTGCAGGTTCCAGGCAACCTTAGGTTGCATTTCGCTGATTTATTTTGTCTTTGTTCTTTGCTGTCTTTGTCTTTGTCAAATCGGTTAGGGTCAGTCATCTTCGTCGACCCCCTACCAGTCTGGCCCACTCTGAGTGAGTGGAAGGGGAGCTTGAGCACCTCCCGGGAAGCCATAGAGCTCCCTTAGGCAATTAGTCAGGAATTGGTTGGATTGTTTAAACTCTGAATAAACATTTGGTAGAAGTCAAAACTCGGACTGTCTGGTGTATGAATGTAAGTATGAGAGTCTGTGTGAAGTGAAAGATACTGAAGTTCTGGGGTAGATTTCAAAGTTATAATGTTAATGTTTTGTGATGTACAGTGATTCTGTGAACGGGAGTGGCCCACTTTCCAGGAGGGGTTGCCTGATGCAGGGTCTTTTGATCTGACCACTGCCTACCGGGTCCATTACGTCACATATGGCCGCCCAGGGCATCCTAATCAAATTCCTTATATTCAGGTTTGTGTTGACATATTGTCCAAGAAACTCCGGTGGATGACGGCTTGCCTCCCGAGGGGAAAATTGGGACAGAGACAGACAGTCCTATTGGCTTCGGCCTAGAAGAACAAAACTCCCCCTGTTCTCCAGGGTCCAAGTGAGGAGGCACACCCCAGGGTCAGGCCTCCCCCTTTTTCTCCCCCACCCGCTGGCCTGACGATGGCTAAAGACCCTGGCCAGGAACCACTGTCTCCTCCACAGCCTGTTTCCTTTCCTCCGAAAACACCAGTCCAGGACCCGGCTTTGTTCTCCCCTCCTCACACTAGGCAAGGAACAGCATATGGAGAGAGAGGGAGAGAGAGAGAGGGGAAGAACCTGCAGGACAAAGCAGAATCCGCCAGTCCTGCAGTTCCTATGCTGCCACTACGGCAGGCAGGCCCTTTAGATTTGGGTCCAGACGGGCATCCTTTCATGGTCTATGTCCCCTTTTCTACCAGTGACCTGTAAAATTGGAAGAACCAGAATCCTTCTTTCTCCCAGAACCCACAGGGGTTAATCTCTCTTTTAGAGTCTGTGTTTTTTACCCATCAACCTACCTGGGATGATTACCAACAGTTGATGCAAACTCTTTTCACTTCAGAGGAGAGAGAGAGAGAGTCAAGGCAGAAGGGAGGAGATTTGTACTGGGTCCGGATGGGCAGCCTACCTCTGACCAAGATAGATTAGAGGCTGTGTTTCCCTCCAGGCGACCTGACTGGAATCCCAATAGTGAGAGGGGAAAAGAGGCTCTTGATCGGTATCGCCAGGCTCTCTTGGGGGGTTTCTGAGCTGCTGCTGGGAGACCCAAAAACCTCTCTAAAGTGCCAGAGACAGTCCAGGGGCCTAATGAGAGCCTGGCATCTTTCCTGGAGAGGCTGTGCGAGGCCTATCGAGTGTATACCCCCATTGACAGTGATGCCCCAGAAAATCGGAGGGCTGTCATTATAGCATTTGTTTCCCAGTCGGCCCCAGATATTAGAAAATATTGCAGAAGTTAGAAGGCTTTGAGGGGAAATCAATCTCTGAGTTGGTTGAGGTAGCCCAGAAGGTTTTCAACAATCGGGAGGACCCGACGGCACATTTAAACACCCTGATGGCCAAGGTCCTAATTGCCCTGAACGAGGAAAAAGGCAGAAGGGGCTGGAATGACAATAAGAATAAAGGAAAGCCTCGTGGGAGAAAAGGAGTCCAACCCAGGCTTGGAAGAAATCAGTGTGTACTTTGCAAAAAGGAAGGACACTGGAAAAGGGAGTGCCCTGAACATTCGGGGGAACCGACTCCCGTGCTGGTGGGGGAGGTGGATTAGGGATGTCAGGGCTCAGCTGGCCCCCAAGAGCCCAGGATAACTCTGACAGTGGGGGGCGAAAAGGTGGACTTCCTTGTGGACACGGGAGCCACCTTCTCTGTCGTGCCACAGCCAGTGGGTCCGGTCTCTAAGACCAAAATCCCCATCAAAGGGGCAAGTGGAAAAGTGAAATCCTACCCATGGACTAAATGTCGGATCAGCGACCTAGGAAATGGCTCAGTGACTCACTCATTCCTAGCAATGCCAGAGTGCCCTTACCCTCTGCTAGGCTGGGACTTGCTGAGTAAATTACGGGCCACAATCTCTTTTGAAGGGCCAGGGCCAGAGGTCAAGTTGCAAGACCCAGGGACTGTGGGGATCTATCTTCTGACATTGCCCTTACAGGAGGAATATTTACTACATGAGGAGGAGCCTGGGGAAATCTCCGCAGATGCCTATCTCCAACAACTAAGACAGGCTATCCTGGGAGTTTGGGCAGAGGACAATCCGCCAGGGTTAGCTAAACACGGGCCTCCAATTGTAGTCCAGCTAACCAGCAGTAACACCCCAGTCAGAATCCAGCAAAATCCAATGAGCCAGAAAGCAAGAGTGGGAATCGCCAAGCACATTAAGAGGCTGAAAGAGGCTGGAATCTTGATTCCTTGCCAATCTGCTTGGAACACTCCCCTGTTCATAATACAGAAAACAGGGACAGAGGATTTCTTGCCGGTGCAGGACTTAAGGAAAGTAAACAAAAGGGTTGAGACTATCCATCCCATGGTTCCGAACCCTTACACTCTTCTCAGCCTCCTCTAGCAAGAACACCAGTTCTGTACTGTTTTAAACCTCAAGGATGCCTTTTTCTCCCTTCCCTTGGCAAATCAGAGTCAATCTATTTTCGCCTTCAAGTGGGTGGACCCGACAGAGGTAGAGTCTGGACAGTTAACTTGGACTAGGTTGCCACAAGGGTTTAAGAACTCACCCACTCTGTTCGAAGAGGCCCTAAACCAAGAACTCCGGGAGTTCCGTCAGGACCATCCACGGGTGACTCTGCTCCAATATGTAGACGACCTGCTACTGGCCACGGAGGAGGAACAGGACTGTAGACAGGCCACTCAAGAGTTGCTGATAACCCTAGATCATTTGGGGTATCGGGTCTCAACCAAGAAAGCTCAGCTATGCACTACCCGAGTAACATATTTGGGTTACAACATAGAAGGGGTAGGCGAACTTTATCCAGTAGCAGAATAAAGGCCATTTTGTCTATCCTCAGGCCTACCAGCAAAAAGGCAATTCCGGGAGTTCCTCGGGGCAATGGGTTATTGCAGGCTATGGATACTAGGTTTTGCAGAAATTGCGAGACCACTATACTCTGCAACGGGGGGAAAGGAGGCCGCCCTGGTCGGGACAGAAAAGGAAGAAGAGGCTTATAAGAGACTGAAAGAAGCCCTGATAAGCGTCCCGGCACTCCCCATGCCAGACCTAACCAAACCCTTTCAGCTATATGTAGCTGAAAACAAAGGGGTGGCTAAAGGGGTCCTCACACAACCCCTAGGACCATGGAAACGCCCTGCAGCTTATCGTTCTAAGAGACTTGACCCGGTGGCCTCGGGATGGCCCAACTGCTTGAGAGCCATTGCAGCAACTGCCCTCCTGGTAAAGGAAGCCTCAAAGCTAACCTTTGGCCAAAATGTCCCAGGTAGTTGCCTTGCATGCAGTTGAGGCCTTATTAAGTAGCCGCCCGGGAGAGATGGATGTCCAAAGTCCGCATTACCCAGTACCAGGTCTTACTGCTAGACCCACCATGAGTCAGCTTCCTGATAACAGCTGCCTTAAACCCAGCCACACTCCTCCCTGACGATTTGGCAGAGTCCCCTTTGCATGACTGCGAGGAGACATTGACTGCCTTCACTTCCCTCTGAGAGGACCTTGTGGACCAGCCCCTGCAGAATCCAGATGAGACCCTCTACACCAACGGGAGCAGCTTCGTAGAGGAAGGTACCCGGTATGCGGGGGCAGCAGTGGGGACACAAAAGGACCTTCTCTGGGCACAGGCCTTAGGACGAGGCACCTCAGCCCAAAAGGCAGAACTTATAGCACTCACTCAGGCCCTCTGGTGGGGAAAAGGAAAAAGAGTGAACATTTTCACAGACAGTCGGTATGCTTTCGCCACTGTACACGTGCATGGGACCCTATATCAGGAAAGAGGCCTCCTGACCTCAGAAGCAAAGGACATTAAAAATGCTTCTGAGATACTTCACCTCCTGGAATCCATATGGGGGCCAAAAGAAGTGGTAGTAATTCATTGCCGAGGGCACCATAAGGGTGACAGTCCCGAAGCACAGGGAGTTCGACTTGCAGACCAAACCACCAAGGACGTGTCAAAAAGATCAGTAGGGCCCCGAGAAGTACTCGTAGCCCTGCCCACACGAAGGCTCCCAGAGAAGCCTACTTATGTGATGGGGGAGCAGAGGCTAGCTGTGAAACTAGGGGCCCAGGAAGGAGAGGCTGTATGGCTAATCTTGCCCGATGGTAGGCCTATAGTGCCAGAAGCCCTGGGGCGGACCATCGCTTCCCAGACCCACCAGAGCACCCACCTGGGGGGAACGAAGCTATCAGAACTAGTGGGAAGAGAATTTTACATCCCAGGGCTCCAGAAAAATATCCCAATATGTGGCTAGGGGGTGCCAAGTGTGTGCCCGGGTAAACCAAGGGCCCCCCTGTTGTAGCCGCGCCGGGGCAGAGATTACGAGGACAGAACCCTGGAGAACACTGGGAAGTGGACTTCCCCGAGATACCAGGAGGACAAGGAGAGTATAAATAAATACTTGCTGGTTTTCATTGATACCTTCTCTGGCTGGCCTGAGGCATACCCAACCAAGGCAGAGACAGCACAGTCCTTACAGGCTTTGCAGAGCAGCGCCTCGTCGGCACGACGGGTGGTGAGAGCCGTACGGGAGGAGGACTTGCTGAGATCCAGTCCAACACAGCCTGCCTTCTCACCGGGAGATCTCATCTAGGTCCAGCTCCACGACCCTAGCAGCCTGGAACCTAGCTGGGATGGACCGTACCAGGTGGTGCTGAGCACTCCAACCGCCATCAAAGTCGCAGGAAAGAGGAACTGGATCCATCCTACGCAGGTTAAGAAAACGAAGGACAGCTTCGAGGAGTGGCGGGTCCAGACGACTGGAGACCCGTTGAAGGTCAGACTCACTCGGTGTTCTTCCTAACTCTCCTCATCTGCCTGCAGCCAGGACTGGGAAACCCCCATTCGGCCAGAAATTACTCTTGGGAGGTCACAGGTTCTATTGATGGGACTGTTATAGGCTCTGTTTTTGGAACAGGGATGCCTGTCATCCCGACAGATCTCTGTAAATGTTTGTAGAAAACTGGGGAAATTCCCCTAGCAAAACTGCATTGACTGGGTATGGCTAGGGGGGCCATCGCTGGGTCACCAAAGCCATGGATTTCGGGTGCGGAGAATTGTGGCACACTGGACATTATGTCTGCCGCCGGGAAGGGGGTAGGAACTGTGGAAGAGAGGGTGACTTCTATTGTGCCTCTTGGGGTTGTGACACCCTAGCCCCATGGAAAAAACCTACCACTGACAAGCTCCTCAGTCTGAACAGAGAGGTTCGTCCTGGGGCCCCGAAGAAGAACTGTAGGATCGGAAATTGTAACCCCGTCCTCCTCATGCCTCTTGCCTGGCGGACTGACCAAAGGGAAGGGGGAAAGACATGGGGACTAAGACTCTATGTAAGCGGCGAAGACCCTGGCCAGCTCTTCAACATTCAAAGCCGAACTCTTTCCCAGTGGTGCAACCCGATTGGCCCCTTGTGTCCCACAGACAAGCCAGAGAGGCCAAGCCAGGCACAGCACCCAGTCCCAGCTAAACCTCCTGGTTCCCCTGGGTCAGAAAGCTCTGGGAGCCCCAGCCCTACTCCACCTGCAGCCACCACCTCGCCAGCCCATGGGGACCTAAAATAGCTTTTGGATACAGGCTGTAAAGTTCATGTTTTCATACACCCAACACTCCAGAATCTTAGAGGAGGACACTGAATCAAAGATTTGATTCCCAATTACACCAGGAGGGAATGTACTGGGCTGTATATTGGGATGCACTGTACCGTCTGATCCTGGAACAGACAGATAGGAAGGTACTGACATCAGGTCAGGCCTTGAGATATGGTCTCCTGTTCCCTCCTCAATATACTGTGCTCTCTGTTCCCGGAATACATAGATAGGAAGGTGATAAAGCTATACTGTGTTGGGAACAAATTGCGTAAACAAGGCTTTGTAACTTTGTAGTTTTTGCAAATAAATAGACCGTAATGTTTGCAGTCATTGCTGCAGTTTTGCCTTTGCTTTGGTGGTGTGCTGGGACTGCAGACAGGTGGCCAGCTTAATAAAGGTTCCTAAATATAAATTCTGAGTCGGTGGTCTATCTCGCTGAGCCAACCCATAACATGGGGGGTGGGATGGATGGTGGTGGTCAAATTCATGAGGAACAGGGTTCTGTGTTAGTTCTGGCAGTGAATAATAAAGAATTTGATTTCCTTTTTACATGGTAGACTATTGAATATTGTTAAACTATTGAAAGGATGGTCAGCTCAAGATCTGAAGTTTTATGCCGCAACTGGTCCAGTTTTTCCTTTAACAACTTGGTGTAGAACAGCATTGCTGGATATTGGAGATACTAGAGGAGTCAGGTTTCACTCTAACTGTTTCATTGATGATTCACTTCATGTTACATTTGCCCAATGCATAAGTAACATATTAGTAATAAGGGAAATTATGTATGGTGTACATGGTTTTTATCTTCACAATACTTCTGTAAATCTGGAACTATTCAAAAATAAAACACCCGTTAAAACAACACTCAAAATACTAGGAAACGTTAATGTCTGAACATAGTGGAATGGACCACTGAAATGACGGGGGGGAATGGGAATTGTCTTAGAGGAAACACCACCTCCCTGCCATATGCTGGACTATAATGGAACTAGTGGAAATGAGAGAGAGTGAGAGGACAATTTGGGAAAAATTTTAGGAGTTAAGAGGAAGGTCTCTGTTCTATAACCAGAGTGTCTGAGATTTCTTCATCCTCTGCCACCCTCGCCCCTCCTGGATGGTCAAGCTGAGGCTTTGTGATGTCAAACCACACCATCGCAACCACTGATTTGGGGCAACCAGAGCTGAAGTGAGTGGCTCCTCATTAACCTAAAGAGTATATATAGAGGCCAGGACCCTTTGAGTAGTGTCTGTTGCCTCAAAATAGCGAAACTTAATAAGACGAGAGTGCAGACTAGTAGAGATAAGGAATAAGACTCCAAACACAAGGATGGATGAAGAAACTGCAAGTCCAAAAGTGAATTTATGTTTGTATTGAGGAGGGGGTGGGATGGATGGTGGTGGTCGCAGTCATGTGGAACATGGTGTTGTGTTAGTGCTGGCCATGAGTAATAATGAATTTGATTTCCTTTTTACATGGTAGACTGTTGAATATTGTTAAACTATTGAAAGGGTGGTCAGCTCAAGATCTGAAGATTTATTCCGCAACTGGTCCAGTTTTTGCTTTAAGAACTTGCTGGGGAACAGCATTGCTGGATATTGGAGATACTGGAGAAGTGAGATTTCACTCTGTTTCACTGATGATTCACTTCATGTTATATTTGCCCCATACATAAGTAAGATTTTAGTAATAAGGGAAATTGGGTATGTTGTACATGGTTATCTTCACAATTTTTCTGTAAATCTGGAACTATTCTAAAAGTAAACATCTATTAAAACAACACTCAAATCCTAGGAAATGTTCATATCTGAACATAGTGGAATGGACCACTGAAATGACGGGGGAGTATGGCAATTTTCTAAGAGGAAACACCACCTCCCTGCCATATGATGGACTATAATTGAATTAGAAGAAATGAGAGAGAGAGAGAGAGAGAGAGAGAGAGAGAGAGAGAGAGAGAGAGAGATCAGTTTGGGAAAAATTTTAGGAGTTAATAGGAAGGTCTCTGTTCTATAAACAGAGTGTCTGAGATTTCTGCATCCTCTGCCACCCCCGCCCTTCCTGGATGGTCAAGCTGAGGCTTTGTGATGTCAAGCCACACCATGGCAACCACTGATTTTGGGCAACCAGAGCTGAAGTGAGTGGCTCCTCATTAACCTAAAGAGTATATATAGAGGCCAGGACCCTTTGAGTAGTGTCTGTTGCCTCAAAATAGCAAAACTTAATAAGACGATAGTGCGGACTAGTTGAGATTAGGAATAAGACTCCAAACAGAAGGATGGATGAAAAAACTGCAAGTCCAAAAATGAATTTATGTTTGTATTGGGGTGGGGGTGGGATGGATGGTTGTGGTCGCAGTCATGTTGAACAAGGAGTTGTGATGGGGCTGGCCGTGTATAATAATGAATTTGATTTCCTTTTTACATGGTAGGCTATTGAATATTGTTAAACTATTGAAAGGATGGGCAGCTCAAGATCTGAAGTTTTATGCAGCAACTGGTCCTGGTTTTCCTTTAACAACTTGGTCTAGTACAGCATTGCTGGATATTGGAGATACTAGATAAGTGAGGTTTCACTCTGTTTCACTGATGATTCACATCTTTGTTACATTTGCCCCATACACAAGTAAGATATTAGTAATAAGGGAAATTGGGTATGGTGTACATGGTTATTATCTTCACAATTTTTCTGTAAATCTGGAACTATTCTAAAATAAAACACCCATTGGAGGAGGAGAAAATGGCGGAGTTATAAACGAAGGTGTCCTGTGTCTTGTCCTGGAGCAGATAAGGGTGAGCACCTGAATTGGGTAACATACAGCCCGAATAGGCAGAGGATTTTCAGCTTAGAGACTGTCTGCAGCCTGGAAAGACTGAGAACTCCCAGAAAAAAAAAATGAGGGTTGGAGACTGCGGCTGAAACCTCTCCCGTGCGTCAGTGTAGCAGCGGAGACCGCACCATTTTAAGAGGCCTTGCCGGCATCCAGATACCAGCTTCTAACCTGGAAACAAGGGATCTCAAGAAGCGGGACTTCGTGAACTCAGACAAGCACTGCTTCTTCCCAAGGAAAGGTTAGACTTCCCCTAAAGGTGCAGTTTGCAGTTCGGGTTGGAGAGAGGACCGAGCTCTCGCCCGAGGTGCGAAATCTGCGCCCCACAGAGTCTGCAGCCATTGGGACCAGCGGGACCCGTGAGTCAGGAAGGGTCCCCACAGGGTTGCTGGCAGAAGGGAATGGTAAAAATAAGCCCATAGCTGGACTGGATGTAAAAAAGCAGCCTTGGGCTTTGCCAGTGTGCTGTCTGCTTGGTGCCAGGGGCGAGTGGGCACGCTGAGACTGTGCGCAGACCTGGAAGGTGGAGGCTTGCGAATTCGCACAACGTATCAGGCTCTTGTTCCAGTTCCCCTTAGATCGTGTGTTTGATTATTAAACCCAGTGCATGGGATTCCCCAGTTGGGGTCATCCGCAGAGCCTGTAGGGGAAAGTTCCTTTTGGGGAGCCTGGGAAACAGAGCTGGCAGTAAGGATTAAAGAACCAGCTCTGGGCAGTGGTCTTTTCCCAAATCAGTTTCAAGTACCATAGAGAATAATAACCCTACTGATAGAGAGGACTTATAGCCTTGGAGGTCAATCCAGACACACTGCCACCCAGAGGCAGAGCCACGAACTGTTTCTTCTGTGATCACAAATAAAGGCAGTCTGGTAAACAAATACAACCTACCTTAAAATCAGGACTGTGGTTTACAGCATGGAGGGACAGTGTATCGCAGGGAAATTCAACACTCTCCTGAAAGCCTGGCAGGACTAAGGCGTGCCAAAAAGAAGAGTAGAAGACCTGAAGCACCTTCACTACTGCATATTTTTATTTTTTTTTAATTCTTTTTTTACCATTTCATTAAGAACCTATTTTTTAATTTTTTATTTTTTTTCATCACTTGATTTTACCTTTTTAATTACTACATTTTTTAAACCAGTATTATTGCTATCATTTTACCATTTTTTCAAGTGTCGTTTTATTTTTTATTTTATTTTTTATTTTTCTTTATTTTATTTTGGGATTAGTGTTCTACACTCTATTTTCATCGTTCCTTCAGCATCATTTCTCTCTAACTCACCTTTATCCTTAAGTCAAAACTCTCTTCCTCACTTTTCCTCTTTTGTTGTCCTGTTTCTCTTACCCTATTCCTGCTTTAGATTTTCTCTATTCCTTCTTTTTACCCACTGTCTAAATTTCACCCTACTTATATATCAAATTTCCAATCCCTTCCTCTAAATCCATATACACCTCTCTCTTATCTTTCTTCAATATCCAATTTTCTCTCTCTCTCTCTCTGTCGTTTTGCTAGTGTTTGCTTGATTTTGAGTATATTGGGTTTTTTTATGCTTGTTTGGGAGATTGTTTTGTTTTTCATTTTCATTTTTCTGTTTTGCTTACTTTTTCTTTCTCTGGTTATTTTTGTGCTTCTGTTTTCCCTTGCCTCGCTTGATATTAGTGGTTGTTTGTAGTTTGCATTAATCTCCAGAGATCTGCTGCTGGAATTCATTGAGATTAGTTGCGGCTCTCTTAGAGTTTTCTCCCCATACAAATAGCCTCTTCCCCACCTCTCTTTCATTCTCTTACTTTTTTTGTCTCTTTGTTTTTTTCTTCTCTCCCTTTTCCCAATCTCATTTCAGCACTCGTTTTTGTTTTTTCTTTTTCTCTTTAATCTTTTTCTCTTTTTTCTTCTTTATCCCCTAATTCTCTTCGCTCAGAGGGTCACCTTTATTTGGGGTTATTAATATCGTGAATACATATTGTTCAGTGCCTTGTACATTGTGCCTTGTTGTGTTGTATTTTGTGCCTTTAAATCAACACAGCAGAGAGAGAACTACATAAGCAAACACCTTGAGAAGAGAGATCATAGGGAAACAAAGAACCAACCCAAATATGAAAGAAAACCAGGCATCATCAGAAAAGGAAGTAAACGAAATGGAGGCAATGGAGGCAAGCAACCTGTCAGAGAAAGAATTCAGAGAAATGGCCATAAGGTGGATGAAAAGAATGGAAGACCAATTCAACAATATGTGTAGGAACCAAGAGGAAATGAAGAAGAACCAAGAGGAAATGAAGAGAAACCAAGAAGAAATGAAAAATGACATCACTGCTATAAAGAACTCAATAGAAAGCATCAACAGTAGACTAGAAGAAGCAAAGGACCGCATCAGCCAGCTAGAAGACAAGGTAGGAAAATAATACCCAAACAGAACAGCTTCTAGAAAAAAAAAATTAAAAAGCAAGAGGAGAGCCTAAGAGAACTCTGGGACAACGCTAAACGAAACAACATCTGAATAATAGGGCTTCCAGAAGGAGAGGAAACTGAGCAAGAAATAGAAAACCTGTTTGAAAAAATAGTAACAGAAAATTTCCCTGATATAGGGAGGAAAAAACTCACACAAATCCAAGAAGCTCACAGAGTCCCAAACAAAATGAACCCGAAAAGATCAATGCCAAGGCACATAATAATTAAATTGGCAAACACCAACGACAAAGCAAGAATCTTAAAAGCAGCCAGAGAGAGACAGAAAGTTACCTACAAAGGATCCCCCATCAGACTAGCGACCGATTTCTCAACAGAAACACATCAGGCAAGAAGGGAATGGAATGAAATATACAAAGTCATGCAAAGGAAGGGTATGAATCCAAGAATACTGTACCCAGCGAGGCTATCAATCAAAATGGAGGGTCAAATCAGGAGCTTCACAGACAAAAACGGTCTACGGGAGTTTGTTACAACCAAGCCAGCAATGCAAGAAATGCTAAAGGGTCTGCTGTAAATAGAAAAAATAGGAAACAAAGAAGGAACGCAGTGGTAAAGAACAAAAATGGTGACCAACAAGTTTCTATCAATAATAACTTTAAATGTAAATGGATTAAATTCCCCAGTCAAAAGGCATAGGGTAAATGAGTGGATAAGAAAACATGACCCATATATCTGCTGTCTCCAGCAAACCCACCTCAGAAAAAAAGGATGCACACAGACTGATGGTGAAGGGATGGAAAAAGGTTTTTCAGGCCAATGGAAGTGAAAAAAAAGCCGGGGTAGCAATACTTATATCTGACAAATTATATCTCAAAGTGAAGGACATAAAAAGAGATAAAGAAGGCCACTTCATAATACTAAAGGGAGCAGTCCAACAAGAAGAAATAACTCTGGTAAATATATATGCACCCAATAAAGGAGCACCCAAATACGTAAGAAATCTTCTGGAGAAGATAAAGGGAGAGATTGACAGCAATACAATCATAGTAGGGGACCTTAACACCCCATTATCACCACTGGACAAATCCTCTAAACAGAAACTCAGCAAAGAAACATCAATCCTAAATGATTCACTAGATCAGATGGAATTAATTGACATCTTCAGGACATTTCACCCAAAAGCCACAGAATATACATTTTCCTCAAGCTCACATTTGTCATCTTCAAAGATAGACCATATATTGGGTCACAGACAAACTGTCTTCAAATTCAAGAAAATTGAAATCATATCAAGCATCGTCTCAGACCACAAAGGCATAAAACTGGAAATCAACTACAACAAAAACAATCCAGAAAAATCAAACACATGGAGACTAAACAGCATGCCATTAAACAACGACTGGGTTACCAGTGAGATCAAAGAAGAAATAAAAAAACATCATGGCAACAAATGACAATGAAAACACAACAATCCTAAACCTATGGGACACAACAAAAGCAGTCTTGAGAGGGAAGTTCATAGCTCTACAAGCCTACTGCAAGAAACAAGAAACAATGAGAATAAATGACCTAACTCTACAACTCGAAGAGTTAGAAAGAGAGCAACAAAAAAAGCCCACTGTAAGCAGAAGGAAGGAAATAACAAAGATCAGAGCGGAGATAAACGGCATAGAGACCAAAAAAGCAATACAAAAGATCAACAAAACCAAGAGCTGGTTCTTTGAAAGGATAAGCAAGATTGATACACCTCTAGCCAGGCTCACCAAGAAACAAAGAGAGAGGACACAAATAACCAAAATCAGAAATGAAAGAGGAGAAATAACAAAAGACCCCATAGAAATACAAAGGATTGTTAGAAAATTCTACGAACAACTCTACTCCAACACACTAGACAACCTGGAGGAAATGGACATATTCCTAGAAAAATACAACATTCCAAAACTTAACCAGGAAGAATCTAAAGATCTCAATAGGCCAATAACTATGGAGGAAATCAAATCAGTAATCCCAAAGCTTCCAGCAAACAAAAGCCCGGGGCCAGATGGCTTCACAGGGGAGTTTTACCAAACATTCAAGGAAGAACTAAACCCTATCCTCCTCAGACTATGTCAAAAGATCCAAGAGGAAGGAACACTTCCCAGCTCATTCTATGAAACCAACATCACCCTAATCCCAAAACCAGATAAAGACAATACAATGAAAGAGAATTATAGGCCAATATCCCTCATGAACATAGATGCCAAAATCCTCAACAAAATCCTAGCAAATCGGATCCAGCAGTACATCAAAAAGATCATACACCATGACCAAGTAGGATTTATCCCAGGGATGCAAGGATGGTACAATATCCACAAATCAATAAATGTGATACATCACATAAACAAATTGAGAGAAAAAAAAAACACATAGTCATATCAATTGATGCGGAGAAAGCATTTGACAAAATCCAACACCCTTTCTTGATAAAAAATCTCAGCAAGATAGGAATTGGGGGATCATACCTCAACATAATAAAAGCCATATATGACAAACCCACAGCCAACATCATAATCAATGGGCAAAAACTAAAACCATTCCCCCTAAAAACAGGAACAAGACAGGGATGCACCCTCTCACCACTCCTGTTCAACATAGTACTGGAAGTACTAGCTGTTGCGATCAGACAAGAAGAAGAAATAAAAGGCATCCAGATTGGAAAAGAAGAAGTAAAACTGTCCTTATTTGCAGATGACATGATACTGTACATACAGAATCCTAAAGACTCCATCAAAAAATTATTAGACTTAATAAATGAATTCAGCAATGTAGCAGGATACAAAATCAATGCTAAGAAATCCATGGCATTTCTTTACACCAATAGTGAACTTACAGAAAGTGAAACTACAGAAGCAATCCCATTTACCATTGCACCAAAAAATTAAAATACCTAGGAATAAACTTAACTAAGGAGGTAAAAGACTTATATGCCAAAAAACTACAGGACACTGAAAAAAGAGATAGAGGAAGACATAAACAGATGGAAGAACATACCTTGTTCATGGATTGGTAGAATCAACATCATCAAAATGTCCATACTACCCAAAGCAATTTATAGATTCAATGCAATCCCTACTAAATTACCAACGGCATATTTCACAAATCTAGAACGAACGTTCCAAAAATTCATCTGGAATAAAAAAAGACCCCGAATAGCTGCAGCAATCTTTAGAAAGAACAAAGTAGGTGGGATCTCAATACCAGATATCAAACTGTATTACAAAGCCACTGTTCTTAAAACAGCTTGGTACTGGCACAAGAACAGACATATAGATCAATGGAATAGAATAGAGACCCCAGAAATCAACCCAAAGCACTATGCCCAATTAATATTCGACAAAGGAGGCAAGAGCATACAATGGAATCGAGACAGTCTCTTCAATAAATGATGTTGGGAAAATTGGACAGATACATGCAAAAAGATGAAACTAGACCACCAACTCACACCATACACAAAAATAAACTCAAAATGGATAAAAAACTTAAACGTAAGATGGGAAACCATAAAAATACTAGAGGAATCCACAGGCAGCGAAATTGCAAACATATGCCGAAGGAATTTCTTCTCTGATAATGCTCCTAGGGCAATGGAAACTAAAGAGAAAATAAACAAATGGGACTACATCAAAATAAAAATCTTTTGCACAGCAAAGGAAACCATCAACAAAAAAACAAGAAGACCCACTACATGGGAGAACATATTTGCCAATGATACCACCGATAAGGGTTTAATATCCAACATTTACAGGGATCTCATGAAACTTAACAAAAGGAAGATAATCCAATGAAAAAATGGGCAACCGACCTAGATAGACACTTTTCGAAAGAGGACATACAGAAGGCAGAAAGACATATGAAAACATGCTCAATGTCACTAATTATACGAGAGATGCAAATCAAAACGACAATGCGTTATCATCTCACACCGGTCAGAATGGCCATCATCAACAAATCAACAAACAACAAGTTTTGGAGAGGATGTGGAGAAAAAGGAACACTTGTGCACTACAGGTGGGAATGCAGGCTGGTGGAGCCACTGTGGAGAACAGTATGGAGCTACCTCAAAAAACTACAAATGGAACTCCCATTTGACCCAGTGATCCAACTACTAGGAATATATCCCAAGTAACCAGAAACGCCAATCAGTAAGATATATGCACCCCTATGTTCATAGCAGCACAATTCACCATAGCTAAGATTTGGAAACAGCCTAAGTGCCCATCAGCAGATGAGTGGATTAGAAAACTGTGGGACATATACACAATGGAATACTATGCTGCGGTAAAAAAAAAAAGGAACCCTTGCCTTTTGCAACAGCATGAATTAAACTGGAGAGCATTATGCTAAGTGAAATAAGCCAGTCAGAGAAAGATAAATACCACATGATCTCACTCATTTGCGAATTATAGAGAACAACATAGAGTGATGAAAAGGGACAGACGCAAAGACTGAGAAAAAGCGATCAGGCTATCAATCCTCAGAAGGAAAGTAGGGGAGAGCAGGGGTAAGGGGAAGAGATCAACCGAAGGACTTGTATACATGTATATAAGCAAAACCAATGGACATGAACAACAGGGGGATGGGAGCATGAGTGTGCGGGTTGGGGGGGGGAGGTTGGGTTTTAATGGGGGGAATGAGGACACATGTGTAATACCTTCACTAATTATAATAAAAAAATAAAATAAAACACCCATTAAAACAACACTCAAAATCCTAGGAAACGTTAATATCTGAACATAGTGGAATGGACCACTGAAATGACAGGGGAGTATGGGAATTGTCTTAGAGGAAACAGAAACTCCATGGATATGCTGGACTATAATGGAATTAGAAGAAATGAGAGAGAGAGAGAGAGAGAGAGAGAGAGAGAGAGAGAGAGAGAGAGAGAGATCAGCTTGGGAAAAACTTTAGGAGTTAAAAGGAAGGTCTCTGTTCTATAACCAGAGTGTCTGAGATTTCTGCATCCTCTGCCACCCCGCCCTTCCTGGATGGTCAAGCTGAGGCTTTGTGATGTCAAGCCACACAATGGCAACCACTGATTTTGGGCATCCAAAGCTGAAGTGAGTGGCTCCTCATTAACCTAAAGAGTATATAGAGGCCAAGACCCTTTGAGTAGTGTCTGTTTCCTCAAGATAGCTAAAATTAATAGGACGATAGATCAGACTAGTAGAGATAAGGAATAAGACTCCAATCACAAGGAAGGATGAAGAAAGTGCACGTCCAAAAGTTTATTTATGTTTGTATTGGGGAGGGGGTGGGATGGATGGTGGTGGTCGTAGTCATGAGGAACAAGGTTTTTTGTTAGAGCTGGCAGTGTATAATAAAGAATTTGATTTCCTTTTTACATGGTAGACTATTGAATATTGTTAAACTATTGAAAGGATGTTCAACTCAAGATCTGAAGTTTTATGCCGCAACTGCTCCAGTATTTCCTTTAACAACTTGGTCTAGAATAGCATTGCTGGATATTGGAGATAGTAGAGAAGTGAGGTTTCACTCTGTTTCACTTACGATTTACTTCATGTTACATTGGCCCCATAATTAAGTAAGATATTAGTAATAAGGGAAATTGGGTATGGTGTACATGGATATTATCTTCACAATTTTTCTGTAAATCTGGAACTATTCTAAAATGAAACATCCATTAAAACAACACTCAAAATCCTAGGAAATGTTCATATCTGAACATAGTGGAATGGACCACTGAAATGACGGGGGGGGTATGGCAAGTGTCTTAGAGTAAACACCACCTCCCTGCTATATGCTGGACTCTAATGGAATTAGAAGAAATGAGAGAAGGAGAGAGAGGTCATTTTGGGAAAAACTTTAGGAGTTAAGAGGAAGGTCTCTGTTATATAACCAGAGTGTCAGAGATTTATGCATCCTCTGCCACCCCCACACTTCCTGGATGGTCAAGCTGAGGCTGTGTGATGTCAAGGCACACCATGGCATCCACCGATTTTGGGCAATCTGGGCTGAAGTCAGTGGCTCCTCATTAACCTAAAGAGTATAGATAGAGGCTAGGACCCTTTGAGTAGTTTCAGTTGCCTCAAGAGAGCGAAACTTAATAAGATGATAGTGGAGACTAGCAGAGATAAGGATTACAACTCCAAACACAAGGATGGATGAAGAAACTGCAAGTCCAAAAGTGAATTTATGTTTGTATTGGGGTGGATGGTGGGATGGATGGTGGTGGTCGCAGTCATGAGGAACAGGGTGTTGTGTTAGTGCTGGCAGTGTATAATAATGAATTTGATTTCCTTTTTACATGGTAGACTATTGAATATTGTTAAACTATTGAAAGGATGGTCAGCTCAATATCTGAAGTTTTATGCCGCAACTGGTCCAATTTTTTTTTTTAACCACTTGTCTAGAACCGCATTGCTGGATATTGGAAATACTAGAGAAGTGAGGTTTCACTCTAACTGTTTCACGGATCATTCACTTCATGTTAAATTTGCCCCATAGATAAGTAAGATATTAGGAATAGGGAAATTGGGTATGGTGTACATGGTTATTATCTTCACAATTTTTCTGTTAATCTGGAACTATTCTAAAATAAAACATCCATTAAAACAACACTCAAAATCCTAGGAAATGTTTATATCTGAACATAGTGGAATGGACCACTGAAATACCGGGGTAGTATGGAAAGTGTCTTAGAGGAAACAGCACCTCCATGCCATATGCTGGACTATAATGGAATTAGAACAAATGAGAGAGAGAGAGACAGGTCAGTTTGGGAAAAACTTTAGGAGTTAAAAGGAAGGTTTCTGTTATGTAACCAGAGTGTCTGAGATTTCTGCATCCTCTGCCAACACCGCCCTTCCTGGATGGTCAAGCTGAGGCTTTGTGATGTCAAGCCACACCATGCCAACCACTGATTGTGGGCAACCAGAGCTGAAGTAAGTGGCTCCTCATTATCCTAAAGAGTATATATAAATGCCACACCCCTTTGAGTAATGTCGGTTGCCTCAAGATACCGAAACTTAATAAGACGATAGTGCGGACTAGCAGAGATAAGGAATAAGACTCTAAACACAAGGATGGATGAAGAAACTGCAAGTCCAAAAGTGAATTTATGTTTGTATTGGGGAGGGGGTGGGGTGGATTGTGATGGTCGCAGTCATGATGAACAAGGTGTTTTGTTAGTGCTGGCATTGTATACTACTTTCTTTTCTTTTTTCTCTTTTCTCTTTTTCTCTTCTTTCTTCCTTATCCCCTAATTCTCTTAATTTGGATGGTCACCTTTAGTTGGTGTTAATATTATCGTGAATATATTTGTGTTTAGTGCCTGGTACGTGGTGCCTTGTTGTGTTGTATTTTGTGCCTTTAATTCAATGCAGCAGATCCAAGCAACAGAAGTCTCCTGAGCTCCACACCCTCTGTCTGAGGAACAGCAGCTGTACGTGAAACCTCCCCCCACCAGCCAGAAGAGCCACCACAGCTGTGAACAGCACCCACCAGAGGACCTGCTGCCAACTGAGGAGCAGCGGCTACCACAACTACCCGAAGAGCAACCACAGCCCAAGGACTCACTGCCACCCAGGGAGCAGCCACTAAATGACTCAACGTCTAGATATGCCAGTGAGATCAAACAAGGGCAGACAAAGAAACCCCCAAAGGAAAGAAAAAGAGGACTCGCCAGAAAAGCAGGTAAATGATACAGAGGCATGCAACATGACAGAAAAGGAATTCAGAATAAGGGTCCTAGAATACATAAACCGGACGGAGGAGAAAGTCAACAACTTATGCAAGAAACTAGAAGGAACAGATGAAAAAGTCAACTACCTATGCAAGAAGCAAGAAGAAACAGATGAAAAAAATCAACAACTTAAGTAAGACCCAAGAAGAAATGAAGAGTGATATAGCTGCAATAAAAAACACCATTGAAAGTATCAATAGTAGACTAGGAGAAGCGGAGGACCGAATTAGTGAATTAGAAGACAAGGAAGCAAAACACACCCAAACTGTACTCCAATTGGAGAAAAAAATTAAAAGACAGGAGGAGAGCCTAAGGGAGCTTTGGGACAACATGAAACGAAACAACATACGAATAATAGTGGTGCCAGAACAACAGGAAGATGAACACGGATTAGAAAACCTACTCAAAGAAATAATATCAGAAAACTTCCCTGAGGTGGGGAAGAAAAAAGTCACACAAGCCCAGAGAGTCCCAAGCAAGGTGAACCCGAAAAGACCCACACCAAGACACATCATAATGACCATGGCAAATGTTCAGGACAAAGAGAGAATCTTACAGGCTGCAAGAGAGAGACGGAAAGTTACATACAAGGGATCTCCCATTAGATTATCAAATTATTTCTCAACAGAAACACATCAGGCCAGAAAAGAATGGATGGAAATTTACAAAGTGATGCAAAGCAAAGGACTGAATCCAAGAATACTCTATCCAGCAAGGCTACCATTCAAAATTGAAGGGGAAATAAGCAGCTTCACAGACAAAAAAAGGCTAAGGGAGTTTATCACCACCAAGCCAGCAATGCAAGAAATGCTAAAGGGACTGGTGTAAAAAGAAGAAATAAAAAGCCCAGAAAGAAAACAGCCACACACACACACAAAATAGAAATGGCTACAAACTAGTACCTTTCAATAATAACTTTAAATGTAAATGGACTAAATGGTCCAATCAAAAGACATCGAGTGGCTAAATGGATTAAAAAAAATGACCCTTTTATTTGCTGTCTACAAGAGACCCACCTCATTAGAAGGGACGCACACAGAGTGAAAGTGAAGGGATGGAAAAATATATTTCAGGCAAAAGGAAATGGAAAAAAAGCTGGGGTAGCAATACTTATATCAGACAACATAGACCTCAAAGTGAAGGTCATAACAACAGATAAGGAAGGCCACTCCATAATACTAAAGGGATCAATACAACAAGAGGATATAACCCTGATAAACATATATGCACCCAATGCAGGAGCACCCAAATTCATAAAAAAAAAATCCTGGAAGATATCAAAGGAGAGATTGACAACAATACAATTATAGTAGGGGACTTTAATACACCACTGACATCACTGGATAAATCCGTGAGACAAAAACTCAGCAAAGAAACAGCAATCCTAAATGACTCACTAGATCAGGTGGACTTAATTGACATCTTCAGACCACTTCACCCCAAAGCCACAAAATATACGTTCACCTCAGGTGCTCATGGGACATCTTCAAAAATAGACCACATATTGGGTCACAAACAAAGTCTCCCCAAATTCAAGAAGATTGAAATCATAAAAAGCATCTTCTCAGACCACAATGGCATAATATTAGAAATAAACTACAATAAAAACAACCCCAAATACTCAAACACTTGGAAGCTGAATAGCTTTGCTACTAAATATTGATTGGGTTAACAATGAGATCAAAAAAGAAATCAAAAACATCCTGGAAACTAATGACAATGAAAACACTACAATCCAAAACCTATGGGACACAATGAAAGCAGTCCTGAGAGGGAAGTTTATAGCTCTACAGGCCTATCTCAAAAAACAAGAAAAAATGGTAGTAAATGGTCTAACTCGACAACTCAAAGAATTAGAAAGACAGCAACAAGAAAACCCCACAGTGAGCAGAAGGAAGGAAATAATAAAGATTAGAGCAGAAATAAATTTCAGAGAGACCAAAAAAAACAATACAGAAAATCAATGAAACCAAGAGCTGGTTCCTCGAAAGGATAAACAAGATTGACAAACCTCTAGCCAGACTCACAAAGAAGCAAAGGGAGAGGACCCAAATAACCAAAATCAGAAACGATAGAGGCAAAATAACAACAGACCCCACAGAAATACAAATGATTGTTAAGAAATACTATGGACAGCTCTACTTCAACAAACTAGACAACCTGGAAGAAATGGACAAATTCCTAGAAAAATACAACATTCCAAAACTCAATCAGGAAGAATCCAAAAATCTCAATAGGCCAATAACTATGGAAGAAATTGAAGCACTCATCAAAAAGCTTCCAGCAAACAAAAGCCCAGGACCAGATGGCTTCACAGGGGAGTTTTAACCAAGATTCAAGGAAGAACTAAAATCTATCCTCCTCAGACTACTATAAAAAATTCAAGAGGAAGAAACACTTCCAAGCTCATTCTATGAAGCCAGCATCACCCTAATACCAAAACCAGGTAAAGACAACACAATGAAAGAGAATTACAGGCCAATTTCCCTCATGAACATAGATGCCAAAATCCTCAACAAAATCTTAGTAAATCGGATCCAGCATTACATCAGAAAGATCATACACCATGACCAAGTAGGATTTATCCCAGTGATGCAATGATGGTACAATATCCGCAAATCAATAAACGTGATTCATCACATAAACAAATTGAAAGAAAAAAAACCACATGATCATATCAATTGATGTAGAAAAAGCATTTGACAAAACCCAACACCCATTTTCGGTAAAAACTCTCAGCAAGGCGGGAGTAGAAGGATCATACCTCAACATAATAAAAGCCTTATATGACAGGCCCACAGCCAACATCATACTCAATGGACAAAATCTAACACCATTTCCCCTAAAAACAGGAACAAGACAGGGATGCCCACTCTCACCACTCCTGTTCAGCATAGTACTGGAAGTTTTAGCCATCGCAGTTAGGCAAGAAGAAGAAATAAAAGGCATCCAAATTGGAAAAGGGTGTTGAATTTTGTCAAATGCTTTTTCTGCATCAATTGATATGACCATGTGGTTTTTTTCTTTCAATTTGTTTATGTGATGTATCACGTTTATTGATTTGCGGATATTGTACCATCCTTGCATCCCTGGGATAAATCCTACTTGGTCATGGTGTATGATCTTTCTGATGTACTGCTGGATCCGATTTGCTAAGATTTTGTTGAGGATTTTGGCATCTATGTTCATGAGGGATATTGGCCTGTAATTCTCTTTCATTGTGTTGTCTTTACCTGGTTTTGGTATTAGGGTGATGCTGGCTTCATAGAATGAGCTTGGAAGTGTTCCTTCCTCTTGAATTTTTTGTAGTAGTCTGAGGAGGATAGGTTTTAGTTCTTCCTTGAATGTTTGGTAAAACTCCCCTGTGAAGCCGTCTGGTCCTGGGCTTTTGTTTGATGGAAGCTTTTTGATGACTGCTTCAATTTCTTCCATAGTTATTGGCCTGTTGAGATTTTTAGATTCTTCCTGATTGAGTTTTGGAATGCTGTATTTTTCTAGGAATTTGTCCATTTCCTCCAGGTCGTCTAGTTTGTTGGAGTAAAGCTGTCCATAGTATTTTTTAACAATCATTTGTATTTCTGTGGGGTCTGTTGTTATTTCGCCTCTATCGTTTCTGATTTTATTTATTTGGGTCCTCTCTCTCTGCTTCTTGGTGAGTCTGGCTAGAGGTTTATCAATCTTGTTTATCCTTTCAAAGAACCAACTCTTGGTTTCATTGATTTTCTGTAGGGCCTAATCTCCAAAATTTATAGGGAACTCATACAACTTAACAAAAGAAAGATAAACAATCCAATCAAAACATGGGCAAAGGACCTAAATAGACACCTTTCAAAAGAGGACATCCAGAAAGCCAAGAGACATATGAAAACATGCTCAAAGTCACTAATCATCCGAGAGATGCAAATCAAAACAGCAATGAGGTACCATCTCACACCTGTCAGACTGGCTATCATCAACAAATCAACAAACGACAAGTGCTGGAGAGGATGTGGAGAAAAAGGAACACTTGTGCACTGCTGGTGGGAATGCAGACTGGTGCAGCCACTATGGAAGACAGTATGGAGTTTCCTTAAAAAACTGAAAATGGAACTCCCATTTGACCCTGTGATCCCACTTCTAGGAATATATCCCAAGAAACCAGAAACACCAATCAGAAAGGATATATGTACCCCTATGTTCATAGCAGCACAATTCACCATAGCTAAGATCTGGAAACAGCCTAAGTGCCCATCAGTAGATGAATGGATTAGAAAACTGTGGTACATCTACACGATGGAATACTATGCTGCTGTAAAAAGGAAGGAACTCTTACCATTTGCAACGTCATGGATGGAACTGGAGAGCATTATGCTAAGTGAAATAAGCCAGTCAATAAAGGAAAAATACCACATGATCTCACTCATTCGTGGACAATAGAGACCATTATAAACTTTTGAACAATAATAGATACAGAGGCAGAGCTGCCTCATACAGATTGTCGAGCTGCAGCGGGAAGGCCGGGGAGGGTTGGGGGGGCAGGAGGTAGGGGGGTAAGAGATCAACTAAAGGACTTGTATGCACGCATATAAGCATAACCAATGGACATAAGACACTGGGTGATAGGGGAGGCTAGGGGACTGTCTAGGGCGGGGGGATAAAATGGATACATATGTAATACCCTTTGTAATACTTTAAGCAATAAAAAAAAAAAGAAAAAAAAACAAATTGGAAAAGGGGAAGTAAAACTGTCCTTATTTGCAGATGACATGATATTATACATACAAAACCCTAGAGAATCCATCAAAAAGCTACTAGACTTAATAGATCAATTTGGCAATGTAGCAGGATATAAAATTAACCCCAAGAAATCTGATGCATTTTTATACACCAATAGTGAACTTTCAGAAAGAGAGATTATAAAAACAATTCCATTCACCATCGCACCAAAAAAATTAAGCTACCTAGGAATAAACTTAAATAAAGAGGTAAAAGACCTCTACTCAGAAAACTACGGGACGTTGAAAAAAGAGATAGAGGAAGACATAAACAGATGGAAGAACATACCGTGTTCATGGATTGGTAGAATCAACATCATTAAAATGTCTGTACTACCCAAAGCAATCTATAAATTCAATGCACTTCCCATTAAAATACCAACGGCACACTTCCCAGATCTAGAAGGAAATCTCCAAAAATTCATCTGAAATAAAAAAAGACCCCGAATAGCTGCAGCGATCCTGAGAAAGAACAAAGTAGGTGGGATCTCAATACCAGATATCAAGATGTACTACAAAGCCACTGTTCTCAAAACTGCCTGGGACTGGCACAAGAACAGGCTTATAGATCAATGGAATAGAATAGAGAGCACAGAAATCGGCCCGAACCAATATGCTCAATTAATATTCGACAAAGGAGGCAAGAACATACAATGGAGCCAAGATAGTCTCTTCAGTAAATGGTGTTGGGAAAATTGGACAGATATATGCAAGAAAATGAAACTGGATTACCAACTTACACCATACACAAAAATAAACTCAAAATGCATAAAGGGCTTAAATGTATGACAGGGAAACATAAGAATTCTAGAAGAAGCCAAAGGTAACAAAATCTCAGACATATGCCGAAGCAATTTCTTCACTGATACAGCTCCTAGGTACTTGAAACTAAAGAGAAAATTAACAAATGGGACTACATCAAAATAAAAAGCTTCTGCACAGCAAAAGAAACCATCTGTGTGGGAAAACATATTTGCCAGTGTCATTTCTGATAAGGGCCTAATCTCCAAAGTTTATAGGGAACTCATACAACTTAACAAAAGGAAGATAAACAATCCAATCAAAAAATGGGCAAAGGACCTAAATAGACACCTTTCAAAAGAGGACATTCAGAAAGCCAACAGACATATGAAAACATGCTCAAAGTCACAAACCATGCGAGAGATACAAATCAAAACAATGATGAGGTACCATCTCACACCTGTCAGATAGGCTATCAGCAACAAATCAACAAACGACAAGTGCTGGAGAGGATGTGGAGAAGAAGGAACACTCGTGCACTGCTGGTGGGAATGCAGACTGGTGCAGCCACTATGGAAGACAGTATGGAGTTTCCTCAAAAAACTATAAATGGAACTCCCATTTGACCCTGTGATCCCACTTCTAGGAATATATCAAAGGAAACCAGAAACACCAATCAGAAAGGATATATGCACCCATTTGTTCATAGCAGCACAATTCGCCATAGCTAAGATCTAGAAACAGCCTAAGGTGCCCATCAGTAGATGAATGGATTGGAAACTGTGGTACATCTACATGATCAATACTATGCTGCTGTAAAAAAGAAGAAACTCTTACCATTTGCAACGGCATGGATGGAACTGGAGAGCATGATGCTAAGTGAAATAAGCCAGTCAATGAAGGAAAAATACCACATGATCTCACTCATTCATGGATAACAGAGACCATTATAAACTTTTGAACAATAATAGATACAGAGGCAGAGCAGCCTCAAACAGATTGTCAAACTGTAGCGGGAAGGCCGGGGAGGGGTGGGGGGCAGGATGGAGGGGTGTAAGAGATCAACCAAAGATTTGTATGCATTCATGTAAGCATAACCAATGGACATAAGACACTGGGGGGTAGGGGAGGCCATTGGTTTGTCAAGGGCGGGGGAAAAAAAGGACACACATGTAATACCCTTTGTAAGACTGTATGCAATAAAATAAAATTTAAGAAAATTAAAATAAAAATTGGAAAGGGCAAAAAAACCCACAAAAACATCCATTAAAACAACACTCAAAATCCTAGGAAATGTTCATATCTGAAGATAGTGGAATGGACCACTGAAATTACGGGGGAATATGGCAATTGTCTTAGAGGAAACAGCACCTCCATGCCATATGCTGGGCTATAATGGAATTAGAAGAAATGAGAGAGAGAGAGAGGTCAGCTTTGGAAAAACTTTAGGAGTTAAGAGGAAGGTCTCTGTTCTATAACCAGAGTGTCTGAGATTTCTGCATCCTCTGCCACCCCCGCCCTTCCTGGATGGTCAAGCGGAGGCTTTGTGATGTCAAGCCACACCATGGCTACCACTGATTTTAAGCAACCTGAGCTGAGGTGAGTAGCTCCTCATTAACCTAAAGAGAATATATAGAGGCCAGGACCCTTTGAGTAGTGTCTGTTGCCTCAAGATAGCGAAACTTAATAAGATGATAGTGCAGACTAGTAGAAATAAGGAATAAGACTCCAAACACAAGGATGGATGAAGAAACTGCAAGTCCAAAAGTGAATTTATGTTTGTATTGGGGTGGGTGGTGGGATGGATGGTGGTGGTCGCATTTATGAGGAACAGGGTGTTGTGTTAGTACTGGCAGTGTATAATAATAAATTTGATTTCCTTTTCACATGGTAGACTATTGAATGTTGTTAAACTATTGAAAGGATGGTCAGCTCAAGATCTGAAGTTTTATGCCACAACTGTTCCAGTTTTTCCATTAACAACTTGGTCTAGAACAGCATTGCTCGATATTGGAGATATTAGAGAAGTGAGGTTTCACTCTAACTGTTTCACTGATGATTCACTTCATGTTACATTTGCCCCATATACAAGTAAGATATTAGTAATAAGGGAAATTGGGAATGGTGTACATGGTTATGATCCTCACAATTTTTCTGTAAATCTGGAACTATTCTAAAATAAAACATCCATTAAAAAAACAATCTAAATCCTAGGAAATGTTCATATCTGAACATAGTAGAATGGGCCACTGAAATGACGGGGTAGTATGGCAATTATCTTAGAGGAAACACCACCTCCCTGCCATATGCTGGACTATAATGGAATTAGAAGAAGGAGAGAGAGAGAGAGAGAGAGAGAGAGAGAGAGAGAGAGAGAGAGAGAGAGAGAAAGAGAGAGAGAGAGAAGTCAGTTTGGGAAAAATTTTAGGAGTTAAGAGGAAGGTCTCTGTTCTATAACCATAGTGTCTGAGATTTCTGCATCCTCTGCCACCACCGCCCTTCCTGGATGGTCAAGCTGAGGCTTTGTGATGTCAAGCCACAGCATGGCTACCACTGATTTGGGGCAACCAGAGCTGAAGTGAGTGGCTCCTCATTAACCTAAAGTGTATATATAGAGCCCAGGACCCTTTGAGTAGTGTCTTTTGCCTCAAGATAGCAAAACTTATTAAGACGATAGTGCAGACTAGTAGAAATAAGGAATAAGACTCCAAAGCCAAGGATGTATGAAGAAACTGCAAGTCCAAAAGTGAATTTATGTTTGTATTGGGGAGGCGGTGGGATGCATGGTGGTGGTCGCACTCATGAGGAACACGGTTTTGTGTTAGTGCTGGCAGTGCATAAGAATGAATTTGATTTCCTTTTTACATGGTAGACTATTGAATATTGTTAAACTATTGAAAGTTGTTAGGTCGGAGAGAGCCCAGGATCGGATATATGTGATGAGATATTGCACTTCCCCTGGAATCTTTCACAGATCAGCGTGCCAGACACAGATACAGGCTTCTCCCTGAATCTACAACTACCCCCACACAGATATTGGCTAATTCCTGAATACCTGGCTGACCCCTGCTGCTGAGGCTTTCTCACCTGAATGCCTCAGCTCATGTCCCCGCCCATCACCCAACCGCAGTATAAAAAGTGCGCCCCCCTCCTTGTTTGTGTGAATCCATGTGCCCTGTCTTTGGGGTACATGGGTCACCCCGGGACGCAGAAATAAACGTTTTCCTTTCCTTTATTTTTTGATTCACTGGACTCTATTTCTTGTGCCGCCTCCTGAGCCACCTAACCTTACATTTGGTGCCTTGAAACCCGGGTGGCGTGAGCACTCCATTTGGCCGTCCCTCCACAGTTCGTTGTGCCCGCCTCTCCCTCCTCGTGGCTTTGGACCCATCAGGACCTCATCTCTTCAGCTCAGCAACTTTTCCCAGTTCGGCAGTATCAGTGGTGAGTCCCGTCCCGCCCCCATGCAGGTCCCATGTGTCCGCCCGCCCGCCCACCGCCATCTCTGTCTGTAAACCGTGGCCACGTCAGAGATTGTCTCTCCGGACTATTCCAGGAAGGCTCCTCCTGACCTGGGGGGGTAGCAGGGACGCATCTAACCCGCCCATGGTCCCTCTGTCCCTCCGTAGCATGTAGCATGGGTTAAACTGCTGGGATGCCAGCCACGGGTATCCAGCACAGGGGAAATCCAAATTCCAAACCTGACCTGAGCACACCTCTAGGGTGCCGGCTCACCGATCTGGCTAAACACGGTTCCTGTCAAGGACCTGCATCCTTTTTCTGTAAGGTAGCATGGTCTCACTATGAAAACGGCACCCTGACTTTACCGTCACACCAATCTCAGTAATTTCTGCCAGCGAACTGGGAAATTTGCCCAAGTCTCTCTCTCAGCCTCTCTCCATCTCTCTTCGTTCCCAGTCCCTCCCCCAAAGTTCCTTCTGCCATCTCTCCTCGCTCCACCCTTCCTCCTCCCTCCAGGCTGTCCCTGCACCACCGAGCCCAAGGTGTGTGTGCTGCGTGTGGGGGTGGGTTCATGTGCTGTGTATGGGTGGCGGCGCCAGCGCTATAATCATCATCATTGTCTCCCCGTTCTCCCACTCCTCTTCACCAGAGACCACTGCAAATGCCCCCAGCGAAAGTGGCCCGTTCTCCCGCAAACTTCTTGCCCCTGTCTGTCCACCTCTCTCCTCCTCCCTCCCGGACCCTCCTCCAGCCACGCCTTCTCCAGTGCCTCCTGACCCCACCTCCTGATCCCGACTCCCCTCTTCTGCCCGCCCCAGGGCAAAGGAAACTAAAACCTCCTTTTACAACCCCATGCCCCTGCACGCTTTCGCGGCCACTGTGGCCCGTTATGCCGCAGCGAAGTTGGTCCTTCCATGCACCGCCGCAGCCGCTAACACCTTAGCCGCATGGGAGCTGGAAACTCAAGTCCCCTGCCGCCCCTGCCTGCTTTCCCAGTCAGTACACACACACACACGTCTGTAAGCTCTACCTTCCTTCTGTCCTTCCTCCTCCATTCTGCCCCTGGGAAGTTGCGGCTTTTAAACTCAACTGCTGAAACCTCTCCCAAGCCCACCCAGGCCACCTCTCCTGCTCTCTCCCCTTCCGTTACAGGCCTGCCTTAGTAACCCGTACCCCACGCAGTGCCCTCTGTAAGGTCTAACCGCCTGCCTTCCTCTGTGCGCTCCACTGAAACCCCACCACCATGACTGCCAGCACTTTAATTCACAGGTGGCCAGCCAGTTCCCTTTGCGAGAGGTTGCAGCTGTGCTCTCTTCAGACCCTCTTAACCAGAAGCTTCCTTCTCCCCTAGAGCCCAAATCCTAAGAACGTCAGCGCCAAAACAGCCTCTTCCATTTCTGCAACCATTCTACCAATGCCATAGTCCCGTCCAGGAACTGAGGGCATAGTCTGAATCTGTGCCCCCCACTCTCTAACCCTACCTTTAAGGTCTTTATTAGTCCTCAAACCCAGGTCCGTGATCGAGTGAAAAATGGCCTTGAAAGTTCTTAATGCCCTGGAGGAGCAGGCACAGTCAGAATGGGAGGCCTACCTTCCACAGGAGGTAGACCTGCAGACATGCCTTAGTTGGGCCCTGAGGCTGACGGCAGCCGCCATGGACCTAAGAGGGCTGTGAGCGGAGGGGGTGCAATGAAAGGAACACCACCGGAGAATGCTTCAAATGTGGAAATGAAGGCCACTGGACAATGCAGTGTCCCTGGCTCCGAGCTCCGACCAAGCCCTACCCGGCGTGCGGTCCAAATGATCACTGGAAGAGTGACTGCCCTGGAAAAGTGGCAGGCCTTCTATGCCTCAGCGTAGGGGGGCCACCCTTCCAGGCCAGGACACAACCGCTGGCCATGTTGGAACTGGCTGAAGACTGAAGAAGCCCAGCCTCGATGACTCCAATCACCCTCGCTGAGCCTCGGGTCACAATGAAGGTAGTAGGTCACCTTCCCGGTTGACACGGGGGCTGCCTTCTCTGTCCTGCCCTCCTTTTTAGGGCCCTTTTTTCCTTCCAAGATCTCCGACATGGGTATTGACTGCAAATCCACCTGCCCTCTGGCCACTGGACCCCTTCCCTGCCTCCTTGATGATAGCATGCCCCATGCCCCTGTTAGGACGAGACATCCTCACCATCCTAGTGGCCACTCTGCAGCTCACTCTGAGCCCTTCAGCTTCCCTGCTCCTCCCACTCCTGCCCACTCCCTTTACAGGGACAACGATCCTCCACTGCCATGCATCCAGTCATGGGGCCCTGTTGTCCCAGACCACAGTAGCCTAGCTCAGTCTTTGCCTAGCTCAGTTGTCGCCTACCTCAGTCTTCACTGGGAACGCCTTTTCTCCTTCTCTCCGCCACAACTGTCCCCTCCTCTGAACTGACAACTGCTCTGACCACGCCCCATCCCCCTCCACCCTTCCCAAAGGAAAAATGCAGCAGTTTTAAAATCCAAGCGGCTAGAGGCCTGGGAACAGGCTGCGCGACCTGCTCCCTCCCCTCCTTTTCTCCAGCCTCCAGGTCCCTGGCTTCCAGTGCTCCGTCCCTTCCATTTTCCCTTGGATAACAGCGCATTCTAACATTTCCTCCCACTTTCACTGCAATGCCTACCTCTCTCAGGCTCACCGAGTGCCTCCCACCATCCCTGAAGAAGATTCAGCGACACCATCCATTACTGGATGACCCATCATTTCTCACAGGCTCTTACCTGGTAAGGGACCCTCCAATTTTGCTCAGGTTTTTCATATTTTCAGGTGAAATGGACATGGAATGATGAGGGAGTCATCAATTCTACTGTCTGGATGGGACATCCTCCAGAGTCACTCTCTATTTACGAACCCCGGACCTACTCCTATGCCCACCCTCCTCAACACAACTTTCCATCTACTCTCGAATACTCTCGAACATCAATCGCTCCTCCTCTACATCCTGCTAGATTTCTGTCACTGGCTCGAACCCTCATCATAGCCACCCAATTCCAACCTATTGAACCATCTAACTAAACTCTCTCTAGAAATTCACAGCTCCTGGCCGGACCTCCGGCCCATGGCCTTGACCAAACTCTGGCTACACCAAGGAGCCCCATTTTCTTGAGCCCTTTTGACTCTTCTTGCTCAACCAGCGTCTTCTTACTGATTCCCCTCCCCTGGGTACGTATCTCCCATATCTGTCTTTAACCAGGCAATTGCTCTGAGAACATGAGAATAGGTCTCTGCCCAAGCCAGAGCTGACCGACCAGGACCCCTAAGTCCAGCCCTTCACCCTGGTGACTCGGTCCTCCTTAAGAAACTACAACCACAAGCCTTGGAGCCTGGGTGGACGGGACTTCACACTGCAATTCTCACTGCCCCCACTGTGGCCAAGCTGCTTTTCGACCCCAGCTTGATGACCTGTCCTGGCATCGCCTCTCCAGACTCAAGAGGACCCTGGAGCAGCATGACTTCTATAAATGTGAGGTGTTGGGCCCCACTAACGTCCGCCTTATCCACCCTCCCCTCTTCCTTCTCCTCTTGGCTCTGAGCAACCTACACCCACCCCCACCCGCTTATGTGTGGAGGTTCAAGGTCCATGATGCCTCCTGAATCTCCAGAGCCCACCCTGCCCCCACGGGTGTGTTACCAGAGCAGTAATCCGGTAACTGGGGGACAAGTCATTTGGAACTGTACCTGAAACCACACTGCAGCCAGTCTCACCAAGGCCAGCCCAGGTACCTTCTTTTCGGTGCAACGGCACCTTAAGGAACTGCATGAACTCCTCTGACCCCGGGCCTTGCTTCGTGGTCACAGTAGTTTCCCAACTAACCTTGTATGAAGAGTCGGAGCTCACTGGTTGCTCCCTCCATTCCATCCCTGGACCTGCCGGGCTGCCTTCCTCCCTGTCATGTTAGGGGTGAGTATCGCTGACTCAGTAGGCCTCACTGGGGGGCCCTCGGGAACAGTCTGGTCACTGCTCTGTACTTTAATGACAAGCTCCATTTAGCCCTGGAGTCTACTACCGCCTCTTTTAGCCTCCCTACAGCAGCAAGTGACATCAGTAGCCCAAGTAGCCCTACAGAACCAGCTCGCCTCAGACCTTCTGACTACAGAAAAAGGAGGAACCTGCATATTCCTTCAGGAAGAATGCTGTTACTACATCGAGTCCGGAGTAGTGGAGCAAAACGTAAAAGTGCAGACCCTAACTAAGCTGAGTGAAGAAGGACATGCAGGACACTGCCAGGACAACTCTCCTGGCTGCTTCCAAAGCCCCTTAGCCACATGGGTCCTACCCATGATAGGGCCCCTGATTCTCATCTGTGTGTTTTTCCTTCTAGCCCCCTCCCTCCTCATGTTCATAGACTCCTGGATCACGGAGATGTCACAGGTGACTGTGAATCAGCTCCTGCTCCATCCCTACGCCCGGCTGCCCTGTGATCTGCCTCTGCCTAACCCTGGCCTTTAAACGCCCCCCTTCTTCGCCCTTAGTCATCTGGAAGCAGTCATAATGAGTAACCGTCCCTTATCACCAAAAGGCCTGGATTTTAGGTCAGAGAGAGCCCAGGATCAGATACATGTGATGAGACAATGGACTTCAACTGGAATTTCTCACAGATCAGCATCTCACAGATCAGCATGCCAGACACAGATACAGGCTTCTCCCTGAATCTACAACTACCCCCACACAGATATTGGCTAATTCCTGAATACCTGGCTGACCCCTGCGGCTGAGGCTTCCTCATCTGAATGCCTCAGCTCATGTCCCCGCCCCTCACCCAACCGCAGTATAAAAAGAGCGCCCCCCTCCTTGTTGGTGTGAATCCACGTGCCCTGTCTTTGGGGTACATGGGTCACCCGGGGATGCAGAAATAAACCTTTTCCTTTCCTTTCTTTTCTGATGCACTGGACTCTATTTCTTGCACCGAATCCAGGGCCACCTAACCTAACAAAAGGATGGTCAGCTCAAGATCTGAAGTTTTATGCCGCAACTGGTCCAGTTTTTCCTTTAACAACTTGGTCTAGGACAGCGTTGTTGGATATTGGAGATACTAGAGAAGTGAGGTTTTACTCTAACTGTTTCACTGATGATTCACTTCATGTTACATTTGCCCCATGCATAAGTAAGATATTAGTAATAAGGGAAATTGGGTATGGTGTACATGGTTATTATCTTAATAATGTTTCTGTAAATCTGGAACTATTCTCAAATAAAACACCCATTAAAACAACACTCAAAATCCTAGGAAACGTTAATATCTGAACATAGTGGAACAGACCACTGAAATGACGGGGGAGAATGGGAATTGTCTTAGAGGAAACACCAGCTCCCTGCCATATGCTGGAGTGTAAGGGAACTAAAGGAAATGAGAGAGTGAGAGGACATTTTGGGAAAAATTTTAGGAGTTAAGAGGCAGGTCTCTGTTCTATATCCAAAGTGTCTGAGATTTCTGCATCCTCTGCCACCCCCACCACTCCTGGATGGTCAAGCTGAGGCTTTGTGATGTCAAGCCACACCATGGCAACCACTGATTTTGGGCAACCAGAGCTGAAGTGAGTGGCTCCTCATTAACTTAAAGAATATATATATAGCCCAGGCCCCTTTGAGTAGTGTCTGTTGCCTCAGGAGAGTGAAACTTAATAAGATGATATTGTAGACAAGTAGAGATAATGAATAAGACTCCAAACACAAGGATGGATGAAGAAACTGCAAGTACAAAACAGAATTTATGTTTGCATTGGGTGGGGTTGGAAGGATGGTGGTGGTCGCAGTCATGAGGAACAGCGTGTTGTGTTAGTGCTGGAAGTGTATAATAAAGAATTTGATTTCCTTTTCACATGGCAGACTATTTAATAATGTTAACCTTTTGAAAGGATGGTTACTCAAGATGTGATGTTTTATGCCACAACTGGTATGGTTTTTTCTTTAACATCATGGTCAGGAAAAGCATCGTCGGATATTGGAGATACTAGAGAAGTGAGGTTTGACTCTGTTTCACTGATGGGGAGGGATCTGAGGAGGGGGCAGGTATGTGAGAAGGGAGTAATGTAATTTTCTTATTTGGGGCACCAGACAATCATTCCATACTGAGCCAGACGTTAGCATAAGGACAAGGAGAAGTCTGAATGGGAATTTTTTTTTTCTCAACACTTTCTCATACTGGCAAGGAAAAAAGAAGCTGATGTTTAATTCAGGTTTGGATTGGTGCAGTGGGATGGATGGTGCAAGGTCGCAGTCATGAGGAACAAGGTGTGGTTTTAGTGCCGGCAGTGTATAATAATGAATTTGATTTCCTTTTTACATGGTAGACTATTGAATACTGTTAAACTATTGAAAAGATGGTCAGCTCAAGGCATGAAGTTTCATTCCGCAACTGGTCCAGTTTTTCCTTTAACAACTTGCTCTAGAAAAGCATTGCTGGATATTGGAGATACTAGGGAAGTGAGGTTTCACTCTAACTGTTTCACTGATGATTCGCTACATGTTACATTCGCCCCATACATAAGTAAGATATTAGTAATAAAAGAAATTGGGTATGGTGTTGATGGTTATTATCTTCACCATTTCTCTGTAAATCTGGAACTATTTTAAAATTCAACATCCATTAAAAAAACACTCAAAATCCTATTTAATTTTAATATCTGAACTTAGTGTAATGGACCACTGCAATGACGAGGGAGTATGGCAATTGTCTTGGAGGAAACACCACGTCCCTACCATATGCAGGTCTATAATGGAACTAGAGGAAATGAGACAGAGAGAAAGAGGACAGTTTGAGAAAAATTTTAGCAGTTAAGAGGAACGTCTCTGTTCTATAACCAGAGTGTCTGAGATTTCTGCATCCTCTGCCACACCCGCCCCTACTGCATGGTCAAGCTGAGGCTTTGTAATGTCAAACCACACCATGGCAACCACTGATTTTGGGCCACCAGAGCTGAAGGGAGTGGCTCCTCATTAACGTAAAGAGTATATAGAGGGGCCAGGACCCTTTGAGTACTGTCTGTTACCTCAACATAGCGAAACTTAATAAGACAATATTTTAGACTTATAGAGATAAGGAATAAGACTCCAAACACAAGGATGGATGAAGAAACTTGAAGTCCAAAAGTGAGTTAATGTTTGTATTTGGGGAGGGGTGGGATGGATGGTAGTGGTCGCAGTCATGAGGAATAGCGTGTTGTGTACCGTTTTTCCTTTAACATCATGGTCAGGAACAGCATTGTTGGATATTGGAGATACTAGAGAAGTGAGGATTGACTCTGTTGCATTAATGGGGAGGGTTCTAAGGAGGGGGCATGCATGTGAGAAGGGAGTACTGTAGATTTCTTTAGTTGGGGCAACAGACAAGCCATTCCATACTTAGACAGACACTTAGCATAAGCACAAGGAGAAGTCTGAATGGGGATTTTTTTTTTCTCAACACGTTCTCATACTGGCAAGGAAAAAAGAAGCTGATGTTTAATTTAGGTTAGGATTTGGGGGGGGGGATGGGATGGATGGTGGTGTTCCAGTCATGAGGAACAGGGTGTTGTGTTAGTGCTGGAAGAGTATCATAAATAATTTGATTTCCTTCTTACATTGCAGACTATTGAATACTGTTAAACTATTGAAAGGATGGTCAGCTCAATATCTGAAGTTTTATGCCACAACTGGTACAGTTTTTCCTTTTACAACTTGCTCTAGAACAGCATTGATGGTTATTGGAGATAGTAGAGAAGTGAGGGTTCACTCTGTTTCACTGATGATTCACTTCATGTTACATTTGCCACATACAAAATTAAGATATTAGTAATAAGGTTATTATCTTCAATTTTTTCTGTAAATCTGGAAATATTCTAAAATAAAACATCCTTTAAAACAACACTCAGAATCCTTGGAAATGATAGCAACTGAACATAGTGGAATGGACCACTGAAATGAGGGGGGAATATGGGAATTGTCTTGGACGAAACACTACCTCCCTGCCATATGCTGGACTATTATGGAACTAGAGGAAATGAGAGAGAGGCCAGTTTGGGAAAAATTTTAGGAGGTAAGAGGAAGGTCTCTGCCATTATAAACTTTTGAACAATAATAGATACAGAGGCAGAGCTGCCTCAAACAGATTGTCAAACTGCAGCGGGAAGGCCGGGGAGGGTTGGGGGGCAGGAGGTAGGGGGGTAAGAGATCAACTAAAGGACTTGTATGCATGCATATAAGCATAACCAATGGACATAAGACACTGGGTGATAGGGGAGGCTAGGGGATACATATGTAATACCCTTTGTAATACTTTAAGCAATAAAAAAAAAAGAAAAAAAAACAAATTGTTTAAAGTTGGAAAAAAAAAAAAAAGAGGAAGGTCTCTGTTCTATAACCAGAGTGTTTGAGATTTCTGCATCCTCTGCCACGACCGCCCTTCATGGATGGTCAAGCTGAGGCTTTGTGATGTCCACCCACACTATCGCAACCATTGATTTTTGGCAAACAGAGCTGAAGTGAGTGTCTCCTCATTAACATAAAGAGTATATATAGAGGCCAGGACCCTTTGAGTAGTGTCTGTTGCCTCAAGATAGCGAAACTTAATAAGACGAGAGTGTAGACTAGTAGAGATAAGGAATAAGACTATAAAAACAAGGATGGATGAAGAAACTGCAAGTCCAAAAGTGAGTTTATGTTTGTATTGTGGTGGGGGGAGGGATGGATGGTGGTGGTCGCAGTCCTGAGGGTCAGCGTGTTGTGTTAGTGCTCACAGTGTATAAAAATCAACTTGATTTCCTTTTTACATGGTAGACTATTGAATATTGTTAAACCATTGAAAGGATGGTCAGCTCAATATCTGAAGTTTTATGCGGCAACTGGTCCAGTTTTTCCTTTAACAACTTGCTCTAGAACAGCATTTCTGTATATTAGAGATACTAGAGAAGTGAGGTTTCACACTGTTTCACTGATGATTCAATTCATCTTACATTTGCCCCATACATAAGTAAGATACTAGCAATAAGGGAAATTGGGTATAATGTACATGGTTATATCTTCACAATTTTTCTGTAAATCTTGAAATATTCTAAAATAAATAGTCCATGAAAAAACACTCAAAATCCTAGGAAACATTAATATCTGAACTTAGTGGAATGGACCACTGAAATTACGGGGGAGTATGGCAATTTTCTTGGAGGAAACACCACCTCCTTACCATATGCTGGACTATAATGGACCTAGAGGAATTTAGAGAGAGAGAGAGAGGACAGTTTGGGAAAAATTTTTAGGAGTTAAGAGGAAGGTCTCTGTTCTATAACCAGAGTGTCTGAAATTTCTGCATCCTCTGCCACCCCCGCCCCTCCTGGATGGTCAATCTGAGGTTTTGTGATGTCAAGCCACACCATAGGCACCACTGATTTTGGGCAACCAGAGCTGAATTGAGTTGCTCCTCATTAACCTAAAGAGTATATATAGAGGCCAGGACCCTTTGAGTAGAGAAGTATCTGTTGCCTCAAGATAGCGAAACTTAATAAGACGATAGTGTAGACTAGAAGAGATAAGGAATAAGACTCCAAACACAAGGATGGATGAAGAAACTGCAAGTCCAAAAGTGAATATATGTTTGTATTTGGGGTGTACTGGGCTCCATATCGGGGCGCGCTGTACCGTCTGTTTCTGGAACAGACAGATAGGAAGGTTCTGACATCATGTCAGGCCTTGAGATATGATCTCATAGTCCCACCTCAGTGTACTGTGCTCTCTGTTCCCGGAAAACATAGATAGGAAGCTGATAATGCTTTACTGTGTCAGGAACAAATTGCGTAAACAAGACTTCCTAACTTTGTAGTTTTTGCACATAAATAGGCTGTAATGCTTGCAGTCATTGCTACAGTTCTGCCTTTGCTTTAGCGGTGTGCTGGGACTGCAGACAGCTGGCCATCTTAATAACGGTTCCTAAATTTCAATTCTGAGTCATTGATCTATCTCACTGAGCTAAGCCATTACATTTGGAGGCCGCAGCGAGATAACTGGCAGGGAGGAGAGGTACCCCTTGTTTAGGGCAGGAGGCTCTCCCCCACTTGTCCCAGGGCTCTCAGTGAGATCACCCACACCTGTGAAGAACGACTACCAAGGAGGCCTCCAGTCCACCCAAAACTTTCAATTCGGAAACCGAGCCACCTGGACTCTTGAGAGAGGTAAGGACCGGTCATTAAACTGGATTTGGTACGTCCCACGGAAGGACCTATATGGAGGGCTGGACTCAGTGGTACTCCTGGTCCTGACCCGCGGCCACGATGGTGGCTGGGGTCCTGTTTTGTGCGGCTGTAGGCTGCACTGGGTTTGCCTGTCTGGAATTTGTCTTGGTGTTTATTGTCAAAAAGTTGTTTGCATCTGCGTACACCCAGCTGCAATGTTTTTTGAAAAAATTTTCAGGACTTCAAGGAGCGAGCTGCAGGTTCCGGGCAACCTTAGGTTGCATTTCGCTGATTTATTTTGTCTTTGTTCTTTGTTGTCTTTGTTTTGTCAAATGGGTTAGGGTCAGTCATCTTCGTCAACCCCCTACCAGTCTGGCCCACTCCAAGCGAGTGGAAGAGGAGAGTGATCACGTCCCTGGAAGCCATAGAGCTCCCTTAGGCAATTAGTCAGGAATTGGTTGGATGGATTAAACTCTGAATAAACATTTGGTAGAAGGCAAAACTCTAACTGTCTGGTGTATGAATGTAAGTATGAGAGTCTGTGTGAAGTGAAAGAAACTGAAGTTCTGGGGTAGATTTAAAAGTTATAATGTTAATGTTTTTTGATTTACTGCGATTTTGTGAACAGGAGTGGCCCACATTCCAGGAGGGGTTGCCTGATGCAGGGTCTTTTGATCTGACCACTGCCAACCGGGTCCATTATGTTATATACGGCCGCCCAGGGCATCCTAATCAAATTCCTTATATTCAGATTTCTGTTGACATATTGTCCAAGAAAACCCAGTGGATGACAGCTTGCCTCCTGAGGGGAAAATTGGGACAGAGACAAACAGGCCTCTTGGCTTTGGCCCAGAAGAACAAAACTCCCCCTGTTCTCCAGGGTCCAAGTGAGGATGCACTTCCCAGGGTCCGGCCTCCCCCGTATGCTCCCCCACCCGCCGGCCCGATGGGGGCTAAAGACCCTGGCCCGAACCACTGTCTCCTCCACAGCCGGTTTCCTTTCCTATGAAAACACCAGTCCAGGACCTGGCTTCGTTCTCCCCTCCTCACACTAGGCAAGGGACAGCATATGGAGAGAGAGAGAGAGAGAGAGAGAGAAAGAGAGAGAGAGAGAGAGAGAGAACCTGCAGGACCCACAGCATCCGCCAGCCCTGCAGTTCCTATGCTGCCACTACGGCAGGCAGGCCCTTTAGATTTGGGTCCAGACGGGCATCCTTTCATGTACTATGTCCCCTTTTCTACCAGTGACCTGTAAAATTGGAAGAACCAGAATCCTTCTTTCTCCCAGAACCCACAGGAGTTAATCTCTCTTTTAGAGTCTGTGTTTTTTACCCATCGCCCTACCTGGGATGATTGCCAACAGTTGATGCAAACTCTTTTCACTTCAGAGGAGAGAGGGAGAGTCAAGGCAGAACGGAGGATATTTGTACTGGGTCCGGATGGGCAGCCTACCTCTGACCAAGATAGATTAGAGGCTGTGTTTCCCTCCAGGCGACCTGAATGGAATCCCAATAGTGAGAGGGGAAAGGAGGCTCTCGATCGGTATCGCCAGACTCTATTGGGGGACATCCGAGCTGCTGTTTGGAGACCAACAAACCTCTCTAAAGTGACAGAGACAGTCCAGGGGCCTAATGAGAGCCAGGTAGCATTCCTGGAGAGGCTGTGTGAGGCCTATCAGGTGTATACCCGCATTGACCCTGATGCCCCAGAAAATCGGAGCGCTGTCATTGTAGCATTTGTTTCCCAGTCGGCCCCAGATATTAGAAAATATTGCAGAAGTTAGAAGGCTTTGAGGGGAAATCAATCTCTGAGTTGGTTGAGGTAGCCCAGAAGGTTTTTAACAATTGAGAGGACCGGACGGCAGGTTTAAACATCCGGATGGCCAAGGTCCTCCTGGCCCTGAATGAGGAAAAAGGCCCAAGGGGCTGGAGTGACAATAAGAATAAAGGAAAGCCTCGTCGGAGTAAAGGAGTCCAACCCAGACTTGGAAGAAATCAGTGTGCACTTTGCAAAAAGGAGGACACTGGAAAAGGGAGTGCCCTGAACATTCGGGGGAACCGACTCCCGTGATGGTGGGGGAGGTGGATTAGGGATGTCAGGGCTCAGCTGGCCCCCAAGAGCCCAGGATAACTCTGACAGTGGGGGGCCAAAAGGTGGACTTCCTTGTGGACAAGGGAGCCACCTTCTCTGTCATAAAACAGCCAATGGGTCCGGTCTCTAAGACCAAAATCCCCATCAAAGGGGCAACTGGAAAAGTGAAATCCTACCCATGGACGAAAGTTCAGATCAGCGACCTAGGAAATGGCTCAGTGACTCACTCATTCCTACTAATGCCAGCGTGCCCTTACCCTCTGCTAGGCTGGAACTTGCTGAGTAAATTATGGGCCACAATCTCTTTTAAAGGGCCAGGGCCAGAGGTCAAGTTGCAAGATCCAGGGATTGTGGGGATCTATCTTCTGACATTGCCCTTACAGGAGGAATATTTACTACATGAGGAGGAGCCTGGGGAAGTCTCCACAGATACCTATCTCCAACAACTAAGACAGGCTATCCTGGGAGTTTGGGCAGAGGACAATCTTCCAGGGTTAGCTAAACTCCGGCCTCCAATTGTAGTCCAGCTAACCAGCAGTAACACCCCAGTCAGAGTCCGGCAATATCCAATCAGAGACAGCAAGAGTGGTAATCGCCAAGCACATTAAGAGGCTGAAAGAGGCTGGAATCTTGATTCCTTACCAATCTGCTTGGAACACTCCCCTGTTGCCAATACAGAAACCAGGGACTGAGGATTTCAGGCTGGTGCAGGACTTAAGGGAAGTAAACAAGAGGGTTGAGACTATCCATCCCACGGTTCTGAACCCTTACACTCTTCTCAGCCTCCACAAGCCAGAACACTGGTTCTATACTGTTTTAAACCTCAAGGATGCCTTTTTCTCCCTTCCCTTGGCAAATCAGAGTCAATCTATTTTCGTCTTCGAGTGGGTGGACCCGACCGAGGGAGAGTCTGGACAGTTATCTTGGACTAGGTTGCCACAAGGGTTTAAGAACTTACCCACTCTGTTCGATGAGGCCCTAAACCAAGACCTCCTGGAGGTCCGTCAGGACCATCCACGGGTGACTCTGCTTCAATATGTAGACGACCTCCTACTGGCCACGGAAGAGGAACAGGACTGTAGGCAGGCCACTCGAGAGTTGCTGACCACCCTAGATCAATTGGGGTATCAGGTCTCAACCAAGAAAGCTAAGCTATGCACTACCTGAGTAACATATTTGGGTTACAACATAGAAGGGGGTAGGCGAACTTTATTCAGTAGCAGAATAAAGGCCATTTTGTCAATCCACAGGCCTACCAGCAAAAGGCAAGTCCGGGATTTCCTCGGGGCAGTGGGTTATTGCAGGGTATGGATACAAGTTTTTGCAGAAATTGCGAGACCACTATACTCTGCAACGGGGGAAAGGGAGGCCGCCCTGGTCGGGACAGAAAAGGAGGAAGAGGCTTATAAGAGACTGCAAGAAGCCCTGATAAGCGCACCAGCACTCGCCCTGCCAGCCCTAACCAAACCCTTTCAGCTATATGTAGCTGAAAGCAAAGTGGTGGCGAAAGGGGTCCTCACACAACCCCTAGGACCATGGAAACGCCCCGTAGCTTATCTCTCTAAGAGACTTGACCCTGTGGCCTTGGGATGGCCCAACTGCTTGAGAGCCATTGCAGCCACCGCCCTCCTGGTAAAGGAAACCTCAAAGCTAACCTTTGGCCAAAATCTCCAAGTAGTTCCTCCGCTTGCAGTTGAGACCTTATTAAGGAGCCCCCCGGGAGAGATGGATGTCCAACCTCCGCATTACCCAGTACCAGGTGTTACTGCTAGACCCACCACGAGTCAGCTTCCTGAAAACAGCTGCCTTAAACCCAGCCACACTCCTTCCTGACGATTTGGCAGAGTCCCCTTTGCATGACTGCGAGGAGACATTGACTGCCTTCACTTCCCTCTGAGAGGACCTTGTGGACCAGCCCCTGCAGAATCCAGATGAGACCCTCTACACCAACGGGAGCAGCTTCGTAGAGGAAGGTACCCGGTATGCGGGGGCAGCAGTGGTGACACAAAAGGGCCTTCTCTGGGCACAGGCCTTAGGACGAGGCACCTCAGCCCCAAAGGCAGAACTTATAGCACTCACTCAGGCCCTCTGGTGGGGAAAAGGAAAAAGAGTGGACATTTTCACAGACAGTTGGTATGCTTTCGCCACTGTACACGTGCATGGGGCCCTATATCAGGAAAGAGGCCTCCTGACCTCAGGAGGAAAGGACATTAAAAATGCTTCTGAGATACTTAACCTCCTGGCAGCCATATGGGGGCCAAAAGAAGTGTCAGTAATTCATTGCCGAGGGCACCAGAAGGGTGATAGTCCCAAAGCACAGGGAAATCGACTTGCAGACCAAACCGCCAAGGACGAGGCTTAAAGACCAGTAGGGCCCCGAGAAGTACTCGTAGCCCTGCCCACACGAAGGCTCCCAGAGAAGCCTACTTATGTGATGGGGGAGCAGAGGCTAGCTGTGAAACTAGGGGCCCAGGAAGGAGAGGCTGGATGGCTAATCCTGCCAGATGATAGGCTTATAGTGCCAGAAGCCCTGGGGCGGACCATCGCTTCCCAGACCCACCAGAGCACCCACCTGGGGGGAACGAAGCTATCAGAACTACTGGGAAGAGAATTTTACATCCCAGGGCTCCAGAAAAATATCCCAAGATGTTGCTAGGAGGTGCCAAGTGTGTGCCGGGGTAAACCAAGGGCTCCCTGTTGTGGTCGCGCCAGGGCAGCTATTCTGAGGACAGAACCCTGGAGAACACTGCGAAGTGGACTTCACCGAAATACTAGGAGGACAAGGAGCGTATAAATACTTGCTGGTTTTCATTGATACCTTCTCTGGCTGGCCTGAGGCATACCCAACCAAGGCAGAGACAGCACAGTCCTTACAGGCTTTGCAGAGCAGCGCCTCGTCGGCACGACGGGTGGTGAGAGCCATACAGGAGGAGTTCATGCTACAATCAAGCTCAACACAGCCTGCCTTCTCTCCGGGAGATCTCCTCTGGGTGCAGCGCCGCGACCCTAGCAGCCTGGAACCTAGATGGGATGGACGTCACCAGGTGGTGCTGAGCACTCCAACCGCCATCAAAGTCACAGGAAAGAGGAACTGGATCCACCGTACGCAGGTTACGAAAACGAACAGCAGCGTCGAGGGGTGGCGGGTTCAGAAGACCGGAGACCCATTGAAGGTCAGACTCACTCGGTGTTCTTCCTAATTCTCCTCATCTGCCTGCAGCCAGGACTGGGAAATCCCCATTCGGCCAGAAATTACTCTTGGGAGGTCACAGGTTCTATTGATGGGACTGTTATAGGCTCTGTTGTTGGAACAGGGGCGCCTGTCATCCCGACAGATCTCTGTAAATGTTTGTAGAAAACTGGGGAAATTCCCCTCGCAAAACTGCATCCACTGGGTATGGCTCGGGGGGGCCATCCCTGGGTCACCAAAGCCAGGGGTTACGGGTGCGGAGACCTAACCCTAGTGCAAGAATTGTGGCACACTCGACATTATGTCTGCCCCCGGGAAGGGGGTAGGAACTGTGGAGGAGAGGGTGACTTCTATTGTGCCTCTTGGGGTTGTGACACCCTAGCCCCATGGAAAAAACCTCCCACCGACAACCTCCTCCCTCTGAACAGAGAGGTTCGACCAGGGGCCCCGAAGAAGATTTGCAGGATCGGAAATTGCAACCCTGTACTCCTGGTGCCTCTTGCCTGGCGGACAGAACAAAGAGAAGGGGGAAAGAGGTGGGGACTAAGACTCTATGTAAGCGGCCGAGACCCTGGCCAGCTCTTCACCATTCAAAGCCGAACTCTTCCCCGGTGGTCCAACCCTATTGGCCCCTTGCGTCCCCTAGACAAGCCAAAGAGTCCAAGCCAGGCACAGCACCCAGCCCAGGCTAAACCTCCTGTTTCCCCAGGGTCAGAAAGCTCTGGGAGCCCCAGCCCTACTCCACCTAGAGCCATGACCTCGCCAGATCTTGGGGAACTACAACAGGTTTTGGATACAGGCTGTAAAGTTAATGGTTTTATACACCCAATACTCCAGAATCTTAGAGGAGGACGCTGAATCAAAGATTTGATTCCCAATTAAGACCAGTAGGGAATGTACTGAGCTGCAAATCGGGGGGCAATGTACCTTCTATTCTTGGAACAGACAGATAGGAAGGTACTGACATCAGGTCAGGCCTTGAGATATGGTCTCATGGTCCCTCCTCAATATACTGTGCTCTGTGTTCCCGGAAAACATAGATAGGAAGGTGATAATGCTATACTGGGTCAAGAACAAATTGCGTAAACAAGGTTTTGTAACTTTGTAGTTTTTCACATAAATAGGCTGTAATGCTTGGAGTCATTGCTACAGTTCCGCCTTTGTTTCCGCGGGTGCTGGAACATCTAACAGCTGGCCAGCTTAATAAAGGTACCTAAGTATAAATTCTGAGTCGGTGGTCTATCTCACTGAGCCAACCCATAACGGGGGGGGGGGGGGATGGATGGCGGTGGTCGAAGTCCTGAGGAACAGGGTGTTGTGTTAGTTCTGGCAGTGAATAATAAAGAATTTGATTTCCTTTGTACATGGTAGACTATTGAATATTGTTAAACTATTGAAAGTATTTTCAGCTCAAGATCTGAGGTTTATGCCGCAAGTGGTCCAGTTTTTCCTATAACAACTTGGTCTAGAAGAGCATTGCTGGATATAGGAGATAATAGAGAAGTGAGGTTTCATTATAACTGTTTCACTGATGATTCACTTCATGTTACATTTGCCCCATACATTAGTAAGATATTAGTCATAAGGGAAATTGCGTATGGTATTCATGGTTATAATCTGCACAATTTTTCTGTAAATCTGGAACTATTCTAAAATAAATCATCCATTAAAACAACACTCAAAATCTTAGGAAATGGTAGCAAATGAACATAGTGGACTGGACCACTGAAATGACGGGGGAGAATGGGAATTGTCTTAGAGGAAACACCACCTCCCTGCCCTATGCTGGACTATAATGGAACTAGATGAAATGAGAGAGAGAGAGAGAGGACAGTTCGGGAAAAATTTTAGGAGTTAAGAGGAACGTTTCTGTTCCATACCAGTGTGTCTGAGATTTCTGCATCCTCTGCCACCCCTGCCCCTCCTGGATGGTCAAGCTGAGGCTTTGTGATGTCAAGCCACACCATGGCAACCACTGATTTTGGGCAACCAGGGCTGAAGTGAGTGGCTCCTCATTAACCTAAAGAGTATATATAGAGGCCAGGACCCTTTGAGTAAAGTCTGTTGCCTCAAAATAGAGAAACTTAATAAGACGATAGTGTGGACTATAGAGATAAGGAATAAGACTCCAAACACAAGGATGGATGAAGAAACTGCAAGTCCAAAAGTGAGTTTATGTTTGTTTTGGGGGGAGGGGAGGTGGGATGGATGGTGGTGGTCGCAGTCCTGACGGTCAGGGTGTGTTAGTGCTCACAGTGTATAAAAATCGATTTGATTTTCTTTTTACATGGCAGAATATTGAATATTGTTAAACTATTGAAAGGATGGTCAGCTCAGGATCTGAAGTTTTGTGCCGCAACTGGCCCAGTTTTTCCTTGAACAACTTGCTCTATAACAGCATTTGTATATTAGAGATACTTGAGAAGTGACGTTTCACTCTGTTTAACTGATGATTCATTTCATGTTATATTTGCCCATGTATATGTAAGATAATAGTAATAAGTAAAATTGGGTATGGTGTACATAGTTATTAACTGCACAATTTTCCTGTAAATCTGGATCTATTCTAAAATAAAACATCCATTAAAACAACACTCAAAATCCTAGGAAATGTTCATATTTGAACATAGTGGAATGGACCACTGAAATGACGGGAGAGTATGGCAATTGTCTAAGAGCAAACACCACCTCCCTGCCATATGATGGACTATAATGGAATTAGAAGAAATGAGAGAGAGAGAGAGAGAGAGAGAGAGAGAGAGAGAGAGAGAGAGAGATCAGTTTGGGAAAAATTATAGGAGTTAAGAGGAAGGTCTCTGTTCTATAAACAGAGTGTCTGAGATTTCTGCATCCTCTGCCACCCCCGCCCTTCCTGGATGGTCAAGCTGAGGCTTTGTGATGTCAAGCCACACCAAGGCAACCACTGATTTTGGGCAACAAGAACTGAGGTGAGTGGCTCCTCATTAACCTAAAGAGTATCTATAGAGGCCAGCACCATTTCAGTAGTGTCTGTTGCCTCAAGATAGTGAAACTTAATAAGATGATATTGTAGACTAGTAGACATAAGGAACAAGACTCCAAACACAAGGATGGATGAAGAAACTGCAAGTCCAAAAGTGAATTTATGTTTGTATTGCGGAGGGGGTGGGATGGATGGTGGTGGTCGCAGTCATGAGGAACAGGGTAATGTTTTACTGCTTGCAGTGTATTAAAATGAATTTGATTTCCTTTTTACATGGTAGACTATTGAATATTGTTAAACTATTTAAAGGATGGTCAGCTCAATATCTGAAGTTTTATGCCGCAACTGGTCCAGTTTTTCCTTTAACAACATGGTCTAGAATAGCATTGCTGGATATTGGAGATACTAGAGACGTGAGGTTTCACTCTAACTGTTCCACTGATGATTCACTTCATGTTACATTTGCACCATACATAAATAAGATATTAGTAATTCTGGAAATTGGGTATGGTGTACATGGTTATTATCTTCACAATTTTTCTGTAAATCTGGAACTATTCTAAAATAAAACATCCATTAAAACAACACTCAAAATCCTAGGAAATATTCATATCTGAACATAGTGGAATGGACCACTGAAATGACGGGGGAGTATGGCAATTGTCTAAGAGGAAACACCACCTCCCTGCCATATGATGGACTATAATGGAATTAGAAGAAATGAGAGAGAGAGAGAGGTCAGTTTGGGAAAAATGTTAGGAGTTAAGAGGAAGGTCTCTGTTCTATAACCAGAGTCTGAGATTTCTGCATCCTCTGCCACGACCGCCCTTCCTGGATGGTCAAGCTGAGGCTTTGTGATGTCAAGCCACACCATGGCAACCACTGATTTTGGGCAACAAGAGCTGAGGTGAGTGGCTCATCATTAACCTAAAGAGTATCTATAGAGGCCAGGATCATTTGAGTAGTGTCTGTTGCCTCAAGATTCCTAAACTTAATAAGATGATATTGTAGACTAGTAGAGATAAGGAACAAGACTCCAAACACAAGGATGGATGAAGCAACTGCAAGTCCAAAAGTTAATTAGAAGTCTGTTTCTCAACTGGTTGATGAAGAAGTGAATAAGGTCAGAATACCTTATTCAAACGCTGCCGCTTCCCCAGTAATTCCTCACCCAAGATTCTGGCCTTGTGCTTTTTTGCCACAGACACTTCCTCATTCAATCCATTGCCATTTAATTACAAGCACATTTCCTAATCATTTTCCAATTTCTTCCCTAAAAACAATGTCTTTCTGTGTTTAACTTGTTTCCAAACTACATAACCAAGATAGTACCGATGGTAACTTTGGACTTTAAGCTGAATGAAGACAAGAGGGAGAAAGACAGAAAGAATCTGATAATTGTATTTTACTACAGGAAGGGTTAACCCTCCAGTAAGCAAGACAACAACCTCCAGGAGGTAAGGAAGAAAAGAAGCTGATGTTCAATTTAGATTTGGATTGGGGGGTGGGGGTGGGATGCATGGTGGTGGTCCTAGTCATGAGGAATAGGGTGTTCTTTTAGTGCTGGCTGTGTATAATAATGGATTTGATTTCCTTTTTAAATGGTAGACTATTCAATATTGTTAAACTATTGACAGGATTGTCAGCTCAAGATGTGAAGTTTTATGCCACAACTGGTACAGTTTTTCCTATAACATCTTGATCTAGAACAGTAATGCTGGATATTGGAGATACTAGAGAAGTGAGGTTTCACTCTAACTGTTTCACTGTTGATTCACTTCATGTTACATTTGCCCCATACCCTAGTAAGATATTAGTTATAAGGGAAATTGGGTATGGTGTACACGGATATTATCTTCACAATTTTTCTGTAAATCTGGAACTATTCTAAAATAAATCATCCATTAAAACAACACTCAAAATTCTAGGGAAATTTAATATCTGAACATAGTGGAATGGACCACTGAAATGACGGTGGAGTATGGCAATTGTCTGTGAGGAAACACATCCTCCCTGCCATATGCTGGACTATATTGGAACTACAGGAAATGAGAGAGAGAGAGAGAGAGAGAGAGAGAGAGAGAGAGAGAGAGAGAGATCAGTTTGGAAAAAATTTTAAGTGGTAATACGAAGGTCTCATATGTATAACCAGAGCATCTGAGACTTCTTCATCCTCTTCCACCCCCGACCCTCCTGGATGGTCAAGCTGAGGCTTTGTGATGTGAACCACACCATGGCAACCACTTAATTTGGGCAACCAGAGCAGTAGTGAGTGGCTCCTCATAGACCTAGAGAGTATATATAGAGGCTAGGACCCTTTCAGTAGTGTCTCTTGCCTCAAGATAGCGAAATTACTAAGAAGGTATTGTAGACTAGTAGAGATAAGGAATAACACTCCACACACAAGGATCAGTGAAGAAACTGCAAGTCCTAAAGTGCATTGGAAGTCAGGTTCTCAACTGGATGATGAAGAAGTGGTTAAGGTCAGAATACCTTATTCATATGCTGCCCCTTCCACAGTAATTCATTACCCAAGTTTCTCCCTTGTGCTTTTTGGCAACAGACCCTTCCTTACTCAAGTCATTTTCATTCAATTACAAGCCCTTTTCCAAATCATTTTCCAATTTCTTCCTCTAAACCAATGTCTTTCTGTGTTTAACTTGTTTCCAAACTAAATATGCTATGCCCAGATTTCAAGATTCCCCCAAGACACACCACATGGGAGCCGAGTCCGATGCAAAAGCATAGAGTCTTTTATTCAAGCCTGGGACGTGTTTCCCCTCCTTCCTCCATTACTAGATGCAAGAGAGAGCCCCTATTCCCAAGGGAACAAAGAATTTATAGGGCTTGGTGTCGGGGGGTGGGGGCACACTCTGACCACTAATTTGGCCGATTCCAGTTGGTTGATTGAGGGTAGGGGGCTAGAGACGCCGGTGTAGGGTACAGGTAGGGTCTGGTTACAGAAACACAGGGGGGTGGCGAGCATACTCTTGGCCTTGGGCTAGTATCCCCCACTCTCCCATTGGCTGAGATAAGGGCAGGCTGAGTAACTGATACATTCTGCGGCTTTTTCTGGGAAGAAGGGATAAGGGCACAGCTACCAGTCCTGTTCTGTCCTTACATTCCCCCTTGTCTTAGAACTTCCGGGTAAATCATGAGACGGACTGAACTATCAACTGAATTACTTTTATACACTTCTTGACAAATTGGACTAGTGTGCTAATAATGCAAGGGCCCTAAGTCAACAGCAGCAGGAGGATTACAAGGGGTCTGTGGAGGTCCGCTGTCTTCTTGAGGGTGATCTGCAGTGAGTGTGTCTAGTCAGAGGTCACATACCAGTCAGGCTCCCTGCTGTCCTGGGCACAGAATGATCTGGGCTTGTGACATGGCAGAGACTAACTATAAAAAATGATCTGGTGGAAAGGAAAGAAAACATTTCAGTTTTAATAACCTCCATCAAAAGTGAGTTTTTCTTCTTAAAAATTCCTCTATGGCTATCAAAAGGCCAAATCAAGATGAATCCATCTACAGTATTCAATTTGGCCAGATGTTTTCATAAACACAACGAGAATGGTAACTGACTACCTTTGCTGGAATTTCATGATTGAATCTTAATGTGCACCATTGGGCCAGGAAACCAAGCCATCCAGCTGCCATCAGGCCTGCCTGCAGTATCTGCTGTGATAGGTGAATCCCTCACCTGTAGCAACTCCACCTGAGCCCATGCTCTAGGCTTTAAGGCCCATCTCAGTAGCCCTACTACTTGTTGTGGTCCAGAGTGTGTGGGGGTTCCGCAGGGATGCAGAGGTTTCCTTATTGCTCCACTTCTACTCTTACCAACCGGCAGTGATGGTAGGGCATGGGCCGGAAGCTCCAGCGCCAGCCACCTTCAGGGCTCCCAAGCAGGATACTACGCTTTCTCCGTGGCACTCTTATTGGCTTCAAATCTTCAGAGCTCAGACAGGTTTCTTAAAAACATGATACTCTAAAGTTTCCGGTTAATAAAATCACTACTGAAAACCGGTCCTATTGATTTCATGCCAAGAAATGTATTGCCCTGACTTATTAAGCATTGACAGATTTCAGAGGAATTATATAATGAGATAAACATACTGATCTGCTCTAAGATCTTCTGATTTTTCTTGTTAGTCCTTTAAGAATGCATAACTATGCCTCAGACCTTCCCTTCTAAATAGGACTTTCCCAGCTCTCTGCTGCCAAGGTTTGTACCACCCCTGACATGGGCATGGTCATGCAGGCCTGCAAGACAGTACACAGGCTGCCAACTGTTAGCAGTTTCTCAATAGAGACCAAAACCTGATGGGTATTCTTCTTTGTCCAGTTTGGAATCTGCCCTCTTGGCAGCCAAACACCCTTTACATTTGGGGTTAATCCCATATAGTCCCTTCCAGGTCATCTAACACATAGCTATAACAATGTCCCTCAGTGTGGGACACTGGACACTTACCAGTTATTTCCAAAGACTACAAAGGACTATATACCATCACGGGCCCACAGCTACAGCTACATTTAAACCTGTAAGAGAATTGAAGGTTAATACAACATATTAATACAATGAAACAAAATATTGGACACATGGCCGCTTCAAGCAGCTAAATGCTACACTACTAAACATGAAATATGGCAGCGCTATACAAACATTTTAGGGAGGTGAATAAAGTACACTCTTTGACATTTCTATATAAGGTAAAATTGTCCTTGTCTTTCTGAAGCCATGTCTATGAAGATGCAGGCATCATCTGAGCCTATTATACAATTTTCTGCAGGTATAGTCCTTTTCAAGTTGGGGTGAGTCCTGGGGTTCTGAACTTCTTTATCCACACTGAGTCCCCATGATGGAAAAGATGTACAGAGTCCGAGGTGGCACTGCCAGGGCATCTCGAACAAGCTTATTGGTGGCTTGTAATTTCTGTAAGAGATCACGTCCAAGTAAGGGGTACAGGCATTCTGGCATAACTAGAAACGAATGAGTTACCCTGTTCTTTCTGAGGTCTACAGTCCTCTTTGATGTACAAAGAAAAAGGCAGTTTGTCCTGTGGCTCTTAGAACTGGTGTCTTCTTAGATGTTACTGGTCCCATTGGCTCTGTCAAGACTGAATAGGCTGCTCCAGAATACACCAGATAATTAACGGGGGTTCTATTTATCTACAAATATTTATACCTAAGTAGACATATAAACATCAAATAAACATCCACATTTACACCTTTCAGTGAACAAGTATTATTACAGTCTTGGGAATTTTGGCAGATAACAGGAACACTGCCCAAGTCCCCTGATGGGGGCCTGACAAGCACAGATATGGGGGCCTTTGGCTAGGGGGTGTATAGTCTCCATCCTTTCTCTCTTGGCACTGCTAAGTACTGGATCATTGGAGAGGTCTCTTCACCTAAGCAAGGCTGTGCTGAGCCATCTGGGGCAAAAGTGCTTTCTGCTTCCATTTTGCCTAAAAGGTCTCTGTCCATTAGAGGGACCAGGTCAACTGGTAAATAGAGAAATTCATGAACCACCTGATGGCCGCCAAACTGACTTCAGCGGGATGGCAGAACAGTCTGCAGCTGTGATACCATATGGGTAGCCCCAATAATGCTTACTTCCTTTCCTGAGAGGGGAGCTACCTTCTGAGTAACTACCGAGTGCTCTGCCCCTGCATCAATCTTAAAGTTCACAGTCTGGCCCCCAATCTTCATTTTGACCATCGGCTAATGGGGGCCCAGTTGGAAAAAGCCCAGTCTGTCCTAGGAACAGTCAGCTGTTGCCAGTCCAAGGTGGTCTTCCTCAGTCGGCTCTGGCTAATAGTGGCTGGGTGGTTTGGATGGCCTTGCCAGCTTCTTCTGGCCTGGTACTAAACTTTACTCTGTCCCTTCTTACACATGAAGAACAGGACCCAAGGCAGCGAGGTTTGAGCAATTTGAAAATTCCTTAACATATATTTTATCATTCATGTTGCAGGGAGGGAACGGTTTGCCTCCTCCTGAATAAAAGAACTCATCAAAATAAGGCTTATTTTCTAACTTTATTTTTCCCTGGGTGTGGACAACAAATGACACTAATCAGATTGACATAAAGGATTTAACCTTTGTTTAGGGAGGCAAATGCAAAGCATTTACTCCCAAGTGTCATTGGTTTAGGGAAGATAGGAATTCTGCTCAGTTTCCCTAATTTACTAGTCCCAGCTTACTGGTCTATCATGCATTCAATTTTCTTAAAATGTATTCTGGCACAGGAGAAAGTTTTTGGCTGTACACAGGTAGTTTAACCCCTATATTACTGGGCTTGGACCTCTGCCCAGAAATCTGGAGTATATAAGTTCACTCTGCAGCCTTCGGTTTTTCTAACCCAAGGAGGTTTCAGCCAGTCCCTGAGTCAGACTCCCCCTCTCCTGGAGAATTTCAAAGTTCTGATGGCTTCCAGGTCCAGAAAGCGTGCCTTTTTGTTAACCCTTTGGGCCCTGCTTTTTGCCTTTTTACCAGTTTCCTTCGTGGCAGAGCAGCAACCAGGCCTCTTTCAAGGGAGTGCACTAGAAGGGGATATTAGCCCCTCCTGTGAGCCAGCTGCTCCACCTAGGGTCTCCCAGGGGCCCAGCCAGAGCAACCCCCAGCAAATTCTGGAAGCTGCTGCCCTTTTGAAGTGTTATGGACTCAAGCAGTGGGTTCACTGGATGTAGCCGGCAGCAAAGCGCTAGCTGGCTTCTGCCTGCAACTGCTCACACCCACAAGCTCTGCCCCGCAGCACACACCTCACTGGTAGCTCCAGCACCTCGGCGTTATCCAGCTTAGCCTGCACTTAGGTGCCCAACAGCAGCTGCTATAGCTCAAGTAGGCTAGCGTTGATCTAGGAGCAGGCGGCTTCTTTTCCCCCAGGGGCTTCTGGGTCTTGCCATCAGCTCAGGCATTCAACGCCCCGTTCTTTGACCTGGCTCTCAGGGGCTGAGTCTGCCTGGCAAACAGTTCTAAATTACCAGGGGGGCTTCGGATTCTAGCTTTGTGCCTCCTCTGCTTTTCTAGCGGGAGTTTAGTTGTTGTTGTGTTTTTTTGTTTGTTTGTTTGTTTTTATTCTTTGAAACCTTGATCCTTTAATGATTTCCAAATTGAACATCCAGCAATTTTAGATTAATATTTATGAACATATTTTAAATGTACTTTTACTCTTAAGATATATCTAGACCTTTTGTGATAAAACTAAGAACAGATATCGGTCTGATTCAGCATTGAAGGGGTTAAAAGAATAAACCAAGGCAGAGAAAGACTTTGCTTACAATTATTTTTTTGTAACCTTGAAGTTCAATTGATAAGACCTGTTAAGTTTGCAGCCAGCAGCATAACTACCAAAACCCGGCCCCCCTTGTCTCAGCCCAGGCCCATTGCTTTTCCTCACAGAGTCGGCCTGGAAATATAACGAATGCATAGGGAGGTTTCTTGCATACAGAAAACCAGGAGACCTTTTGAAATCCACTTACAGATGCTTTCAGAATCCGGATGAGGGAGGAAGGGAAAGACCAGGTTATGTTCTCTATGTGGGTTCTAATAAACAATTGAAAACAGCAAGTTAAACAAAATACAGTCACAGGCAGTAATTCTCGCCATCCTGCGGAGCTGTCCACCAAAGAGATAAGAAAACCATGAATAACAAGTTCTTAGAAATTTGCTACTTTGTTAATTTGCTAAGCAAACAGTTCACTTGAAAAGACGTCTCTCTTGCTCTTTTATAAGCAATCTCAGAGAACTAAGCCATCTTGGAATTACAGCGATTTACAACCCAGGTAAGAGCAACTTATAGACAGAAATTTATATTAACTAAGTGGGCTGATTCCTTCTGTAATGCCGAGCAAAAGACTCTGAGAACTGCTAGAGATTCTTGCAGCCTATCCCGGGTCCAGTCCAAATGTTCAGCCAGATGAATTAACAGAAATGCAAAATAAATCAAAGTAATTTCCACTTCAGACAGACTAGTAATGAACAGTCAAAATAGACAAACACTCGAATTCACACTCTCTCAGTTGACTAGACCAGAGTGGAGCTGAACAGAAAACAAAACAATGCCCAACTCCCCAGATTAGCGTGGGGGCACTCCTGGCACCCATGTCCCAGAACAGAATTCTCGACTAATGTTCTGGTGAGAACCTACTGGAGGAGTTAAGACTGCTTCCAGTCCCCCCTCTCTATAGCAAATTGGCTAGCCCTACACAAACAAACAGCTGTTCACTAATGCTTTCTCAATGTCTCGGCATTCATTCCAACTCCACAATCTCTATTGCACCCCTTCAAAAGTATTTTTAACAGGTTTACTTTTTCCCGACCTCATGATGATTGGTGACGAGAGACAGATAATGGAGGGAGTGACCTGTTTTCACAGGTCCTTACTCAGTTGCCCGCCTGACCAAAGTCGTGGAGCCACACAAAGGAGAGGAGAAGGCAGGCACCCTCCCTCCACACTCACATACTTTCACCAAACATTCATTGAGCAAAGGAATTTAGCTCCCACAACACACAATTTTTCCCAATTCAATCCGACACTTAAACTTTTAGCAAATATTCAGCATTTCTCAATCAGTAACATTTTTAAGAATAAACATCAAAAATGCAAGACATAAGTTTTTTATCATTTGAATTCTGTAAGCTTCAAGGTCCCAAGTTCCCAGCAGGTCTGGAAAACCACACCTGAGGCTGGCAAGCAGGTTTGGCCCAGCCCTTGACTTTAAAACGACCATAATGCTTAAAGGAGTTGTTTGAGTCTGTCCCATAACGTCCATCCAGTAAGTCCATAGAAAACAGAAAAAAAAAATACAAACAGACAAATACAGTCTTCCAACTCTATGGAAGCAAAACCAAAACAACCTTCCGACTCCGTGGAAGGAAAACTACAAGTTAGATAAGACGATGGCCATGCACTACTCGTCTCAGTTTGAGGGTTTTCTTGGCCCCTCCAGATGGAGGATCGGGGCGTCCCAAAACTCCTCCCATGTGTGGGCCCCCAGTGCATCCACCTAGGTCGTTAGGGGCATTACAGATTTCATAATTGAGCTCACACAGGACAGAACATACAGAACACAACAGACAACACACACACACTTACCACGGTTAGTCAGACCCTCCTATTCGGGGTCCCTCGTGAGTCTCCGGGGACCCGGACGAGGCTCCAAATATTAGGCCCAGATTTCAAGATCCCCCAAGACAGACTACTAGGGAGCCGAGTCCGATGCAAAAGAATAAAGTATTTTTTTCAAGTCCGGGATGTGGTCCCCCCCCACTGCCTCCTTTACTGGATGTAAGAGAGAGCCCCGAGTCCCAAGGGAAAAAAGTATTTATAGGGCTTGTTGTCGGGGGGTGGGGGCAACTCTGACCACTGATTTGGCCTATGCCATTTTGTTGAGTGATGGCAGGGGGCTAGTGACGCCAGGGCAGGGTACAGCTAGGGTTCTTCTTACACAAAGACAGGCGGGTAGCTAGCATATTCTTGGGCTTGGGCTAGTTTCCCCCACATTCCCATTGGCTGAGATAAGGGCAGGCTGAGTAACTGATACATGCTGCGGCTTTTTCTTGGAAGAGAGGATAAGGACACACCTATCAGTCCTGTTCTGTCCTTTCACATAACCAAGATTTTGGCGATGGTAAATTTGGTCTTTAAGCTGAATGAAGACAAGAGGGAGAAAGACAGAAAAAAATCAGATAATTGTATTTTTCTACAGGAAGGGGAAAACCTCCAGTAAGCAAGCCAACAAATGCAGAAGAAGTGCTGGAGTGTTCATCTACCAGAGGTGATACCCAGGGTCTCCCAGAGGAACACACTTAACAATGTGTATCTCTCTATCAAAAATGCTTCAGAAATGGGCATTATGAGAAGATGAAAACATTAATGGTCTCCTTGAATAAATACCACCAAGGGTATAAAGGAAATGTGTTTGTATTTTTGCGAGTTTTCAGATGATGGGGAGGGATACAAGGAGGGGGAAAGCATGTGAGAAGGAAGAAATGTAGAATTCTTTAATTGGTGCACCGGACAAGCCATTCCATACTGAGCCAGACACTTAGCATAAGGACAAAGAGAATACTGAATGGGGATTTTTTCCTCAACACTTTCTCATACTTGCAAGGAAGAAAGAAGCTGATGTTTAATTTAGGTTTGGATCTGGGGGGGGGGGGTGGGATTGATGGTGGTGTGTCGATTGTTTCCTTCCATGTCCAGCGTGGAGTAGGGTTCGGTATCTGAAAGAGGAGCCACACAACAAATGAGAGAAAAAGACACGAGATAACTTTGTAATATTGGAGGTGCAGGCGAGCAAGTCCAACTCAAGGAGAGGGACTTCCACCCATGCTCAGGCTGCTCCAATCTTTTATTGATCTGGAGTAGCCTTTAGGCAGGTGACTCCCCATTAACAGGCAGACTGACCCATCAGCATGGATTTACATAATAATAAATGGGGGAGTAGTTTCAGCTATCACTGTCTGGAAAAACAGAGGTGGCGCCTAGCTCTGAGCTTTTCTAGGGCTTCAAAGGCACCCAGCCTTCAGGGGGTTTCGGGGAGTTCTCTGTCTATGATTATCAGGTAGTTAAGGCAATAAACTGTTTCCCACATCTCCCGCTTATTTTTTCTTTAAAAAAATAATCAAGTCCCAATTTCAATGTCCAAAAGTTCTGAGTCCATGTTTCAATATCCAAAAGTTCATATGTACATGCCAGCAATGAAATGTTGGTCTGGATGCTGGAAAATGCAGTTCCGGTCCTTTCTGGTCTTGTCCTGGGCAACCTGCAGCGCCGCACAGCTGCTGACTGCTAGCATGGCAAGGCGTCTTCCACCATCTCCATCTCTGAACTGTCTCTTCTGTCTTTGTGGCTGGCTTTTTGGGATCCATTGTTACAGGAATCCACATGGTCTTGTAGCTGTTCTCTGAAAGTATACAACCATATTCTCGACCAAAGGTTAAAGGAAAAAAAAAAAACCTTACTTGGCATCTTTTCTTTAACATGATCTTTCCCAGGCTTACCCTGGCATAATGTGTGTTTTTTCTGGGTATCTCACTATTAGCATTATAAACGAAAAAAAATTTTCTCTAAATGTAATTTAGTTACAGGATCTATTTCCTTACATGGTATTCTTGCACTATATTTTTCCACTATCCCGACCCTTTTTTTGTTTTAATTAGGAGACTTCTTGGAAATTTTATAATGCAGTCTAGATAGCTTTAAATATTAATTTTTTGCACGCAAAAAAATGAACCTGAGCCTGCTTTAGGTTCATAGCATGTTTACCAAGAAATGAAAATTTTTGTTAATACTTTTTGAATAATTACTCATTTCAAATTAGCCAGATTTAATTAATTTGAAAACTTGAATTTAATTAATTTGAAAACTATTTTGCTGTCAAATTTAATATTTTAACAATAATCTTAATTTACACTGTAAATATTAATGAAAAGGATCACTTTACATCCTTGTGAAGGCTCTGAGCATTCCTGTTGTTAGGCTAGATTTAGACATAGGGTCTGTTAGCCAAGCCTCCGTTTATCTGGATTCTGATTTCAGCTGGACCAACTCTCTTCTGTTATTTGGTTCCTGATCTGGGCTGGAAATGGGAAGCAAGAAGCAGCCATGGGGACAGGAGACCTTCCTCAGAAGGGGCGGGTGTTCAAGCCCGTGCACCATTGGCGGGGGGTCTGTGCCCCACCTTTGTTGCACCCCAAGTTTTCTCCTACTGGCCCTTGGCTGTGCCTGTCTTAGGTCGCCCCACCGTGTGGGTTCTTACCCGTCGTTGACTAACAACTATAACTGGGCCAAGTAGGGTGATGTGAGGTTCAGCTCTGTCTCCTTGTTAACCTATGTCCGTCTGGCCTCCATGTCCAGCAACTGCCTTTGGATCCCCTCGCCTGCTGGCGGGGCCCTGGCATTGATCATAGGGAACCCAGGTTTCTTCTCCAGAGAGGCCCCAGCTTACGCCATTGGGCCAGAGACAGATCCATGGTACCAGCTTTTCATGATCCCAGCTTGAACAGAGAGCTCAGATAACAGCTGTAGGCAATTGGATTCCTCTTGGCAGAAAAAAGTCAAGATAGGTCAATACAGAATGCTTAAGTGCCTGCCCCAGGAGGCCCTCCACACAGTGGAAAGGAATAAATCCCTTCATGTAAACCAATCAAATTCATTTGTAAATTTGTTTGGGATAAATGCACAATATATTGTTTTAAAGCATCAAAAATTATTAATGAGACTTGTAGAATAATACCATGTAAGAATATTCTTTGCTCTAGGTCACGACAACTTAATTTTAAACTGGCTGTCTCCAAGTTTGGAATGAGGAACCTAGTTTGCAGAAAACAAAAGCAATTTACAGAAGCAGAGACAGCATGCTATCCACATTACATTTTTGGGTAAACACATTATCTAGAGTCCTTAGGTAACCTAGGTAAAACTTAGGCATGTTATCTAAATTACAGTTTTGGGTCTAGAACCCTTGAGTGACCTGGGTTAAACTTTGGCACTTAGGCAGTTTTGGGTCTCCAGAACACTGAGTTGACATGCTAACTGGAGCCCTCTGAACTTGGGATAGATTTGCTGTCCTTCCGAGGTAAAGGAAAAATGTGCCTTCTAAGACATATGAAATTTATAGTTTTTACCTGAATTAATTATTACCATACTTCACTTTACTGTGCTCCAGGTGGCCTCTGGGCTATTGGTTGTCTGGTTTATCTTCCTCCTGTTCCTCATCTTCAGTGGACTGCTTGGAGTCGCTGCTCTCTGTGGCTGAGGTAGTTGATTGTTTACAGCTACATGTTATGGCTCCAGACGCAAGATCTTCAGTCTGGCTAGATTCCTGATGCAGTTTAATATTTCCAGCAGGAATCCATACGGGTTTGGAAAAATTCTCTGGGAAGATACAAGCATACCCTCGGCCAAAGCTTAATAATGGGTCAGGTCCCTTCCATAAACCAGATTCGGGATCCTTCCATTTAACTAGACCATTTTCTTTTGTTTTATTCTGACACCAATGTAGCTCCATAGGTGTCTTTCCATCAGCATCACAAGTGAAAAAATTTAGAGTAATTAAGGCTTGATGCAGCCTACCCACATGTGATTTCTCCATCATCCCCCCTTTTTGTTTTTCTAATTGAGATTTCAGTCTTTGGTGTTGACGTTCAATAATGGCCGGTCCCTGGGAATTATATGGTATTCCTGTAATGTGCTGAATTTTCCTCTGTTTACAAAATTCCTGGAATTGACAGCTTGTATAAGCAGGTCCATTATCAGTTTTAATAATCTTTGGAATTCCCATGACGGCAAAAACAGCTAGAAAATGATTAATAACCTGTTTTGCCATCTCTCCTGTAGATACAGTGGCCCACAGGACTTTGAAAAAGTATCTACAGAGGCATGTAACGCCCCAAGACATACAAAAGGATTATAATGTGTTACATCCATTTGGCGGATATGGTCCCTTAGCAAACCTCTAGGGTTGACTGCTGTGTTAGGCCCTTGAGGTAGATGTAACATGCAACTGGGACATTCCTTGATAATCTGTTTTGCTTTCTGTCGAGAGATTGAGAATTGTTTGGACAACATTTTAGCAGGCTGATGTAAAAGCTGATGAGACTCTGAAGCCTCTTTTAATAAAGCAACCAATTGATCAGCATGTGCATTTCCCTTAGTTAATGGGCCAGGTAATACACTATGAGCCCTGATGTGAGTGATATAAAAAGGGTATTTTCTCTGCTGCACAATCTGCTGAACCTGCTTAAATAGTAAGAATAAACTTTGGTCACTAAGCCATTTCAACCGGGCAGTTTCAATTCTACTTACTAGGCACGAAGCATAAGAGGAATCAGAAATTATGTTAACAGGCTGTTGGAAATCTTGCAATGCAGCCTTAATAGCTTCTAACTCAATTCTTTGCACAGAAGTATGACTGGACAGTATGACTCGGTCAGAATTCAAAGTTTGATAGGCAGCTTTCCATTTAGATGACCCATCATTAAAAACAGTTAAAGCTCCAGGAATTGGTTCCTGCCTAGTATGTTTTGGTATAATGATGGAGGTCTTATTTAAAAATTGTAAAAGTTTATCTTGTAATAGGTGACAACTAAGTTCCCCTGAATATCAACTTAACCCAATTTGCCAATTTACATCAGTTTGAAAAAACATTTCTAATTGCTTTCCAGTGAGGGGAAGATAGATGCATTTAGGTTCTTCTCCTCTAAGCTGCTTGCAACGCTTCCTAAGCTGATATATTAATTGAGCCATCAGTCCTATATAAGTAATAGCAGTTTTAGAGGACTGATGGCCTAGGTGGACCCATTCAATCATAGCGGGAGAGTCTTTATTTTAGAAGATGACTCCAGTGGGACTATTTGCAGTATGGTTAATCTGTCCCAATAAAGGCAATTCAGGCTGTACCCGTGCTACTTGAGCTGAGGATATCGCCTGTTCAATTCTTAGAAACTCCTTTCTGGCATCATCTCTTAGTGTTCTGGGTGAGGAAATGTCAGAGTCACCCCTAAGTATATCAAATAAATTTGTCATTTCTCCCGTAGAGATTTTTAGGTAGGGTCTTAGCCAGTTAATGTCCCCTAATAATTTCTGAAAATCATTTAAAGTTTTAAGACAATCTTTTCTTAGATCCACCTTTTGTGGCCTAATGCATTGGTTTTCAATAATGGTTCCCAGATATTTAAAAGGTGTTTCTTTTTGTACCTTTTCTGGAGCAATTTTTAAGCCCCATTTCGGGAGCTCCTTCTCTAATTGGAAAAATATTTCTAAAGTCTGCTCTTCCCGTGGACTTGCTAAGAGCAAGTCATCCATGTAATGGATAATGTAACATCGGGAATATCTGTCCCTTAAAGGTTGAATGGCTTGAGCCACATATTTTTGGCACAAGGTAGGGCTATTGGCCATTCCTTGAGGCAAAACTTTCCACTGATATCTTTTCATGGGTTCTATATTATTAATAGATGGCACTGAAAAAGCAAATCTTTCTTTATCTTGATGTGCCAAGGGAATGGTGAAAAAACAATCCTTCAGATCTACTACTATGAGAGACCAATTTAAAGGGATTTGTGAAGGTGCTGGGAGTCCAGGTTGCAAAGCACCCATGGTATGCATAGTAGCAGTAATTGCTCTGAGATCATGTATCAATCGCCATTTCCCTGCCACCTTCTTAGGTATAATAAATATAGGCATATTCCAAGGGCTATTGGAAGGCTCTATATGACCAGCTTCTATTTGTTCCTGTATCAATCCATGAATATGACCTAATTTCTCCTTGGTTAATGGCTACTGATCCACCCATACAGGTTTATCATCTTTCCATTGTATAGGATCAGCATGGGGGCGAAGAGACTGAGCAGTGACCACTCCTAAAAAGGTTGATATCCTCGCCTTCCTGGTTTTTTTACACCTTGATCACTCTGATGTCCCATCTGAGTTACAAGCTGCTGACCTTTGCCAGTAATAATACAAGCTTGTAAACCTTCTAAGACATCCCGGCCCCATACATTGACTGTAATTCCAGAGACAATGTAGGGTTGAAACCATCCTATCTGTCCTTCCTCATCTTGCCATTTTAAGACTGCAGCACTATGTTGTGTGTTATCAGGAACTCCCACCCCTCTAATTGAGTCCATAGCTTCTACCATGGACCAACTAGGAGGCCAGAATTCTTTGCTGATAATGCTGACATCTGCCCCAGTGTCTACTAGGCCTTTTAACATTTTTCCTTCTATTCTCAAATTAATCATAGGACGAGTTTTGCTAATTTCCTGTATCCAATAGATGTCTGAGCTTTCAAGTCCTTGCATTCCTCTTTTCTATTTATAGCCTTTCCTTGTTGAGCATAAGGTAGAAGTAGTATCTGAGCAATTATCTGTCCTGGAGTAATTTGCATAATATGATTGCATTCCAATATCACTTTAATCTCTCCCTCATAATTTGAATCTATGACTCCAGGCAAAACAGTTAATCCTTCCAGAGTGTTTCCACTTCTCCCTAAAATTAATCCTAAAGTTCCTGATGGCACAGGTCCCCAGATTCCTGTAGGAACAGCTTGCCGAGCCATATCAGGGGTCAAAGTGACCACTATAGTACTGTTAAGATCTAGGCTTGCACTTACTGGAGTGGCCCAAATTAGAGATTCCACTGTGGGCTTTGCAGGGCAGATCTCCCCTTTTATTGACGGGGCTGGGGGTTGCCCCATTGGCCGTTTCCCTGTCGTTGGCCATACCCTGTGTCTTGATTTAACAGCTGGCCATTTTTGTGGAATCTCGATTTACAATGGCCGGCCCAATGGTAGCCCTTGTGGCATCTAGGACACAGAGAGGTTGGATCTGTTTTGATCGGCTCAGGAGGTGAAATGTTAGCGCCTTTCCTTGGAGCGCCTCCTTGTGTCTTTCTTGGTTGTCAACATTCTTTTCTAAAATGTCCTAAGTTTCCACAGTTATGACACCTTTTATTTACAGTAGCAGCGGCAGTGAGTAAATTCACTTGAAAAGTGCCTGACCCCACATTCTGACATGCTCAAATCATTTCTGTAATGGTACTACCTTTTCTCAGAGGCATCAGGCATTTCTTACAATCATCATTGGCATTTTCATAAGCTAATTGTTGAATTAAAATGTCTCCTGCTGCCTCATGTTGAACCTGTAGTCTCACTGCTCAAGTGAGAGGAGCCACAAAATCAGAAAATGATTCTAAAGGCCCCTGTAAACATTTACTAAAAGCTCCCTCAGAGTCCCCTTTTGCTGGTAAAGTCCACCACGCTTTCCTTCCACAAGCTCGAATTTGCTCATATGCCAGTTGCACATAATATAACTGGGTTCGAACATTGTTGTATTGTCCCAGTCCTGCTAGCATTTCATAAGTTATTTGAGCATTCAGCCCGCGGTTTATTTGGGCTTGCTCCTGGCACCTCTCCAAGAATTCCTCTTTCCATAGTAAATAATCTCCTCCATCCAGAGTTGCACGTGCTAGAGAATACCAATCATGAGGGATTAGGAAAGCTTCAGAAATACTATGCATAATTTCTCCTGTTAAAGGAGCTGTTGGACCATTTTGGACTACACTTTCACGTAAGGCCTTTATCATTTTAAAGTCAATTTTTACATGCTGTCTGATTACCTGATTCGGTAGCTGTGGATCAGGTACCTCTATGATAGGGAAAGCAAGCCTTTCGTCTGCCGGTATTTCCCTCAATCCTTCTCTGATGGCTTTTTGCACAGGTGATTCAAATGACAGCGAACTAACCATATCACAATTAGGACGTGCATGCGGAGGTCGAGAGGACCTTGAAGGCCATTCCTCTAATGTGTCTTCCCACTCCTCACTAGGAGGAGCTGAGGGAACCAGTTGAGGAGACTCCTCCTCAGCCTTTGGAAAAGGCTTTGGCAAATGCGCCATTATGTTCCCCATGGAAAAAGTTTTTTGAAATGAGTTTTGTCTTGCCGTTAACCTTTTTTCAAGTTCTAACTAAATTTTTTGGCAACCTTGTAAGATCTAATGTACCTTCTTCAAGAAAAGCAAAGGTTATGTTCTATAATAACATGCAAAAACTGTAAAAGATTACCTTCTAAAATTGTAACCCTTTAAACATGCAAATCAAAAGCACATAATACAGTTTCTTAGTTTTTAAAAGCCAAATATACCTTTTTAAAGCCGAATCTACATTTTTAAGCCAAATCCTTCCCCGTTTGTTAGCCTGGTTAAGAAAACGTTCCCAGTGTACTTACAGACCCGGGCTTCTGTAGCTGATCCTGGGCATTGCATGCAGTAGACTTCCCCTCACTTTTTTTCGGTGAGTTTTCCCCACCTTTTCGGTGAAAACTTCCTTTTCTCGCTCCAGCGAGGCCTGCACTTCCAGATTACCCGTCGGGCGCCAGATGTTGAGTGTGTTTCCTTCCACGACCCATGTGGAGTAGGGTTCGGTACGTGAAAGAGGAGCCGCACAACAAATGAGAGAAAAGACACAAGATAATTTTGCAATATCGGAGGTCCAGGCGGGCATGTCCAACTCAAGGAGAGGGACTTCCACCCATGCTCAGGCTGCTCCAATCTTTTATTGATCTGGAGTAGCCCTTAGGCAGGCGACCCCCCAGTAACAAGCAGACTAGCCCATCAGCAAGGATTTACATAATAATAAATGGGGGAGTAGTTTCAGCTACCACTGTCTGGACAAACAGAGGTGGCACCTAGCTCAGGGCTTTGCTAAGGCTTCAAAGGCACCCAGCCTTGGGGGGGTTTCGGGGAGTGCTCTGTCTATGCTTATCAGATAGTGAAGGCAATAAACAGTTTCCCACAGTAGACTAGTGAATATTGTTAAACTATTGAAAGTATGGTCAGCTCAAGACCTGAATATTTATGCCACAACTGGTCCACTTATTCCTTTAATAACTTGGTCTAGAACAGGTTTGCTGCATATTGGAGATACAAGAGAAGTGAGGTTTCTCTCTGTTTCACTGATGATTCACTTCATGTTACATTTGCCCCATTCAAAAGTGAGTTAATAGTAATATGGTACATTGGGTATGGAGTACAGGGGCATTATCTTCACAATTTTTCTGTAAATCTGGAACTATTCTAAATTAAAACATCCATTAAAACAACACTAAAAATCATAAGAAATGGTGACAACTGAACATACTGGAATGGACCACTGAAATGACGGGGGATTATGGGAAATGTCTTAGAAGAAACACCACCTCCCTGCCATATGCTGGACTAAAATTGAACTAGAGGAAATGAGAGAGAGAGAGAGAGAGAGAGAGAGAGAGAGAGAGAGGTCAGTTGGGGAAAAATTTTAGGAGTTAAGAGGAAGGTCTTTGTTCTATAACAAGAGTGTCTGAGATATCTGCACCCTCTCCCACCACCACCCCTCCGGGATGGTAAAGCTGAGGCTTTGTGATGTCAAGCCACATCATGGCAACCACTGATTTTGGGCAACCAGAGCTCAATTGAGTGGGTCCTCATTAACCTAAAGACTATATATAGATGCCTGGACCCTTTGAGTACTGTCTGTTGCCTCAAGATAGCGAAAATAAGATGATAGTGTAGACTTGTAGAGATAATGAATAAGACTCCAAACACAAGGATGGATGAAGAAACTGCAAGTCCAATAGTGAATTTATGTTTTTATTGTGGGGGGGGGGAGGATGGTGGTGGTCACAGTCATGAGGAACAGGGTGTTGTGTTAGTGCTGGCAGTGTATAAAAAAGAATTTGATTTCCTTTTTACATGGCAGACTATTGAATATTATTAAACTATTGAAAGGATGGTCAGCTCAAGATCTTTAGATTTATGCCACAACTGTTACAGTTTTTCCTTTAACATCATGGTCTAGAACAGCATTGTTGGATATTGTAGATAGTAGGGAATTGAGGATTGACTCTGTTTCACTGAAAGGGAGAGATCTAAGGGTTGGTCAGGAATGTGAGAAGGGAGTAATGTAGATTTCTTTAGTTGGGGCACCAGACAAGCCATTCCATACTGGGCCAGACACTTTGATTAAGGACAAGGAGAAGTCTTAATGGGGATTTTTTTTTCCAGCACTTTCTCAAACTGGCAAGGAAAAAGAAGCTGATGATTAATTTAGGTTTGGATTGGGGGGTGGGATGGATGGTGGTGGTCAGACTCATGAGGAACAGGGTGTTTTGTTAGTGCTGGCAGTGTATAATAAAGAATTTGATTTCCTTTTTACATGGCAGACTATTGAATATTGTTAAACTATTGAAAGGTTGGTCAGCTCAAGATTTGAAGTTTTATGCCGCAACTTCTCCAGTTGTTCCTTAAACAACCTGGTCTAGAAGAGCATTGCTGGATATTGGAGATACTAGAGAAGTGAGGTTTCACTCTAACTGTTTCACTGATGATTCACTTCCTGTCACATTTGTCCCATACGTAAGTAAGATATTAGTAATAAGGGAAATTGTGTATGGCGTACATGGTTTTTATCTTCACAATTTTTCTGTAAATCTGGAACTATTCTAAAATAAAACATCCATTAAAACAACACTCAAAATCCTAGGAAATGGTAGCAACTGAACATAGTGGAACGGACCACTGAAGTGACGGGTGAGTATGGGAAGTGACTTAGAGGAAACACCACCTCCCTGCCGTATGCTGGACTATAATGGAACTAGAGCAAATGAGAGAGAGAGAGAGAGGTCACTTTGCGAAAAATTTTAGGAGTTAAGAGGAAGGTCTCTGTTCTATAACAAGAGTGTCTGAGATTTCTGAATCTTCTGCCACCCCCGCCCCTCCTGGATGGACAAGCTGAGGCTTTGTGATGTCCATCCACACCATGGCAATCACTGATTTTGGGCAACCAGGGCTGAAGTGAGTGGCTCCTCATTAACCTAAAGAGTATATATAGAGGCCAGGACCCTTTGCGTAGTGTCTGTTGCCTCAATATAGTGAAACTTAATCAGATGATAGTGTAGACAAGTAGAGATAAGGAATAAGAATCCAAACACAAGGATGGATGAAAAAACTGCAAGTCCAAAAGTGAACTTATGTTTGTATTTGGGCGTGGGGGGTCATGGGATGGATTGTGTTCATTGTAGTCATGAGGAACAGGGAGTTGTGTTAAGGCTGGCCATGTATAATAATGAATTTGATTTCCTTTTTATATGGTAGACTATTGAATATTGTTAAACTATTGAAAGGATGGTCAGCGCAAGATCTGAAGTTTTATGCCGCAACTGTTCCAGTTTTTCCTTTAACAACTTGGTCTAGAACTGCATTGCTGGATATTGGAGATACTAGTGAGGTGAGGTTTCACTCTACCTGTTTCACTGATGATTCACTTCATGTTACATTTGCTCCATACATAAGTAAGATATTAGTAATAAGGGAAATTGTGTATGGTGTACATGGTTATTATCTTCACAATTTTTCTGTAAATCTGGAACTATTTTAAAAGAAAACATCCATTAAAACAAAAATACTAGATAAAGTTAATATCTCAACTTAGTGGAATGGACCTCTGAAATGACGCGGGAGTGTGGGAATTGTCTTGGAGGAAACACCACCTCCCTCTCATATGCTGGACTAAAATGGAACTAGAGGAAATGAGAGAGAGATAGAGGATAGTTTGGGAAAAATTTTAGGAGTTAAGATCAAGGTCTCTCTTGTATAACCAGAGTGTCTGAGATTTCTGCATCCTCTGCCACCCACGCCCCTCCTGGATGGTCAAGCTGAGGCTTTGTGATGTCAAGCCACACCATGGCAACCACAGATTTTGGGCAACCAGAGCTGAATTGAGTTGCTTCTCATTAACTTAAAGAGTATATATAGCGGCCAGGACCCTTTCAGTAGTGTCTGTTGCCTCAAGATAGCGTAACTTAATAAGACAATAGTGTAGACTAGTAGAGTTAAGGAATAAGACTCCAAACACAAGGATGGATGAAGAATTGGCAAGTACAAAAGTGACTTTATGTTTGTATTGGGGGTGTGCTGGGATGCATATTTGGGTGCGCTGTACCTTCTGTTCCAGGAACAGACAGATAGGAAGGTACTGACATCATGTCAGGCCTTGAGATATGGTCTCATAGTCCCTCCTCAATATACTGTGCTCTCCGTTCCTGGAAAACATAGATAGGAAGGTGATAATGCTATACTGTGTCCGGAAGAAATTGCGTAAACAATGCTTTGTAACTTTGTAGTTTTTTCAAATAAATAGGCTGTAGTGCTTGCAGTCATTGCGGCAGTTCCGCCTTTGGGTCAGTTCCACCGAAGCAAAGGCGCAACTGCAGACAGCTGGTCAGCTTAATAAAGGTTCCTAAATATAAATTCTGAGTCGGTGGTCTATCTCGCTGAGCCAACCCATAACATTTGGAGGCCGCAGCGAGATACCCAGCAAGGAGAAGAGGGACCCCTTTTTAGGGCAGGAGGCTCTCCCCCGGCAGGGAGGAGAGGTACCCCTTGTTTAGGGCAGGAGGCTCTTCCCAACTGTCGCCTGGCACTCAGGGAGATACCCCACACCTGTCGAGAACGACTACCAAGGAGGCCTCCAGTCCACCCAAAACTTTCAATTTGGAAACCGAGCCACTTGGACTCTTGAGAGAGCTAAGGACCGGACATTAAAATGGAATTGGTATGTCCCACAGAAGGACCTATACGGAGGGCTGGACGCAGCGGTACTCCTGGTCCTGACCCACGGCCAGGACGGTGGCTGGGGTCCTGGTTGTGCAGCAGTAGGCTGCACTGGTTTTGTCTGTCTGGTATTTGTTTGTCTTGGTGTTTATTGTCAAAAAGTTGTTTGCGTCTGCGTACACCCTGCTGCAATGTTTTTTGAAAAATTTTCAGGACTTCAAGGAGCGAGCTGCAGGTTCCGGGCAACCTTAGGTTGCATTTCGCTGATTTATTTTGTCTTTGTTCTTTGCTGTCTTTGTCTTTGTCAAATCGATTAGGGTCAGTCATCTTCGTCAACCCCCTACCAGTCTGGCCCACTCCGAGGAAGTGGAAGGGGAGCGTGATGACCTCCCTAGAAGCCATAGAGCTCCCTTAGGCAATTAGTCAGGAATTGGTTGGATGGATTAAACTCTGAATAAACATTTGGTAGAAGTCAAAACTCGGACTGTCTGGTGTATGAATGTAAGTATGAGAGTCTGTGTGAAGTGAAAGAAACTGAATTTCTGGGGTAGATTTCAAAGTTATAATGTTAATGCATTTTGATTTACTGAGATTCTGTGAATGGGAGTGGCCCACTTTCCAGGAGGGTTTACCTGATGCAGGGTCTTTTGATCTGACCACTGCCTACCAGGTCCATTATGTCATATAAGGCTACCCAGGGCATCCAAATCAAATTCCTTATATTCAGGTATGGGTTGAAATATTGTCCAAGAAACCCCGGTGGATGACGGCTTCCCTCCCGAGGGGAAAATTGGGACAGACAGACAGTCCTCTTGGCTTAGGCCCAGAAGAGCAAAACTCCCCCTGTTCTCCAGGGTCCAAGTGAGGATGCACTTCCCAGGGCCAGGCCTCACCCGTATGCTCCCCCACCCGCCGGCCTGATGGTGGCTAAAGACCCTGGCCCAGAACCACTGTCTCCTCCACAGCCTGTTTCCTTTCCTCCGAAAACACCAGTCCAGGACCAGGCTTCGTTCTCCCCTCTTCACACTAGGCAAGGGACAGCAAATAGAAAGAGAAAGAGAGGGCAAGAACCCTGCAGGACCCAGCAGCATCCGCCAGTCCTGCAGTTCCTATGCTGCCGCTACGGCAGGCAGGCCCTTAAGTTTGGGTCCAGATGGGCAGCCTTTCATGGTCTATTTCCCCTTTTCTACCAGTGACCTGTACAATTGGAAGAACCAGAATCCTTCTTTCTCCCAGAACCCACAGGGGTTAATCTCTCTTTTAGAGTCTGCGGTTTTTACCCATCAACATACCTGGGATGATTGCCAACAGTTGATGCAAACTCTTTTCACTTCAGAGGAGAGAGAGAGAGAGTCAAGGCAGAAGGGAGGAGATTTGTACTGGGTCCGGATGGGCAGCCTACCTCTGACCAAGATAGATTAGAGGCTGTGTTTCCCTCCAGGCGACCTGACTGGAATCCCAGTAGTGAGAGGGGAAAGGAGGCTCTCGATCGGTATCGCCAGACTCTATTGGGGGGCATCTGAGCTGCTGTTCGGAGACCCACAAACCTCTCTAAGGTGACATAGACAGTCCAGGAGCCTAATGAGATCCCGGCAGCTTTCCTGGAGAGGCTGTGCGAGGCCTATCTGGTGTATACCCCAATTGACCCTGATGCCCCACAAAATCGGAGGACTGTCATTGTAGCATTTGTTTCCCAGTCGGCCCAGGATATTAGAAAATATTGCAGAAGTTAGAAGCCTTTGAGGGGAAATCAATCTCTGAGTTGTTTGAGGTAGCCCAGAAGGTTTTCAACAATCGGGAGGACCGGACAGCAGGTTTAAACACCCGGATGGCCAAGGTCCTCCTGGCCCTGAATGAGGAAAAAGGCCCAAGGGGCCGGAGTGACAATAAGAATAAAGGAAATTCTCATGGGAGAAAAGGAGTCCAACCCAGGCTTGGAAGAAATCAGTGCGCACTTTGCAAAAAAGAAGGACACTGGAAAAGGGAATGCCCTGAACGTTCTGGGGAACCGACTCCCATGCTGGTGGAGCAGGTGGATTAGGGTTGTCAGGGCTCAGCTGGCCCCCAAGAGGCCAGGATAACTCTGACAGTGGGGGGCCCAAATGTGGACTTCCTTGTGGACACGGGAGCCACCTTCTCTGTCGTGCCACAGCCAGTGGGTCCGGTCTCTAAGACCAAAATCCCCATCAAAGGGGCAAGTGGAAAAGTGCAATCCTACCCATGGACTAAAGGTCGGATCAGCGACCTAGGAAATGGCTCAGTGACTCACTCATTCCTTGTAATGCTAGAGTGCCCTTACCCTCTGCTAGGCTGGGACTTGCTGAGTAAATTACGGGCCACAATCTCTTTTGAAGGGCCAGGGCCAGAGGTCAAGTTGCAAGACCCAGGGACTTCGGGAATCTATCTTCTGACATTGCCCTTACAGGAGGAATATTTACTACATGAGGAGGAGCCTGGAGAAGTCTCCGCAGATGCCTATCTCCAACAACTAAGACAGGCTATCCTGGGAATTTGGGCAGAGGACAATCTGCCAGGGTTAGCTAAACACCAGCCTCCAATTGTAGTCCAGCTAACCAGCAGTAACATCCCAGTCAGAGTCCGGCAATATCCAATCAGAGACAGCAAGAGTGGGAATCGCCAAGCACATTAAGACGCTGAAAGAGGCTGGAATCTTGATTCCTTACCAATCTGCTTGGAACACTCCCCTGTTGCCAATACAGAAACCAGGGACTGAGGATTTCAGGTCGGTGCACAACTTAAGGGAAGTAAACAAGAGGGTTGAGACTATCCATCCCACGGTTCCGAACCCTTACACTCTTTCTCAGCCTCCTCAAGCCAGAACACCAGTTCTATACTGTTTTAGACCTCAAGGATGCCTTTTTCTCCCTTCCCTTGGCAAAGCAGAGTCAATATATTTTCGCCTTCGAGTGTGTGGACCGGACAGAGGGAGAGTTGGGACAGTTAACTTGGACTAGGTTGCCACAAGGGTTTAGGAACTCACCCACTCTGTTCGATGAGGCCCTAAACCAAGACCTCCTGGAGGTCCGTCAGGACCATCCAAGGGTGACTCTGCTCCAATATGTAGAAGACCTCCTACTGGCCACGGAGGAGGAACAGGACTGTAGACAGGCCACTCGAGAGTTGCTGACAACCCTAGATCATTTGGGGTATCGGGTCTCAACCAAGAAACGTCAGCTATGCACTACCTGAGTAACATATTTGGGTTACAACATAGAAGGGGGTAGGCGAACTTTATCCAGTAGCAGAATAAAGGCCATTTTGTCAATCCACAGGCCTACCAGCAAAAGGCAAGTCCGGGAGTTCCTCGGGGCAGTGGGTTATTGCAGGGTATGGATACTAGGTTTTGCAGAAATTGCGAGACCACTATACTCTGCAAAGGGGGAAACTGTGGCCGCCCTGGTCGGGACAGAAAAGGAGGAAGAGGCTTATAAGAGACTGCAAGAAGCCCTGATAAGCACCCCGGCACTCGCCCTGCCAGACCTAACCAAACCCTTTCAGCTATATGTAGCTGAAAGCAAAGGGGTGGCAAAAGGGGTCCTCACACAACCCCTAGCACCATGGAAACACCCCGTAGTTTATCCCTCTAAGAGACTTGACCCGGTGGCCTCAGGATGGCCCAACTGCTTGAGAGCCATTGCAGCCACCGCCCTCCGGGTAAAGGAAGCCTCAAAGCTAACCTTTGGCCAAAATCTCTAAGTAGTTGCTCCGCATGCAGTTGAGACCTTATTAAGGAGCCCCCCGGGAGAGATGGATGTCCAACGTCCACATACCCAGTACCAGGTCTTACTGCTAGACCCACCATGAGTCAGCTTCCTGATAACAGCTGCCTTAAACCCAGCCACACTCCTTCCTGACGATTTGGCAGAGTCCCCTTTGCATGACTGTGAGGAGACATTGACTTCCCTCACTTCCCTCCGAGAGGACCTTGTGGACCAGCCCCTGCAGAATCCAGATGAGACCCTCTACACCAACGGGAGCAGCTTCGTAGAGGAAGGTACCCGGTATGCGGGGGCAGCAGTGGGGACACAAAAGGAGGTTCTCTGGGCACAGGCCTTAGGACAAGGCACCTCAGCCCAAAAGGCAGAACTTATAGCACTCACTCAGGCCCTCTGGTGGGGAAAAGGAAATAGAGTGAACATTTGCACAGACAGTCGGTATGCTTTCGCCACTATACATGTGCATGGGGCCCTATATCAGGAAAGAGGCCTCCTGACCTCAGGAGGAAAGGACATTAAAAATGCTTCTGAGATACTTAACCTCCTGGCAGCCATATGGGGGCCAAAAGAAGTGTCAGTAATTCATTGCCGAGGGCACCAGAAGGGTGATAGTCCCGAAGCACAGGGAAATCGACTTGCAGACCAAACCGCCAAGTACATGGCTAAAAGACGAGTAGGGCCCCGAGAAGTTCTCATAGCCCTGCCAGCATGAAGGCTCACAGAGAAGCCAACTTATGTGATGGGGGAGCAGAGGCTAGCTGTGAAACTAGAAGAACTACACAATCGGAAATTGTAACCCCGTCCTCCTCATGCCTCTCGCCTGGCGGACTGACCAAAGGGAAGGGAGAAGGACATGGGGACTAAGACTCTATGTAAGCGGCCGAGACCCTGGCCAGCTCTTCAGCATTCAAAGCCAAACTCTTTGCCGGTGGTTCAACCCAATTGGCCCCTTGCATCACCTAGATAAGCCAGAGAGGCCAAGCCAGGCACAGCACCCAGCCCCAGCTAAACCTCCTGTTTCCCCTGGGTCAGAAAGCTCTGGGAGCCCCAGCCCTACTCCACCTGCAGCCAACACCTCGCCAGCTCAAGGGGAAATACAACAGCTTTTGGATACAGGCTGTAAAGTTAATGGTTTCATATACCCAATACCCCAGAATCTTAGAGGAGGACGCTGAATCAAAGATTTGATTCCCAATTAAGACCAGTAGGGAATGTCCTGGGATGAATATCGGGGCGCTCTGTGCCTTCTGTTCCAGGAACAGACAGATAGGAAGGTACTGACATCAGGTCAGGCCTTGAGATATGGTCTCATGGTCCGTCCTCAATATACTGTGCTCTCTGTTCCCGGAAAACATAGATAGGAAGGTGATAATGCTATACTGTGTCAGGAACAAAATGCGTAAACAAGGTTTTGTAACTTTGTAGTTTTTGCAAATAAATAGGCTGTAATGCTTTCAGTCATTGCTGCAGTTCCGCCTTTGCTTCCGCGGGGTGCTGGAACTGCAAACAGCTGGCCAGCTGAATAAAGGTTCCTAAATATAAATTCTGAGTCGGTGGTCTATCTCACTGAGCCAACCCATAACTGAGGGGGGTGGGATGGATGGTGGTGGTCGAAGTCATGAGGAACAGGGTGTTATGATAGTGCTGGCAGTGAATAATAAAGAATTTGATTTCCTTTATACATGGTAGACTATTGAGTATTGTTAAACTATTGAAAGGATTTTCAGCTCAAGATCAGAAGTTTATGCCGCAAGTGGTCCAGTTTTTCCTTTAACAAATTGGTCTACAACAGCATTGCTGGATATTGGAGATACTAGAGAAGTGAGGTTTCACTCTAACTGTTTCACTGATGATTCACTTCATGTTACATTTGCCCCATACATAAGTAAGATATTAGTAATAAGGGAAATTGGGTATGGTATACATGGTTATAATCTGCACAATTTTTCTGTAAATCTGGAACTATTCTAAAATAAAACCTCCATTAAAACAACACTCAAAATCCTAGGAAATGGTAGCAACTGAACATAGTGGAATGGACCACTGAAATGACGGGGGTGTATGGGAATTATCTTAGAGGAAACACCACCTTCCTGCCATATGCTGGACTACAATGGAACTAGAGGAAATGAGAGAGAAAGAGAGGACAGTTCAGGAAAAATTTTAGGAGTTAAGAGGAAGGAATCTGTTCAATACCAGAGTGTCTGATATTTCTGCATCCTCTGCCACCCCTGCCCCTCCTGGATGGTCAAGCTGAGGCTTTGTGATATCAAGCCACATCATGGCAACCACTGATTTTAAGCAACCAGGGCTGAAGTGAGTGGCTCCTCATTTACCAAAAGAGTATATATACAGGCCAGGACCCTTTGGGTAGAGTCTGTTGCCTCAAAATAGAGAAACTTAATAAGACGATAGTTTAGGCTAGTATCGATAAGGAATAAGACTCCAAACACAAGGATGGATGAAGAAACTGCAAGTCCAAAAGTGAATTTATGTTTGTATTGGGGAGGGGGTGGGATGGATGGTGGTGGTCGCAGTCATGAGGAACAGGGTGTTGTGTTAGTGCTGGCAGTGTATAACAAAGAATTTGATTTCCTTTTTACATGGCAGACTATCAAATATTGTTAAACTATTGAAAGGATGGTCAGCTCAAAATATGAAGTTTTATGCGACAACTGGTCCAGTTTTTCCTTTAACAACTTGGTCTAGAACAGCATTGCTGGATATTGGAGATAATAGAGAGGTGAGGTTTCACTCTGTTTTACTGATGATTCAATTCATGTAACATTTGCCCGATACATAAGTAAGATATTAGTAATAAGGAAAATTGTGTATGGTGAACATGGTTATTATCTTCACAATTGTTCTGTAAATCTGGAAATAGGCTAAAATAAATAGTCTATTAAACAACACTCAAAATCCTAGGAAACGTTAATATCTGAACTTAGTGGAATGGACCACTGAAATTACGGGGGAGTATGGCAATTGTATTGGAGGAAACACCACCTGCCTGCCATATGCTGGACTATTATGGAACTACAGGAAATGAGAGAGAGGTCAGTTTGGGAAAATTTTAGGAGTTAAGAGGAACGTCTCTGTTCTATAACCAGAGTGTCTGAGATTTCTGCATCCTCTACCACCCCCGCCCTTCCTGGATGGTCAAGCTGAGGCTTTGTGATGTCAACCCACACCATGGCAACCACTGATTTTGGGCAACCAGAGCTGAAGTGAGAGGCTCTTCATTAACCTAAAGAGTATATATAGAGGCCAGGACCTTTTGAATAGTGTCTCTTGCCTCAAGATAGCGAAACTTAATAAGACGATAGTTCAGAGTAGTAGAGATAAGGAATAAGACTCCAAACACAAGGATCGATGAAGAAACTGCAAGTCCAAAAGTGAGTTTATGTTTGTTTTCCAGGGGGAGGTTGAGATGGATGGTGGTGGTCGCAGTCCTGAGAGTCAGGGTGTTGTGTTAGTGCTCACAGTGTATAAAAATGAATTTGATTTCCTTTTTACATGGTAGATTGTTGAATATTGTTAAACTACTGAAAGGATGGTCAGCTCAAGATCTGAAATTTTATGCCGCAACTGTTCCAGTTTTTCCTTTAACAGCATGCTGTAGAACAGCATTGCTGGATAATGGAGATACTAGAGAAGTGAGGTTTCACTTTAACTGTTTCACTGATGATTCATTTCATGTTACATTTGTTCCATACATAAATAAGTTATTAGTAATCAGTGAAATTGGGTATGGTGTACATGGTTATTATCTTCACAATTTTTCTGTAAATCTGGAACTATTCCAAAAAAAAACACCAATTAAAACAACACTCAAAATCCTTGGAAACTTTAATATTCTAACATAGTGGAATGGACCACTGAAATGACAGGGGAGTATGGGAATTGTCTTAGAGGAAACACCATCATCCTGCCATATGCTGGACTATAAGGGAACCTGAGGAAATAAGACAGAGTGAGAGGACAATTTGGGAAAAATTTTAGGAGTTAACAGGAAGGTCTCTGTTCTATAACCAGAGTGTCTGAGATTTCTGCACCTCTGCCACCCCTGCCCTTCCTGGATGGTCAAGCTGAGGCTTTGTGATGTCAAGCCACACCATGGCAACCACTGATTTTGGGCAACAAGAGCTGAGGTGAGTGGCTCCTCATTAACCTAAAGAGTATCTATAGAGGCCAGGACCATTTGAGTAGTGTCTGTTGCCTCAAGATTCCTAAACTTAATAAGATGATATTGTCGACTAGTAGAGATAAGGAATAAGACTCCAAACACAAGGATGGCTGAAGAAACTTCAAGTCAAAAAGTGAATTAGAAGGCTGTTTCTCAACTGGATGACGAAGAAGTGAATAAGGTCAGAATACCTTATTCAAATGCTGCCGCTTCCCCAGTAATTCCTCACCCAAGATTCTGGCCTTATGCTTTTTTGCCACAGACACTTCATCATTCAATCCTTTGCCATTCAATTACAAGCACATTTCCTAATCATTTTCCAATTTCTTCCCCCAAACCAATGTCTTTCTGTGTTTAACTTGTTTCCAAACTACATAACCAAGATAGTACCCATGGTAACTTTGGACTTTAAGCTGAAGGAAAACAAGAGGGAGACAGTCAGAAAGAATCAGATAATTGTATTTTACTACAGGAATGGGAAAACCTCCAGTAAGCAAGACAACAACCTCCAGGAGGTAAGGAAGAAAAGAACCTGGTGTTCAATTTAGGTTTGGATTTGGGCGGGGGGAGGGTGGGATGGATGGTGGTGGTCCTGGTCATGAGCAATAGGTTGTTGTTTTAGTGCTGGCAGTGTATAATAATGGATTTTATTTCCTTTTCAAATGGTAGACTATTGAATATTGTTAAACTATTGACGGGATTGTCAGCTCAAGATGTGATGTTTTATGCCAAAACTGGTACAGTTTTTCTTTTAACATCTTGGTCTAGAACAGCAATGCTGGATATTGGAACTACTAGAGAAGTGAGATTTCACTCTGTTATACTGATGATTCACTTCATGTTACATTTGCCCCATACCCAAGTAAGGTATTAGTAATAAAGGAAATTGGGTATGGTGTACACAAATACTATCTTCACAATTTTTCTGTAAATCTGAAACTATTCTAAAATAAATGATCCATTAAAACAACACTCAAAATTCTAGGGTAATTTAATATCTGAACATAGTGGAATGGACCACTGATATGACGGTGGAGTATGGCAATTGTCTTAGAGGAAACACCACCTCCCTGCCATATGCTGGACTATATTGGAACTAGAGGAAATGAGAGAGAGAGATCAAGAGAAAGAGAGAGAGAGGGAGAGCGAGACAGAGAGAGAGAGAGAGAGAGAGAGAGAGAGAGAGAGAGAGAGAGGTCAGTTTGGGAAAAATTTTAAGTGGTAAGAGGAAACTCTCTTATGTATAACCAGAGCCTCTGAGACTGCTGCATCCTCTTCCACCCCCGACCCTCCTGGATGGTCCAGCTGAGGCTTTGTGATGTGAACCACACCATGGCAACCACTTAATTTGGGCAACCAGAGCAGTAGTGAGTGGCTCCTCATAGACATAGAGAGTATATATAGAGGCCAGGACCCTTTCAGTAGTTTCTCTTGCCTCAAGATAGCGAAACTTACTAAGAAGGTATTGTAGACTAGTAGACATAAGGAATAACACTCCACACACAAGGATCAGTGAAGAAACTGCAAGTCCTAAAGTGCATTGGAAGTCAGGTTCTCAACTGGATGATGAAGAAGTGGTTAAGGTCATAATACATTGTTCATATGCTGCCCCTTCCCCAGTAATTCATTACCCAAGTTTCTCCCTTGTGCTTTTTGGCAAAAGACCCTTCCTTATTCAAGTCATTGTCATTCAACTACAAGCCCTTTTCCAATCATTATCCAATTTCTTCTTCTAAACCAATGTCTTTCTGTGCTTAACTTGTTTCCAAACTACATATGCTATGCCCAGATTTCAAGATTCCCCCAAGACAGACCACTTGGGAGCCGAGTCTAATGCAAAAGCATAGAGTCTTTTATTCAAGCCTGGGACGTGGTCCCCCTCCTGCCTCCATTACTAGATGCAACAGAGAGCCCAGAGTCCCAAGGGTACAAAGAATTTATAGGGCTTGGTGTCGGGGGGTGGGGGCACACTCTGACCACTAATTTGGCCGATTCCAGTTGGTTGATTGAGGGTAGGGGGCTAGAGATTTCAGGGTAGGGTGCAGCTAGGGTCTGGTTACACAAAGACAGGGGGGTGGGGGGCATACTCTTGGCCTTAGGCTAGTATCCCCCGCTTTCCCATTGGCGGAGATAAGGGCAGGCTGAGTAACTGATACATTCTGCGGCTTTTTCTTGGATGAGGGGATAAGGGCACAGCTACCAGGCCTGTTATGTCCTTTCATTCCCCCCTTGTCTTAGAACTTCCAGGTAAATCATGAGACGGACTGAACTATCAACTGAACTACTTTTATACACTTCGTGACAAATTGGACTAGTCTGTTAATAATGCAAGGGCCCTAAGTCAACAGCAGTGGGAGTATTACAAGGGGTCTGTGGAGGTCCGCTGTCTTCTTGAGGGTGATCTGCAGTGAGTGTGTCTAGTCAGAGGTCACATACCAGTCAGGCTCCCTGCTGTCCAGGGCACAGAATGATCTGGGTTTGTGACACGACAGAGATTAACTATAACAAATGGTCTGGTGGAAGGTAAAGAAAACATTTCAGTATTAATAACCTCCATCAAAAGAGAGTTTTTCTTCTTAAAAATTCCTCTATGGCTATCAAAATGCCAAATCAAGATTAATTTATCTGCAGTATTCAATTTGGCCTGATGTTTGCATAAACACAACGAGAATGGTAACTGACTACCTTTGCTGGAATTTCATGATTGAATCTTAATGTGCACCATTGGGGCAGGAAACCAAGCCATCCAGCTGCCATCAGGCCTGCCTGCAGTATCTGCTGCTTTAGGTGAATCCCTCACCTTTAGCAACTCCACCTGAGCCCATGCTCTAGGCTTTAAGGCCCATCTCAGTAGCCCAACTACTCGATGTGGTCCAGAGTGTGTGGGGGTTCCTCAGGGATGCAGAGGTGTCCTTATTGCTCCCCTTCTACTCTTACCAACCGCCAGTCATGGTAGGGCATGTGCCTGAAGCTCCAGCGCCAGCCACCTTCAGGGCTCCCAAGCAGGATACCAGGCTTTCTCCATGGCACTATTATTGGCTTCAAGTCTTCAGAGCTCAGACAGGTTTCTTTAAAACATGATACTCCAAAGTTTCCGGTTAATAAAATCACTATTGAAACCTGGTCTTATTGATTTCATGCCAAGAAATGTATTGCCCTGACTTATTAAGCATTGACAGATTTCAGAGGAATTATATAATGAGATAAACGTACTAATCTGCTCTAAGATCTAATTTTTCTTGTCAGTCCTTTAAGAATGCATAACTATGCCTCAGACCTTCCATTCTAAATAGGCCTTTCCCAGCTCTCTACTGCGAGGTTTGTACCACCACTGACATGGGCATGGTCATGCAGGACTGCAAGACAGTACACAGGCTGCCAACTGTTAGCTGTTTCTCAATAGAGACCAAAACCTGATGGGTATTCTTCTTTGTCCAGTTGGGAATCTGCCCTCTTGGCAGCCAAACACCCTTTACTTTTGGGGTTCATCCCATATAGTCCCCTTCCAGGACATCTAACACATAGCTATAACAATGTCCCTCAGTGTGGGAGACTGCACACTTACAAGCTATTTCAAAAGACTACCAAGGACTGTAGACCATCTCCGGTCCACAGCTACAGCTACATTTAAACTTGTAAGAGAATTGAAGGTTAACACAATATATTAATAAATAAAACATAATATTGGACACATGGCCGCTTCAAGCAGCTAAATGCTCCCCTACTAAACATGAGATATGGCAGGGCTATAGAAACATTTTAGGGAGGTGACTAAAGTACACTCTTTGACCTTTCTATATAAGGTAAAATTGTCCTTGTCTTTCTGAAGCCATGTTTATGAAGATGCAGTCATCATCTGAGCCTGTTATACAATTTTCTGCAGGTATAGTCCTTTTCAAGTTGGAGTGAGTCCTGGGGTCCTGAACTTCTTTACCCACACCGAGTCCCCATGATGGAAACGATGTACAGAGTCCGAGGTGGCTCTGCCAGGGCATCTCGAACAAGCTTATCGGTGGCTTGTCATTTCTGTAAGAGATCACGTCCAAGTAAGGGGTACAGGCATTCTGGCATAACTAGAAACGAATGAGTTACCATGTTCTTTCTGAGGTCCACAGTCCTCTTTGATGTACAAGGAAAAAGGCAGTTTGTCCGGTGGCTCTTAGAACTGGTGTCTTCTTAGATGTTACTGGTCCCATTGGCTCTGTCAATACTGAATAGGCTGCTCCAGAATACACCAGATAATTAACGGGGGTTCTATTTATGTACAAATATTTATACCTCAGTAGACAAATAAACATCAAATAAAGATCCACATTTACACCTTATCAGTGAACAAGTATTTTTACAGTCTTGGGAATTTTGGCAGATAACAGGAACACTGCCCAAGTCCCCTGATGGGGGCCTGACAAGCACAGATATGGGTGCCTTTGGCTGGGGGGTGTATAGTCTCCATCCTATCTCTCTCGGCACTGCTAAGGACTGGATCATTGGAGAGGTCTCTTCACCTAGGCAAGGCTGTGCTGAGCCATCTGGGGCAAAAGTGCTTTCGGCTTCCATTTTGCCTAAAAGGTCTCTGTCCATTAGAGGGACCAGGTCAACTGGTAAATATAGGAATTCATTTACCACCTCATGGCCGCCTAACTGACAACGGTGGGGGCGGCAGAACAGTCTGCAGCTGTGGTATCATAGGGGTAGCTCCAATAATGGTGACTTCCTGTCCTGAGAGGGGAGCTACCTTCTGAGTAACTACAGAGTTTTCCTGACCCTGTATCAATCTTAAAGTTCACAGTCTGGCCCCCAATCTTCATTTTGACCATCGGCTCATCGGGGCCCAGTTGGAAAAAGCCCAGTCTGTCCTAGTCAGGGTCATTTGTTGCCAGTCCGAGGAGCTCTGCCTCAGTCGGCTCTGGCTAATAGTCGCTGGGTGGTTTGGATGGCGTTACCAGCTTCTTCTGGCCTGGTACTAAACTTTACTCTGTCCCTTCTTACACATGCAGAACTGGACCCAAGGCAGCGAGGTTTGAGTAATTTTAAAATTCCTTAACATACATTTTATCATTCATGCTGCAGGGAGGGACCTGGTTGGCTCCTCCTGAATAAAAGAACTCATCAAAATAAGACTTATTTTCTAACTTTATATGTCCCTGGGTGTGGACAACAAATGACACTAATCAGATTGACATAAAGGATTTAACCTTTGTTTAGGGAGGCAAATGCATAGCATTTACTCCCAAGTGTCATTGGCTTAGGGAAGATAGGATTTCTGCTCAGTTTCCCTAATTTACTAGTCCCAGCTTACTAGACTATCATGCATTCACTTTTCTTAAAATGTATTCTGGAACAGGAGAAAGTTGTTTTGCTGTACACAGGTAGTTTAACCCCTATATAACTGGGCTTGGACCTCTCCCCAGCAAACTGGAGTCTATAAGGTCACTATGCAGCCTCCGGTTTTTCTAATCCTAGGAGGTTTCAGCCAGTCCCTGAGTCAGACTCCTCCTCTCTTGGAGAATTTCAAAGTCCTGATGGCTTCCAGTTTCAGGGAGAGTGCCTTTTTGTTAACCCTTAGGGCCCTGCTTTTTGCCTTTTTACCAGTATCCTTCTTGGCAGAGCAGCAACCAGGCCTCTTTCAAGGGTGTGCACTAGAAGGGGATATTAGCCCTTCCTGTGAGCCAGCTGCTCCACCTAGGGTCTCCCAGGGGCCCAGCCAGAGCGACCCCCAACAAATTCTGGAAGCCGCTGCCCTTTTGCAGTGGTATGGACTCAAGCAGTGGGTTCACTGGATGTAGCCGGCAGGGAAGCGTTCGCTGGCTTCTGCCTGCAGATGCTCGCGCCCACAAGCTCTACCCCGCAGCACATGCCTCACTGGAATCTCCAGCACCTCGGCGTTCTCCAGCTTAGCCTGAACTTTGGGGCCCAACAGCAGCTGCTGCAGCTCCTGTAGGCTAGCGTTGATCCAGGAGCATGTGGCTTCTTCTCCCCCAGGGGCTTCTGGGCCTTGTGGGCAGCTCAGGCATTCAACACCCCCTTCTTTGACCTGGCTCTCAGGGGCTGAGTCTGCCTGGCAAACAGTTCTAAATTACCAGGGGGGCTGCGGATTCTAGCTTTGTGCCTCCTCTGCTTTTCTAGCGGGGGTTTAGTTGTTATTTATTTATTTATTTATTTATTTATTTATTTATTTTTATTCTTAGAAACCTTGGTCCATTAATGATTTCCAAAAGTGAACATTCAGCAATTTTAGATTAATATTTATGAACATATTTTAGATGTACTTTTACTCTTAAGATATATCTAGACCTTTTGTGATAAAACTAAGAACAGGTATCAGTCTGATTCAGCATTGGAGGGGTTAAAAGAATAAACCAAGGCAGAGAAAGACTTTGCTTACAATTATTTTTTTGAAACCTTGAAGTTAATTGATAAGACCTGTTAGGTTTGCAGCCAGCAGCATAACTACCAAAACCCGGCCCCCCTTGTCTCAGTCAGGCCCATTGCTTTTCCTCACAGAGTCGGCCTGGAAATATAACGAATGCATAGGGAGGTTTCTTGCATACAGAAAACCTGGAGACCTTTTGAAATCCAGTTACAGATGCTTTCAGAATCCGAATGAGGGAGGAAGGGAAAGACCAGGTTATGTTCTCTATGTGGGTACTAATAAACAATTGAAAACAGCAAGTTAAACAAAATACAGTCACAGGCAGTAATTCTCGCCATCCTGCAGAGCTGTCCACCAAAGAGATAAGAAAACCATGAATAACAAATTATTTGAAATTTGCTACTTGGTTAATTTGCTAAGCAAACAGTTCACTTGAAAAGACTTCTCTGTTATTCTTTTATAAGCAATCTCTGAAATAAGCAATCTTGGAATTACAGCGATTTTCAAACCAGGTAAGAGCAACTTATAGACAGAAATTTATATTAACTAAGTGGGCTGATTCCTTCTGTAATGCCGAGCAAAAGACTCTGAGAACTGCTAGAGATTCTTGCAGCCCATCGCGGGTCCAGTCCATGCGTCCAGCCAGATGAATTAACAGAAATGCAAAATAAATCAAAGTAACTTCCACTTCACAGAGACTAGTAATGAACAGTCAAACTAGACAAACACTGGTATTCACACTCTCTCGGTAGACTAGCCCAGACTGGAGCTGAGCAGATAAACAAAACAATGCACAACTCCCCAGACGAGCGTGGGGGCACTCCTGTCACCCATGTCCCAGAACAGAATTCTCGACAAACCTTTTGGTGAGAACCTACCGGAGGAGTTAAGACTGCTTCCAGCCCCCCCTATCGCTAGCAAATTGGTTAGCTCCACACAAACAAACAGCTGTTCACTCATGCTTTCTCAATGTTTCAGCATTCATTCCAATTCAGCAATCTCTATTGTACCCCTTTAAAAGTATTTTTTAACAGGTTTACTTTGTCCTGACCTCATGATGATTGGTGACGAGAGACAGACAATGGAGGGAGTGACCTGTTTTCACAGGTCCTTACTCAGTTGCCCGCGTGATCGAAGTCGTGGAGCCACACAAAGGAGAGGAGAGGGCAGGCCCCCTCCCTCCACACTCACATACTTTCACCAAACATTCATTCAGCAAAGGCATTTAGCTCCCACAACACACAATTTTTCCCAATTCAAACCGAAACTTAAACTTTTAGCAAATATTCAGCATTTCTCAAACAGTAACATTTTTAAGAATAAACATCAAAAATGCAAGACATAATTTTTTTTATCATTTGAATTCAGTAAGCTTCAAGGTCCCAAGTTCCCAGCAGTTCTGGAAAACCACACCTGAGGCTGGCAAGCAGGTTTGGCCCAGCCCTTGACTTTAAAACAACCATAATTCTTAAAGGAGTAGTTTGAGTCTGTCCCATAAGGTCGGTCCAGTAAGTCCACAGAAAACAGAAAAAAAATATACAAACAGACAAATACAATCTTCCAACTCTATGGAAGCAAAACCAAAACAACCTTCCGACTCCACGGAAGCAAAACTACAGATTAGATAAGCCGATAGCCTTGCACCACTCATCTCAGTTTGAGGGTTTTCTCGGCCCCTCCAGATGGAGGATCGGGGCGTCCCCCAACTCCTCCCATGCGTGGGCCCCCAGTGCATCCACCTAGTCCGTTACGGGCTTTACAGATTTCATAATTGAGCTCAACAGGACCGAACACACAGAACACAACAGACAACACACAGACACTTACCGCGGTTAATCAGACCCTCCTATTCGGGGTCCCTCCTGAGTCCCTGAGGTCCCGGACGAGCCCCCAAATGTTAGGCCCAGATTTCAAGATCCCCCAAGACAGACCACTAGGGAGCTGAGTCCGATGTAAAAGCATAAAGTATTTTATTCAAGCCCAGGACTTGGTCCCCCCACTGCCTCCATTACTGGATGCAAGAGAGAGCCCCGAGTCCCAAGGGAACAAAGAATTTATACAGCTTAGTTTCAGGAGCTGGGGGCACACTCTGACCACTGATTTGGCTGATTCCAGTTTGTTGAGTGATGTCAAGTGGCTAGTGACTCAAGGGCAGGGTACAGCTAGGGTTCTTCTTACACAAAGACAGGCGGGTAGCTAGCATATTCTTGGGCTTGGGCTAGTTTCCCCCACATTCCCATTGGCTGAGATAAGGGCAGGCTGAGTAACTGATACATGCTGCGGCTTTTTCTTGGAAGAGAGGATAAGGACACAGCTATCACTTCTGTTCTGTCCTTTCACATAACCAAGATTTTTGTGATGGTAAATTTGGACTTTAAACTGAATGAAGACAAGAGGGAGAAAGACAGAAAAAAATCAGATAATTGTATATTTCTACAGGAAGGGGGAAACCTCCAGTAAGGAAACCAACAAATACAGAAGAAGAAGTGCTGGAGTGTTCATCTACCAGAGGTGATACCCAGGGTCTCCCAGAGGAACTCACTTAACAATGTGTATCCCTCTATCAAAAATTCTTCAGAAATAGGCATTATGAGAAGATGAAAACATTAATGGTCTTCTTGAATAAATACCACCAAGGGTATAAAGGAAATGTGTTTGTATTTTTGCGAGTTTTCAGATGATGGGGAGGGATATAAAGAGGGGGAAGGCATGTGAGAAGGAAGAAATGTAGAACTCTTTAATTGGGGCACAAGACAAGCCATTCCATAGTGCGCCAGACACTTAGCATAAGGACAAAGAGAAGACTGAATGGGGATTTTTCCCTCAACACTTTCTCATAGTGGCAAGGAAGAAAGAAGCTGATGTTTAATTTAGGTTTGTATTGGTGTTTGGGGGGTGGGATGGATGGTGGTGTGTCGAGTGTTTCCGTCCACGTCCAGCGTGGAGTAGGGTTCAGTATCTGAAAGAGGAGCCGCACAACAAATGAGAGAAAAAGACACGAGATAATTTTGCAGTATTGGAGGTCAGGTGAGCAAGTCCAACTCAAGGAGAGGGACTTGCACCCATACTCAGGCTGCTGCAATCTTTTATTGATCTGGAGTAGCCTTTAGGCAGGTGACTCCCCATTAACAGGCAGACTAGCCCATCAGCAAGGATTTACATAATAATAAATGGGGGAGTAGTTTCAGCTATCACTGTCTGGAAAACAGAGGTGGAGCCTAGCTCCAAGCTTTGCTAGGGCTTCAAAGGCACCCAGCCTTCAGGGGGTTTCGGGGAGTTCTCTGTCTGTGCTTATCAGGTAGTTAAGGCAATAAACATTTTCCCACATCTCCCGCTTAATTTTTCTTTAAAAAATAATCAAGTCCCAATTTCAATGTCCAAAAGTTCTGAGTCCATGTTTCAATGTCCAAAAGTTTATGTGTACATGCCAGCAATGAAATGTTGGTTCTGGATGGTGGAAAATGCAGGTCTGGTCCTTTCTGGTCTGGTCCTGGGCAACCTGCAGTGCCGCAGAGCTGCTGACTGTTTGCATGGCAAGGCGTCTTCCACCATCTCCATCTCTAAACTGTCTCTTCTGTCTTTGTCGCTGGCTTTTTGTGATCTGTTGTTACAGGAATCCACATGGTCTTGTAGCTGTTCTCTGAAAGCATTTACACATATTCTCGACCAAAGTTTAAAGGAAAAAAAACAAAACCTTACTTGGGGTCTTTTCTTTAACATGATCTTTCCCTGGCTTACCAGGGCATAATGTGTGTTTTTTCTGGGTGTCTCACTATTAGCATTATAAACGAAAAAAATTTTTCTCTAAATGTAATTTAGTTACAGGATCAATTTCCTTACATGGTATTCTACCACTATATTTTTCCACTATTCCCCCCTCCTGTTTTTTTATTTAATAAGGAGACTTCTTGGAAATTTTATAATGCAGTCTAGATAGCTTTAAATATTAATTTTTTGCAGCCAAAAAACTGAACCTGAACATGCTTTAGGTTCATAGCATGTTTACCAAGAAATGAAAATTTTTCTTAATACTTTTTGAATAAATACTCATTTCAAATTAGCCAAATTTAATTAATTTGAAAACTTGAATTTAATTAATTTGAAAACTATTTTGCTGCCAAATTTAATATTTTAAAAATAATCTTAATTTACACTGTAAATATTAATGAAAAGGATCACTTTACATCCTTGTGAAGGCTCTGAGCATTCCTGTTGTTAGGCTAGATTTAGACATAGGGTCTATTAGCCAAGCCTCTGTTTTTCTGGGTACTGATTTCAGCTGGACCAAATCTCTTCTATTTGGTTCCTGATCTGGGCTGGGCATGGGAAGCAAGAAGCAGCCATGGGGACAGGAGACCTTCCTCAGAAGGGCCGAGTGTTCAAGCCAGTGCACTGTTCAAGCCCGTGCACCATTAGGGGGGTGAGGATCTGTGCCCCACCTTTGTTGCACCCCAAGTTTTCTCCTACTGGCCCCCAGCTGTGCCTGTCTTAGGTCGTCCCACCCTGTGGGATCTTACCCGTCATTGACTACCAGCTATCTCTGGGCCAAGTAGGGTGATGTGAGGTTTAGTTCTGTCTCCTTGATAGCCTATATCCCTCTGGCCTGCATGCCCAACAACTGCCTTTGGATCCCCTCGCCTGCTGGCGGGGCTCCGGCATTGATCATAGGGAACCCAGGTTTCTTCTCCAGAGAGGGCCCAGCTTACGCCATTGGACAAGAGACAGATCCATGGTACCAGCTTTTCATGTTCCCAGCTTGAACAGAGAGCTCAGATAACAGCTGTAGGCAATTGGATTCCTCTTGGCAAAAAAAAGTCAAGATAAGTCAATACAGAATGCTTAAGTGCCTTCCCCAGGAGGCCCTCCACACAGTAGAAAGGAATAAATCCCTTCATGTAAAGCATTCAAATTCATTTGTAAATTTGTTTGGGATAAATGCACAATATACTGTTATAAAGCATCAAAAATTATTAATAAAACTTTGTAGAATAATACCATGTAAGAATATTCTTTCTCTAGGTCATGACAACTTAATTTTAAACTCCAGGTTTGGAATGAGGAATCTAGTTTTCAGAAAAAAAGAAGAAATTTACAGAAGCAGAGACAGTATGCTATCTAAATTACAGTTCTGGGTCTCCAGAGCACTGAGTTGACATGCTAACTGGATCCTTATGACTTTGGAATAGCTATGCTTTCCTTCCCAGGTAAAGGAAAAATGTGCCTTCTAAGACATATGAAACTTATAGTTTTTATTTTTATTTATTTTTATTTTTTTTAATTAAATCTTTATTGTTCAGATTATTACATTTGTTCCTTTTTTTCCCCCCCCATAACTCCCCTCCTCCCAGTTTCCGCCCCACCCTCCGCCCTCACTCCCCACCCACTGTCCTCATCCATAGGTGCACGATTTTTGTCCAGTCTCTTCCCACATCTCCCACACCCCTTTCCCCCCCAAGAATAGTCAGTCCATTCCCTTTCTATGTCCCTGATTCTATTATAATCAACAGTTTATTCTGTTCATCAGATTATTTATTCACTTGATTCTTAGATTCACTTGTTGATAGATGCATATTTGTTGTTCATAATTTGTATCTTTACCTTTTTCTTCCTCTTCCTCTTCTTAAAGGATACCTTTCAGCATTTCATATAATACTGGTTTGGTGGTGATGAACTCCTTTAGCTTTTCCTTATCTGTGAAGTTCTTTATCTGACCTTCAATTCTGAATGATAGCTTTGCTGGATAAAGTAATCTTGGTTGTAGGTTCTTGGTATTCATCACTTTGAATATTTCTTGCCACTCCCTTCTGGCCTGCAAAGTTTCTGTTGAGAAATCAGCTGACAGTCGTATGGGTATTCCCTTGTAGGTAACTGAGTTTCTTTCTCTTGCTGTTTTTAAGATTCTCCCTTTATCTTTTGCTCTTGGCATTTTAATTATGATGTGTCTTGGTGTGGTCCTCTTTGGATTCCTTTTGTTTGGGGTTCTCCGCGCTTCTTGGACCTGTAAGTCCATTTCTTTCACCAGGTGGGGGAAGTTTTCTGTCATTATTTCTTCAAATAGGTTTTCAATATCTTGCTCTCTCTCATCTTCTGGAACCCCTATAATTCTGATGTTGGTACGCTTGAAGCTGTCCCAGAGGCTCCTTACACTATCCTCGCATTTTTGGATTCTTTTTTCATTCCGCCCCTCCGGTTGGGTGTTTTTTGCTTCCTCGCATTTCAAATCATTGACTTGATTCTTGCGCTCCTCTGGTCTGCTGTCGGGCGTCTGTATAATATTCGTTATTTCAGTCTGTGTGTGCTTAATTTCTAGTTGGTTCCCCAATATAAGATCGAGGGTCTTATTAGTTTTCGTGTAGATCTCATTAAGTTTATCGGCAGCTTCTAAACAGTTCTTGAGAGACCTTAAAAGTGTGGTTCTGAACTCTATTTCTTCCATTGACAATTTTGTCCTGTTTCTTTGTCTCCTCATTTTGTTATGCTTCCTTGGTGCACCCCCTAGTGGTCTTTGTTCGAAGTCTTATAGATAAATCTTGATTGTTGTAGCTAATTCCAGGGAGGGTTTGACCTCCAGGCCAAGTGGCTATGAGAATCAGCTGTGTCAGCAGTGAGAGAACTTCTGTCCTCTAGGGAGGTGCTAATCTAGCCTTTGCCTGAGGCTATCCGGCAAGTGCCTCTGTGCAGGGCTTGGGCGGGGCGGGTCTCACAGGATCAACAGGGTGGGCCGGAGAGAGCAGTTATGGCGGCTCTCAGTCCTGTCCCAAGGGGCTCTGCCTCTCTGAGTCCCAGCACCCGCTGCAAAGCTCAGAGAGAAAGCTGCACTCGCTCTGACCGAAGCCAGACAGTCCCGCTTCTCCCGTTTGAGTCTGGGTCCCTAAAGACTCGCCCGGATCTGGTGCTCAGAGTCTGCGACTCCCTCCCGATTGAAAACAACAACCGCACCCTCCGCCGCCAGCCCGCTCCACGCACTCCGCACCTCAGAATTTGACTTCAGCACTGCGCCTCCTCTGAGTGTCTGTATGCGTTTCTCTTTCCTCCTAGTTGTAGGACTTCCACTCAGCCAGCGTTCCTGTGGTTCTGGGTGATGTCCCTTCCGTTTTTTGGTTTCACTTTTGAAGTAGTTGTTCAAAGCAGCAAATTCCGGCGTTAACCTATGCCGCCTTCTTGGTTCTCCCATGAAACTTATAGTTTTTACCTGAATTAATTGTTACCATACTTCACTTTACCATGCCCCAGGTGGTCTCTGGGCTGTTGGTTGTCTGGTTTGTTTTCCTCCTGTTCCTCATCTTCAGTGGACTGCTTGGAATCGCTGTTCTCTGTGGCTGGGGTAGTTGATTGTTTACAGCTACATGTTATGGCTCCAGACGCAAGATCTTCAGTCTGGCTAGATTCCTGATGCAGTTTAATATTTCTAGCAGGAATCCATACAGGTTTGGAAAAATTCTCTGGGAATATACAAGCGTACCCTGTGCCAAAGGTTAATAATGCGTCAGGTCCCTTCCATAAACCAGATTCGGGATCCTTCCATTTAACTAAACCATTTTCTTTTGTTTTATTCTGACACCAATGTAGCTCCATAGGTGTCTTTCCATCAGCATCACAAGTGAAAAAATTTAGAGTAATTAAGGCTTGATGCAGCCTACCCACAGGTGATTTCTCCATTATCCCCCTTTTTTGTTTTCCAAGTTGGGATTTTTAAAAGCTGATGAGACTCTGAAGCCTCTTTTAATAAAGCAACCAATTGATCAGCATGTGCATTTCCCTTAGTTAATGGACTAGGTAATATGCTGTGAGCCCTGATGTGAGTGATATAAAAAGGGTATTTTCTCTGCTGCACAATCTGCTGAACTTGCTTAAATAGTAAGAATAAACTTTGGTCACTAAACCATTTCAACTGGGCAGTTTCAATTCTAATTACTAGGCCCGAAGCATAAGAGGAATCAGAAATTATGTTAATAGGCTGTAGGAAATCTTGCAATGCAGCCTTAATAGCTTCTAATTTAATTCTTTGCACAGAAGTATGACTGGTCAGAATTTAGTTTTTCTAATTGAGATTTCAGTCTTTGGTGTTGACGTTCAATAATGGCCTGTCCTTGGGAATTATATGGTATTCCTGTAATGTGCTGAATTTTCCACTTTTTACAAAATTCCTGGAATTGACAGCTTGTATAAGCAGGTCCATTATCAGTTTTAATAATCTTTGGAATTCCCATGATGGCAAAAGCAGCTAGGCAATGATTAATAACCTGTGTTGTCGTCTCTCCTGAAGATACAGTGGCCCATAGGACCTTTGAAAAAGTATCTACAGAGACATGTAACGCCCCAAGACATACAAAAGGAGTATAATGTGTTACATCCATTTGGCGGATATGGTCCCTTAGCAAACCTCTAGGGTTGACTCCTGTGTTAGGCCCTTGAGGTAGATGTAACATGCAACTGGGACATTCCTTGATAATCTGTTTTGCTTTCTGTCGAGAGATTGAGACTTGTTTGGACAACATTTTAGCAGGCTGATGTAAAAGCTGAGGAGACTCTGAAGCCTCTTTTAATAAAGCAACCAATTGATCAGCATGTGCATTTCCTTTAGTTAATGGGCCAGGTAATACACTGTGAGCCCTGATGTGAGTGATATAAAAAGGGTATTTTCTCTGCTGCACAATCTGCTGAACCTGCTTAAATAGTAAGAATAAACTTTAGTCACTAAGCCATTTCAACCGGGCAGTTTCAATTCTACTTACTAGGCACGAAGCATAAGAGGAATCAGAAATTATGTTAATAGGCTGTTGGAAATCTTTCAATGCAGCTTTAATAGCTTCTAATTCAATTCTTTGCACAGAAGTATGACTGGTCAGTATGACTCGGTCAGAATTTATAGTATGATAGGCAGCTTTCCCATTAGATGACCCATCAGTAAAAACAGTTAAAGCTCCAGGAATTGGTTCCTGCCTAGTATGTTTTGGTATAATGATGGAGGTCTTATTTAAAAATTGTAAAAGTTTATCTTTTAATAGGTGACAACTAAGTTCCCCTGAATATCCACTTAACCCAATTTGCCAATTTACATCAGTTTGAAACAACATTTCTAATTGCTTTCCAGTGAGGGGAAGATAGATGCATTTAGGTTCTTCTCCTCTAAGCTGCCTGCAACGCTTCCTAAGCTGATATATTAATTGAGCCATCAGTTCTATATAAGTAATAGCAGTTTTAGAGGACTGATGGCCTAGGTGGACCCATTCAATAATAGCGGGAGAGTCTTTATTTTAGAAGATGACTCCAGTGGGACTATTTGCAGTATGGTTAATCTGTCCCAATAAAGGCAGTTCAGGCTGTACCCGTGCTACTTGAGCTGAGGATATCGCTTGTTCAATTCTTAGCAACTCCTTTCTGGCATCATCTGTTAGTGTTATGGGTGAGGAAAGGTCAGAGTCACCCCTAAGTATATCAAATAAATTTGTCATTTCTCCCGTAGAGATTTTTAGGTAGGGTCTTAGCCAGTTAATGTCCCCTAATAATTTCTGAAAATCATTTAAAGTTTTAAGACAATCTTTTCTTAGATCCACCTTTTGTGGCCTAATGCATTGGTTTTCAATAATGGTTCCCAAATATTTAAAAGGTCTTTGTTTATGTACTTTTTCTGGAGCAATTTTTAAGCCCCATTTCGGGAGCTCCTTCTCTAATTGGAAAAATATTTCTAAAGTCTGCTCTTCCCGTGGACTTGCTAAGAGCAAGTCATCCATGTAATGGATAATGTAACATCGGGAATATCTGTCCCTTAAAGGTTGAACAGCTTGAGCCACATATTTTTGGCACAAGGTAGGGCTATTGGCCATTCCTTGAGGCAAAACTTTCCACTGATATCTTCTCATGGGTTCTATATTATTAATAGATGGCACTGAAAAGGCAAACCTTTCTTTATCTTGAGGTGCCAAGGGAATGGTGAAAAAACAATCCTTCAGATCTACTACTATGAGAGACCAATTTAAAGGGATTTGTGAAGGCGCTGGGAGTCCAGGTTGCAAAGCACCCATGGTATGCATAGTAGCATTAATGGCTCTCAGATCATGTATCAAACGCCATTTCCCTGCCACCTTCTTAGGTATAATAAATATAGGCGTATTCCAAGGGCTATTGGAAGGCTCTATATGACCAGCTTCTATTTGTTCCTGTATCAATCCATGAATATGACCTAATTTCTCTTTGGTTAATGGCCACTGATCCACCCATACAGGTTTATCATCTTTCCATTGTATAGGATCAGCATGGGGGCGAGGAGACTGAGCAGTGACCACTCCTAAAAAGGTTGATATCCTCGCCTTCCTGGGTTTTTTACACCTTGATCACTCTGATGTCCCATCTGAGTTACAAGCTGCCGACCTTTGCCAGTAATAATACAAGCTTGTAAACCTTCTAAGACATCCCAGCCCCATAAATTGACTGTAATTCCAGAGACAATGTAGGGCTGAAACCATCCTGTCTGTCCTTCCTGATCTTGCCATTTTAAGACTGCAGCACTACGTTGTGTGTTATCAGGAACTCCCACCCCTCTAATTGAGTCCATAGCTTCTACCATGGACCAACTAGGAGGCCAGAATTCTTTGCTGATAATGCTGACATCTGCCCCAGTGTCTACTAGGCCTTTAAACATTTTTCCTTCTATTCTCAAATTAATCATAGGACGAGTTTTGCTAATTTCCTGTATCCAATAGATGTCTGAGCTTTCAAGTCCTTGCATTCCTCTTTTCCTATTTATAGCCTTTCCTTGTTGAGCATAAGGTAGAAGTAGTATCTGAGCAATTATCTGTCCTGGAGTAATTTGCATAATATGATTGCATTCCAATATCACTTTAATCTCTCCCTCATAATTTGAATCTATGACTCCAGGCAAAACAGTTAATCCTTCCAGAGTGTTTCCACTTCTCCCTAAAATTAATCCTAAAGTTCCTGATGGCACAGGTCCCCAGATTCCTGTAGGAACATCTTGCGGAGCCATATCAGGGGTCAAAGTGACCGCTATAGTACTGTTAAGATCTAGGCTTGCACTTCCTGGAGTGGCCCAAATCAGAGATTCCACTGTGGGCTTTGCAGGGCAGATCTCCCCTTTTATTGACGGGGCTGGGGGTTGCCCAATTGTTCGTTTCCCTGTGGTTGGCAATACCCTGTGTCTTGACTTAACGGCTGCCCATTTTTGTGGAATCTCAATTTACAATGGCCGGCCCAATGGTAGCCCTTCTGGCATCTAGGACACAGAGAGGTTGGATCTGTTTTGATAGGCTCACAAGGCGAAATGTTAGCGCCTTTCCTTGGAGCACCTCCTTGTGTCTTTCTTGGTTGTCTACATTCTTTTCTAAAATGTCCTAAGTTACCACAGTTATGACACCTTTTATTTACAGTAGCAGTGGCAGTGAGTAAATTCACTTGAAAAGTGCCTGACCCCACATTCTGACATGCTTGAATCATTTCTGTAATGGTACTACCTTTTCTCAGAGACATCAGGCATTTCTTACAATCATCATTGGCATTTTCATAAGCTAATTGTTGAATTAAAATATCTCCCGTTGCCTCATGTTGAACCTGTTGTCTTACTGCTCGAGTGAGACGAGCCACAAAATCAGAAAATGATTCTAAAGGCCCCTGTAAACATTTACTAAAAGCTCCCTCAGAGTCCTCTTTTGCTGGTAAAGTCCACCACACTTTCCTTCCACAAGCTCTAATTTGCTCATATGCCAGTTGCACATAATCTAACTGGGTTCACACATCGTTGTATTGTGCCAGTCCTGCTAGCATTTCATAAGTTATTTGAGCATTCAGCCCGTGGTTTATTTGGGCTTGCTCCTGGCATCTCTCCAAGAATTCTCCTTTCCATAGTAAATAATCTCCTCCATCCAGAGTTGCACGTGCTAGAGAATACCAATCATGAGGGATTAGGAAAGCTTCAGAAATACTATGCATAATTTCTCCTGTAAAAGGAGCTGTTGGACCATTTTGGACTACACTTTCACGTAGGGCCTTTATCATTTTAAAGTCAATTTTTACATGCTGTCTGATTACCTGATTTGGTAGCTGTGGATCAGGTACCTCTATGATAGGGAAAGCAAGCCTTTCTTCCGCCGGTATTTCCCTCAATCCTTCTCTGATGGCTTTTTGCACAGGTGATTCAAATTACAGCGAATTAAGCATATCAGAATTAGGACGTGCATGCGGAGGTGGAGAGGACCCTGAAGGCCATTCCTCTAACGTGTCTTCCCACTCCTCACTAGGAGGAGCTGAGGGAACCAGTTGAGGAGACTCCTCCTCAGCCTCTGGAAAAGGCTTTGGCAAATGCGCCATTATGTTCCCCATGGGAAAAGTTTTTTGAAATGAGTTTTTTCTTGCCTCTAACCTTTTTTCAAGTTCTAACTAAATTTTTTGGCAACCTTTTAAGATCTAATGTACCTTCTTCAAGAAAAGCAAAGGTTATGTTCTATAATAACATGCAAAAACTGTAAAAGATTAACTTCTAAAATTTTAACACTTTAAACATGCAAATCAAAAGCACATAATACAGTTTCTTAGTTTTTAAAAGCCAAATATACCTTTTTAAAGCCGAATCTACATTTTTAAGCCAAATCCTTCCCCGTTTGTTAGCCTGGTTAAGAAAACGTTCCCAGTGTACTTACAGACCGGGTCTTCTGTAGCTGATCCTGGGCATTGCGTGCGGTAGACTTCCCCTCACCTTTTTTCAGTGAGTTTCCCACACCTTTTCAGTGAAAACTTCCTTTTCTCTCTCCAGCGAGGCCTGCACTTCCAGATTACCCGTGGGGCGCCAGATGTTGAGTGTGTTTCCTTCCACGACCTGCGTGGAGTAGGGTTCGGTACCTGAAAGAGGAGCCGCACAACAAATGAGAGAAAAGACACGAGATAATTTTGCAATATCGGAGGTCCAGGTGGGCAAGTCCAACTCAAGGAGAGGGACTTCCACCCATGCTCAGGCTGCTCCAATCTTTTATTGATCTGGAGTATCCCTTAGGCAGGCGACCCCCCATTAACAGGCAGACTAGCCCATCAGCAAGGATTTACATAATAATAAATGGGGGAGTAGTTTCAGCTACCACTGTCTGGACAAACAGAGGTGGCGCCTAGCTCCGGGCTTTGCTAGGGCTTCAAAGGCACCCAGCCTTCTGGGGTTTTGGGGAGTGCTCTGTCTATGCTTATCAGATAGTGAAGGCAATAAACAGTTTCCCACATCAGACCCCTAGGAGTGTTAGATTAAAACTGTTAGAATTCAAAATGATAGAAGCTGGAATTGTATAGGAAAGTTTATGACACACTAGGAACACATGTAAATGGAATCTTAGTGTCTGCCGGGCAGTTTTCAAACTGAACTCACGTTCAAACAGCTGTGAAATGAAGAATATCCTGATTACCTTTGTACTTCCGCTTTAATTAGTTGGCGTTTTTATAGAAAACTTCTTACAAACTTTAAGATTTCAATTGTATAGAGCCCCAAACACTATGTGAGCTAGATTAAAACTGTTAGAATTCAAAACGATAGGAGCTGAAATTGTATAAGAAAGTATATGACACACCAAGAATACATGTAAATAGAGCCTTAGTTTCTGTGGGGCAGTGTCTCAACTGAACTCACGTTCAAACAGCTGTGAAATGAAGAACATCCTGATTACATTTAGATTTCTTGTTTAACTAGTTGGTGTTTTTATGGAAAACTTCATAAAATCTTTAAGAATTCAAGTATATAGACCTCAGAACCCTAAGAGAGGTTGATTAAAACTGTTAGAATTCAAAATTATAGAACCTGGAATTGTATAGGAATGGATCTGAAACGCTAGGAACACATGTAAATTGAGCCTTAGTGTCTGTGGGGCAGTGTTCAAACTAAACTCACATTCAAACAGCTGTGAAATGAAGAATATCCCCATTACATTTCGGTTTCCAGTTGAAATAATTGGCGGTTTTATGGAAAACTTCTTTAAAACTTAAAGATTTAAAGTATATACAACTAAGAACCTTAGAAAGTCAGATTAAAACGGTTAGAATTCAAAATGTTAGAACCCGGAATTTTATTGGAAAGGATATGACATGCCAGGAACACATGAAAATAGAGCCTTAGTGTCTATGGGGCAGTGTTCAAACTGAGCTCAGGTTCAGATAGCCGTGAAATGAAGAATATTCTAATTACATTTATTTTTCCTGTTTTACTAGTTGGCATTTTTATGGAAAACTTCATAAAAACTTTAAGAATTCAAGTAAATAGAGCTCAGAACACTATGTGAATGAGATTAAAACTGCTAGAATTAAAAATGATAGAACCTGGAATTGTATAGGAAAGTATATGACACGCTAGGAACACATGTATATAGAGCCTCCGTTTCTGTGGGGCAGTGTTCCAACTGAACTCACGTTCAAACAGCTGTGAAATGAACATCCTGATTACATTTAGTTTTCCTGTTTAACTAGCTGGCATTTTTGTGGAAAACTTCATAAAAACGTTAAGAATTCAAGTATATAGGCCTCAGAACCGTAGGAGAGTTAGCTTAAAACTGTTAGAATTAAAAATGATAGAACCTGGAATTGTTTAGGAAAGTATATGACACGCCAGGAACACACGTAAATAGAGCTTTAGTGTCTATGGGGAAGAGTTCAAACCGAACTCATGTTCAAACATCTGTGAAATGAAGAATATCCTCATTGCATTTATGGTTCTGGTTTAATTAGTTGGCGTTTTTATAGAAAACATCTTCAAAACTTTAAGACTTCAAGTATGTGGAGCCCAGAACACTGTGTGAGTTAGATTAAAACTGTTAGAATTCAAAATGATACAAGCTGGAATTGTATAGGAAAGTATATGACAGGCCAGGAAAATATGCAAATATAGCCTTTGTGTCTGTGGGGCAGTATTCAAACTGAACTCACGTTCAAACAGCTGTGAAATGAAGAATATCCTAATTACATTTCTATTTCCGGTTTTACTAGTTGGCCTTTTTATGGAAAACTTCGTAAAAACTTCAAGTATATAGAGCTAAGAACACTATGTGAGTTAGATTAAAACGGTTAGAATTCAAGATGATAGAAGCCTGAAGTGTATAGGTCCCGAACTCTATTTATTGTCTTCACTAGCTGAGTATAGACAGAGACCCCCAAAAGTTAGTAACGTTGAAGCCCTTGCAAAGGTCAGGGCTGTGTACCACCCAGTTAATCTAGATACCTCCCAGTTAATCTAGATAATGGTAGTTGACGCAACCTCCCTACCTTTATTCATGTAAATCCTTATTGATAAGATAGTCTGCCTATTACTGGAAATTGCCCATGAGTGAGCTAATCTGTGTGTCATTGAAACCTCCTTACTCTAGGACATATCAATAAAAGTTTTGAGCAGCCTGAGCATTGGTGGAAGTCGCTCTCCTTGAGTTGGACTTTCCCGTCTGGTCCCCCAATATTTTAAAAGTATCTCATGTCATATTTCTCTCATATGTGTGCAGCTCCTCTTTCAGATAACAAACCCTCCTCCACGGGAGACGTGGAAGTAAACACTTGACAGTTGGCGCCCAATGGGTAATCTGGAAGTGAAGATTTCGCTAGAGCGAGAAAAGCAAGTTTTCACCAAAAAGGTGTGGAAAACTCACCGAAAAAAGGTGAAGGGAATTTACCGCACACAATGTCCAGGATCAACTTCAGAAGTCTGGGTCAGTAAGTAAACTGGGAATGTTTTTTCAACCAGGCTAACGGGGCAGGATTTGGCTTTAAAAAAGTAAATTTGGCTTTAAAAAAAAATAGATTCGGCCTTAAAAAGGTATATTTGGCTTTTAAAAACTAAGAAACTTTATTATAGACTTTTGATTTGCATGTATAAAGTGTTAACATTTTAGAAGGTAATCTCTTATAGTCTTGGATGATAACCCTTATTTTTCTTGAAAAGGGTACATTAGATCTTAAAAGTTTGCCAAAAAGTTAGTCAGAACTTGAAAAAAGGTCAGAAGCAGGAAAAAACTTGCTTCCAAATTGTTTCCCCTTGTGGAAAACGGTACTTCATTTGCTAGAGCCTTTTAGAGAGGCTGAGGAAGGGTCTCCTTGACTGGTTCCCTCTGCTCCTCCTACTGAGGAGTGAGAAGAAAAACTGGAGGAATGGCCTTCATGGCCCTCTCCACCTCCATGACATAATCCTGAAATGTTTAATTCTCCGTTAATATAATCACCTGTACAAAAGGGCCAAATTATAAGGAAATTGGAATATTAAAAGTTACTCCTTTAAATCAGACTGAAAAAAGAGTGCTATGGTCACCTCAATGTGGTTTCTTGTCCAAATTGAAATCTTAATTTGTATTTGGAATCTAAAATCTGTAATAAGAAATGAAATCCCACTGCCGAATCTGCATCTGGTGTGGAGAGATTCAAAGGTGGCAGGGAAGGGCAGAGCTATTGTGCTAGGGTGAGGAACTGAGTCATGGAAGGGTTACAAAATGTTAAAGAATGTGGTAAGGGAAGGAAATAAGACATAAGAAATTGAATATACTGGAAAAGGGGAACTGACGTATGGAGAGGAATTATGTCAGGATGTGAAGAAGGATTGTATTAGGGTTAGGAACCATGGAAGAATAATTGCTAGATTGTCATAGTAAAACAATGTGCTATGATACGCTCCAGCCAGGTGTGACTCTGTTTACCCCCCTTTTGTGCTTATGAACTTCTAATGGAATGCTTTGTAGTTGATTTTTCCTAACACTGATTTGCTATAAAAAATCATACTGCACCCTTGGTCTGGGCCACGTGCTCCGAATCTCCCAGAGGGGGAGATAGGCGCTGTGGTCAGCTGGCCAGCTTAATAAAGGCTCTTAAATTTAAATTCTGAGTCAGTGGTCTATCTCGTTGAGCCAACCCATAACACTATAAGCTCTCCTGCAATGAGATTACTTAATGTTTTATTTGAAAATTACTGGAGAACATCTTATTATAACCAAACTTTGGATAAGATAACCTTGGGTGCTAGCCATTGCTTCAGAAAGCGAAATAGGAAAAAATTTTAAAAGTCTTTTTATATTAAGCATGATTTTGGGGAAAATACGCCATCTGAGTCATTTGCTGAAACTTCCCCCAAAGCAGGTTGTGGGGAAGCAAAGAAGGGAGCACATTGCGATCCAATATGGAAGCCTCCTCCCCAAGTATTCTAATTTAAAATTTCCTTCTCTTAATTTTAAAGTTCTACATAATTTAAAAATGCATCTGGGATTTCTGTTCACGTGCAAAGAGAAAACCTGACTTAAAACTAATGCACGCATCGTCTGATTTTGGACATTTAGATAGAGTTTTGAACTGGAGTCTCTTTACAAATGTACGAAATAAAACCCAAGACTGATTATTTCCTAAGAAAAATGGCAAATTTGACCCAGGGTAGAAATTCAGGCTGGTTTTAGCAACAAGATTGGTATTTTTCCATAATAAAGTGATTTTTTAAATCTTAATGAAGCCTGTTCCAAAGCTAACTTTAAGACCTCCAAAAGAAAATTCAGTAAAATTGTCTCTGTTACAAAAATTTGCTAAAGCAAATGCCTTAAAATAATAATTGGATTTGAATCTCAAGAATTATTAAAATTTGTCAATTATAAAAAATCTAAGTAGCCTGGTAAAAAACCGGCCCTTTGTTAATTAAAAAGGCTAGCCAAACCTTTCTAATGGAGAAAGGGGCTAGTTGCTTCCTGCTTGTAACAAATTCTTAAAGAATGTGGTCAATTTACATCTGATTAGTTCAGGGTAGGCCAAACCTGTTTTGCCAGGGAAAACAGTCCCCACCCCACGCACCCCCAGGCTGCAATCTCGTGGCCAATTTTGAAATTTCCCTCCGGCAAGCAACCGGCAGGAAACAATGTAGCTATAAGCTTGCTTCTTGACCTTCCCCAGAGAAAAAATTATGGTCCTTTTAAAATCAAGGGCTGGGCCAGGCCTGCCTTGCCAGCCTCAGGTGTGGTTTTCCAGAGCTGCTGGAAATTTGAGACCTTGGAGTTTACTGATAAAAACTTATGTCAAGGTATTTTGAAGTGACATAATACTGAATCAAATGAGATCTGAGTGTGCCTTGTACAAAATCTAGAGGACAGAATTGAATCTGTTGGTTGATTATGTCTTGCATCTTTGAAGTTTATTCTTAAAAATGTTACTGATTGAGAAATGCTAAATATTTGATTTTCCAGCTAAAAGTTTAAGATTTGGATTGAATTGGGAAAAATTGTGTAATTGTGGTAGCTAAATGCCTAAAGTGTAAAAATTTATTTTTAGAAAATAATTTTTGTTTTCTCTGAAATAATTAGAATTCAAAATATCTTGCGTATTGGTCTGCATAAAAAAGAGGATTAATTTTGTGATCTCAACCAAAATTTTTAATATAAAATCCAGTTTAAATTTAATTGCAAAGAACACTGTAGACAGCCACCATTTTGGGCTGTGTGACTTGGTAGCAGCCATGTCAGCCACATGGCTTGCTGCACCCCTGGGGGCTGCCATCTGGAAACAACAAAGGCCCCTCCCTCTGACTTAGCCCAAAAGGAATGTCTGCTCACTGAGGCAGAATGGGATTTCAGGGGTGGAGCTTTAAGGCAAAGTTTTACTACAGAAATGCAAATGAGGAAGAAAGTGTGCTTGCTTCTTGAATTTATTTAATACTATTTTTAAGAAGATATTTTTAATGCTTAATATATTAGCAATCACGGTTTTAATATAATTTCAGTGGTATGATAGACCAATGTTTTGAGCAGTCGGCTTTATAAGGGCCGACAATAGAGCTCATATTTCTTAAGAAGCTTGTAGATGGAAACATTTTTAAAAGATATCTTAAATTCTCAGTAGAACCACAGTTATGCATATATCATAAACAAATTAAAAGTAATTGATTCCATGGTCAAGACTAGATCTTATTATGTTGAGAACTGTTTTTAAGTTAAAAATTTTTTAATTAGATATGTATTTGACAGTTTTCCCAAGTGCAATATTTTAAAAATATAATATGCTTGCTTGCATAAGGACTTTCTGCTAAATAAATAAACGAAAAAAATTATTAATAGCAATGTCTTTATTTAAACTAATATGCTGTTATGGGTTCACTCAGTGAGATAGACCACTGACTCAGAATTTAAATTTAAGAGCCTTTATTAAGCTGGCCAGCTGACTACAGTTACAGCACCCTGCCGAAGCAAATGCTGAACTGCAGTGATGACTACAGGAGTTACATTTTATTATTAAATTTTGTGGAGGCCCAGAGAAAATGTGTCTTTCAAATTCTGGGCCCCCAGTATGGAGGAAACTCTCTTTATTTATACTTTTTCCAGTCCTTTGTCTCCAAAATTTGGAATGAGACTTCTGGGCCTTCTGAGAAAGAAGGCCTGCGTGCTGGGAAGGGGCCATGAGACCATATCTCAAGGCCTGGCCTGATGTCAGTACCTTCCTATCTATGTGTTTTAGGAACAGACAGCACAGCATGACCCATCTGGCCAAAGTGCCAGATATGCAGCCAAGTACACTCCCCACTGGTTTTATGTACATCAGTCAAATCATTGACTCTTTTGGGTCATTGTTGGGGAGGGAGTTATATTGACCCCTGAGGACTATAAGCTTGATAGAATTAATTCTTTGCCGAATAAAGTCAGTGGGCCTGTTTATAAGATAAGTGCCTGGAATGAGGGTCCACTGAGTCCTGGACTTCTCTATTTTGCCTGGGCTGTCTTAAGCCGGGTGTGATGAAGCCACGTCGGGATCCCGTTGACCCTGACTGCCGTGGGGGTGGTCCTTTCAGTCCTTGGGTGGCAAAATACTTTACCCAAACAGAGTCACCAGGTTGGAAGGCATGAACCAGATACAGGCAGATCATCTTGGACGTGCTTCTGGTCTGCTTTCTGGGTAGACTGTAAAGCCTGAAAGAACTTGAGTAAAGATTAGTTGTGGATTTCAGCTTTTCTAGATTGAGTTTCTGTGTAAACTGGTAAGATGGGTAGTTCAGGGTCTGGAAGAGTCACTAGAATCTGTAAAGGCCCCACTGGTTTTAGGGCAGCCTCCAGTGCTGCTTCGTCTGCAGCCTAGTTCCCTCTTGCTTCTGGAAAGTCAGTGCCAGTTGGCCCATCATCCTTGCTCTGCTCATGTCTGTCTAACTGCCTACTATATTACCTCAAGGATCCTGGCTCTGAATTCTTTCAGGGAAAATGGGTGTTGGATTTTCTTCTGTAACTACTTCAAGCTGAGGAGGGTCAGAAGTTTCTCTCAGAGCCAAGAGATCCTTGCTATCTGTTACAGGGACGATGAGGCTTGGGCATAGAAGGAGGTGGTCTTGTGACCTGGCAGAGACAAACTTTAACAAATGGTCTAGTGGGAGGGAAAGAAAACATTTCAGTTTTAACAACCTCTATTAAAATAGGATTTTTCTCCTTAAAATTACCCCTTCGTTCATTAAAATACCAATTTATTTACTATATTCAATTTGGCCTGATTGTTTGCATAAACACAACAAGAATGGTAACTGACTACCTTTGCTGGAATTTCATGACTGAATCTTAATGTGCCCCGTAGGGCCAGGAAGCCAAGCCATCCAGCTGTCATCAGGCCTGCCTACAGTATCTGCTGCCCATTGTCCTTGCTTCAAGGCCCTTCTCAGCAGCCCTCCTACTCGTTGCTGCCCAGAGTGCGTGGGGGTTCTGCCTCCCCTTCTACTCTGACCAACCGCCAGTGATGGTAGGGCATGGGCCTGATGCTCCAGCGCCAGCTATTCTCAGGGCTACCAATTAGGATACCAGGCTTTCTCTGTGGCACTCTTATTGGCTTTAAGTCTTCAGAGCTCAGATAAGGCTCTTTAAAACATGATACTCCAGTCAAAGTTTTTGGTCAATAAAACCACTATTGGAAACTGGTCTTATTGAATTCATGCGAAGAAATGTATTGCCATGATTTATTCAATTTGCCAAATTTCAGAGGAATTACATAAGGAGAAAAAGCCACTGACCCGTCTTAAGATCTTCTGATTTTCCTTGCCAGTCCTTTTTATGGACTCTCCAGAGTTATGACAAAAAAATAACTGTTCGATTTCTTTTATCAGTTCCCCCTAAGTACTTTGGCATAACTATTTACCCTCTGTTTAGGAAGCAGAATGTAAATTATTTACTCTCTCTGGTTTACTGACCTGTACCATTTGATTAATTTCCTTTCAACATTTCTCTTCTCCTTCTTATAACATACACAACCTTTCTAAATTTCATACTTCCAAATTAGCCTTTAAACCTTCTTTCTATGGTCTTTAAAAATGCATAACCATGCCTCAGACCTTCTACTCAGTAATTCCCTACTCTTAGAAACCTCAATCCTTTACAGCCAGTATTTCTTAAATTGTATCAGTCTAATTTAGTATCAGAAGGGTTAAAGAGAACAAAACAGGGCAGAGAAAAACTTACTGTGTTTCCAGCATAGTTCAGATAAGTAAAAACACAACAAAAACTATCTCTCCCTGCTCTCCCTGCCAATGCCCCACCTTTTCTGCATTAACCATTTCCTCAGTTGCTCTCCTTCCTAGATTTTTCCTTCTTTACTCTAAGCCCCAGAGGCTCAAATCCTTCTCCTCTTTTACCACTTTTGACCTCTCTGACTATCCTCCTGTCCCCGAGCCTAAGGCTCCTCTATCTCAGCAGGCTGAGAGCCTACTACCCTATCTCATGGATCCTACCGCCACTACCCCATCTCACACCCGCTCGGGAGCAGTTTTCAGCTCTCTTCCTCCCCCAGATAGAGCAGATGCTGTCCCCAACAGAGACCTACTATAAATCTATCAGGAAGGGCAGGCAAGTCACAGGTCTCGGGACCACATGATAAAAATCCAGAAGTCCCTCTCTCTCACCCTACACAGGATATGAGAAAATGTACTAATCTTAGCCTAACAAGCCTTTGTTAAACTTCTTTGGGTTTCAACCTTATACCTTTAAATTAACCCTAGACTTCTAAAATTTTAACCTAACACAGCATAATTATACATCAGAGCAAAACAATTAAAAGTTCTCTACTCTCTTCCCCTTAAAGCAGGGTTTTCCCTATCTTTAAACAAACAACAGAGATAACAAATACACTCATGTGTACAGCCAGACAGCACAAAGTAGCTTTCACTTTACATAGACTCTCACACTTACATTTATACACCAGACAGTCTGAGTTTTTTGACTTCTACCAAATGTTTACTCAGAGTTTAAGCAATCTAACCAATTTCTGACTAATTGCCTAAGGGAGCTCTATGGCTTCCTAGGAGGTGATTAAGCTCCCCTTCCACTCACTTGGAGTGGGCCTGATTGATAGGGGGTCGACGAAGACGACTGACCCTAACCCATTTTGACAAAGACAAAGACAACAAAGAACAAAGACAACACAAACCAGACAACAAATACCAGACAGACAAACCTGGTGCAGCCTACAGCCGCACGAACCAGAGACCCCGGCAGCCGTCGTGGCCGCGGGTCAGGACCAGGAGTACCGCTGTGTCCAGCCCACCATACAGGTCCTTCCGTGGGACATCCCAATTCCAGTTTAACGACTGGTCTTCCTTACCTCTCTCGAGAGTCCAGGTGGCTCGGTTTCTGAATTGAAAGTTTGGAGTGGAGTCTCCTCCGCCTCCCTGGGACCCAGGATGGAGACTGGAGGCCTTCTTGGTAGTCATTCCCCATAGGGATGTGGGGTATCTCGCTGCGTGCCCGGCTATAAATGGGAGAGAGCCTCCTGCCTTAAATAGAGGGTCCCTCTCACCCCTGCCGGGGATCTCGCTGAGGGCTTCAAATGTTATGGGTTCACTCAGCGAGATAGATCACTGACTCAGAATTTAAATTTAAGAGCCTTTATTAAGCTGGCCAGCTGACTACAGTTACAGAACCCTGCCGAAGCAAAGGCTGAACTGCAGCGATGACTACAGGAGTTACATTTTATTATTAAATTTTGTGGAGGCCCAGAGAAAATGTGTCTTTCAAATTCTGGGCCCCCAGTATGGAGGAAACTCTCTTTATTTGTACTTTTTCCAGTCCTTTGTCTCCCAAATTTGGAATGAGACTTCTGGGCCTTCTAGAGAAAGAAGGCCTGCATGCTGGGAAGGGGCCATGAGACAATATCTAAAGGACTGGCCTGATGTCAGTACCTTCCTATCTATGTGTTTTAGTAACAGACAGCACAGCATGACCCGTCTGGCCGAAGTGCCAGATATGCAGCCCAGTACAATGCCTTCAATGACATTAAAACTTATTAATAGATGTATGCACAGACCCACAAAGTCATTTTTCTAATCTCTTAAATCTAGAAAACCCTGCTTTCCTTAAACTAAAGACGATTAAAGGTTATATGTTCCCTCCCTAAACAAAAGTTAAATAGCTTATGTCAAAGTATTTAAAAGGGACTGATAGCAGTAATCCAATTTCTGTGATCCCAGCCGAAATTTTAAAACCAGTTTAAATTTAATTGATATCTCTTAATAATTATGAGAAATATATCATTTTTAAATCATATATACATATATCTGTGTGTGTGTATATATATATGATGGTCTTTCAAGTTGGATTTCAAAACTATAACCAAGGAATGACTTTGAGAAATTTCATGGGCCCTGAAATGTTTTCAAAAGTTTATTCTCTCTTTTTAAAGGATTTTTTAATTTAACCAAATTTAATATACTTGAAATCACATGGAAAGCTTTATCAAATAAAAATTAATAAATATATATTTTAAGTTTTTGCCTCTGAGAAAGGGCAAAACAAGTTATTTTGTTTAATATTTCTTAAAATACAGCAGTGGAATTTTAAGATGTAATTTGAAATAACAAAAGCTCCTTGCTGCTGCATTTTAAATTAGGCTGGAGGTGGGGCAGTGTTTGCCCCTTGTGAATCAGAAGTTTACAAAATACAAAATTTACTTATTTTGCTTTGCTTTTTCAAAAATACTTACTTAAATTACTATCTTTGTAAGCAATTGAATCCTAGTAAAGTAAATTCTTCTAAAAAGGTTACTGAAGGCTTCACATGATTCCTCTGTATATGCAAATAATCCAAAGGGGATACTCTTTAAAAATATAATTGCTAACATTTACAGATTGTTGTTAAAATACTAAATCTGACAATAATTACAGTCACCATAAACAAAAAATCACTTGAAATATATGGCTTTGTGACAGTATTTGTTAAAATCTCAAAAAGCAACCATGTTCCTTACATTTGTTGCTTGTGTGAAAAAGAAAAGTGTCTGGAAGGAAATCAAAAGAGGTCTAACTAAAATTAAAAATCAATATATTGGGCTACATAAGCTAAAGTAAATAATTTGTGTTTTGCGTCCTTAAACAAAGTTTATGTAAATTTACCCAAAGACTAATACCAGAAATTTAATTAATGTCATTTACTGTCCATAACTTAGGACAAGTAAAGTTAAAAGAATAAATGTTATTTCAAACTGATTTAATTTGGCAAATTGGGCTAAGTGGATATTCAGGGGAACTTAGCTGTCACCTATTAAAAAATAAACTACTACAATTTTTATATAAGACCTCCATCATTATACCAAAAAATACTAGGCAGGAACCAATTCCTGGAGCTTTAACTGTTTTTACTGATGGGTCATCAAATGGGAAAGCCGTCTATCATACTATAAATTCTGACTGAATCATACTGACCAGTCATACTTCTGTACAGAGAATTGAATTAGAAGCTATTAAGGCTGTGTTGCAAGATTTCCAACAGCCTATTAATATAATTTCTGATTCCTCTTATGCTTCGGGCCTAGTAAGTAGAATTGAAACTGCCCGGTTGAAATGGCTTAGTGACCAAAGTTTATTCTTACTATTTAAGCAAGTTCAACAGGTTGTGCAGCAGAGAAAATACCCTTTTTATATCAATCACATCAGGGCTCACAGTGTGTTACCTGGCCCATTAACTAAGGGAAATGCACATGCTGATCAGTTGGTTGCTTTATTAAAAGAGGCTTCAGAGTCTCATCAGCCTGCTAAAATGTTGTCCAAACAATTCTCAATCTCTCAACAGAAAGCAAAACAGAGTATCAAGGAATGTCCCACTTGCATGTTACATCTACCTCAAGGGCCTAACACAGGAGTCAACCCTAGAGGTTTGCTAAGGGACCATATCTGGCAAATGGTTGTGACACATTATACTTCTTTTAGACGCCTTGGGGCATTATATGTCTCTGTAGATACCTTTTCAAAAGTCCTATGGGCTACTGCATCTACAGGAGGAATGGAAAAACAGGTTATTAATCATTGCCTACCTGCTTTTGCAGTAATGGGAATTCCAAAGATTATTAAAACCGATAATGGTCCTGCTTATACAAGCTGTCATTTCCAGGAATTTTGTAAAAGGTGGAAAATTCAGCATATTACAGGAATACCATATAATTCCCAAGGTCAGGCCATTATTGAATGACAACATCAGCGGCTAAAATCCCAACTTGAAAAACAAAAAGGAGGGATGATGGAGAAATCACCTTTGGGTAGGCTGCATCAAGCCTTAATTACTCTAAATTTTTTCACTTGTGATGCTGATAGAAAGACACCTATGGAGCTACATTGGTGTCAGAATAAAACAAAAGAAAATGGTCTAGTTAAATGGAAGGATCCCGAATCTGGTTTATGGAAGGGACCTGACCCATTATTAACTTTCGGCAGAGGGTACACTTGTATATTCCCAGAGAATTTTTCCAAACCCGTATGGATTCCTGCTAGAAATATTAAACTGCATCAGGGATCTAGCAAGGCTGAGGACCTTGTGCCTGGAGCCACACCATATAGCTGTAAACAATCAACTACCTCAGCCACAGAGAGCAGCGACTCCAAGCAGTCCACTGAAGATGAGGAGCAGGAGGAGGACAAGCCAGACAACCAACAGCCCAGAGACCACCTGGGGCACGGTAAAGTGAAGTATGGTAACAATTATTTCAGGTAAAAACTATAAGTTTCATACTGGTCTTAGAAGGCACATTTTTCCTTTACCTGGGAAGGACAGCACAGCTATCCCAAGGTCAGAGGGCTACAGTTAACATGTCAACTCAGTGTTCTGGAGACCCAAAACTGTAATTTAGATAAAGTGCCTAAGTTTAACCCAGGTCACCCAAGGATTCAAGACCCAAAACTGTAATTTAGATAACATGCCTAAGTTTAACCTAGGTTACCCAAGGACTCTAGATAATGTGTTTACCCAAAACTGTAATTTGGATAGCATGCTGTCTCTGCTTCTGTAAATTGCTTTTTTTTTTTTTTTTTTTTTTTTTTTGCGAACTAGGTTCCTCATTCCAAATCTTGAGACAGCCAGTTTAAAATTAAGTTGTCATGACCTAGAGCAAAGAATATTCTTACATGGTATTATTCTACAAGTTTCATTATAATAATTTTTGATGCTTTACAACAGTATATTGTGCATTTATCCCAAACAAACTTACAAATTAATTCTTTGAATGTTTGGCAGGACATGAAAGGATTTATTCCCTTCCACTGTGTGGAAGGCCCCCTGGGAAGGCACTTAAGCATTCTGTATTGACCTTTCTTGACCTTTTTGCCAAGAGGATTCCCTCTTCTCACAACCCAATTGTCTACAGCTGTTACCTGAGTTCTCCCTTCAAGCTGAGCAGTATCCAGATAAACGGAGGCTTGGCTAACAGACACTATGTCTAAATCTAGCCTAACAACAGGAATGCTCAGGCCTCCTTGGAGGATGTAAAATGATCCTTTTCATTAATATTTACAGTGTAAATTAAGATTATTGTTAAAATATTAAATTTGACAGTAAAATAGTTGTCAAGTTTTCAAATTAATTAAATTTGGCTAATTGAAATAAGTAATTATTCAAAAAGTATTAACCCAAACTTTCATGTTGTGGTAAAATTGCTTAACATGCTATGAACCTAAAGCAGTCATATTTTTGTGCAAAAAATTAACATTTAAAGTTATCTAGACTGCATTATAAATTTTCCAAAAAGCTTCCTAATTAAATAAAAAAAAGGGGGGGGATAGTGAAAAAATATAGTGGAAAAATTCCATGTAAGGAAATAGATCCTGTAACTAAATTACGTTTAGATAAAATGTTTTCGTTTATAATACAAATAGCGAGACACCCAGGAAAAACACACATGATGCCAGGGTAAGCCAGGGAAAGATCATTTTAAATAAAAAAAACCCAAGTAAGGTTTGTTCCTTTAATCTTTGGTCGAGAATATGTTTGTATACTTTCAGAGAACAGCTCCAAGACTATATGGAATCCTGTAACTGAAAGAATAAAAGAATGTTACAAACTGCACAGGCCCAGCTGCCAGGCCTAGCTGCCTGTTTTATCTCAACTCCCTAGGCTTCCCCCACTAGAGATAGGAACAGAGGGAATGACGCCCTCCCCAAGGCTATTACAGGAGATAGCCCCAACAAAGGATGGGTTGAGTAAACCCAGCTTCAATCAACCTTGAGAGGAACAGACTGTAAGGAGTGCCTTATCCCTATCAAGACACAAACAATTTCTTTCTCCTCTTACCCTCCTGCATGCAACCCCTCCCTGATGTGTGATTTTAGCATATAATTAGCTGAAAAACCCCTTGCTGGGCGCACAACTCCTCTGCTCTTGTGTGAGTACGGGTTGGGCCCCAGCGCGCTGGAATAAAGAATAAAGCCTCTTGCGTTTTGCATCAAGTGACGTCTCCTGCGGTTGATTGGGGTCGCCGTCGATCTGTGGGACAGAGTGAGGGTCCCGCTTCGGGGGTCCCACATTTGGGGGCTCGCCCGGGATTAGACGACCACCCCTCATCCGCGGAGCCGACCTTGGAGGTAAGAAGGGGTACCCCAAGTTGTTTGTCTCTGTCTTGTGTTTGTCTTAGGTGTCTTTGTTTGTTTGGTGTCTGTGTTCTTTTGTTTGATTTTGTGGACTCACTGGACGGACGCTATGGGACAGACTCAAACTACTCCTTTAAGCATTATGGTCATTTTAAAGTCAAGGGCTGGGTCAAACCTGCTTGCCAGCCTCAGGTGTGGTTTTCCAGAACTGCTGAGAACTTGGGACCTTGAAGCTTAAAAATGTTACTGATTGAGAAAAACTGTGTGTTGTGATAGCTAAATGCCTTTGCTGAATGAATGTCTGGTGAAAGTGTGCATGTGTGGAGGGAGGGGGCCTGCCCTCTCCTCTCCTTTGTGTGGCTCCGCAACTTTGGTCAGGCGGGTACCTGAGTGAAAATCTGTGAAAACAGGTCACCCCTCCCTTGTCTGTCTCTCGTCACCGATCATCATGAGGTTGGGATAAAGTAAACCTGCTGCTCTTAATTACATGTTAAAAAAGATTTTTTAAAAGGGATACAATAGAGATTGTGAAATTAAAATGAATGCTAAAACATTGAGGAAGCATGAGTGAACAGCTGTTTGTTTGTGTGGAACTAGCCAATTTGCTACCAAGAGAGGGGCCGTCGGCAGGGAAAGCAGACCAGAAGTTTTGTTGATTTTTACTTATCTGCTGGACTCAAGGCCGCAAGCTGCTAAGCTCAGTAAGTTTCTCTCTGCCCCGTTTTGTTCTCTTTAACCCTTTCAAGACTAAATTAGACGAATACAGTATACTTGAAATTGCATAAGGAAGGAAGCACCTGGTTTTAGTAATCTAAGAAATACTGGCTGTTTACTTTATGGTAATCATTAAAGGATTGAGGTTTCTAAGAATGAGGAATTACTGAGTAGAAGGTCTGAGGCATGGTTATGCATTTTTTAAGGACATAGAAAGAAGGCTTAAAGGATAATTTGAAAGTATGAAATTTAAAAAGGTTGTGTATGTGATAAGAAGGAGAAGAGAAATGTTGAAAGGAAATTAATCAAATGATACAGGCCAGTAAGTCAGAAAGAGTAAATAATTTACATTCTGCCTCCCTAAACAGAGGGTAAATAGTTATGCCAAAGTACTTAGGGAGAATGATAAAAGAAATCTAACAGTTACAAGGAAAATCAGAAGATGTTAAGGCAAGTCAGTGGCTTTTTCTCCTTATGTAATTCCTCTAAAATTTGGCAATGCTTAATAAGTCATGGCAATACATTTCTTTGCATAAATTCAATAAGACCAGTTTCCAGTAGTGGTTTTATTTAATGAAAACTTTGACTGGAGTATCATGTTTTAAAGAAACCTGTCTGACCTCTGAAGACTTGAAGCCAAAAAAAGGTGCCACAGGAAAAGCCTGGTATCCTGCTTGGGAGCCCTGAAGATGGCTGGCGCTGGAGCGTCAGGCCCATGCCCTACCATCACTGGCGGTTGGTAAGAGTAGAAGGGGAGCAATAAGGATGCCTCTGCATCCCTGCGAAACCCCCACACACTCTGGGCCACAACGAGTAGGAGGGCTACTGAGATGGGCCTTAAAGCCTAGAGCGTGGGCTCAGGTGGAGTTGCTACAGGTGAGGGATTCACCTAACGCAGCAGATACAGCAGGCAGGCCTGATGGCAGCTGGATGGCTTGGCTTCCTGGCCCTACGGGGCACATTAAGGTTCAACCATGAAATTCCAGCACAGGTAGTCAGTTACCATTCTTGTTGTATTTATGCAAACATCAGGCCAAATTGAATACAGTAGATAAATTGATCTTGATTTGGCTTTTTGATAGCCATAGAGGAGTTTTAAGGAGAAAAATCCTATTTCAACAGAGGTTATTAAAACAAATGTTTTCTTTCCCTCCCACCAGACCATTTGTTACAGTTTGTCTCTGCCAGGTCACAAGCCTACCTCCTTCTGTGCCCAGGCCTCATCGTCCCTCTGACAGATAGCAAGGATCTCTTGGCTCTGAGAGAAACTTCTGTCCCTCCTCAGCACGAAGCAGCTACAGAAGAGAATTCAACGCCCATTTTCCCTGAAAGAATTCAGAGCCAGGATCCTTGAGGTAATATAATAAGCAGTTAGACAGACATGAGCAGAGCAAGGACGATGGGTCAACTGGCACTGACTCCCCAGAAGCAGGAGGGAACTAGGCTGCAGACAAAGCAACCTAGGAGGCTGCCCTAAAACCAGTGGGGCCTTTACAGATTCTAGTGACTCTTCCAGACCCTGTACTACTCATCTCACCAGTTTACTCAAGTTCTTTCAGGTTTTACAGTCTACCCAGCAAGCAGACCAGAAGCATGTCCAAGATGATCTGCCTGTATCCGGTTCATCCCTTCCAACCTGGTGACACTGTTTGGGTAAAGAAATTTGCCACCCAAGGACTAAAAGGACCACCCCCACGGTGGTCAGGTCGACGGGATCCCGACGTGGCTTCATCACACCTGGCTTAAGACAGCCCAGGCAAAATAAAGAAGTCTAGGACTCAGTGGACCCTCATATCCACCCTTATGGGTCCTCTTATTATATTGCTTTTAATTCTTACCTTTGGGCCCTGTATCTTAAACCGACTGGTCACCTTTATCAGAGAAGGAATAAGTGCTGTGTAGGTACTAGTGCTCAGGCAGCAATACCAGTCTCTCCGCCAGAGAGATAGTTTCGAAGAGGAATGTCTAGAGACAGAAGTTCCATGATTAGAACTTACCAAAAAGCAAATGGGGGAATGAAAGAATAAAAGAATGTTACAAACTGCACAGGCCTAGCTGCCTGTTTTATCTCAACTCCCTAGGCTTCCCCCACTAGAGATAGGAACAGAGGGAATGACGCCCTCCCCAAGGCTATTACAGGAGATAGCCCCAACAAAGGATGGGTTGAGTAAACCCAGCTTCAATCAACCTTGAGAGGAACAGACTGTAAGGAGTGCCTTATCCCTATCAAGACACAAACAATTTCTTTCTCCTCTTACCCTCCTGCATGCAACCCCTCCCTGATGTGTGATTTTAGCATATAATTAGCTGAAAAACCCCTTGCTGGGCGCACAACTCCTCTGCTCTTGTGTGAGTACGGGTTGGGCCCCAGCGCGCTGGAATAAAGAATAAAGCCTCTTGCGTTTTGCATCAAGTGACGTCTCCTGCGGTTGATTGGGGTCGCCGTCGATCTGTGGGACAGAGTGAGGGTCCCGCTTCGGGGGTCCCACATAACAACGGATCCCAGAGAGAAACTGACCAAAATTGCAACAGTCACAAAGACAGGAGAGACAGTTCAGAGATGGAGATGGTGAAGACGCCTTGCCATGCTAGCAGTCAGCAGCTGTGAGTCGCTGCAGGGTACCCAGAACCAAACCAGAGAGGACCAGACTTGCATTACCACCATTTGTCCACCATCCAAAACCAGCATTTCAATGCTGGAATGTACACATAAAATGTTGGACATTGAAACTTGAACTCAGAGCTGTTGGAAATTGAAATTGGGGCTTGTTCTTATATTTCTGGTCTACAGACTTGATTTTTTAAAGAAAAAATAAGGGGAGATGCCGGAGCCTATTTATTGTCTTCACTAGCTGAGTATAGACAGAGACCCCCAAAAGTTAGTAACCTTGAAGCCCTTGCAAAGGTAAGGGCTGTGTACCACCCAGTTAATCTATATACCACCCAGTTAACCTAGGTAATGGTAGCTGAAGCAACCTCCCTACCTTTAATCATGTAAATCCTTATAGATAAGATAGTCTGCCTATTACTGGAAATTGCCCATGGGTGAGCTAATCTGTGTGTCATTGATACCTCCTTACCCTAGGGCACCCCAGATCAATAAAAGGTTGGAGCAGCCTGAGCATCAGTGGAAGTCCCTCTCCTTGAGTTGGACTTGCCCGCCTGGTCCCCTAATATTTTAAAATTATCTCGTGTCATTTTTTTCTCATTTGTGTGCGGCTCCTCTTTCAGATAACGAGCCTACTCCACGCGGGACTGGGAAGGAAACACTCTACATATAGGAAAGTATATGACACGCCAGGATCACATGTAAACAGAGCCTTAGTGTCTGTGGGGCAGGGTTCAAACTGAAATCACGTTCAAACAGCTGTGAAATGAAGAATATCCTAATTACATTTAGGTTTCTGGTTTAACTAGTTAGGGTTTTTATGGAAAACTTCATAAAAACTTTAAGAATTCAAGTATATAGAGCTCAGAACTCTATGGGAATGAGATTAAAACTTTGAATTCAAAATGACAGAACCTGGAATTGTATATGAGAGGATATGACATGAGAGGAACACATATAAATAGAGCCTTAGTGTCTGTGGGGCAGTGTTCAAACTAAACTCATGTTCAAACAGCTTGAAATGAAGAATATCCTCATTACATTTATGTTTCCGGTTTAACTAGTTGGCATTTTTATAGAAAACTTTTAAAAAAATTTAAGATTTCCAGTATATGGAGCTCAGAACACTGAGTTAGATTAAAACCGTTAGAATTCAAAATGATAGAAGCTGGATTTGTATAGGAAAGTATATGACACGCTGGAAACACATGTAAATGGAACCTTAGTGTCTGCTGAGCAGGGTTCAAACTGAACTCACATTCAAACATCTGTGAAATGAAGAATATCCTCATTACATTTATGTTTCCCGTTTAACTAGTTAGCGTTTTTATGGAAAACTTCGTAAAAACGTTAAGAATTCAAGTACATAGAGCTCTGAACACTATTGGAATAAGATTAAAACTGTTATAATTCAAAATGATAGAACGTGGAATTGTATAGGAAAGTATGACATGCCAGGAACACGTGTAAATAGAGCCTCCGTGTCTGTGGGCAGTGTTCCAACTGAACACACGTTCAAACATCTGCGAAATGTAGCATATCCTGATTACCTTTATATATCCGGTTTAACTTGTTGGCTTTTTTATGGAAAACTTCTTAAAAACTTTAAGAATTCAAGCATATAGAGCCCAGAACACTCTGTGAGTTAAATTAAAACTGTTAGAATTCAAAATAATAGAACCTGGAATTGTATACAAAAGTATATGACTCACCAGGAATACATATAAATAGACCTTTAGTGTCTGTGGAGCAGTGTTAAAACTAAACTCATGTTCAAACAGCTGTGAAATGAAGAATATCCTAATTACATTTATGTTTCCAATTTAACTAGTTGGCGTTTTTATGGAAAACTTTGTAAAAACTTTAAGACTAAAAGTATATAGAGCCCAGAACACTATGTCAGTTAGATTAAAACTGTTCGAATTCAAAATGGTAGAACCTGGAATTGTATAGGAAAGTATATAACACGCCAGGAACACATGTAAATAGAGCCTTAGTGTCTATGGAGCAGTGTTCAAACTGAACTCACGTTCAACAAGCTGTGAAATGAAGAATATCCTAATTACATTTATGTTTCCAGTTTAACTAGTTGGCGTTTTTATGGAAAACTTTGTAAAAACTTTAAGACTAAAAGTATATAGAGCCCAGAACACTATGTCAGTTAGATTAAAACTGTTCGAATTCAAAATGGTAGAACCTGGAATTGTATAGGAAAGTATATAACACGCCAGGAACACATGTAAATAGAGCCTTAGTGTCTATGGAGCAGTGTTCAAACTGAACTCACGTTCAACAAGCTGTGAAATGAAGAATATCCTAATTACATTTATGTTTCTGGTTTTACTAGTTGGCGTTTTTATGGAAAACTTAAAAACTTCAAGACTAAAAGTATATAGAGCCCAGAACACTATGTGAGTTAGATTAAAACTGTTATAATTCAAAATAGTAGAACCTGGAATTGTATAGGAAAGTATATGATACGCAAGGAACACAGGTACATAGAGCCTTTGTGTCTCTGCTGTAGTGTTCCACAGAAAACTCACATTAAAACAGTTGTGAAAAACGAGTATAGTGTTTATATTTATGATTCAGTTTCAGTCAGTTGCCGTTTTAAAAGGAAACTGTCTAAAAACCTTAAGATTTCAAGAAATAGACCTCACAACACTAAGTGAGTTAGAATAAAACTGTTAGATTTCAAAATGATTGAACCTGGAATTGTATAGGAAAGTATATGAAACACCAGGATCGCATGTACATAGGTCCTTAGTGTCTGATTGACAGTGTTCAAATTGAACTCACGTCCAAACAGCTGTGAAATGAAGAATATCCTGATTATATTTATGTTTCTGGTTTAATTAGTTGGCGGTACTATGTAAAACCTCTTAAAAATATTAAGAATTCAAGTATATAGAGCTTAGAACACTAAGTGAGTTAGATTAAACCTGTTAGGTTTCAAAATGGTAGAACCTGGAATTATATAGGAAAATTTATGACACAGCAGGAACACATGTTAATAAGCCTTAATGTATTCTGGGCAGTGTTCAAACTGAACTCACGTTCAAAAAGCTGTTAAATGAAGAATATCCTGACTACATTTAGTTTTCCTGTTTAACTAGTTGGTGAATTTATGGAAAAGTTTGTAAATATATAAGATTTGAAGTATATTGAGCTCAAAACACTGAGTTATATTAAAACTGTTAGAATTCAAAATGATAGAACCTGGAACTGTATAGGACAGTATATGACAAGGCAGAAACCTATGTAAATAGAGCCTTAGTGTCTGTAGGGCAGTTTTCAAACTGCACTCACGTTCAAACAGCTGTGAAATGAAGAATACCCTCAACACATTTATGTTTCTGCTTTAACTAGTTGGCGTTTTTATGGAAAACTTTTTAAAATCTTTAAGAATTGATGTATATAAAGCTCAGAACACTAAGTGAGTTAGATTAAAACAGAATTCAAAACTATAGAACTTGGAATTGTATAGGAAAGTATATGACACACCAGGAGCACATGTCAAGAGAACCTTAGTGCCCGTGGGGCAGTGTTCAAACAGAAAATCACGTTCAAACAGCTACTCTCATAGTGTTCTGAGCTCTATATACTTGCAGTCTTAAAGTTGTTAAGAAGGTTTCCATAAAAACACCTACTAAATATACCAGAAACATAAATGCAATCAGGATATTCTTCATTTAACAGCTGTTTGAACGTGAGTTCAGTTTGAATACTGCCCAGCAGACACATAGGCTCTATTTACATAGGTTTCTAGCGTGTCATACACTTTCCTATACAATTCCACATTCTATTATTTTGAATTCTAACAGTTTTAATCTAACTCACATAGTGTCCTGGGCACTATATACTTGGGTTCTTAAAGTTTTTAAGAAGTTATCCATAAAAACGCCAACTAGTTAAACAGGAAACCTAAATTAATGAGGACATTCTTCATTTCACAGCTGTTTGAGCCTGAGTTCAGTTTGAACACTGCCCCACAGACACTAAGGCTCTTAATTTACATGTGTTCCTGGCGTGTCATATACTTTCCTATACCATTCCATGCGCTATCATTTTGAATTCTGTTTTTATCTGACTCACTTACTGTTCTGAGCTCTATGTACATGAATTCTTAATGTTTATAAGTAGTTTCCTTTTTTTTTTTTTTCCCTGCGTAAGGATGTCACGCAAATTCAAGTAGTTTCCTTTTAAAATGCCAACAAATTGAACCAGAAACATAAATGCCATCAGGATATTCTTCATTTCACAGCTGCTTTAATGTGAGTTCAGTTTGAACACTCCCCCACCGACACTAAAGCTGTATATAAATGTGTTCCTGTCATGTCACATACTTTCCTATACAATTCCAGGTTCTATTATTTTGAATTATAACAGTTTTAATCTAACTCACATAGTGTTCTGGGCTCTATAGACTTGAAGTGTTAAAGTTTTAATAAGTTTTCCATAAAAACGCCAACTAGTAAAACCAGAAACCTAACTGTAACCAGGATATTCTTCATTTCACAGCAGTTTGAACGTGAGTGCAGTTTGAACACTGCCCCAGAGACACTAAGGCTCTATTTAAATATGTTCCTGGCGTGTCATATACTTTCCTATACAATTCCAGGTTCTATCATTTTGAATTCTAACAGTTTTAATCTAACTCACATTGTGTTCTGGGCTCTATATACTTGAAGTCTTAAAGTTCTTAAGTAGTTTTCCATAAAACACCTACTAATTAAACCAGAGACCTCAATGTAAACAGGATATTCTTCATTTCACAGCTGTTTTAACGTTATTTCATTTTGAACCCTGCCCAGCAGACACTAAGGCTCTATTTACATGTGTTCCTGGCGTGTCATATACTTTCGTATACAATTAAAGGTTTTGTCATTTTGAATTCTAACACTTTTAATCTAACTCTACTAGTGTTCTGAGCTCTATATACTTGAATTATTAAAGTTTTATGAAGTTTTCTATAAAAATGCCAACTGGTTAAACAGGAAACATGAATGCAATGAGGATATTATTCATTTCCCAGCTCTTTGAACATGAGTGAAGTTTGAACCCTGCCCCGCAGACACTAAGGCTCTATTTACATGTGTTCCTGGCGTGTCATATACTTTCCTATACACTTCTAGGTTCTTTAATTTTGAATTCTAACAGTTTTAATCTAACTCTACTAGTGTTTTGAGGTTTATATACCTGAATTCTTAATGTTTTTACGAAGTTTTCCGTAAAAATGCCAAATAGTTATACCTGAAACCTAAATGTATTCAGGATATTCTTCATTTCACAGCTGTTTTAACATGATTTCATTTTGAACACTTCCCCACAGAGACTAAGGCTCTATTTACATGTGTTCCCAGCATGTCATATACTTTCCTATACAATTCCAGGTTCTATCATTTTGATTTCTAACAGTTTAAATCTAACTCACTTAGTGGTCTGAGATCTATATACATGAATTCTTAAGGTTTTTAAGAAGTTTCCTTTTAAAATGCCAACAAATTGAACCCTAATTATAAATGTAATGAGTATATTCTTCATTTCACAGCTGTTTGAAAGTGAGTTCAGTTTGAACACTGCCCAAAAGACACGAAGGCTCTAATTACATGTGTTTCTGGCATGTCATATACTTCCATGTACAATTCCACGTTCTATCATTTTGAATTCTCACAGTTTTAATCTAACTCACATCATGTTCTGGGTCTATATACTTAAATTCTTAAAGTTTTACAGAAGTTTTGCATAAAAACACCAACTAGTTCAATCTGAAACATAAATGTAATCAGGATATTCTTCATTTCATAGCTGTTTTTACGTGAGTTCAGTTTCAATGCTGCCCAGCAGATGCTGAGGCTCTATTTACATGTGTTCCTGGCGTGTCATATACTTTCCTGTACAATTACAGTTTCTATCATTTTGAATTCTTACTGTTTTAATCTAACTCACATAGTATTCTGACCTCTATTTAATAGATATATTAAGGTTTTTAAGAAATTTCCTTTTAAATGCCAAGAAATTGAACTGGAATCATCAATGTCATCAGGATATTCTGCACTTCACAGCTGTTTGAACGTGAGTTCAGTTTGAACACTGCCCAAAAGACACGAAGGCTCTATTTACTTGTGTTTCTGGCATGTCATATACTTTCCTATATAGTTCCAGGTTCTATCAGTTTGAATTCTAACAGTTTTAATCTAACTCACTTTGTGTTCTGAGCTCTATATACATGTATTCTTAAAGTTTTTAAGAAGTTTTCCATAAAAACGCCAACTAGTTCAACTTGAAACATAAATGTAATCAGGATATTCTTCATTTCACAGCTGTTTTTACATGAGTTCAGTTTCGATGCTGCCCAGCAGACGCTAAGGCTCTATTTACATTGGTTTCTGGCATGTCATATATTTCCTATAGAATTCCAGGTTGAATCATTTTGAATTCTAACAGTTTTAATCTAACTCCCTTAGTTTTCTGAGTTCTATAAACATGAATCTTAAGGTTTTTATGGTTTCCTTTTAAAACGCCAACAAATTGAACCAGAAATATAAATGTCATTGGGATATTCTTCCTATCACAGCTGTTTTAATGTGAGTTCATTTTGAACACTGACCAAAAGACACTAATGCTCTATTAAATGTGTTTCTGGCTTGTCATATACTTTCGTGTACATTTCCAGGTTCTATCATTTTGAATTCTCACAGTTTTAATCTAAGTCACTTAGTGTTCTGAGCTCCATATACTTGAATTCTTAAAGTTTTTAAGAAGTTTTCCATAAAAATGCCAACTAGTTAAACCAAAAACAAAAATGTAATCCGGATATTGTTTATTTCATGGCTGTTTTAAGGTGACTTCAGTTTGAACACTGCCCAGCAGACACCAAGGCTCTATTTACATTTGTTTTTAGCATGTCATATACTTTCCTATAGAATTCCATGTTCTAGCACTTTGAATTTTAACAGTTGTAATCTAACTTAGTTTTCTGAACTCTATATACATGAATTTTTAGGTTTTTAAGAAGTTTCCTTTTAAAATGCCAACATACTGAACCCTAAATATAAATGTAATGAGGAGATTCTTCATTTCACAGCTGTTTGAAGGTGAATTCAGTTTGAACACTGACCCACAGATTTTAAGGCTCTATTAACATGAGTTCCTAGCATTTCAGATACATTCTTGTGCAATTGCAGGTTCTATAATTTTGAATTCTAAGAGATTTAATCTAACACACATAGTGTTCGGGGCTCTATATACTTGAATTCTTAAAGTTTTTAATAATTTTCCTTTAAAAACGCCAACTGATTCAACCTGAATTATAAATTTTAACTGTAAACTCATTTCACAGCTCTTTTTACCTGATTTTTCTCTTTGAACAGTGCCCGACAGACATTAGGGTTCTACTTACAGGTGTTCCTGGTGAGCCATTTACTATCCTATACAAGTCCAAGTTCTATAATTCTGAATTCTAATATTTTTAATCTAACTCACATAGTGTTCTGAGCTCTATATAAGGTTTTTAAGTTGTTTTGGTTTTTAAGAAGTTTTGGTTTTTAAGAAGTTTCCTTTAAAAATGCGAACTAGCCAAAACCGGTTTGGCTCAGTGGATAGAGCGTCGGCCTGCAGACTGAAAGGTCCCAGTTTCGATTCCGGACAAGGGCATGTATCTGTGTTGTGGGCATATCTCCAGTAGGAGATGTGCAGGAGGCAGCTGATCGATTTTTCTCTCTCCTCTATGTTTCTAAGTCTCTATCTCTCTCCCTTCCTCTCTGTAAAAAATCAATAAAATATATATTAAAAAATAAAAATAAAAATGCTAATTGAACCCGAATTATAAATGTAAACTCTATACTCATCATGTCATATCTCTTTTAACATGAGTTTTCTGATTGAACACTGCCCCACGGACATTAACGCTCTATTTACATTGTTCCTGACATGTCAGATACTTTCCTATACAATTCCAGTGTCTATCATTTTGAATTCTAACAATTTTAATCTAAGTCACATAGTGTTCTGAGCTTTATATAATTGAATTTTTATGGTTTTTAAAAAGTTTCTTTGAAAAACACCAACTAATTAAACCTGAATTATAAATGTAAACACTATCCTCGTTATTTCACAGCTGTTTTAACATGAGTTTTCTGTTTGAACACTGCCCAAAAGACATCAAGGCTCTATTTACATGTGTTCTTGGCATGTCATATACTTTCTGACACATTTCCTAGTTCTATCATTTTGAATTCTAACCGTTTGAATACAACTTACATTGTGTTCTGTGCTCTATATACTTGAATTCTTAAGGTTTTTAAGAAGTTTCCTTTAAAAACACCTACTAATTGAAAAGGAAATATGAATGTAATGAAGATACTCTTCATTTCACAGCTGTTTTAACTTGAGTTTTCTGTTTGAACACTGCCCCACAGACATTAAGGCTAAATTTACATGTATTCTCAGGATTTCAGATACACTCCTATACAATTCCAAGATGTACCACTTTGAATTCTAAGAGCTTTAATCTAACTCACATAGTGTTCTTAGCTGTATAGACATGAATTTTTAAGGGTATTAAACAGTTTCCTTTAAAAACGCCATTTCATTGAACAGGAATTATAAATGTAAACAGTATCTCATTATTTCACAGCTGTTTTAACATGAGTTTTCTGTTTGAACACTGCCCCTCAGACATTAAGGCTCTCTTTACATGTATTCCCAGCATTTCAGATACATGCCTATACAATTCCAGGTTCCATCATTTTGTATTCTAAAAGTTTTTATCTAACTGACATAGTGTTCTGAGCTCTATACTTGAATTGTTAAGATTTTTGAGAAGTTTCCTTTAAAAGCACAAAATAATTGAACCATGAATATTAAAGTAATCTGGATAGTCTTCATTTTACAGCTGTTTGAAAGTCAGTTTTCAGTGTGAACACTGCCCCACAGACATTAAGGCTCTATTTACATGTATTTCCAGCATTCCAGATACATTCCCATACAATTCTAGGTTCTATCATTTTTAATTCTAAGAGTTATAATCTAACTCACATAATGTTCTAGGCTCTATATACATGAATTCTTAAGGTTTTGAGAGGTTTCCTTTAATAATGCCAACTAGTTGAACAAGAAATATGAATGGAATCAGGATACTCTTCATTTCACAGCTGTTTTAAATTCAGTTTTCTGTTTGAACACAGTTGCATAGACATTACGGCTCTATTTACATGTATTCCCAGTGCTTCAGATACATTCCTATAGAATTTCAAGTTCTACCACTTCAAATTCTAAGAGTTTTAATCTAACTCACATAGAGTTCTGAGCTTTATAGACAGAATTCTTCAGGGTATTAATCAGTTTTCTTTAAAAAGGTCATTTCATTGTTTGGGAATTATAAATGTACACAGTATACTTGTCATTTCACAGCAGTTTTAACATGAGTTTTCTGTTTGAAAACTGCTCCACAGATATTAAGGCTAAATTTACATATTTTCCCAGTGTTTCAAATACATTCCTATTCAATTCCAGGTTCTACCACTTTGATTTCCAAGAGGTTTAACCTAACTCACATAGTGTTCTAAGCTCTATATACTTTAATTCTTAAGGTTTTTGAGAAATTTCCTTTAAAAACACCAAATAATTGAACCGTGAATATAAATGTAAGCAGGATACTCTTCATTTTACAGCTGTTTAAAGGTGATTTTTCTGTTTGAACTCTTCCCCGCAGATATTAAGGCTCTATTTACATAAATTTCAGGCATGTCAGATACATTCCTATATAATTTCAGGTGCTATCATTTTAAATTCAGAGTATTAATCTCACTCACATAGTGTTCTGAGCTCTATATACTTGAATTCTTAAGGATTTGAGAGGTTTCCTTTAAAAATGCCAACTAATTGAACCGGAAATATGAATGTAATCAGGGTACTCCTCATTTCACAGCTGTTTTAACATGAATTTTCTGTTTGAACACTGCCACAGAGACATTAAGGCTCCATTTACTTGTATTCCCAGTGTTTCAGATACATTCCTATACAATTCCAAGTTCTAGCACTTTGAATTCTAAGCGTTTTAATATAACTCACATAGAGTTCTGAGCTCCATACAGATGAATTCTTAAGTGTAAAGTAGTTTTCATTAAAAAGGCCATTTCATTGAATGGGAATTATAAATGTTCACAGTATACTCCTCATTTCACAGCTGTTTTAACGTGAGTTTTCCATTTGAACACTTCCCCACAGACATTAAGACTAAATTTACATGTATTCCCGGCATTTAATATACAATCCTATACAATTCCAGGTTCTACCACTTTGAATTCTAACAGGTTTAATCTAACTCACATAGTTTTCTGAGCTCTTATGACATGAATTCATTAGGGTATGAAGCATTTTGCTTTAAAAATGCCATTTCATTGAATGGGAATTTAAATGTAAACAGTATACTCTATACTCATTTTTTCACAGCTGTTTTAAGGTGATTTTTCTTTTTGAACACTGCCCCACAGACAATAAAGCTCTATATTCATGTATTCTCAGTGTTTCACATACATGCCTATACAATTTCAGGTTCTATCATTTTGAATTCTAAGAGTTTTAATCTTACTCACATAGTGTTCTGAGCTCTATTTATTGGAATTATTAAGGTTTTTGAGAAGATTCCTTTTAAAATGTCATCTAGTTGAACTGGAAATATAAATGTAATCAGGATAACCTTCATTTCCCATCTGATTTAAAGTGAGTTTTCTGTTTGAACACTGCCCCACAGACATTAAGGCTCTATTTACATGTATTCCCAGTGTTTCAGATACATTCCTATACAATTCCAGGTTCTATCATTTTGAATTCTGAGAGTTTTAATCAAACTCACATAGTGTTCTGAGCTCTATATACTTGAATTCTTAATATTTTTGAGAAGTTTCCTTTAAAAACACCAAATAATTGAACCATGAATATAGATGTAATCAGGATACTCTTCCCTTTACAGCTGTTTGAAGGTGAGTTTTCAGTGTGAACACTGCCCCACAGACATTAAGGCTCTATTTACATGTATTTCCAGCGTTTCTGATACATTCCCATACAATTCTAGGGTCTATCATTTTGAATTCTATGAGTTATAATCTAACTCACATAGTGTTCTGAGCTGTATATACTTGAATTATTGTTTTGAGAGATTTCCTTTAAAAATGCCAACTAATTGAACAAAAAATTATGAATATAATCAGGATAATCTTCAATTCACAGCTATTTTAACTTGAGTTTTCTGTTTGAACACTGCTCCATAGAAATTAAGTCTCTATTTACATGTATACCCAGTGTTTCAGATACATTCTTATACAATTCCAAGTTCTACCACTTTGAATTCTAAGAGTATTAATCTACTTACATAGAGTTCTGAGCTTTATATACATGAGTTTTTAAGGGTATTAAGCAGTTTTCTTTAAAAAGGCCATTTCATTTAATGGGAATTATAAATGTACATAGTAAACTCGTCATTTCACAGCTGTTTTAACGTGAGTTTTCTGTATGAACACTGCCGCACAGACATTAAGGCTAAATTTTCATGTATTCCCAGCTTTTACGATACATTCCTATACAATTCCAGGATCTACCACGTTGAATTCTAAGACTTTTAATCTAACTCACATAGTGTTCTGAGCTTTACTGACATGAATTCTTTAGGGTATTAAGTAGTTTCCTTTAAAAACACCAAATAATTGAACCGTGAATATAAATGTAATAAGGATACTGTTCATTATATAGCTTTTTGAAGGTGAGTTTTCAGTGTGAACACTGCCCCACAGACTTTAAGGCTCTAGTTGCATGTATTCCCAGCGTTTCAGATACATTCCGATACAATTCTAGGGTCTATCATTTTTCAATTCTAAGAGTTATAATCTAACTCACATAGTGTTCTGAGATCTATACACTTGAAAAAATGCCAATGAATTGAACAGGAAATATGAATGTAATCAGAATACTCTTCATTTCACAGCTGTTTTAAATTCAGTTTTCTGTTTGAACACTGCTGCATAGACATTACGGCTCTATTTACATGTATTCCCAGTGTTTCAGATATATTCCTATAAAATTCCAAGTTCTACCACTTTGAATTCTAAGAGTTTTAATTTAACTCACATAGAGTTCTGAGCTTTATAGACATGAATTCTTAAGGGTATTAAGGCCATTTCATTGAATGGGAATTATAAATGTACACAGTCTACTCATCATTTCACAGCTATTTTAACGTGATTTTTCTGATTGAACACTGCTCCAGAGATATTGTTATTTTACATGTATTCCCAGTGTTTCAGATACATTCCTATACAATTCCAGGTTCTACCACTTTGAATTCTAAGAGTTTTAATCTAACTCACATAGTGTTTTGACCTTTGTTGACATGGGTTCTTTAGGGCATTAAGCACTTTGCTTAAAAACGCCATTTCATTGAACAGGAATTATAAATGTAAACAATATACTCGTGATTTCACAGTTGTTTTAAGGTGAGTTTTCTGTTTGAACCCTGCCCCACAGACATAAAGGCTCTATTAACATGTTTTCCCAGCGTTTCAGATACATTCCTATACAATTCCATGTTCTATCATTTGGAATTCTGAGAGTTATAATCTAACTCATAGTGTTCTGAGCTCTATATACTTGAATTCTTAAGTTTTTTGAGAAGTTTTTTAAAAGACGCCAACCAATTGAACCAGAAATACAAATGTATACAGTATACGATTCATTTCACAGCTATTTTAATGTTTGAACACTGCCCCACAGACATTAAGGCTCTATTTACATGTATTCCGGGTGTGTCATATACATTCTTATCCAATTCCAGGTTATAACATTTTGAATTCTAACAGTTTTAATCTAACTCACATAGTGTTCTGAGCTCTATAGGCATGAATTCTTAAGTGTTTTAAGCAGTTTTCTTTAAAAAAGCCATTTCATTGAACTGGAATTATAAATGTAAACAGTATACTCATCATTTCACTGCTGTTTCAACCTGAGTTTTCTGTTTGAACACTGCCCCACAGACATTAAGACTCTTTTTACATGGATACCTGATTTCTAAGAGTTTTAATCTAACTCACATAGTTTTCTTAAAAAGGCCATTTCATTGAACCGGAATTATAAATATAAACAGTATACTCTTTATTTCATAGCTCTTTGAATGTGAGTTTTCAAAGTTTGACCACTGCCTTACAGATATTAAGGCTCTATTTACATGTATTCCTATTGTTTCATATATATATTCCTATACAATTCCAGGTTCTATCATATGTGAATGCTCAGAGTTTTAATCTAACTAACATAGGTTTCTGAGCTCAATAGACTTGAAAGCTTAACGATTTTAATCAGATTCCTTAAAAAATACCAATTCATTGAACTGGAAACATAAATCTAATCAGTACACTCATCATTTCATAGTTGTTTGAATATGAGTTTTCAGTTTGAATACTGCCCCACAGACATTAAGGCTCTATGTAAATGGATTTCTAGCGTTTAATATACATTCCTATACAATTCCAGGGTCTATCATTTTGAAATCTAAGAGTTTTAATCTAACACATATAGTGTTCTGAGCTCTATAGACTTGAATTCTTAAGGGTTTTAAACAGTTTCCTTTAAAAACGCCATCTCATTAAACCAGAAATATTAATGTAAACAGTATACTCATTATTGCACAGTATTTTGAACATGAGTTTTCAGTGTTTGACCACTGCCACACAGACATTGTCTCTATTTGCGTGCATTCTTAGCGTTTCATATATATTATTGTACAATTACTGGTTCTATCATATTTTAATGCTAAGAGTTTTAATCTAACACATATTGTTCTGAGCTCTATAGACTTGAATTGTTAAGGATTTTAATCAGGTATCTTAAACAATGCCAACTCATTGAACCGGAAATATAAATCTAATCAGTATACTCATCATTTCACAGCTGTTTGAAAGTGAGTTTTCAGTTTGAACACTGCTCCACATACATTAAGTCTCTATTTATATTTATTCCTAGTGTTTCATACACATTCCTATATAATTCCAGGTTCTATTATTTTGAATCTAAGAGTTTTAATCTAACTCATATATTGTTCCTAGTTCTATAGACATGAATTGTTAACTGTTTTAAGCAGTTTACTTTAAAATACGCCATCTCATTGAATTGGAAACATAAATATAATCAGTATACTCATCATTTCACAGCTGCTTGAATGTGAGATTTCAGTTTGAACACTGCCACACAGACAGTAAGGCTCTTTTTGCATGTATTCCTAGTGTTTCATATACATTCCCATACAATTCCAGCTTCTATAATTTTGGATTCTAAGAGTTTTAACCTAACTCAAATAGTGATCTGTACTCTATAGACTTGAATTCTTAAGAGTTTTAATCAGTTTCCTTTAAAAACGCCAACTCGTTGAATCGGAAATATATAAGTGTAAACAGTATACTCATCATTTCACAGCTGTTTGAACTTGAGTTTTCAGGTTTTGACCACTGCCGCACAGACATTAACGCTCTATTTTCATGTATTCCTAGCATTTTATACACATTCCTATACAATTCCAAGTTCGATCATTGTGAATTCTAAGATATTTAATCTAACTCATGGTGTTCTGAGCTGTATAGACTTGAATTGTTAATGGTTTTGATCAGTTTCCTTTAAAAAACGCCATCTCATTAAACCGGAATTATAAATGTGAACAGTATTCTCATCATTTCACAACAGTTTTAACATGAATTTTCAGTGTTTAAATACTGATCACAGACATTAAAGCTCTATTTACATGTATTCCTAGCGTTTTACATTCATTACTGTATAATTCCATTGTCTATCATTTTGAGTTCTAAGAGTTTTAACCTCATTCACATTGTGTTCAGAGCTCTATAGACTTGAATTCTTTTTATTATTATTATTATTTTAATTACTTAAAGTATTACAAAAAGTATTACATATGTCTCCTTTTCTTCCCCCCGCCCATGACAATCCCCTGGCCTCCTCTAGCCCCCAGTGTCTTATGTCCATTGGTTATGCTGATATGCATGCATACAAGTCCTTTGATTGATCTCTTACCCACCCCCCTCCTGCCCTCCCACCCTCCCCGGCCTTCCTGCTGTAGTTTGACAGTCTGTTCGAGGCAGCTCTGCCTCTGTATCTATTCTTGTTCATAAGTTTATACTGGTCTTTATTATCCAGAAATGAGTGACATCATGTGGTATTTTTCCTTCATTGACTGGCTTATTTCACTTAGCATAATGCTCTCCAGTTCCATCCATGCTGTTGCAAATGGTAAGAGTTCCTTCTTTTTTATAGCAGCATAGTATTCCATCGTGTAGATGTACCACAGTTTTCTAATCCATTCATCTACAGATGGGCACTTACGCTGTTTCCAGATCTTAGCTATGGTGAATTGTGCTGCTATGAGAATAGGGGTGCATATATCCTTTCTGATTGGTGTTTCTGGTTTCTTGGGATATATTCCTAGAAGTGGGATCACAGGGTCAAATGGGAGTTCCATTTGTAGTTTTTTGAGGAAACTCCATACTGTCTTCCATAGTGGCTGCACCAGTCTGCATTCCCACCAGCAGTGCACAAGTGTTCTTTTTTCTCCACATCCTCTCCAGCACTTGTCGTTTGTTGATTTGTTGATGATAGCCAGTCTGACATGTGTGAGATGGTATCTCATTGTTGTTTTGATTTGCATCTCTCGGAAGATTAGTGACTTTGAGCATGTTTTCATATGTCTCTTGGCTTTCTGAATGTCCTCTTTTGAAAGGTGTCTATTTAGATCCTTTGCCCATTTTTCAATTGGATTGTTTATCTTCCTTTTGTTAAGTTGTATGAGTTCCCTATAAATTTTGGAGATTAGGCCCTTATCAGATATGTCATTGGCAAATATGTTTTCCCACACAGTGGGTTTTCTCGTTGTTTTGTTGATGGTTTCTTTTGCTGTGCAGAAGCTTTTTATTTTGATGTAGTCCCATTTGCTTATTTTTTCTTTAGTTTCCAATGCCCTAAGAGCTGTATCAGTGAAGAAATTGCTTCTGAATATGTCTGAGATTTTGTTGCCTTTGGATTTTTCTAGTATTTGTATGGTTTCCCATCGTATATTTAAGTCCTTTATCCATTTTGAGTTTATTTGTGTGTGTGGTGTAAGTTGGTGGTCTAGTTTCATTTTCTTGCATGTATATGTCCAATTTTTCCATCACCATTTATTGAAGAGATTATCTTGACTCCATTGTATGTTCTTGCCTCCTTTGTCAAATAATAATTGAGCGTATTACTTGGGGCTGATTTCTGGGCTCTCTATTCTATTCCATTGATCTATATGTCTGTTCTTGTGCCAGTACCAGGCAGTTTTGAGAACAGTGGCTTTGTAATACAGCTTGATATCTGGTATTGAGATCCCACCTACTTTGTTCTTTCTCAGGATCGCTGCAGCTATTCAGGGTCGTTTTTTATTCCAGATGAATTTGTGGAGAGTACGTTTAGGTCTGTGAAATATGCCATTGGTATTTTAATGGGAAGTGCGTTGAATTTATAGATTGCTTTGGGCAGTATGGATATTTTAATGATATTGATTCTACCAATCCAAGAACATGGTATGTTCTTCCATCTCTTTATGTCTTCCTCTATCTCTTTTTTCAACGTCCTGTAGTTTTCTGAGAAGAGGTCTTTTACCTCTTTAGTTAAGTTTATTCCTAGGTAGCTTAATTTTTTAGGTGCGATGGTAAATGGGATTGCTTATTTAGTCTATCTTTCTGCACATGCACTATTGGTGTATAGAAATGCCATAGATTTTTTGGCATTAATTTTGTATCCTGCTACATTGCCGAATTCTTATATTAAGTCTAATAGTTTATTGATGGAGTCTTTAGGGTTTTTTAAGTATAATATCATGTCATCTGAAAATAAGAACAGTTTTACTTCTTCTTTTCCAATTTGGATGCCTTTTATTTCTTCTTCTTGTCTAATTGCAATGGCTAATAATTCCAGTGCTATGTCGAATAGGAGTGGTGATAGTGGGCATCCCCGTCTTGTTCCTGTTTTTAGGGGAAATGGTGTTAGTTTTTTTCCATTGAGTATGATGTTTGCTGTGGGTTTGTCATATATGGCTTTTATTATGTTGAGGTATGATCCTTCAATTCCCACCTTGCTGAGAGTTTTATCAAAAATGGGTGTTGAATTTTGTCAAACGCTTTTTCTGCATCAATTGATATGACTATGTGGTTTTTTTTTTTCAATTTGTTTATGTGATGTATCACGTTTATTGATTTGCATCTGTGGAATAAATCCTACTGGGTCGTGGTGTATGATCTTTCTCATGTACTGCTGGATCTGACATGCTAAGATTTTGTTGAGGATTTTGGCATCTATGTTCATGAGGAATATTGGCCTTTAATTCTCTTTCATTGTGTTGTCTTTACCTGGTTTTGGTATTAGGGTGATGCTGGCTTCATAGAATGAGCTTGGAATTGTTCCATCCTCTTGGATTTTTTGTAGTAGTCTGAGGAGGATAGCTTTTTTTGTTTTGTTTTGTTTTAATATATTTTATTCATTTTTTACAGAGAGGAAGGGAGAGAGATAGAGAGCCAGAAACATCGATGAGAGAGAAACATCGATCAGCTGCCTCCTGCACATCCCCCACTGGGGATGTGCCCGCAACCCAGGTACATGCCCTTAACCGGAATCGAACCTGGGACCCTTGAGTCCACAGGCCGATGCTCTATCCACTGAGTCAAACTGGTTTCGGTGAGGATAGGTTTTAGTTCTTCCTTGAATGTTTGGTAAAACTCCCCTGTGAAGCCGTCTGGTCCTGGGCTTTTGTTTGCTGGAAGCTTTTTGATGACTGCTTCAATTTCTTCCACAGTTATTGGCCTATTGAGCTTTTTAGATTCTTCCTGATTGAGTTTTGGAATGTTGTATTTTTCTAGGAATATGTCCATTTCCTCCAGGTTGTCTAGTTTGTTGGAGTAGAGTTGTCCATAGTATTTATTAACAATCATTTGTATTTCTGTGGGATCTGTTATTATTTCGCCTCTATCATTTCTGATTTTGTTGATTTGGGTCCATTTTCTTTGCTTCTTGGTGAGCCTGGCTAGAGGTTTGTCAATCTTGTTTATCCTTTCAAAGAACCAGCTCTTGGTTTCATTGATTTTCTCTATTATTTTTTTGGTCTCCATGTCATTTATTTCTGCTCTAATCTTTATTATCTCCTTCCTTCTGCTCAAACTGGGGTGTTTTTTGCTGCTGTCTTTCTAATTCTTTGAGTTGTAGAGTTAGATGATTTACTACCATTTTTTCTTGTTTTTTGAGATAGGCCTGTAGAGCTATAAACTTCCCTCTCAGGACTGCTTTTATTGAGTCCCAAAGGTTTTGGATTGTTGTGTTTTCATTGTCATTAGTTTCCAGGATGTTTTCAATTTCTTCTTTGATCTCATTGGTAACCCAATCAATATTTAATAATGTGCTATTCAGCTTCCAAGTGTTTGAGTATTTTGAGTTCTTTTTGTTCTAGTTTATTTCTATTATTATGGCCTTGTGGTCTGAGAAGATGCTTGGTATGATTTCAATCTTCTTGAATTTGGGGAGACTTTGTTTGTGACCCAATATTTTGTCTATTTTTGAAGATGTCCCATGAGCACTTGAGGTGAATGTATATTTTGTGGCTTTGGGGTGAAGTGTTCTGAAGATGTCAATTAAGTCCATCTGATCTAGTGAGTCATTTAGGATTGCTGTTTCTTTGCTGAGTTTTTTTCTAGAGGACTTATCCAGTGCTGTCAGTGGTGTATTAAAGTCCCCTACTATGATTGTATTGTTGTCGATCTCTCCCCTGATATCTTCCAGGAGTTTTCTTATGTATGTGGGTGCGCCTGCATTGGGTGCATATATGTTTATCAGGGTTATATCCTCTTGTTGTATTGATCCCTTTAGTATTATGAAGTGGCCTTCCTTATCTCTTGTTACGGCCTTCACTTTGAGGTCTATTTTGTCCCATATAAGTATTGCTACCCCAGCTTTCTTTTCCTTTCCATTTGCCTGAAAGATATTTTTCCATCCTTTCACTTTCAGTCTGTGTGAGTCCCTTCTAATGAGGTGGGTTTCTTGTAGACAGCAAATATATGGGTCATGTATTTTTATCCATTCAGCCACTCTATGTCTTTTGATTGGACCATTTAGTGCATTTACGTTTAAAGTTATTATTGAAAGGTACTTGTTTGTAGACTTTTCTATTTTTTTGTGGCAGTTTTCTTTCTGGGCTTTTTAGTTCTTCTTTTTACACCAATCCCTTTAGCATTTCTTGCATTGCTGGCTTGGATTGTGATAAACTCCATTAGCCTTTTTTTGTCTGTGAAGCTTCTTATTTCCCCTTCAATTTTGAATGATAGCCTTGCTGGATAGAGTATTTTTTGATTCAGTCTTTTGCTTTGCATCACTTTGTTAATTTCTGTCCATTATTTTCTGGCCTGATGTGTTTCTGTTAAGAAATCATTTGATAATCTGATGGGTGATCCTTTGCATGTAACTCTCTGTTTCTCTCTTGCAGCCTTTAAGATTCTGTCTTTGTCTTGTACATTTTCCATCATTATTATGACTTGTCTTGGAGTGGGTCTTTTGGGGTTCATCTTGCCTGGGACTCTCTGTATTTGTGTAACTTTTTTCTTCCCCATATCAGGGAAGTTTTCTGACGTTATTTCATCAAATAGATTTTCTAATCCTTGCTGCTCTTCTTGTCCTTCTTGAAGCCCTATTATGCGTATGTTACTTCGTTTCATGTTGTCCCGAAGTTCCCTTAGGCTCTCCTGCTTTTTAATTCTTTTCTACAGTTGCTGTTCAGATTGAGCTTGTTTCTCTGCCTTATCTTCTAATTCACTAATTCGGTCCTCTGCTTCTTCTAGTCTGCTGTTTGAACTTTCCATGGTGTTTTTGATTGTAGCTATATCACTTTTCATTTCTTCCTGATTCTTGCATAGGTTGTTGATTTTCTCATCCATCCGGTGAATGAATTGTACAACCATTATTCTGAATTCTTTTTCTGTCATGTTGCATGCTTCAACTTCATTAATGTCCTTTCTTGGTGACACCTCATTGTCTTTACTCTGGGTGTTGTTTCGTCTCTTCATTCTGATTATCTCCCAATGGTTCAAACGTTGAGTTGTGTGGGCCTGGGCCGTGTGCAGTGGGAGCCTCCCACCACCCTAGTGTTACTGAAGAGCTCTGACACTAAGATGTGTGGTCGTTGTGGGTTGGTGGGGACCAGGCTCGCTCAGAGTCAGTGTTGTAAGCACTCAATGTGGCCTCGTACGCGCCCTTAGAATCAGGGACCCTGCCTGCACCGTGCTGAAACAGAGACCCCCTGAAGCCAGTTGAAAACCAGAGCCCCCTAGCATGCGCCAGGAGTCAGAGCTCCCCAGAATCCAGTATCAGAGTCTCTGTTGTTTCACGCGACATTGCCTTGAGAATCAGGGTCCCTGTGTGCCCTTGCACCAGGAATTGGAGTCACTAGCTCTTAGTATGAATGCACAGGAAATCAGGATCTAGGCGCAGGTGAAAAGAAACACAGTCAAGTCACTGGTGCTTGGTGCTACCACCTGCCCAGAGAATCGGGGTCCCTGGGCCTGTGTTATGTAGGACAAATTCCTGGTTTTCGCCTGATTGCTCCCAGCCCAGGGCTCAGAAGCAGGCAGTGTGCCTAGGCTCAGTTCCTGGGGTTCATGTGTTTGCTTCCAGCCCAAGACTCAGAAGCTGGCAGTGCTCATAGGATCAGTTCCAAGGTGCTCAGGCACTTCCAAGCCAAAGTTCCTGCAGAGCTGAGGCCCCGGCAAAGGGTGGGTCTATCAGTTAGTTACTCTGGCACTGCCCGCAAGCCTATGGGAAGGGGGGATGGGCTCTGTTACTCACGGATCTGCTGCGGGGATTTCTGAACTTTTGGTGTCCGCAGGTCTGTAGCTGTGGTCACAGGTCTCTGTCCCCAGTGTCTGCAGGGTCCTGGTATGCTTCTGAGATCAGACTGGGTGGTGCTGAGGCCAGGATCCTAGCCTCAAGCAGCTCTGTTTCCCAAGACTGCGTGGTCGCCGTGCCTGTGCTGGCCGCCCAGGAGTGTCCACGCAGGGAGCGCGACTCCGCTGCCTAAGACTGCCCAGTTTAGCAGGCCCTTAGAAGACCTGCAGAATCTAACTGTCCCTAGCTCATACACACACACCACATGCATCCACACACTCCTGTATCACTTCCTTCGACTTGAATTCTTAAGGGATTTAACAACTTTTCTTAAAAATTGCCAACTCATTGAACCAGAATTATAAATGTAAACAGTATACTCGATCATTGTGAATTCTAAGATTTTTAATCTAACCCATGGTGTTCTGAGCTTTATAGACTTGAATTGTTAATGGCTTTAGAAAGTTTCTTTTAAAAAATGCCAACTCATTGAACCGGAAATATAAATCTTATCAGTATACTCTTAATTTCTCAACTGCTTGAATGTGAGATTTCAGTTTCAACACTGGCCCACATTTCATAGCTGTTAAATCATGAATTTTCAGTGTTTAAATTCTGAAATGCAGACATTAACACTCTATTTACATGTATTTTTAGAGTTTCAGGGAGGGAAAATGGCGGAGGTATAAGCAGACGTGTCCTGTGCCTTGTCCTGGAGCAGATAAGGGTGAGCAGCTGAAACGGGTAACATTCAGCCCGAATAGGCAGAGGATTTTCAGCTGAGAGACTGTCTGCAGCTAGGAAAGACCAAGAACCCCCAGGAAAAAAAAAGGACGGTTGGAGACTGTGGCTGAAGCCTCTCCTGGTGCGCCAGCTCAGCAGCGGAGACTGCGCCATCTTGGGTGGTTGTTGCCGGCATCCAGAGACCAGCTACTAACCTGGAAACAAGGGATTTCAAGCAGCAGCAGCGTGACTGCCTGAACTCAGATGAGCACTGCTTCTTCTCACGGAAAGGTTGGACATCCCCTAAAGGTGCGGTTTGCAGTTCGGGTTGGAGGGAGGACAGAGCTCGCGCGCGCGCGCGGGGAGGAATCTGCGCCCCACAGAGTCCGCAGCCCTTGGGACCAGCGTGACCCGCGAGTGGGGAAGGGGCCCCACAGGGCTGCTGGCAGAAGGGAATGTGAAAAATGAGCCCATCGCTGGACTGGATGTAAAGGAGCAGCCTTGGACTTCGCCAATCTGTTGGCTGCTTGGTGCCAGGGGCGAGTGGGCGCGCAGAAGCTGCGCGCGGAGACTGTGCACAGACCTGGAAGGTGGAGGCTTGAGAATTCGCACAACTATCAGGCTCTTGTTACAGTTCCCCTTTGATCCGTGTATTTGATTATTAAACCCAGTGCATGGGATTCCCCAGTTGGGGTCATTCGCAGAGCCTGTAGGGGAAAGTTCTTTTTGGGGAGCCTGGGAAACAGCGGACAGTGGCAAGGAACCAGCTCTGGGCAGTGGTCTTTCCTGAATCAGTTTCAAATACCATAGAGAAAAACAAAAACAAAACCCTACTGATAGAGGGGACTTATAGCCTCGGAGGTCAATCTAGAGTTTCACATACATTACTATACAATTCCCAGGTCTATCATTTTGAATTCTAAGCATTTTAACCTCATTCACATAGTATTCTGAGCTCTAAAGTGTTGAATTTTTAACCGTTTTAACCACTTTCCTTAAAAAACTCCAAATCATAGAACCAAAAATATAAACAGTATACTTGTCATTTCACAGCTGTTTAAATGTGAGTTTTTAGTTTGTTTGTTTTTTTTCATTATCCTGGGGACATTAAGGTTCTTTTTACATGTATTCCTAGCATTTCATATATATTCCTATACAATTTCAGGGTCTATCATTGTGAATGCTCAGAGTTTTTACCTCATTCACATAGTGTTCCAAGCTCTAAAGACTTGAATTCATAAGAGTTTAACCACGTACTTAAAAACCCCCAATTCACTAAACCAAAAATATTATTGTGAACAGTATACCCGTTTTTTCCCAAATGTTTAAACGTGATTTTCCATTTTTTTTTATCACTATCCTGCAGACACTAAGGCTCTTTTTACATGTATTCCTAAAGTTTCTTATATATTCTTATACAATTCCAGTGTCTATCATTGTGAATTCTAAGAGTTTTAAGTTCATTCACATAGTGTTCACCACTCTATTGACTTGAATTCTTAAGGGATTTAACCACATTCCTTAAAAATTGCCAACTCATTGAACCAGAATTATAAATGTAAACAATATAGTCGTCATTTCACAGCAGTTTTAATAAGAATTTTCAGAGTTTAAATACAGAACTGCAGACATTAAGGCTCTACTTATATGTAGTACTTACGTATCACATACAATAGTATACCTTTTCAAGGTCTATCATTGTGAATTCTAAGAGTTTTATCCTCATTCACATAGTGTTCTGAGCTCTAAAGACTTGAGTTCTTAAGGGTTTAACCATGTACCTTAAAAAACGTCCACTCATTGAACCTAAACTATTATTATAAACAGTATACTCATCATATCTCAGCTGTTTAAACATCAGTTTTCATTGTTTTATAAGAATCCTACAGACATTAAGTTTCTATTTACAAGTATTACTAGCATTTCATATATATTCCTACACAATTCAAAGGTCTATCATTGTGAATTCTAAGAGTTTTTACCTCAATCACATAGTGTTCAGAGCTCTGTAGACTTGAATTCTTAATGGTTTTAACTACTTTCATTAAAAAACACCACTTTATTGTACTGGAATTATAAATGTAAACAGTATAGTCGTCATTTCACAACTGTTTTAACACGAATTTTCTTTTTTTTTTTTTATTGTGAAGAACAAGGACTTTTATTTAAATGGGTGAAAACATTTCCATTCAATTTTAATGTCTTTAAATGACGCATTTCCTACTGTTAATAGCAGTAATCCCCATGGAGAGTAATGTTCTTGTTAAAGTCATAATAGATCTCTGTTCACTCATTTAACAGCTTGAATGTATACTTTTTAGATAGTAGAATGGTAATTAATCTTTGCTGCAATATTTCTGCAATAACTTGTGAAAAAGCAGGATCTTTGATGGAGTATCATTACAACTGGTGAGACTTAACACGAATTTTCAGTGTTTAAATACTGATTACAGACATTAAGGCTCTATTTACATGTATTCCCGGCATTTTACATTCATTACTGTATAATTCCAGTGTCTATCATTTTGAGTTCTAAGAGTTTTAACCTCATTCACATAGTGTTCAGAGCTCCATAGACTTGAATTCTTAAGGGATTTAACCACTTTCCTAAAAAATTGCCTATTCATTGAACCAGAATTATTAATGTAAAAAGTATACTCATCATTTCACAGGTGTTATATCATGAATTTTCAGTGTTTAAATACTGAACTATGGATATTAAGACTCTATTTACATGTATAACTAGAGTTTCATATACATTACTATACAATTCCCAGGTCTATCATTTTGAATTCTAAGAGTTCTTACCTTACTGACATAGTATTCTGAGCTCTAAAGACTTGAATGCTTAACCATTTGAACCACTTTCCTTAAAAAACGCCAAATCATAGAACCAAAACTATAAATGTAAACAGTATACTTGTCATTTCACAGCTGTTTAAACGTGAGTTTTCAGTTTTTGACACTATCCTGGGGACATTAAGGCACTTTTTACATGTATTCCAAGCATTTCATATATATTCCTATACAATTCCAGGGTCTATCATTGTGAATTCTAAGAGTTTTAACCTCATTCACATAGTGTTCTGAGCTCTATAGACTCGAATTATTTTTTTTAAATTAAATCTTTATTGTTCAGATTATTACATTTGTTCCTCTTTTTCCCCCCATAACTCCCCTCCTCCCAGTTCCCACCCCACCCTCTGCCCTCACTCCCCACCCACTGTCCTCATCCATAGGTGCACGATTTTTGTCCAGTCTCTTCCCGCATCTCCCACAGCCCTTTCCCCCCCCCCCCCCAAGAATAGTCAGTCCATTCCCTTTCTATGTCCCTGATTCTATTATGATCACCAGATTATTTGTTCACTTGATTCTTAGATTCACTTGTTGATAGATGCATGTTTGTTGTTCATAATTTTTATCTTCACCTTTTTCTTCTTCTTCTTCCTCTTCTTAAAGGATACCTTTCAGCATTTCATATAATACTGGGTTGGTGGTGATGAACTCCTTTAGCTTTTCCTTATCTGTGAAGCTCTTTATATGACCTTCAGTTCTGAATGATAGCTTTGCTGGATAAAGTAATCTTGGTTGTAGGTTCTTGGTATTCATCACTTTGAATATTTCTTGCCACTCCCTTCTGGTCTGCAAAGTTTCTGTTGAGAAATCAACTGACAGTCGTATGGGTATTCCCTTGTAGGTAACTGATTTTCTTTATCTTGCTGCTTTTAAGATTCTCTCTTTGTCTTTTGCTCTTGGCATTTTAATTACGATGTGTCTTGGTGTGGTCCTCTTTGGATTCCTTTTGTTTGGGGTTCTCTGTGCTTCCTAGACCTGTAAGTCTATTTTCTTTCACCAGGTGGGGGAAGTTTTCTGTCATTATTTCTTCCAATAGGTTTTCAATATCTTGCTCTCTCTCATCTTCTGGCACCCCTACAATTCTGATGTTGGTACGCTTGAAGCTGTCCCAGAGGCTCCTTACACTATCTTCGTATTTTCGGATTCTTTTTTCATTTTGCTTTTCCAGTTGGGTGTTTTTTGCTTCTTCGCATTTTGAATCTTTGACTTGATTCTTGCACTCCTCTGGTCTGCTGTTGGGTGTCTGTATAATATTCTTTATTTCAGTTAGTGTATGCTTAGTTTCTAGTTGGTTCTTTATCACAACATCGGGAGTCTCATTAGATTTCTTGAGGATTTCACTACATTTATTGGCAGTTTCTAGAAAATTATTGAAAGACCTTAAAATTGCTGTTTTTAGCTCTATATCCTCCATTTCTGTCATGTTTCTTTTTCTCCGCATTTTTTATGCTTTCTTGGTGCACCCCCTTGTGGTATTTGTGCTCAGTCTTGTTGTAGTTAAGCCTTGATTTTTGTCTGCAATACTGGGGGGGCTGTGAGAGTCAGTTGTGTCTGCAGTAGAATTTCTGTGCTGGATCTCTAGGGCAGTGCTAATTTAACGTTTGCCTGAGCCTATCCGGCAAATGGCTCTGTGCAGGGCTTGGGCAGGGCGGGTCCCCAGGGATCTAAAGGGCAGGCAGAGCGAGCAGTTATGGCTGCTCTCAGTTCCATCCCTAGGGGCTCTGCCTCACAGAGTCCCAGCAACCACTGCAAACCTGGGAGAGAAAGCTGCCTTTGAGTTCCGACCGAAGCCAGGCAGTCCCACTTCTCCCCTTTGAGCCTGGGTCCCTAGAGACTTGCCCGGATCTGGAGTTCAGAATCTGAAACTCCTTCCTGATTGAAAACAACAACCGTGCCCTCCACCGCCAGCCCACTCCGCACGCACTCCGCACCTTAGTATTTTACTTCAGCACTGTGCCTCCTCTTAGTCTGGGTATGATATTCTCTTTCCTCCTAGTTGTAGAATTTCCACTCAGCCAGCCTTCCTGTGGCTCTGGATGATGTCCATTCCGTCTTTTAGTTATATTTTTGATTGGTTGTTTGAGGCAGCAATCTCCAGTGTTAACCTATGCCGCCATCTTGGTTTCTCCTCTAGTCTCTAATTCTTAATGGCCTTAACCACTTTCTTTAAAAAAAAAACGCCATCTCATTGAACCAGAAATATAAATGTAAACAGTATACTCGTCATTTTCTAGTTGTTTAAACGTGAGTTTTCATTTTTTTTTCCACTATCCTGCAGACATAAGGCTCTTTTTACATGTATTCCTCTCATATCATATACATTTCCTTACAATTCATGGTCTATCATTGTGAAATCTAAGAGTTTTAAGTTTATTCACATATTGTTCTGAGCTCTATGGACTTGAATTCTTTTTTTTTTTTAAATTAAATCTTTATTGTTCAGATTATTACATTTGTTCCTCTTTTACCCCCCCCATAACTCCCCTCCTCCCAGTTCCCACCCCACCCTCCGCCCTCACTCCTCACCCACTGTCCTCATCCATAGGTGCACGATTTTTGTCCAGTCTCTTCCCGCATCTCCTACACCCCTTTCCCCGCCAAGAATAGTCAGTCCATGTTGGGGGCCAGATGTAAGCTGGCATGGTTCTTGCACCTGAAGGGGCTAGCAAGGCTGGGACCCTTACCCACACAGTTTTCCCAGACTTGTTTAGATGGCGATTATCAGTAGAATGAGAGCAACATTTGTAGAATGAGAACAGCCTTTCATAGCTTACGAAGAAGTCTGTAACTATTTACTGAGATATGCTGTGCTGAGAACTTGTCCTTCTGCTGTGTCTCTCCCTTAGAGATTAAGAGGAACAAAGAATACATTCCTCTTGACAGACCTCCTATTCAGTGTGTTGTGTATAAATAAGATTGTGTGGCTAATAAACTTGCTTCAGTTCATTGAGAGAACTGGAGTCCTCCCGACCCCGCTTTCCTGTCTTTCTTTCTTTTCTCAATTCCCACCTCCCTGCCTCAGCCCAGCTCAACCTTGTCAGGCTGGCCCTGCCAGATCTGGCGCCTGAGCTACGGGACTGAGGAACTGAGAAAAAGACGGTGAGGAACTCCGTCGGGCTTGGAAAGACGAAGGTGAGGAACTCCTCAGGATAAAGAGTTCACTCATTAAGGTAAGGGAGGAGAAATTTTTTGATAGTCGGGAGTAAAGCATGGGGCAATTAGAATCTAGAGAAAATGCCCTTTACGGCCAAATGTTAAAGTCTATTCTCAACAGTAAAGGAACTAAGGTTAATGACAAGCATGTACAAAATTTTTTAAAATTCATTAAGGAGGTCTGCATTTCCTTATCGAATTTAATACGGGATTGTTTGGATCCCAGGCATGACCATAATCAACCATCTCTTAAGCCATAAAAAAAGGAGAAGCAGTGTGATAGCACAAAACAGGGGTCTAAAATTAGTATATTAAAAATAAATAATGTAACTTTTTTTTTGCATGGCAATCCAAATTTATTGAACTACTGATGCTAAGTTATACAAAATTGCACCACTTTAATTAAGGATTTTAGTTTACATTTGGCCACCTCTAAGTAGTTGTAACATTAGGTTGGTCAATTTAAATACTGTGGCTCCCTGTTGGATAGACACACAATCTTTACACCCAAACATTAATGCATACAAAGCAACAAGGCATTGTTAAATAAAACAGCAATAGTTACTGCAACTTGGGCCTTGTGACCAATTATACATGATTAAAATTACTTCCCACATTCACATCCACAGTACTCGTCTACCATTTAACATCTCAACCAAAATGTTACACATGTGAAACAATCACTAACAGGCAAAAATACTAAACGTGTATATTTGGTATTGCAAATACACTTATGCATGAGCAAGCAAGGGATTCACAGTGAGAATCTACAGCTGCAGAAGCCTGAAAATGATTTACAAAAATTGTTAAATCATTAAAAAATTGTTTGAAAATATACACTTCTTGTTGTAGACCCCCACTGTACACACAACTATAAACATTGTTCCCTATGTAAACAAAAAAGGAAACATATAATAAGAGATTTGAAAAATCTGGACATTTCCTTCCCAACAGATATTAAAGGCAACGTCTTTAATCTAAGACATTATACTGAAGGGACTATTGTATTTTTAAAGACAAGATCACTGTCTCCACAGGTTTTTTAAAAATTAAAAAAACTATACAGCTGTGTTAATCAAAGCGCTTATTTGTATAATACAATGATAATGACCTTGATTTTCTTAAAAAAAATTACAATAAGCTACAAGTATCAAAGAAGCAAAGTTATCTGGAGTAGTCTATATAGGAGCTCTTTGGACTTTCTTTTATTATGCTAAAATAGTGGTGCTTTTAGGATTTACATTATTGTACTCTCCAAAACAAAGTATGGGGCGCGTTATAGTATACAGTACACCATTTTCATACATGTACAACATTGGTGGGTGAAAATGTCTCTTAGCAGTAATATTGGATTGTAGCCTCTGGTTTTACCAGATGCATACACTAGGGCTATTATATAAGTAAAAATCTCTCTTGTGATACTGGAAAGTGATTAGAATGTGCAAACTGATGTAGTAGCTTTCATCCGCCTCTTAAAGGGTACCACCACAGAAAGTCCATTTAAGATGTTGGTAGGTTTAACAAAGTTGGAACGCTGGCACTGTTGAATTAGGCAACAGTTCTTCAGACCTGGCTCAGAGCTACAATGCATTTAGTATATTAAAGCAGTTGACATGATGACTTTTTGCGGGCCTTCCCAGGCCCTGGAGTTTTTCTGTTAATTTGCCGCACTAGGTCATAAAAGATCTCATTAACATTTATTTTTGATTTTGCAGAGGATTCTAAGAATGCACAGTTGTTCCACTGTCTTGCTAGATTTTGACCTTGTTCCTTTCCTACAACTCTTTCATCTTCCAAGTCACACTTATTACCAACCAGAATCATTGGAACATCATCAGTGTCTTTAACTCGAAGAATCTGTTCTCTCAGATCTTGTAAATCATTAAATGTGGACTGTGCTGTGATGGAATAAACTAATGCAAAGCCTTGTCCATTTTTCATGTACAAATCCCTCATTGCTGTAAATTGTTCCGTTCCTGCAGTATCCAAGATTTCAAGCATACACTGCTGTGCATCTACTTCAACTTGCTTTCTATAAGAGTCTTCTATAGTAGGATCATATTTTTCAACAAAAATTCCTTGAACAAACTGTACAGTCGGAGCGGATTTTCCAATGCCTCCTGAGCCAAGAACGACTAGCTTATACTCACGCATGGTGCAAACCTGTCAAAAGCTAGTACCTCTCACGCTGTCAGCGGGTCCCCGTAGCCAGTGTCGCCCCACGCGTTGCGCTCCCTCCTTCGGGTCGCTGCTCCCGGCGCCACGGTGGTCCTGCGCTGCCGCCGCTCCAGCTGCTTTACACGCCTGACTCTGAAATAATGTAACTTTTAAAGACAATTTTACTCCTCAAGATGAGGAGGATTTTGAGGAAGCTGCTGCTCTTTGTCATGATGATAATACAGGTATTGTTCAGGCAGAAGAGGAGGAAGAATATTTTTCTGCTGGAACTGAAGAGGGTAGTAATATAAAGGATGTGTTGGAACGCTTTTTAGAAACATTAAAGCTTCTTGGCAAGAAAAAGAGAAGCCGCAGGGGCTGTTCCCACCGCTCTCCGCTGCCTTGTGCAGCACCAGTTCCACTTTCCCCTCTTCAGATGGCTTTGCAGGAGGCACAAAAGTGTGGTGAGGAATTGGGCATTCACGCCTTCCCTGTTATGGAACAGGTGAACCCTCACACGGGACAGCGTGAGCGTGCTTATGACCCGCTTCCTTTTAAAACCTTAAAAGAGTTAAAAACAACCCATGCTCAGTATGGGCCCACTTCCCCTTATACTTTAACCATCTTGGAAACTATGGCCTTAGAGGCTCTCCCACCTAATGATTGGAGAGCTATTGCCAAGGCTTGTTTATCAGGAGGGGATTATCTCTTGTGGAAATCAGAATATGATGAAAAAGCTAAGGAACTAGCTTCTCGTAATCGAGCTGCCCAGATTAATATTTCTTATGAAATGCTGGTAGGTGAAGGAGTCTATGCTGATACCCATAATCAAATTCAATACCCCCAGGAAGCTTATGGACAGATTAATGGAGCTGGGATCAGAGCCTGGAAAAAGTTACCCACCTCTGGTCAGAAAACAGAGGAGCTCTCAAAAATTATTCAAGGGCCAGATGAAAAGTATCAGGATTTTGTCTCTCGGCTATTACAGGCTGTTGGCCGAGTAGTGGTGGATGGAGAGGCTGGCATGCTAATAAACAGTTGGCATATGAAAACTCCAACACTGCCTGTCAAGCTGCACTGGGGCCGTATCAAAGAAAGGGGACTCTCAGATTATATCTGCATTTGCGCAGATATTGGTCTCTCATATATACAAGGAGTCGCCATTGCAGCCACATTAAAGGGAACCACCATTGAAGGAATTCTTCAGCAACAATTTAGCACAGGAAAAAGTCAAACACACAAGTGTTACATTTGTGGAGGAACAAGACACATAGCAAAACAGTGTCCGTCTAATAAAGGGGTTAATAAAGGAAATGGCAGAGGCTCCAAACAATCTGGACTGTGCCCTAAATGTAAAAAAGGAAAACATTGGGCAAATGAGTGTAAATCTAACACAAATGTCCAGGGAAATTCTTTGCCTCAACACCAGTCGGGAAACTACCAAAAGGGGCCAGCCCAGCCGCAGCAAATAACAGGGGCATTGTCTATTTACCCTCTTGTCCCTGTGCTGTCTCAAGGCCAGCAGGCTGCACAGAACCCAGCCTGCCCCAGAGAGCAAAATAGATACAAGAGCTATTCTGAGCAACCCCCGGAAGTACCGGGCTGGACCTTGGATCCATAGAGATGAGACATCCTGTCTGCTCTGGGTGCTGCCATTGCTTATTAAAATAAACAAAATATCATTAGATTTAAAACCTCCCACATAGAGACGAGATGACGATTTCCTTGCATTTCCGATACAGCTATAGCAAATGCCACTGGATCTGAAATTTAAAAATGCGTCTGGGATTTCTGTGCACGTGTAAAGAGAAAAATGGCTTGAAACTAATGCGCACATTGTCCGATTTTGGACATTTAGATAGAGTTTTGAGCCGAAATCTCTTTACAAATATACAAAATAAAACCCAAGACTGATTATTTCCTAAGAAAAATAGGAAATTTAACCCAAAGGAAAAAAGATGCTAGTTAGATTCTAGCCGCAGGATTGGCATTTCCATAATAAAGAACAGTTTTTAAATACTAATAAAAGGTGTTAAAAGGTTAACTTCAAGGCCAAAAAGGAAATTCAGTAAAATTGTCTCTGTTACAAGAATTTGCTAAAGAATATACCTTAAAATAACAAATTAGATTTTAATCTCAAGAATTATTAAAATATATTAATTATAAAAATCGAAGTAGCCCAGGTAAAAGACGGCTACGCCCTTTATTTAAGGCTGGCTTCCCAAAGCAATTTCTAATAGAGGAAGGGCTAACCTCCCTTCCCCCAACAGAGCAGGTAGGCCATAAATTTCCTACCAGTGGCAACTTCTAAAGAGAGGCTTGCTTCCCAGTTTCCCATCCTTGGTAGAAAGAATGTAACTAATTTGCATTTTAATGGTTACCTATTTTCAGTCAATGGCACCCAGAGGCTTAGGAGTTAGCTAAATTGAATTAGATATTCTAAAGTAACAAAATACTAAAATATTAATCTAAATTTCCCTCATGAAAAATCTAGAGGATAGAATTAAATCTATTGATTATGTCCTGTATTTTTGAAGTTTATTCTTAAAAATGTTACTGATTAAGAAATGCTAAATATTTAACTTGCCAGCTAAGAGTTTAAAGTTCTGATTAAATAAATTGGGAGAAATCATATAATTATAATAAAATTTCAACATTTGTCTAATTGAAAAAACAGGATAAATTCTATAATCCCAACCAAAATTTTTAAATGCAAAGAGCAATTTTAATTTAATTGATATCTCTTAATAATTATAAATAGTATATAATCTTTAAATCATATATACACATATATATTTAATAGTCTTTCAAGTCAGATTTCAAAACTATAACCAAGGAATAACTTTAAGATATTTCATGGGCCCTGAAATGTTTTCAAAAGTTTATTCTTTCCTCTTAAAGGATTTTTTAATAAAGCCAACTTAATATACTTGGAACCACATAGAAAGCTTTTTCAAATAAATATTAATAAATATATATTTTAAGTTTTTGCCTCTAAGAAAGGGCAAAACAAGTTATCTTATTTAATATTTCTTAAAATACAGCAGTAGAATTTTAAGATATAATTTAAAATAACAAAAGCTCATTAATAATTTTTAATGTTTTACAACAGCATATTAACATTTATTCCAAATAAGCTTACAAACTAATTGTTTAGCAGCAATTTAATAAGAAAATGAAAGGATTTTATCCCTTCCACTGTGTGGAAGGCCTCCTGGGAAGGCACTTAAGCATTCTATATTGACCTCTCTTGACCTTTTTACCAAGGGGGACCTGTTACCTAAGCTCTCTGTTCATGCTGAGGTTGAAGCCTCATGGTGGCTGGTACCATGGATCTGTCTCTTTCCCACTGTAGTAAGCTGGGCCCTCTCTGTAGAAGAAATCTGGGTACCCCATGATCAATGCCGGGGCCCCGCCAGCTGGCGAGGGGATCCCAAGGCAGTTACTGGGCATGGAGGCCACAGGGGCATATGCTACCAAGGAGACAGAACTAAACCTCACATCACCCTGCTTGGCCCCGGAGGATGGCTGGTAGTCAATGACAGGTAAGACCCCTCTAGTAGGGGCGACCTAAGACAGGCAGAGTCGGGGGGGCCAGTAGGAGAGAACTTGGGGTTCAACAGAGGTGGGGCACAGATCATCACCCCCCAATTGTGCAGGGGCTTGAACACTCACCCCTTCTGAGGGAGGTCTCTTGCCCCCATGGCTGCTTCCCAATTCCCATGCCCAGCTCAAATCGGGACCCAGATAACCGAAAGAGACTTAGCCCAGCCGAGATTGACACCCAGATAACAGAGACTTAGCTAACAGTAGCTACCCTATATCTGAATCCAGCCTAACACCAGGAATGCTCAGGGCCTTCTAAAGGATGCAAAATAATCCTTTCTATTAATATTTACAGTGTAAACTAAGATTGTTATTAGAGTATTAAATTTGACAGTAAAATAGTTTTCAAGTTTTCAGATTAATTAAAATTATTTCAAAAGTATTAACTATAATTATCATTTCATAGCAAAATTGCTTAACATACAATAAACCTAAAACAACCATATTTTTATACAAAAAATTAAAAGTTATCAAGACTACATTATAAAATTTCCAAAAAACCTCCTAATATTAAAAAAAATAAAAAAAGGGGGGATAGTGGAATAATAACCTGTTAACTAAATGCCTTAATTGCTTTAAAATTTTTACTTGAAAATTAATTTTTTTCATTTGTAATGATAACAGCAAGACACACATGAAAAACATATGTGGTGTCAAAATAAGCCAAAGGAAAATCGTTTGTACAAAAATTAAAAGAATCCCAAGTCTAAATTATATATATGATTCCTTTATTAACCTTTGGTCGAGAATACATTTGTATATTTTCAGAAAACAACTCCATGACCATGTAGATTCCTGCAACGGAGAGGAATCATCAGGACTGCTCCAGCCACAGAATAGCAGTGGCCTTGTGAGACAACAAAAAGAGAAGCAGTCCAGAAATGAAGAAGGTGACAACACTTTATCATGCTAGAAGTCAGCAGCTGTGCATTGCTGCAGGTTGCCCAAGACCAAACCAGAGAGTGTTAGACCTGCATTTCCACCATTTGTCCACCATCCAGAACTGAAATATTACTGCTGACATGTACACATAAAAAACTGTCAGACACTGAAACATGAACTTCACCTAAAATACAAAGAATGGGGATCTGTTGGGGGCCAGATGTAAGCTGGCAAGGTCCTTGCTCCTGAAGGGGCTAGCAAGGCTGGGACCCTTACCCACACAGTTTTCCCAGACTTGTTTGGATGGTGATTATCAGTAGAATGAGAGCAACTTTTGTAGAATAAGAAGAGCCTTTCATAGCTTACCAAGAAGTCTGTAACTATTTACTGAGATATGCTGTACTGAGAACTTGTCCTTCTGCTGTGTCTCTCCCTTAGAGATTAAGAGGAACAAAGAATACATTCCTCTTGACAGACCTCCTATTCAGTGTGTTGTGTATAAATAAGATTGTGTGGCTAATAAACTTGCTTCAGTTCATTGAGAGAACTGGAGTCCTCCCGACCCTGCTTTCATGTCTTTCTTTCTTTTCTCAAATCCCACCTCCCTGCCTCAGCCCAGCTCAACCTTGTCAGGCTGGCCCTGCCAGAAGTCCATTCCCTTTCTATGTCCCTGATTCTATTATAATCACCAGTTCATTCTGTTCATCAGCTTATTTATTCACTTGATTCTTAGATTCACTTGTTGATAGATGCGTATTTGTTCTTCATAATTTGTATCTTTACCTTTTTCTTCTTCCTCCTCTTCTTAAAGGATACCTTTCAGCATTTCATATAATCCTGGTTTGGTGGTGATGAACTCCTTTAGCTTTTCCTTATCTGTGAAGCTCTTTATATGACCTTCAGTTCTGAATGATAGCTTTGCTGGATAAAGTAATCTTGGTTGTAGGTTCTTGGTATTCATCACTTTGAATATTTCTTGCCACTCCCTTCTGGCCTGCAAAGTTTCTTTTGAGAAATCAACTGACAGTCGTATGGGTATTCCCTTGTAGGTAACTGATTTTCTTTATCTTGCTGCTTTTAAGATTCTCTCTTTGTCTTTTGCTCTTGGCATTTTAATTACGATGTGTCTTGGTGTGGTCCTCTTTGGATTCCTTTTGTTTGGGGTTCTCTTCACTTCCTGGACTTGTAAGTCTATTTCTTTCACCAGGTAGGGGAAGTTTTCTGTCATTATTTCTTCAAACAGGTTTTCAATATCTTGCTCTCTCTCATCTTCTGGCACCCCTATAATTCAGATGTTGGTACGCTTGAAGCTGTCCCAGAGGCTCCTTACACCATCTTCGTATTTTCTGATTCTTTTTTCATTTTGTTTTTCCTGGTTGGGTGTTTTCTGCTTCTTCGCATTTCAAATCTTTGACTTGATTCTTGTGCTCCTCCGGTCTGCTGTTGGGAGTCTGTATAATATTCTTTATTTCAGTTAGTGTATGCTTAATTTCTAGTTGGTTCTTTATCACAACATCGAGGGTCTCATTAGATTTCTTGAGGATCTCACTATATTTATCGGTGGTCTCACCAGTCTTTTTGAGGGCCTTACTAAATTTATCGGTGGCTTCTAGACCGTTCTTGAGTGACCTTAAAAGTGTGGTTTTGAACTCTATATCCTCCATTTCTGTCATTTGTGTCCTGTTTCTTTGTCTCCACATTTTTATGCTTTATTGGTGCACCCCCTTGTGGTCTTTGTGCACAGTCTTGTTGTAGTTAAGCCTTGATTGTTGTAGGTAATACTGGGGGGGATTTGACCTCCAGGCCAACTGGCTGTGAGCGTCAGCTGTGTCTGCAGTGGGAGAACTTCTGTCCTCTAGGGAGGTGCTAATCTAGCCTTTGCCTGAGGCTATCAGGCAAATGCCTCTGTGCAGGGCTTGGGTGGGGCGGGTCCCAGGGGATGAACAGGAAGAGTGGAGCGAGCAGTTTTGGCTGCTCTCAGTCCTGTCCCCAGAGGCTCTGCCTCTCAGTGTCCCAGCAACTGCTGCAAACCTCATAGAGAAAGCTGCCCTCGAGTTCAGACAGATGCCAGACAGTCCCGCTTCTCCCGTTTGAGTCTGGATCCCCAGAGACTCGCCTGGAACTTGAGCTCAGAGCCTGAGACTCCCTCCCAATTGAAACAGACAGCCATGTCCTCAGCCACCAGCCCGCTCCTCACACACATCCGCACTTTTGAATTTTACTTCCGCACTGCACATCCTGAGTCTCGGTATGCTTTTCTCTTTCCTTCTAGTTGTAGAATTTCCCCTCATCCAGCCTTCCTGTGGTTCTGGGTAATGCCCGTTCCATCTTTTAGTTGTATTTTTGAAGTGGTTGTGCGAGGCATCAATCTCCGGTTTTTAGCTATGCTGCCATCTGGGTTTCTCCTGGACTTGAATTCTTAAGGTTTAACCACATTCCTTAAAAAAGGCCAACTCATTGAACCAAGAATATTATTGTAAACAGTATACTCATCATTTCACTGCCGTTTAAACGTGAGTTTTCAGTGTTTTATTGTGTTAGGAGACACTTGGAAATCAATGCTACAGAGTTGTAAACTATAAAAAAGTGTTTGAGAATACTTGGAAATCACTGCTACAAAGCTGGAATCAGTGTGGGAAAGTGTTTGAGGACACTTGGAATTCACTTCTAGAATACTGAAAACTCTGTAAAAAAATAAAATAAAATAAAAACAAACCTGTTTTTAAAACTCTTGGAATTTACTGCCACAGAGCTGGAAACTATGGAAAAGTATTTGAAAACTCTCACAATTTGCTGCTACTGAGCTGGGAAATTGTGAGGAGAAGTGTTTAAAACACTTGGAATTCACTGTTAAAGGCCTGAAAACTGTAGAAAAGTGCTTGAAAACTCTTGAAATTCATTGCTACATAGCTCAAAAATCTGTAGAAAAGTCTTTGAAAACACTTGGAAATCACTGCTAAGGAACTGGAAATCATGTATAAAAGTGTTTTTAAAACACTGGGAAATTGCTGGCAAAGAGCTGGAAACTGTTTGGAAAGGGCTTTGAAAACACTTGGAATTCACTTCTAAAAAGCAGCAAACTCTAGAAAACTGGTTAAAACACTTGGAATTCAGTGCTACAGAGCTGGAAACTGTGTGTCAAAGTGTTTGAAATCACTTGGAATTCACTGCTAAAAAGGAGCAAACTCTGTAGAAAAGTGTTTGAGTACAATTAGAATTCTCTTGTAAATTGCTGTAATGGTGTAGAAAGTGTTTGAAAGCACAATTCACTTCTAAGGAACTGCAAACAATTGAACAGTGTATGAAAACTCTTAGAATTCATGTTTAAAGAGCTGCAAAATGTGTAACAGACAAATGCATGCACTACCTCGTAGAAATATGACTCATACTTTGGATGAATACAAAGATAACTGTGGTGTGTCGAATGCTGTTGTCTTCTATTGTGCACTATATTACAATATTTCACCAATGATTTTGGCAACCTGTTTTCAGCCCAAGCTTTCCTTACTTGATGAATTTCCTATTAACCACGTCATAAATGTTACAACATGTAAATAGCATGATATTATAATATCTTACAGAAAGCAGCATCATTCCACACACTAAATTGAACTGTGTATTCTTGCAAAGAGTGAAACAAAACTTGAATATTTAATGTATATATTAGTCTATGACATAAAGTATAAGTAGGAAATTTTTAAGCCTTACTAGCAAACTTTGTCCAGAATAGTCAAGTTTTCTAATAAGCTGCAGATTTTTCAAAACCTGTAGTAAAATGTATACCACTCTTAGTATTCATAAGTACCAAGTGAAATTTTGGCACAGAATATAATTACTAAAATAAATTTCTTCTACTATGTGATGAAAGTTCCAAAGTGCTTCCCAGTGAATGGAATTATAATATTTCACAGAAGGTACCAGCATCCCACACTCTCGGGTCACCAATGCAATTCTTCAGTCTGGTACATATTCCCAACAGGTAATGCAAGTATTCATCTATGGCATAATGTACAATAAATACATTTGCAAACTCTCATAGTCAACTTTAGCACTGTGTAGTTTCACTGTTTCAATGAGCTATGCATTGTGTATTACCTGTAATGAAACGTTTGAAAACTCCTAGAATAGATGAGTACCAAGAATTTTGGCAAGCTGTCTTTTGTAGCATAGATTATCCATGTACTAGTATATAAAAAGCCAGCAACTAGAATGCTGTAACCACTGGAACAACTGGTTGCTATGATGCCCACTTACTGCTGAAGATGAGAGTCCCCACTTAGTCCCCCTTTCAGGAAGAGAATGTAGGCACACCACATGAGTACTGTGTTCTACTTGCAAATTAACAATGTAGATGGCTAGCCCACAATTCCCACAGGCCGCCCACATGGTCAGGCAGACCTCCTTTCCCCTTGAATGTCCACACAGAACAGGTGCAGGATTGCTCCCAGTTCTGAAGTCCCATCACATCTGTGCTTAAACACTGCTTCTACTACTCTGTCACTTCCATAAGCTAGAGACCATCTGGGCATAGATACTCAGTGGTGGTCTAATCCAACTCCTTCTCTTGATTATTTTTACTTATTGTAACATAGATCATACAAGAGTGCACAAAAGATGTTTTTAGTTTATAGAATCATAAAAATTACACCAGGTACATACCATTCAAATTAAGAAACAAAACATTACCAATACATTAAAACCGCCAACCTCATTCTCCACCACCCACCCAACACACACACTAGAGGTAATTATCACTAGAGGTAACCATGTCTTGATTGGGGGTTAACCAGTCTTTATTTTTGAAAGTAGTTTAACCACATGATATGTAATTTTTATTATGGAGTTATAATTACACTAGAGTCCCATTGCAGGAAGATTCCTGCAAGAATAGGGCTTCCTCGGGCCTATTCCTGCAAGAATAGGGCTTCCTGAGACCACAGCGAAGCAGAGAAGGGAGTGAAGCCCACCGAGGCAGGCTTTGCTCCCTTCTCCACTGCCTTGCTCCCTCTCTTCGCCGCTTAGCCCTTGGCTCCCTTCCTTCTCTCCCACCTGGGCTCTCTCCCTTCTCCACCACTTTTCTCCCTCACCAGGTCACACATCCAAGGCCTGGACCCCCTGGGCAGCATCGGGTGATACCAGCTCCGCCTCGCCGGGTCAGGTTTCAGCTCAACATTGTGGCTGTCTAAACTGTTCTCTGACAGAAAAGATGATTTCCTTATTCTCACAATAAACAATGGAAGAGCAAACCAAAATCCCTAAAAGATAGAGATGGCCAACATTATATTGTAGACAAACAGAAATCTCATTAGCTGTTTATACCCTTTATAATTATCTTAAAGAATATTAATCAAATTTAAACTGGTTTTTGTATTAAAAATTTCAGTTGAGATCTTAAAAATTAATCCTCTTTTTTAATCATATCAATAAGCAACATATTTTGAATTCTAATTATTTCAGAGAAAACAAAAATTATTTTCTCAAAAATATTTTTTTTTTTACTTTTAAGGCATTTAGCTATCATAATTATACAATTTTTCCCAATTCAATCTGAATCTTAAACTCTTAGCTGGCAAGTCAAATATTCAGCATTTCTCAATCAGTAACATTTTTAAGAATAAACTTCAAAAATGCAATAATCAACCAACAGATTTAATACTGTCCTCTAGATTTTGTACGAGGCATACTCAGATCTCATTTAATTCAGTATTATGTCACTTCAAGATACCTAGGTATAAACTCCAAGGTCTTAAACTTCCCAGCAGCTTTGGAAAACCACATTTGAGGCTGGCAAGGCAGGCCTGGCCCAGCCTTTGATTTTAAAAGGACCATAATTTTTTCCTCTGGGGAAGGATAAGAAACAAGGTTGTAGCTACATTGTTTCCTGCCCCTTGCTTGCCGGTGGAAAGTTTCAAAATTGGCCTGGGGAAGAATGGGTGGGCTGTTTTCCCTGGAAGAACAGGTTTGGCCTCCCCTGGACCAATCAGATGTAAATTGACCACATTCTTTAAGAATTTGCTACAGGCGGGAAGCAACTAGCCCCTTTTCTCATTAGAAATGTTTTGTCTAGCCTTTTCAATAAACAAAGGGCCGGTTTTTTACCGGGCTACTTAGATTTTTATAATTAGAGATTTTAATAATTTTTGAGATTCAAATTCAATTATTTTAAGGCATTTACTTTAGCAAATTTTTGTAACAGAGACAATTTTACTGATATTCCTTTTAGAGGTCTTAAAGTTAGCTTTGGAATAGGCTTCATTAACATTATTATGGAAAAATACCTATCTTGTTGCTAGAATTTCTACCCTGGGTCAAATTCGCCATTTTCTTTAGGAAATAGTCTTGGGTTTTATTCTGCACATTTGTAAAGAAATTCCAGCTCAAAACTCTATCTAAATGTCCAAAATCGGAACGAGCGCGCATTAGTTCCAAGCCAAGTTTTTTCTTTACACGTGAACAGAAATCCCAGACGCATTTTAAATTTTGGTAAAACTTTTCAATTACGAGAAGGAGACTTTAAATTAGAGGAGGCATCCATATTGGATTGCCATGTGCTCCCTTTTCCTTTCCACCACATCCTGCTTTGGGGGAAGTTTCAGCAAATGACTCAGATGGCGTATTTGTTCCCAAAGTCATGCTTAATAGAAAAAGACATTTTAAGTTTTTCCCTATTTCGCTTTCTAAAGCAATGGCTAGCACCCAAGGTTATCTTAGCCAAAGTTTGATGTTCCAAACATGTTCTCCAGTAGTTTTTAAACAGAACATTAAGTAATCTCATTGCGGGAGAGCTTATAGCTCTGCGCTTTCCTGCCACCTTTGAATCCGAACCAGAGAGATTCGGCAGCGGGGTTTCATTTCTTATTACAGATAGATTCCAAATACAAATTAAGATTTTAATTTGGGCAAGAAAACACATTAAGATGACCATGGCACTCTTTTTTCAGCCTGATCTAAAAGAGTACCTTTTTCAAGAAAAACAAAGGTTATGTTCTATTATAACATGCAAAAACTGTAAAAGATTACCTTCTAAAATTTTAACACTTTAAACATGCAAATCAAAAGTCTATAATAAAGTTTCTTAGTTTTTAAAAGCCAAATATACCTTTTTAAAGCCGAATCTACTTTTTTAAAGCCAAATCCTGCCCCGTTTGTTAGCCTGGTTAAGAAAACGTTCCCAGTGTACTTACAGACCCGGGTTTCTGTAGTTGATCCTGGGCATTGCGTGCGGTAGAATCCCCCTCACCTTTTTTTGGTGAGTTTTCCACACCTTTTCGGTGAAAACTTCCTTTTCACGCTCCAGCGAGACCTGCACTTCCAGATTACCCATCAGGCGCCAGATGTTGAGTGTTTCCTTCCACGTCCCGCGTGGAGTAGGGTTCGGTATCTGAAAGAGGAGCCGCACAACAAATGAGAGAAAAAGACACGAGATAATTTTGCAATATTGGGGGACCAGGTGGCTAAGTCCCGAAGGACTTCTTCCGTGCTCAGGCCTCACCAAGCTTTTATTGATCTGGGATGCACCCATAGCATAGCCCTTAGGCAGGTGATCCCCTAGTAACAAGCAGACTAGCCCATCAGCAAGGATTTACATAATAAATGGGGGAGTAGTTTCAGCTACCACTGTCTGGACAAACAGAGGTGGCCCCTAGCTCCGTGCTGGGGTCCAACCCCAGCAGGTCCAGGGGTCCCCAAAGGTGTGGATGGAGTCGGCGAAGAAGGAATGACACGGAGACAGTGTCCAGTTGATCAGCAGCCTAGCCAAGATCTCTAGGCAAGTTCTGTGTCTAGGTTCTCTAGCCATGTTCTCTCGCTAGGTTCTCCAGCTAGGTTCTGTGTCCAGGTTCTCCAGCCAAGTTCTGTCACCAGGTTCTCTAGCCAGGTTCTCCAGCCAGGTTCTATCCAGGTTCTCCTGCCAAGTTCTGTTGCCATGTTCTCTTGCTAGGTTTTCCAGCCAGGTTCTGTCCAGGTTCTCCAGCCAGGTTCAGTCACCAGGTTCTAGTCAGGTTCTCTTGCCAATTTCTGTAGTCAGGTTCAGTCCAGGATCTTTTGCCATGTTCTCTCGCTAGGTTCTGTCTCTAGGTTCTGAGGCCAGTTTCTGTCCAGGATCTTTTGCCATGTTCTCTCCAGCGAAGTTCTTCTGTCTCTAGAGAACGTTCTGTGTAGGTTCTGTGCCTATGTTTTGTCTCTCTTGGTTCTGTCTTCTAAGTCCTGTCTCCTAAGTTCTGTGTCCTAAGTTCTGTGTCTCGCTGTCTTGTTACATCTGTATTTATACCAGTTGATTCAATCCTATCAATCTCTATTACAAAGGTTAGGGCGTTTCTTATCTCCATTCCAGGGAGTAAAGATTATGTAGCTTAAGCATGATTGTTCGTAGTTAAAGTGATTAATTACCCACCTGGCACTTAGTTACGGGGTTTTATTCCCTCCCTAACTTCAGGGGAAAATCCCTACCTGGGGAAACAACATTTCTCAGAGAGGAGACCTTGGTTAAAACACATAGTGCCAAGAAGGTGAGCAAACATATTAAGAACAGTATGCCATATATGCAGGTCCCTTGAAACAGCAAGGATGGACCGGCTCCTGGCAAATGTTTCTAGGAGCCACACTCAAGGGGCTAAAGAGCCGCATGTGGCTTGCAAGCCACAGTTTGCCAACCACTGTCATAGATGAATCCCTGCATGACTTATGGGGAATATGTTTCACATTTGGAAGGAGTACATAGGAGAACCTAGTTTGTTCAATGCTGATATCTTCTGAGAAATCCTATATAATAAAGAGCTAATATGCAAATGGTTGCCGTGCCCTCATGCCATCATGCCATAATGGCTCAGACACTCAACACTGGGGAGAGAGGAATGGGGACCAGCCAGGCACAAATGAGCTCACAAGAGAGGAATGGGGCCAGCCAGGCACAAATGAGCCAGACTGCGGTCTGGGAGAAGGACAAGCTGCACACCCCTCAGTCCTGGGTGCCAGCAGCTACACCTGCACCTGTGGCCCAGGAGAGGGACAAGCCACACACCTCGAGGTCCCAGGAGCCAGTGTCTATGTCTGCACCTGTGGCCTGGAAGAAGGCCGGCCTGATTGCCACACTAACCACTCTGCCTGCCTGCCTGATCACCCCTAACTGCTCACCTGCCTGCTTGATCACCCCAACCACTCACCTGCCTGCCTGATCACCCCTAACCACTAATCTGCCTGCCTGATTGAACCTAACTGCTTGCCTGCCTGCCTGATCACCCCTAACCACTTGCCTGCCTGCCTGCCTGATTTCCCCTAAGCACCTCTGCCTCAGCTACCTGCCTGCTGCAGCGGCCACCTCTGCCTTGGACCCTGCAGCTTCATCTGGAAGGTCATCTGGAAGGATGTCTGGAAGGTCATTCAGTTTTCTAGTCTAATTAGCATATTACGCTTTTATTATTATAGATGCTGAACTCATAGAAACTCTAAAACTGGGCTGTTCTATTGAGAGTATGATAATAGCATTTACAAATATATTGATTACTAGAGGCCTGTCACACAAAATCCCTGCACTGGAGGGGAGGGTCCCCTCAGCCTGGTGTGTGCCCTCTTGCAGTCTGGGACCCCTCGCTCCTTACAGCCCACCTGCTCACTGCTCTTTACCACTTGGATCACTGCTCCTAAGTGCTGCCATGGAGGTGGGAGAAGCTCCCGCCACCACGGCTGCGCTCTCCAGTCATGAACCCAGCTTCTGACTGAGAGGCGCTCACACTGTGGGAGTGCACTGACAATCAGGAGGAAAGCTCCTGCATTGAGCATCTTCCCCCTGATGGTCAGTGTTCATCATAGCGACCAGTCATTCTGGTCGTTCTGCTGTAATGGTTGCTTAGGCTTTTAATATATAGATACAGTGGGGCCTTGACTTAAGAGTGTCCCGACTAACGAGGTTTTCGATATATGAGCCGTGTCTCAGCCGATTTTTTGCTTTGAGTTGCGAGCTAAAATTAGGGTTACGAGCCAGCTTCAGATACGCCACCACTAGTTGGCATAGCAAACGTCACAGTGAACGCCACAAAATCAGGCCAGCATCACGTGTCTCACTCGTTCACTTTTTGGTTTGACATACGAGTAATTTGAGTTACAAACTCCATCACGAAACGAATTAAAATCGTAAGTCAAGGCCCCACTGTATGTAATGTCATAGACTAATATATGCATTACACTTTGGGAATATTTTTCACCAACTAACAGGTGTACATAGTGTGTGGAATGATGGTTTCATATGGGAAATACTATAAATACACTTACTGGGTGATCATTTTTTTTCTTTGCCTCTGGGGATTTCTTTTTTTAAATTTATTTTCCCTTTATTGATTAAGATATGACAAATGTGTCCTTATCCCCCCAATGTCCTCTCATCCCCACAATCGTGCCCTCACTCTCACCCGCTGTTGTCCACATCCATCGCTTATGCTTATATGCATGCATACAAGTCCTTTAGTTGATCTCTCCCTCTCACCCCCACACTCCCCTAGCTTCCCTCTGAGTATTGAGCATCTGATCTATGCTTCTCTGTCTCTACATCTGTTTTTGTTCATCAGTTTATGTTGTTCATTATAATCCACAAATGAGTGAGAGCATGTGATATTTATCTTTCTCTGACTGACTTATTTCACTTAGCATAATGCTCTCCAGCTCCATCCATGCTGTTGCAAATGGTAGGACTTCCTTCCTTTTTATAGCAGCATAGTATTCAATTGTGTAGATGTACCTCAGTTTTTTAATCCATTCATCTGCTGATGTGCACTTAGGCTGATTACAAATCTTAGCTATGGTAGGTTGTGCTGCTATGAACATAAGGTTGCATATATCCTTTCTGATTGATGTTTCTGGTTTCTTGGGATATATTCCTAGAAGTGGAATCAGTGTGTCAAATGGAAGTTTCATTTTTAGCTTTTTGAGGAAACTCCATACTGTTCTGCACAGTGGCTGCACCAGTTTGCATTCCCACCAGAAGTGAACGAGGGTTCCTTTTTCTCCGCATCCATGCCAGCATTTGTCATTTGTAGATTTGTTGATGATAACCATTCTGACAGGTGTGAGATGGTACTTCATTGTCGTTTTGATTTGCATCTTTCTGATGATTAGTGACTTTGAGCATGTTTTCATAAGTCTCTCAACTTTATGTATGTCCTCTTTCAAAAAGTGGCTATTTAGGTTCATTGCCCATTTTTTGACTGGGTTTTTTATTTTCCTTTTGTTAAGTTGTATGAGTTCCCTATAAATGTTGGAGATTAAACATTTATCAGAGATATCATTGGCAAATATGTTCTTCTATGCAGTGGGTTTTCTTGTTTATGGTTTCTTTTGTTGTGCAGAAGCTTTTTATTTTGATATAGTCCCATTTGTTTATTTTCCCTTTAGTTTCCATTGCCCTAGGAGCTGTGTCAGTGAAGAAATTCCTTCGGCATATATCTGAGATTTTGCTACCTGTGGATTCCTCTAATAATCTTATGGTTTCCTGTCATACATTTAAATCCTTTATCCATTTTGAGTTTATTTTTGTGTATGGTGTAAGTTGGTGTTCTAGTTTCATTTTTTTGCATGTGTCTGACCAAATTTCTCAGCACCATTTATTGAAGAGACTGTCTTGACTCCATGGTATGTTCTTGCCTCCTTTGTCAAATATTAATTGAGCATAGTGGTTTGGGTCGATTTCTGGGCTCTCTATTCTATTCCATTGATCTATATGTCTGTTCTTGTGCCAGTACCAGGCAGTTTTGAGAACAGTGGCTTTGTAATACAGCTTGATATCTGGTATTGAGATCCCACCTACTTTGTTCTTCTTTCCCAGGATCACAGAAGCTATTCGGGGTCGTTTTTTATTCCAGATGAATTTTTGGAGAGTTCTTTCTAGATCTGTGAAATATGCTGTTGGTATTTTAATGGGGAGTGCATTGAATCTGTAGATTGCTTCGGGTTTTGGGTAGTATGGACATTTTGATGATGTTGATTCTACCAATCCATGGACACAGTATGTTCTTCCATCTGTTTATGTCTTCCTCTAACTCTTTTCTCAATGGCTTGTAGTTTCCTAGGTAGAGGTCTTGTACCTTCTTAGTTAAGTTTATTCCTAGGTATCTTAATTTTCTTTTTGGTGCAATAGTAAATGGGATTTTTTTTTTAATTTCTCTTTCTGTAAGTTCACTATTGGCATAGAAAAATGCCATAGATTTCTTGGTGTTAATTTTGTGTCCTGCTACATTGCTGAATTCATTTGTAAGGTCTAATAATTTTTGATGGAGTCTTTAGGCTTTTCTAAGTACAGTATCATGTCATCTGCAAATAAGGACAGTTTTACTTCTTCTTTTCCAATTTGGATGCCTTTTATTTCTTCTTTTTGTCTGATCGCAATGGCTAGCACTTCCAGTACTGTGTTGAACAGGAGTGGTGAAAGTGGGCAACCCTGTCTTGTTCCTGTTCTTAAGGGAATTGGTTTTAGTTTTTGCCCATCGAGTATGATGTTAGCTTTAGGTTTGTCATATAAGGTTTTTATTATGTTGAGGTATGATTTCTCTATTCCCACTTTGCTGAGAGTTTTTACCAAGAAAGGGTGTTGGACTTTGTCAAATGCCTATTTTTCATCAATCCATATGATTATGTGATTTTTGTCGCTCAACTTATTTATGTGATGTAACACGTTTATTGATTTGCGGATGTTGTACCAGCCTTGCATTCCTGGAATAAATCCCAGTTGGTCATTGTGTATGATCTTTCTAATGTTATGCTATATCCAGTTTGCAAAAATTTTGTTGAGGATTTCAGCATCTATGTTCATCAGGGATATTGGCCTGTAATTCTCTTTCTTTGTGGTGTCTTTATCTGGTTTTGGGATTAGGGTACTGCTGGCTTCATAGAAAGAGCTTGGAAGTGTGCCTTCCTCTTGAATTTTTTAGAATATTCTGGGAAGGATTGGTTTTAGTTCTTCTTTGAATGTTGGGTAAAACTCACCTGTGAAGCCATCTGGTCCAGGGCTTTTGTTTGCTGGAAGCTTTTTAATTACTGTTTCAATTTCATCAGTAGTTATTTTTGATTCTTCACGGTTAATTTTTGGAAGCTTGTATTTTTCTAGGAATGTGTCCATTTCATTGAGGTTGTCCAGTTTGTTGGAGTAGAGTTGTTCGTAGTATTTTTTGACAATCCTTTGTATATCAGTAGGGTCAGTTGTTACTTCACCTCCTTCACTTCTGATTTTGTTTATTTTGGTCCTCTCTCTTTGTTTCTTGGTGAGCCTGGCTAGAGGTTCATCAATCTTGTTAATCCTTTCAAAGAACCAGCTCTTGTTTTCATTGATCTTTTGTATTTTTTTTGTCTCTATGTTGTTTATTTCTGCTCTGATCTTTATTATTTCCTTTCTTCTGGATACTGTGGGTTTTTCTTGTTGCTCTCTTTCTAATGCTTTGAGTTGTAGGGTTAGATCATTTATTGCCAGTTTTTTTTCGTTTGTTTGTTTTTTGAGGTAGGCCTGTAGCGATGAACTTCCCTCACAGGACTGCTTTCATTGTGTCCCATAGATTTTGGATTGTTGTGTTTTCATTGTCATTTGTTTCCAGGATGCTTTTTATTTCTTCTTTGATCTCTCTGGTAACCCAGTCATTGCTTAATAGCATGTTATTTAGCCTCCAGGTGTTTGATTTTTTCAATATTTTTATTGTAGTTGATTTCTAATTTTACGCCATTGTGATTTGAGAAGATGCTTGCTATGATTTCTATTATCTTGAATTTGAAGAGACTTTGCCTGTGTCCTAATATATGATCTATCTTTGAAAATGACCCATGTGCACTAGAGAGGAATGTATATTCTGTAGCTTTGGGGTGAAATATTCTGTAAAATGTCAATTATGTCCATCTGATCTAGTGAGTCATTTAGGGTTGCTGTTTCTTTGCTGATTTTTTTTGTTTATAGGATTTATCCAGTGGTGTCAGTGGTGTATTAAAGTCCCCTACTATGACTGTATTGCTAGTGATCTCTCCCTTGATATCTTCCAGAAGTTGTTTTATGGATTTGGGTGCTCCTGTATTGGGTGCATATATGTTTACCAGAGTTATATCTTAATGTTGAATTGCTCCCTTTAGTATTATGTAGTGGCCTTCCCTATCTCTTGTTATGGCCTTTAATTTGAGGTCTATTTTGTCAGATATATGTATTGCAACCCCAACCTTTTTCTCATTTCCATTTGCCTGAAAAATTTTTTCCATCCCTTCACTCTTAGTCTGTGTGAATCCTTTGTTCTGAGGTGGGTCTCTTGAAGACAGCAAATATATGGGTCATTTTTTCTTATCCATTCAGCTACCCTGTTTCTTTTGATTGGAGCATTTAATCCATTTACATTTAATGTTATTATTGAAAAGTACTTGTTTGTAGTCATTTTTATTCTTAATGTTTGTGTTTCTTGTCTTTCTGTTTCTTCTTTTTACAGCAGTCCCTTTAGCATTTCTTGCATTGCTGGCTTAGTGGTAATAAACTCTCTTAGCCCTTTCTTGTCTGTGAAGCTCCTGATTCCACCTTCAGTTTTGAATGATAGCCTTGCTGGGTATAGTATTCTTGGATTCATTCCCTTGCTTTGCATCACTTTGTATATTTCATTCCATTCCCTTCTTGCCTGGTGTGTTTCTTTTGAGAAGTCAGCTGATATTTTAATAGGAGATCCCTTGTAGGTAACTTTCTGTCTCTCTCTGGCAGCCTATAAGATTCTTACTTTATCGTTGGTGTTTGCCAATTTAATTATGATGTGTCTTGGTGTTGGTCTTTTGGGGTTCATCTTGTTTGGCACTCTATGTGCTTCTTGGACTTGTGTAGTTTTTTCTTGCCAGTATTAGGGAAGTTTTCTGTTATTATTTCTTCAAACAGGTTTTCTATTCCTTGCTTCTCCTCCTCTCCTTCTGGTACCCCTATTAAGCAAATGTTTCGTTTTGCATTGTCCCAAAGCTCCCTTAGGCTCTCCTCTTGCTTTTTTAAGTTTTATTTCCAGTTGCTCCTGTGTTTGTGTTTTTTTTCCTACCTTGCCATTTAATTCGCCCATACAGTTCTCAGCCTCTTCTAGTTTGCTGTTTAAGCCTTCCATTGTGTTCTTTATTGCAGCTATGTCGTTCTTCATTTCCTCTTGTTTCCTTTTCATTTTGTTGACATTTTCATTCAGTTCCTCATAATTCTCATTGAGTTGTGTTTATTTGTCATCCAGCAATTTGAACACCCTTATAACCATTACTCTGAATTCTTTCTCTGATAAGTTAGTAGCCTCAATTTCATTTAACTCCCTTTCTGGTGATTTCTCTTTTTCTTTCCTTTGTGGATTGCCTTTTTGCCTTCCCATGTTTTGCTGTAATGTTTTAATTGTAGCTCCGATTGCTTTGCTACCCAGTTTCTTTTGGGTATGGTGCTACTGGTGTGACCTCTCAAGTATTTGGGGCTTGGTAGTCTAGTGTAGCTCCCTACTTGAGCTATTTGGGTTCTCTTGATGTAGGCCTGTGAGCTGGAAAGGTGCAACTGAGGTGTCTAGAAGTCAGCAGCCATGGAGGGGATTTCCCAATTTTTGCTGTCTTATGTCCTTGGTTGAAATCACGCGTTCCCAGTGGGGACTCACAGTGGCACCCAGGAACTGTCTGTTGTGGTGGTGGGGCTCAGGAGTCTTACATTCTGGAAAGGCATGACTGTGGTGTCTAGAGTGCTGCTACCTCCGTGGTTGGATACACACAATCCCAGTGGCATTTGCCAGGGGCACCTGTGGTGTCTTTGTCAGCAGGGTGTACTGACACACTCTGCAGGACTCTGACACTGAAGCCACTGGATTGTAGCATCTGTGGGCAGGTATCCCAGAAGAGGAAATTCAGCGTTTCTACAGCCCAGCAATGCACTCCTGTTTGTTTAAGTACATGTCTAGTGGGGCTCACAGCGGGGCCCTAGGGCTGCCTGTGGAGCGGTGGTCTTGGGAGACCTGCATGCTGGAAAAGCATGCAACTGTAGTGTCCAGAGTTCTGCAGCTGTGGGGTGGGGAAACTCAGATTTTGGTGATACACATGTGGCGGATAGGTGCACATTCCCGGTGGTGGCACACAAGAGCACCCGCAGTGAGTTTGCTAGTGCAGGTGCACTGAAGCACTCTGAAGGGTCCTGCCACACTTAATCGCTTAATCAAGGCATCTTTGGACAGGTATCCAGGATTGGTGAATTCAGAATTTCTACTGCCCAGGGGAGTGCGTCCCTATTTGTCCAAGACTGGACCCAGAGCAAGCTCACTGCGGCTTCCCAAAGCACTCTGTGGATAGATGGGCTCAGAGGGAATGAAAAACAGTGGCACTGCCTTTGCTGGGGGCTGAGCTCTGATGCACTCTGAGGTACCCTGGCGCTGAAGGGCCCTGGTGCTTAAGTTGCTCAGCTGGGTGTGTGGGGGCAATTATTCAGGCAGAGGGAATTCAGAATTTCTACTGGGGAGCAGTGTGCCTGTGTCTGTATGAAATCACACCCAGGTGGGACTCACAGTTTCTCCTAAGAGAAGTCTATGGAGTGGTGTGCCTTGTAGACCTGTAGAGACCTGTGTGCTAGAGAAGCATGAATTGGATATCGGAGGTCTGCCGCTGGGGCGGGGGAGGCTGCACTTACTGCTGGCAGGCGACTGAACTGCTGGAGTGGTGGACTCAGGGTGCCTGCATGCTGAAACCATGCAACTGCAGTGGGCGGGCAGGCATCTGGGAAAGGGGGACTCTGAGTTTCTATTGCCAGGGCTGAGTGCCCTTGTTTGCGTAGGAGCACACCCATAAGGGGCTCATAGAGGCACTCAGGAGCCACCTGTCGGGGCAGCAGGTTCAGGAGGCCTGTGAAATGGAAGGCTTTACTGCGGTGTCCGGAAGTCAGCAGCTGGGGAGTGGGAAATCCCAGTGGTGCTCCTTTAGAGGTGGAGATCCCAGGGTCTGCGAGTGGGTGGGCAGTAGGATTTTGGCTGGATTGGCTGCTGGGTCTAGGGAAGTATCCCAGGCTTGCCTGGGTGGTGGTGCTGATGAGTTCCTAGAAGAGGCCACTCTCCCCTTTAAGATGGTGTGGGCCTGCCTCTCTGGGTGATCATTTTTTAACATTCTTTACATAGTAAGAGTTTCATTTAGTAATTATAGTCGTTGCTGAAAACAGTTTGCCCACATCACTTTCTTTACGAATGAATTCTAAGTGTGATCAAACACTTCACTACAGGTTTCTTCACTTTGAATCTCATTGAAACACTGCAACCAGACTGTTCTAGACAGGGTTTGCTAGTAACATTTACATATTTGTTGATTACATGGGTGTTTTTTTTTATAGACTATCACATGCATTACTTATTTGGAATATGTTTCATTATTTGATGGAATACAAAGGTTGACCCACTGGGAAATGCTGGTATCTTCTGTAAAATTTTGTAATATTGTGTCATTTAATTGGTAGAGAATGTTGTAACATTCATTACATAATTAACAGGAGTTTCATTTAGTAATTATAGTCTGTGCTAAATATATTTTGCCAAAATTCCACTTAGTATGAATTAATTCAAAGAATAGTAAAACATTTTTAGTATTAGTAAAATAGTAAAGAGCTTACCCAATCTGCAGCTCAGTGGAAAACTGAAACTGGACTGTCCTACACAGAGTTTGCTAGTGCTGTTTACAAATTTATTGATTATACCTTGTTATAGACTTATACATGCATTAATTATTGGATATATGTTTCACTCTTTGAAACAGTACACATATGAAGTTGGAATTTAACAATAAAAACTGTGCTGCAAACAGTTTACAGAAGTTTTGGTGAAATATTAAAATATAATGCACAAATTCCACATACCAGGTTCACCTCAGTATTCCTTCAAAGAGAGAAACATTCCAAAAGTGTAGTGCACATATTAGCCTGTGAAATGATGTATAATCAATACATTTGAAAATGCTGCTAGAAAACTCTGTCAAGGAGACACACTTTTGGTGTTTCAATGAGCTGTGTGCATTGTGTGAAACATGTAGTGAAATGTTTGAACACTCTGCAGAATAAATCCAAGTGGATTTTGGCAAACTGTTTTTAACACTGGCTATAATTACTAATTGAAACTCCTACTATGTTAAAAATGTTCTGACATGCTTTCTCGGTAAATAACATTATATTGTATTTCGCAGAAGATACCAGCAATGAACACCCATGTTCTTCAACGTTGAAATATTCAAAACAGGAAATGGATGCATTGTTTTATGGTATAAGAAAAAAAAAGAGAAAAATGCAAGGCCCTGGCAGCAAAAACTTGGAGTTCCCCCTCCCCAGCTGGTGACCTCTGGACATGACAGTTGAGCATATACAGAGCACATGCCCCCTGAGTCCGCCGCTTCAACAGGTAGCTCCCGGGTGCCTCTGTGAACCCTCCTGGGCACACACAAACCAACCAAGGATTCAATGCCTTGGCAGCAAAAAACTGGGATTTCTCCCTTCCCAGCTGCTGACTTCCGGACATTGCAGTAAAGCCGTTCCATTTCACAGGCCTCCTGAGCCTCCCGCCCCAACAGGTGGCTCCTGGGTGCCTCTATGAGCCCCTTATGGGTGTGCTAATATGCAAATAAGGGCACTCAGCCCTGGCAATAGAAACTCAGTCCCCCTTTCCCAGCTGCCTGCCCACTGCAGTTGCACGGTTTCAGCATACAGGCACCCTGAGTCCACCACTCCAGCAGGCGCCTGCCAGGAGCCTCTCAGGGCTGCCACTGGGTGTGACCCTGGCTGCTGGTGTCCCTGAAGTAGCACTGCTCCAGCATGAGGGCCCCCTGAGGCCACTGCACCAGCAGACATCTTCTGGGTGCCTCTGAAAACTGCCGCTGGGCGTGCATATCCAACCAAGGGCACACAGCTCCCAAAGAAGAAACTTGGACATCTCCCTCCCCAGGGCTGGAGCACACCATGATCATGCCACTCCAGCATGTGAACCCCACGTGCCCAGAAGCATGGCGAATGGTTCCTGGGCCCCTCTTTGATCTGCCACTGGGCACATGCCTCTCCAACCTAGGTTGCACAGCTCCCTCAGCAGGATCCATGACATCCCACTCCTGACTGCCTACCTCTGGACACCTTGGAGAGTTATGGAGGACTCACCTCCTGGGACAAGGTCACATTGTTTCATCCACAGACTCTGATATTCCCACATCCCCAGCTGCTGTCTCCTGAAGCCCCTCGTGATTCAGAGAGGGAAATAATGTTGACCAGAGTCCCACTGCCTAAACCGCAGACTACGGGACAGCTACACATCGCCATCATAGGCTCCAGGACCCTTGTAGTGACTTGCAGAGTGACATTACCTCAACAAGACTCACACAACACCAACCAAAGACACACTACTATAGAGAGTGCCTGAGAAGGCACATGAGCATTTCTTTAATTATTGTCAGCTGAGTCCAGTGGTGTTGGCAGAACCATTTCCTGGAGACATACTGTGCCAGAGGCAGGTAGGTTGTCAGGCTTACCCTTAGCTCAGGTGCCAGGGGGTGGGTTTCATTATCTAAGTTCAGCCAGGTGAAAGGAACAGATGCAATTATCTGGGCTTAGCCAGGAGTGACATTACAAAGAAGCCACAAAGAATGAAAAATTACAGCTTGATCTTTAACCATGATTATAGTTTTATCTTTAACCATGATTTCACATAATTTCCTTTGTTTTAAACTCTAGTAAAACTTCCTGGAATTATACTGTATATAATAAAAGTGTTGCACCGGTTCTCACTCACTGTCTCTCCATCAGAGGGCCAGCTGTCCCACCCGGTCCGAGCTTTTCCCCTCTGTCTCTGTGTCTATATATTTTTTCATTTTCTCAATCCTCAGCTGCCCCTACTCAGGACTGGTGTCCGCTCTCTAGCCGAGCTGGTCAGAGTCCAAGAGAAAAATACTTAATACATTACCTCAAGCCTTTATAACACTTCCACACAGGCTGTGGACTCTGGAGACACACAGTGAGCACATACCAGTGAGACTTCAGGCAACTCTTTCCACAAGAGCCTGAACACCAATCACATACACAAAAGCTTGCACGATGAAGCAGTGGGTGAGTCACATTACCAATCTGTGATGAGACTTCATACAAAAATAAGAAACTAACATTGAAGACCCAACTGCGGGGGGCTGTTTCTCTCTATTCCATGTCCCGCATGGAAAAGGAAACAGTCCATTTGCTGAGTGGAGGAGCTGGGGATTAAGAAATTAAAGAAAGACCAAGATGCAGAAATAGATTTTAAGCTGGGGCCAGGTGGGAGCCATCCTCTCTGATGGAGAGGTGGCAAAATGGGCTGAGCCACACAGCAGGTTTATTTTAAAGGCCTAGATTTACATATCTAGTTCCACCCTTGCCTGATGAACATATCCAGCCTTACTGGGGAAGCATGTTCCCAGGGAGTGGCTCTGCCTATGCTCTGAGTTCAGCTGACAATTATTATAAGAAATGCCTAGGTGCCTCCCAGGCAGCCCTCTACATCTCCCCTGTTTTTGTTTTTTAAGCTTCTATAATAAAAGTAAAATTTTAAACATTAATAGTAGCGCTCTAGAATTAAAACAATTGCAAACAATGCAAATGCAAAAAATTAACTACATACATGTTATCATTTTCAAAATTTGAACGTTAAGAACAAAACTGGCTATTAAATAATAACAAAACAATGCCAATGCAAAACAACAATATGAGAAATCAGAACTATGGACATATTAACATTTTTGCTACTAAATGAAAACAAAAGTCTCTTTTACTGCTGGTGTATATTTACTCAGAGTCCTTGGACTTGGCTGCGTAAGACTTTGCAGAAGACTGGCAGCTAACAGATGCTAGCATGAGCAGGAACATGGTTGAAGAAGTAGCTTCAACTTCTTGCTTTTCCACAATCTGTTGCGCTTCAGTCGTTAACTTCTTCAGATGACTCCATATTGGCACAACAGTCCCTTGCGTCTTTCAGTATTCTTTTTCTTCCTTTTTGCTGTCATTAGGGCAGTACTTAGTCCTTTTGAGTGAATGGACACAGGAGCTTGTCTGAGTCCATTGTGGTGATGGATGTAACGCTCTGGCACCTGAATTGGTTGCATTGCTCCTTCTTCCTTGCTCTTGGTCCTGGGCAACTTGCAGCAATGCACAGGTGCTGACTGCTATCATGACAAGGTGTCTTCACCATCTCCATCTCTGAACTGTCTCTCTTGTCTTTGTGGCTGGAGCAATCTGGTCAGTTGGGATCTGTTGTTGCAGGAATACACATAGTTTGGGAGCTGTTCTTCTGAAAATATACAAACGTATTCTTGACCAAAGGTTAATAAAGAAAACTTTACTTGGGGTTTTTTCTTTGAAATGATCTTCTCCTGGCTTTCCCTGACATCATGTGTTTTTCCTGGGTGTCTTCCTGTTCACATTAAATGAAAAATTTTATCTAAATGTAGTTTAGTTATAGGATATTTTTCTTTATATGGTATTTTTTCACTATCCCCTATTTTTGATTTAATTATTAGGAGAATTTTTGGAAAACTTACAATGCAGTATAGATAACTTTAAATTCCAACTTTTTGCATAAAAATATGACTGCTTTAGGTTCATAGCATGTTAAGCAATTTTACCATGAAATGAAAATTTTGGTTAATACTTCTTAGGCCAATTTTAATTAATCTGAAAGCTTTAATACTCTAACATTAATCTTAGTTTGCATTGTAAACATTAATGGAAAGGATTATTTTGCATCCTTGGGAAGGCCCTGATCATTTCTGTTAGGCTGTAGTTAGATATAGGGTAGCTGCTGTTAGCCAAGTCTTCGCTATCTGAGTACTGATTTCAGCTGGACCAAGTCTCTTTCTGTTCCCGATTTCAGCTGGGCCAAGTCTCTTTTTATCTGGGTCCCGATTTGAGCCTGGCATGGGAAGCGAGAAGCAGCCATTGGGGCACGAGACTTTCCTCAGAAGAGGCGAGTGTTCAAGCCCTTGCATAATTGGGGGGGGGGTGAGGATCTATGCCCCATCCAAGTTGAACCCTAAGTTCTCTCCTACTGCCCCCCGACTGTGCTTGTCTTAGGTCGTCCCTCCCTGAGGGATCTTACCCGTCATTGACTACCAGCCATCCTCTGGGCCAAGTAGGGTGATGTGAGGTTCAGTTCTGTCTCCTTGTTAACCTATGTCCCTCTGGCCTCCATGCCCAGCAACTGCCTTTAGATCCCCTCGCCTGCTGGCGGGGCCCCGGCACTGATCATAGGGAACCCAGGTTTCTTCTCCAGAGAGGGCCCAGCATACGCCATTGGGCAAGAGACAGATCCATGGTACTAGCCACCATGAGGCTTCAGCAAGAACAGAGAACTCAGGCAACAGCTCTAGGCAATTGAATTGTGAGAAGAGGAAATCCTCTTGGCAAAAAGGTCAAGAGAGGTCAATACAGAATGCTTAAGTGCCTTCCCAGGGGGCCTTCCACGCAGTGGAAGGGAATAAATCCTTTCATGTCCTTAAATATTAAATTGTTGCCAAACATTCAAAGAATTAATTTGTAAGTTTGTTAGGGATAAATGAACAATATACTGTTTTAAAGCATCAAAATTATTAAAGAAACTTGTAGAATAATACCATGTAAGAATATTCTTTGCTCTAGGTCAGCCGTGGGCAAACTACGGCCCGTGGGCTGGATCCGGCCCATTTGAAATGAATAAAACTAAAAAAAAAAAAGACCGTACCCTTTTATGTAATGATGTTTACATTGAATTTATATTAGTTCACACAAACACTCCATCCATGCTTTTGTTCCGGCCCTCCGGTCCAGTTTAAGAACCCATTGTGGCCCTCGAGTCAAAAAGTTTGCCCACCCCTGCTCTAGGTCATGACAATTCAATTTTAAATTGGCTGTCTCAAGGTTTGGAATGAGGAACCTTGTTTGCAAAAAAAAAGCAATTTACAGAAACAGAGACAGCACGCCATCCAAACTACAGTTTTGGGTAAACACATTATCTAGAGTCCTTGGGTAACCCAGGTTAAACTTAGGCATGTTATCTAAATTACAGTTTTGGGTCTCGAATCTTTGGGTGACCTAGATTAAACTTAGGCACTTTATCTAGATTACAATTTTGGGTCTCCAGAACACTGAGCCGACACATTAACTGTAGCCCTCTGACCTTGGGATAGCCATGCTGTCCCTCCCAGGTAAAGGAAAAATGTGCCTTTTACTAGGATTCAATTGCTTACAAAGATAGTAATTTAAATAAGTATTTTTGAAAAAGCAAAGCAAACCAAGTAAATTTAGTATTTAGCAAACTTCTGATTCACAAGGGGCAAACACTGCCCCACCTCCAGCCTAATTTTAAAATGCAGCAGCAAGGAGCTTTTGTTATTTCAAATTACATCTTAAAATTCCACTGCTGTATTTTAAGAAATATTAAACAAAATAACTTGTTTTGCCCTTTCTCAGAGGCAAAAACTTAAAATATATATTAATTTTTATTTGATAAAGCTTTCCATGTGATTTCAAGAATATTAAATTTGGTTAAATTAAAAAATCCTTTAAAAAGAGAGAATAAACTTTTGAAAACATTTCAGGGCCCGTGAAATTTCTCAGTCATTCCTTTGTTATAGTTTTGAAATCCAACTTGAAAGACTTCAGATATATATATATATATATATATATATATATATATATATATATATGATTTAAAAATTATATATTTCTTATAATTATTAAGAGATATAAATTAAATTTAAACTGGTTTTAAAATTTTGGTTGGGATCAGAGAAATTGGATTACTTCTATCAGTCCCTTTTAAATACTTTGACATAAGCTATTTAACTTTTGTTTAGGGAGGGAACATATAACCTTTACTTGTCCTTAGTTTAAGGAAAGTAGGGTTTTCTAGATTTAAGAGATTAGAAAAATGAAAGCCTTTTAAAGGAATATGAGCTCTATTGTTGGCCCTTATAAAGCCAACTGCTCAAAACATTGGTCTATCATATCACTTAAATTATATTAAGACCGTGATTGCTAACTTTATTAAGCATTAAAAATATTTTCTTAAAAATAGTACTAAATAAATCCAAGAGGCAAGCACACTTTCTGCCCCATCCGCATTTCTGTAGTAAAACTCCACCTTAAAACTCTACCCCTGAAATTCCATCCTGCCTCAGTGAGCAGACATTCCTTCTGTGATTGACTAAATCAGAGGGTGGGGTCTTTGCTGTTTCTAGATAGCAGCCCCCCAGGGGAGCAGCAAGCCATGTGGCTGACATGGCAGCTGCCAAGTCAGGCAGCCCAAAATGGTGGCTGTCTACACTGTTCTTTGACAGAGCAAACCAAAATCCCTAAAAGATAGATGACCAACATTATATTGCAGACAAACAGAAATCTCATTAGCTGTTTATACCCTTTATAATTATCTTAAAGAATATCAATCAAATTTAAACTGGTTTTTGTATTAAAAAATTTTCAGTTGAGATCATAAAATTAATCCTCTTTTTAAAATCAGACCAAGAAGTAACATATTTTGAATTTCTAATTAATTAAGAGAAAACACATTTTATTTTTTCAAAATCAAGTTATACTTTAGATATTTAATTAATTTCTCCCGACTCAATTAGCACTTTAAACTTTCAGAGCTTACAAGTCAAATTATTAGCAATTCTTTGATTAACTACACTTTTATGTTTTTAAGAATAAATTTTAAAATCTAATAATTAACTTTAAACCATGTTTTTTCTGCCTGGGGAAACTGAGAAGCAAACTTGTAGGTATTAAAAAATGACTACTGGCGGAAAGCTGATTTCACAGGAGCCACCTTTTGGCCACTTGACCTTTTCTGTGAAGGTCAGCTAGCAAAAGGTGTAGCCATTGAAATGCAAATTAACATTCCTAAAGATGGCTGCTGGTGGGAATTGGATTACCTGCATGCTAGGGGAAGGACCTGTATACCCCTCCCTCCATTAAAAAAGGGTGTAGCTCTAAACTTTTTTAATGGCAAGAAAATAGACCTTAAACTTTCAGAGCTTTAAATCTTAGGTAGAAAATTAAATACTTAGCATTTTTCAAATCAATACTTTTACATTTAAGGATACATTTCAAATAAAATATAAGGCATTTTAAATTAATAGATTAACTTCTATCATCTAGACTTCATACTAGGCATACTCAGATCAACGTTTCAGTATTATAAATCTCAATAATTTTAGATGATTTGAACTTAAAAGTTTTAAGTTTCCAGCCAATAAGCCTGGCATAGCTGCTAAATTTCAAAACGGTCACAATTTTCCTGCTGGGGTAGTCAAGAAATTTCAAAAGAGCTACTTTAAATTGCCTTGAGAAACCAGCCTGTATTTCTTTCTCAGGTTTATCTCTGCCTTTTTTAAGGCCAAAACAGTCTCAGGTTTTTATTCTGTACACAGAAAAAGGTCAAGTTCAGCTCAAAACTATGCGCACACGTTTTTAAACTGGCCTTTTCCCTGTACATGTGCACAGAAATCCTAGATGCATTTATGAATTTGTAAAAACTTTAAGTCATTGGCTGGAAAAAAAGGATAAAATGGGAAGATGAGGCGAAGAAGTGGCCTTATTGGGGAGTGACATCCATATTGGATGGCCACGTGAGCTTCCCCCACCTCCTTTTTTTTTAGGGGGAAGATTCAGTAATGGTCTGGCATTTACTCTTTTTATTATATTTATTTTTCAATTTTTATTTATTTTTATTTTTTTAATGAAAGAAAAGGTTTTTTAAGATAAAGAATCATTGGCAGTTGCTGAGAAATTCCTTTAATCCTTTTCTATTTGGTTACAAGTATTTTACACGTGGAGGCAGAGGAGGTGCAGATGGTATTCTTAAAGACTCGCACCCTTCCACTCCAGGCTGTAAGGCTGTGGCTGCACCCCACTTAGACATTCCTAAACTCTCCTGTGCTGAATCAAGGCCATCACTAATTAAGATAGGAATTTTGTCTGGACTTTTTGCTGAGAATTGGTCACACAACTGCTTTCTAACCTTTTCCCAGGTTTCATCAAAAAAGCTTAAGAAAAAAATCGAGAATTTGACTACAATTAACAGAGCATAGTTTAAAGCATTTTTTGAGGATTACCCACGTTTTACACCTGGCTATTTCGTATAAATTCACAACAATACACTCCCCTTACCTTATTCTTTTAAATCTGTGTGCACACACTTCTGGGAGTGACCCCCTCGCTTTCTTCTCTTGCCTCCATACTCAGTCACTGTTTGGGGCACCAAATGTGGGGGGCTGTTTCTCTCTTTTCCATGTCATGCATGGAAAAGGAAACAGTCCATTTGCTGAGTGGAGGAACTGGGGATTAAGAAATTAAAGAAAGACCAAGATGCAGAAATAGATTTTAAGCTGGGGCCAGGTGGGCACCATCCTCTCTGATGGAGAGGCGGCAAAATGGGCTGAGCCACACAGCAGGTTTATTTTAAAGGCCTAGATTTACATATCTAGTTCCGCCCCACCCTGATTAACATGTACAGCCTTATTGGGGAAGCATGTTCCCAGGGCATGGCTCTGCCTATGCTCTGAGTTCAGCTGACAATAATTATAAGACAATGCCTAGGTGCCTCCCAGGTGGCCCTCTACACCCAACTGCATAAAGAGAACCCCAATGGCACAAGTAAGGGGCTCCACTAGACCAACATGCCCAGGGGATCTCAAAGACCACAGCACTGGGTCCCTAAAATCACCAACTACATAGTGCCACCCCCAAAAGAACCTGGGTAGCAAAACAGTTGGATCTAAGACATAGAAACAATAAAATGTTACAGCAAAAAATGGAGAGACAAAAAAAACAAACAAACAATCCCCCCCCCCCAAAAAAAAGAAGAGTAATCACCAGAAAGGGAATTAAATGAAATGGAGGCAAGTAACATGTCAGAGAAAGAATTCAGAGTAATGGTTATAAGGATGCTCAAATGTCTGGATAACAAATAAACACAACTCAATGAAAATTATAAGGAGCTGAATGAGAATGTCACCAATAAGAAAAGGAATCAAGAAGAAATGAAGAATGACCTAGCTGCAATAAAGAACACAACGGAAGGATTAAACACTAGACCAGAAGAGGCTGAGAACTGCATCAATGAAATAGAATAGAAGGTAGGAAAAAACACACAAACCCAGCAGCAACTGGAAAGAAAACTTAAAAAGCAGGAGGAGAGCCTAAGGGAGCTTTGGGAAAACATGAAAAGAAGCAAAATTCACATAATAGGGATACCAGAAGGGGTGGAAGAAGAACAAGGAACAGAAAACCTGTTTGAAGAAATAATGACAACAAACTTCCTTGATGTTGGCAAGAAAAATCCACACAAGTCCAGGAATCACAGAGAACCCCTAACAAGATGAGCCCAAAAGACCAACACCAAGACACATCATAATGAAATTGGCAAACATCAATGACAAAGGAGGAATCTTAAAGGTTTCCAGAGAGACAGAAAGTTACCTACAAGGGATCTCCCATTAGAATATCAACTTATTTCTCAACAGGAACACATAAGGCCATAAGGGAATGGAATGAAATATACAAAGTGATGCGAAGCAAGGGACTGAATCCAAGAATACTATACCCAGCAAAGCTACCATTCAAAACTAAAGATAAAATCAGGAGCTTCACAAACAAAAAAGGGCTAAGAGAGTTTATTACCATCAACTAGCAATGCAAGAAATGCTAAAGGGACTGCTGTAAAAAGAAGAAATACAAAGGGCAAATGGAACACAGGCATAAAGAATAAAAATGGCAAAACACAATTACTTATCAGTAATAACATTAAACATAAATGGATTAAATGCTTCAATCAAAAGACATAGGGTAGCTTAATGGATAAGAAAACGACAAATATATTTTCTTTCTACAAGATACCCACGTCATAGCAAAGGATTAACACAAACAGATAGTAAAGGGATGGAAAATATTTTTAAGGCAAATAAAAATAAGAAAAAAGCTGTGGTAGCAATACTTATATCTGACAAAATAGACTTCAAAATAAAGGCCATAACAAGAGATAAGGAGGGCTACTTCATAATACTAAAGGGAGAAATTCAACAAGAGGGCATAACTCTGGGAGACATACACGCACACATTAAAGAGCAATCAAATACATCAAAAACTTATGGAAGAGATCAGCAACAATAAAATAATATTAGGGGATTTAATGCTCCATTTTAACCATGGATAAATCCTCTAAACAAAAAATCATCAAAGACATAGCAATCCTAAAGGACTTACTAGATCAGATGGACTTAATGGACGTCTTCAGAACATTTCACCCCAAAGCTACAGAGTATACATTCTTCTCAAGTGCACACGGGACATTTTAAAAGATAGACCACATATTAGGACACAGGGAAATCTCTTCAAATTCAAGAAGATAGAAATCACAATAAGTATCTTCTCATATCACAATAGCATAAAATTAGAAATCAACTACAGTAAAAATAATGAAAATGATCAAACAGTTGGAGGCTGAATAGCATGCTATAAACAATGATTCAGTTGCCAGAGAGATCAAAGAAGTAATAAAAAGCATCCTGGAAACAAATGACAATGAAAACACAACAATCAAAATCTGTGGGACACAATAAAAGCAGTCCTAAAAGAGAAGTTCATAGCTCTACAGGTCTACCTCAAAAAATGAGAAAAAATGATAACAAATTATCTAACCTTGCAACTTAATGAATTAGAAAGAGAGCAACAATAAAAGCCAAGAGTAAGCAGAAGGAAGGAAGTAATAAAGATCAGAGCAGCCGAAACCAGTTTGGCTCAGTGGATAGAGCATCGGCCTGTGGACTGAAAGGTCCCAGGTTCGATTCCGGTCAAGGGCATGTACCTGGGTTGCGGGCATATCCAAAGTAGGAGATGTGCAGGAGGCAGCTGATCGATGTTTCTCGCTCATCGATGTTTCTAACTCTCTATCTCTCTCCCTTCCTCTCTGTAAAAATCAATAAAATATATTTAAAAAAAAAAGATCAGAGCAAAAATAAATGACATAAGACCAAAAAATAATACCAAAAAATAATCAATGAAACCAAGAGCTGGTTCTTTTAAAGGATAAACAAGATTGATGAACCTCCAGCCAGGGTCATCAAGGAACAGAGAGAGGACCCAAATAAACTAATTGAGAAATGAAAGACGTAAAGTAACAACCAACCCCCAGACATACAAAGGATTGTAGAAAAATACTGCAAAGAGCTTTACTCCAACAAACTGGACAATCTTGACAAAATGGACATATTTCTAGAACAATACAAGCTTCCAAAACTCAATCAGGAAGAATAAAAAACCTGAATAGGCTGATAACTAATTATGAAATTGAAACAGTAATAAAAAAGGTTCCAGAAAAAAAAAAAAAAAGCCCTGGTCTGAACGGCTTTATGGGGAGTTCTACAAATAATTCAAAGAAAAACTAAAACTTATCCTTCTCAAACAATTCCAAAGATTCAAGAGAGAGGCACAATTCCAAGCTCTTTGTATGAAACCATTACCCAAATTCTAAAACCAGATAAAGATACCAAAAAAAAGAAAAAGAAATAGAAAAACACTACTGGCCAATATCATTGATGAACACAGATGTTAATCCTCAACAAAATTCTAGCAAATCAGATTTAGCATTACATTAGAAAGATCATACACCATGGCCAAGTGAGATTTATTTGGCAGATGTGAGGATGGTACAATATCCACAAAGCAATAAGTGTGACACATCAGGAGAGAACCAAGATGGCGGCATGGGTTGATGCCGGAGTTTGCTGCTTTGAACAACTACTTCAGAAGTGAAACTGGAGGACGGAAGGGACATCACCCAGGGCCACAGGAGCACTGGCTGGGTGGAGGTCCTGCAGCTGGGAGGAAAGAGAGGCGCATGCAGACGCTCGGAGGAGGGGCAGTGCTGGGGTCGAGTTCTGGGGTGTGGGGTGCGCGGAGCGGGCTGGCGGCGGAGGGCGCGGTTGTTGTTTTCAATCGGGAGGGAGTCGCAGACTCTGAGCACCAGATCCGGGCGAGTCTTTAGGGACCCAGACTCAAACGGGAGAAGCGGGACTGTCTGGCTTCGGTCAGAGCGAGTGCAGCTTTCTCTCCGAGCTGTGCAGCGGGTGCTGGGACTCAGAGAGGCAGAGCCCCTGGGGACAGGACTGAGAGCCGCCATAACTGCTCTCTCCGGCCCACCCTGTTGATCCTGTGCGACCCGCCCCGCCCAAGCCCTGCACAGAGGCATTTGCCGGATAGCCTCAGGCAAAGGCTAGATTACCACCTCCCTAGAGGACAGAAGTTCTCTCACTGCTGACACAGCTGATTCTCATAGCCACTTGGCCTGGAGGTCAAACCCTCCCTGGAATTAGCTACAACAATCAAGATTTATCTATAAGACTGCGAACAAAGACCACTAGGGGGTGCACCAAGGAAGCATAACAAAATGTGGAGACAAAGAAACAGGACAAAATTGTCAAAGGAAGATATAGAGTTCAGAACCACACTTTTAAGGTCTCTCAAGAACTGTTTAGAAGCTGCCGATAAACTTAATGAGATCTACACGAAAACTAATAAGACCCTCGATCTTATATTGGGGAACCAACTGAAACTAAGCATACACGGACTGAAATAACGAATATTATACAGACGCCCGACAGCAGACCAGAGGAGCGCAAGAATCAAGTCAATGATTTGAAATGGGAGGAAGCAAAAAACATCCAACCGGAAAAGCAAAATGAAAAAAGAATCCAAAAATGCGAGGATAGTGTAACGAACCTCTGGGACAGCTTCAAGCGTACCAACATCAGAATTATAGGGGTGCCAGAAGATGAGAGAGAGCAAGATATTGAAAACCTATTTGAAGAAATAATGACAGAAAACTTCCCCCACCTGGTGAAAGAAATGGACTTACAGGTCCAAGAAGCGCGGAGAACCCCAAACAAAAGGAATCCAAAGAGGACCACACCAAGACACATCATAATTAAAATGCCAAGAGCAAAAGATAAAGAAAGAATCTTAAAAACAGCAAGAGAAAGAAACTCAATTACCTACAAGGGAATACCCATACGACTGTCAGCTGATTTCTCAACAGAAACTTTACAGGCCAGAAGGGAGTGGCAAGAAATATTCAAAGTGATGAATACCAAGAACCTACAACCAAGATTACTTTATCCAGCAAAGCTATCATTCAGAATTGAAGGTCAGATAAAGAGCTTCACAGATAAGGAAAAGCTAAAGGAGTTCATCACCACCAAACCAGGATTATATGAAATGCTGAAAGGTATCCTTTAAGAAGAGGAAGAGGAAGAAAAAGGTAAAGATACAAATTATGAACAACAAATATGCATCTATCAACAAGTGAATCTAAGAATCAAGTGAATAAATAATCTGATGAACAGAATGAACTGTTGATTATAATAGAATCAGGGACATAGAAAGGGAATGGACTGACTATTCTTGGGGGGGAAAGGGGTGTGGGAGATGTGGGAAGAGACTGGACAAAAATCGTGCACCTATGGATGAGGACAGTGGGTGGGGAGTGAGGGCGGAGGGTGGGGTGGGAACTGGGAGGAGGGGAGTTATGGGGGGGAAAAAAAGAGGAACAAATGTAATAATCTGAACAATAAAGATTTAATTAAAAAAAATAAGATTATTGACTTTAGAATTTCAGATATACATGGAGTCAATAAAGGTGCTAACAGTATACAATTTGTCTTATGACTTTCAAAACTGGTTTCAACAGAATGACCAATGGAATATATCACAGCCACTAACACATACATTTAAAGGGAAATAATAGCCAGGCATTTTATATCATTGAAAAAATTAGTAATCATAAGTAATGAAGAATAGAATTTTATTCAACAAAATATGCCTCTAAAGGTTCCATTTTTGGTAACTGGAGAAAAGTCATAGAATGCATTATCTTCATGCAGATGTTTATTATGAACTCTGGCCAAATGCACATATATAATTTTATGTTGAAATATATCAATTTGTATAAATATAAAACTAGATATTTATTTATATCACCACTTAGAGTGACCGAAGCGGCCAGGGACTGGCAAGAGCTATTCTGCCCCTGAAAGAATGGCAACGCTCACATGCCTTTTCCTCCGAGGGTCTTTCCTAAAATGAACTCCAAAGGTCCCTGCCTCCTGGCTTGCATGCTATTCTGTAATCCCCTCGGATTGAAAGTGGGTGGAACCTGGTGACAACGCCTTCCAACAAACTGAACATGGCAAAAGTAACAGGAAGACTGGGGCCACCTTGCTCACTCTTATTGGAGGCCTCAAGCTCCAAGTGGCGGAACCTGAAGGAGAGGTCATGTGGCAAGGCACTGACAGAGAGCATCCAGGGGTCTGAGCTTGAAAATAATCTTTTGAGGCCTGTCAATGAAAGGACAAAGCAGAAACATACTCCCCTCCCTCTCCCCTATCTTGTCTTGTAGGGCTGGGCCCTCAGCCCAAGCCCCCTCTTTTTCTGAGTGACCACAAGAATGCCGGTATTGACCTAACTCCCCCAACCACCACCTGAGTGGACCAATGAAGCTCCAGGAATGTAGCTAAGGTCCTGATAAGGCTATAGTGGGGGACGGCCCAAGCCTCAGAATGTGCTAGTCACTTCCTGACCTTTGTGCTGTAAGACCCCGATGAAAAACCCTGACCTAAATGACCAATCTCTGCAACCCACGTCACCCCCTAAGCCCACCCAAATAACTAGCTCTATATAACCTTTGTTCTCCTGGGACACGGTCTCTCGCCTTACCGCTGCGTCGGACAGAGGCTGGGAGCCAATCCTAGGATTGATTAATAAATAAAGACTCCTTGCTTTTGAAAAAAAAAAAAAAAGTGTGACACATCACATAAACAAATTGAGAGACAAAAATCACATAATCATGTCAATTGATGCAGAAAAAGTATGTGACAAAATCCAACATCCTTTTTTTTTTAAAAAAAAATATATATCCTTATTAATTTCAGAGAGGGAGAAAGAGAGAGAAATAGAAACATCAGTGATGAGAGAGAATCATTGATCAGCTGCTTCCTGTACACCCCCTACTGGGGATCGAATCGCAACCCAGGCATGTGTCCTTAACCGGAATTGAACCTGGGACTCTTCAGTCCACAGGCTGACGCTTTATCCACTGAGCCAAGCCGGCTAGGGCCCAACACCCTTTTTTGATATAAACTTTCAACAAAGTAGGAATAGAAGGAACATATCTCATTGTTATAAAAGCCTTATATGACAAACCTATATCCAACATCATACTCAATGGGCAAAAACTAAACTCATTTCCCCTGAGAATGGGAAAAAGACAGAGATGCCCAATTTGACCACTCCTGTTTGATATAGTACTGGAAGTGCTAGCCATCGCCATCAGAGAAGAATAAGAAATAAAAGGCATCCAAATTGGAAAAGAAGTAAAGCTGTCCTTTTTCGCAGATGACATGATAGTATACATAGAAAATGCCAAAGACTCCATCGAAAAACTACTAGAACTAATAAATGAATTCGGCAATGTAGCAGGATACAAAATTACCACCCAGAAATCTATGGCCTTTTTATACACCAATAGTGAACTCACAGAAAGAGAAACACAAGCAAAAAATCCCAATTACCATTGCACCAAAAAAAATTAAGATACTTAGGAATAAATTTAACTAAGAAGGTAAAAGGCCTGTACTCGGAAAACTACTGGACATTGAAAAAAGAGATAGAGCAATCCCCAGAAGGAAAGTAGGGGAGGGCGGGGGTAAGGGGAAGAGATCAACCGAAGGACTTGTATACATGTATATAAGCCAAACCAATGGACATGGACAACAGGGGGATGGGAGCATGAGTTTGTGTGTGGGGGGATGTTGGGGGTTAATGGGGGGGGGATGAGGACACATTTGTAATACCTTAACTAATAATAATAAAAAAAAGAGATAGAGGAAGACATAAACAAATGGAAGAACATAACGTGTTCATGGATTGGTAGAATCAACATCATTAAAATGTCCATACTACCCAAAGCAATCTACAGATTCAATGCAATCCCCATTAAAATACCAATGGCATACTTCAAAGATCTAGAACAAACTCTCTAAAAATGCATCTGGAATAAAAAAAAAACAACCCAAATAGCTACAGCAATCCTCAGAAAGAAGAACAAAGTTGGAGAGATTACAAAACCAGGTATCAAGCTATATTACTAAGCTATGGTTCTCAAAACTGTCTGGTACTAGCACAAGAACAGACATATAGACCAATGGAACAGAACAAACAACCCAAAAATTGAGCCAAGCCATTATGCTCAATTAATATTTGACAAAGGAGGCAAGAGCATGCAATGGAGTTAAGACAGTCTCTTCAAACAATGGTGCTGGGAAATTTGGTCAGATAGATGCAAAAAAAAAAAAAATTAAACTAGATCACCAACTTACACCATACACAAAAACAAACTCAAAATGGCTAAAGGACTTAAATGTAAGACATGAAACCATAGAAATCCTACAAGACTCCATAGGCAGCAAAATAGCAGACATATGGCTTAGCAATATCTTTTCTGACATAGCTCCTAGGCCAATGGAGACTAAGGAGAAAATAAACAAATGGGAATACATGAAAATATAAATCTTCTGCACAGCAAAAGAAACCATCAACAAAACAACAAGAAAACCCACTGCATGGGGCAACATACTTGCCAATGATATTTTAGATAAGGGTTTAATATCCAAAATTTACAGAGAACTCATACAACTTAACAAAAGGAAGATAAATGATCCAATCAAAAAATAGGCAAAGGACCTAAATAGATACTTTTTGAAAGAGGACATACAGAAGGCCGAGAGACATATGAAGACATGCTCAAAGTCACTAATCATCTGAGAGATGCAAATCAAAACAACAGTGAGGTACCATCTCACACCTGTCAGAATGGCTATCATCAACAAATGAACAAACAACAAGTTCTGGTGAGGATGTGGAGAAAAAGGAACGCTTGTGCACTGCTGGTGGGAATGCAGACTGGTGCAGCAACTGTGAAGACAGTATGGAGTTTCCTCAAAAAGTTAAAAATGGAACTCCCATTTGACCTAGTAATCCCACTTCTAGGACTATATCCCAAGAAACCAGAAACACCAATCAGAAAGGATATATGCACCCCTATGTTCATAGCAACACAATTTACAATAACTCAGATTTGGAAACAACCTAAGTGCCCATCAGCAGATGAGTAGATTAAAAAACTGTGATACATCTACACAATGAAATACTACTCAGCTATAAAAGAAAGAACTTTTGCCATTTGCAACAGCATGGATTGAACTGGAGAGCATTATGCTAAGCAAATTAAGCCATTTGGAGAAAGATAAATATTACATGATCTCATTCATATGTGGTATATAATGATCAACATAATTTGATGAACAGATCCGGGGGGAGAAGATGGCAGCTGACAAGACGGAGGTGAGGGAGAGGTTGCGAGTGAGTGAGGGGGTGAAAGGAGAGTGTGTGAATGTGTGTGGCATGTGAGTGAGTGAGGGACAGTAAAATCAGGCAGGGGTATCAAGGTCTGGAAGACCAGGCTCTTCTGGACAGGGAGCACTTATCACTGCTGCGGGCACTCCCCAGGCTTTGGGTCTATGGCACAGAGCCCATGAAATCTTGAAGGGGAGAGCTGCCTTTTCTAGGAACTCATCAGCACCACTACCCAGACTGGCCTTGGATACTGCGTGTGATCCTGCAACCACTATAACCGAAATCCTTCTGCCCCGCCAGCAGACCTGCTGCCACACCTGAAGTCCACCTCAAATGGTGCACGGCACCCGAAACAATAAGTGTGACTTTCCCCCTCCCTAGCTGCCCACCTCTGGGCAACTCAGTGGCACGTCCTGAGCCCACAGCCCCACAGGCTGCTCTTGGGTGCTGCTATGAGTGTCTGCTGGGTGTGCTTTTATCTAAACAAGAGCACACAGCCCTGGCAGTAGACATTCTGAATTCCCCCTTCCCGGCTGCCTGCCCACAGACACTGTGGTTTTGCAGCATCAGCACCAAGGCTTCTCTGAGTGCATGAGTGCACCGCCCAGGCAAATGGACCCCTGGTGACTGTCAGCCACCACTGGGCACCCGCAAATCCAACCAAGGGCACAACACCCAGCAGTAGAAATTCAGACTTCCCCCACTCCCAGCTGCCTGCCCACAGACACCTCAGTCATGTGGCTTCAGCGCAAGGGCCTCTCTGAATGCACCACCCTGGCAAAAGGCTCCTGGGGGCCTCTGTGAGCCACTTTTTTTTTTTTTTAAGAAAGACCAACATTGTGGTACTTTAATGAGAAAACTAGGAAAAGGCAGTTTCAGTATGTAAAATAAAAATGGCTGTCTGAATTGTAAACACAATGTATAGGGTCTATTATGTGACATTCTGAAGATTTTATTAAAATTATAACTCACAGTTATAAAACTAATCAGGAACTACATTTTACACATTTCTATAATCCAGACTGAGCTTGATTTATTAGTTTGCCAAATAAGAATTTTATCTATGGAAAAGTTCATAGGAACAGTAACCCCACATGAGGCAAAAGCTGACAAAACTAGTCTGGCTTCCCAGGATTCAAAGTAAGGGCACGTGTAATATTTCTTTTTAGGCCTCACAATGTTCTGGTTGATTTCTTAGGGTCTGATCTTTTCAAATAAAGGATAACTGGAAACATCCAAAGATGTCTTTCCAACTTGGGATGTGTGGCAACTGTATATCAGAAATAGATCAGACCTTTTTTCTCCAATTTCAAGGGGGGCAAATTCACACTTTATTTACAGAAATTCACCTGGAGTAGTAGAAAATTTCAAATTAAAAAGAAAATTTCAAGTAAAAAAAAGTAATTTTCTTAAATAACCCTGTACCAATCCACATTGTGGAAAACTAAGTATGCAGTTCAGATACAACATCAACTTCAAAGCATTGGCACAAATACTTAAATTTCTGTATTTTATAATATATTACATAGAACACATCATGTCCCACATATAACAGATGATAGGCCTTAAACTGCATGAGGTTTGCAGATCAAACTTTAAATTTGAAAGTGTTAGCTGTGCCAGAATTCCAAACTGCTTGGAAGGGAGTATTTAAAAATAGGTCTGAAAGCCATTCCATCCCAATTCTCTGATCATTGCAGCTGCACTCTGAATGAATCCAACCAAGGCCTCAAGGCCTCAGCAACAAAAACTGAGTCTTCCTCCACCACAGCTGCCAACTGCCAGACACTGCAGTCACACCTTTCCAGTGTGCAGGCCTCCTGAGCCCCACCACCCCAATAGGTGGCTGCCAGGTGCCTCTATGAGGCCCTGCTGGGCACGTGCAAATCCAAGCAAGGGTACAAGGCAGCAAACGTTGGGACTTCCCCCTCCCCAGCTGCCGACTTCCGGACACCACAGTTGCGCCATTCCAGAAAGCAGGCCTACTGAGCCCGCTGCCCATGCAGGCTGCTCCTGGATGCTTCCTTGAGCTCCCACTGAGCACGCTCGATTCCAAACAAGGGTACACGGCCACAGCAGTAGAAATTCGGACTTCCCCCTTCTGGGCTGCCTACCCACAGACACTGTGGTCACATGATTTCAGCACGCAGGCCTCCTGAGGCCACTGCCCCAGCAGGCAACTTATGGGTCCATCTGTGAGCTGCCACTAGGTGCACTCATATCCAACCAAGGGAACAAGGCCCCAGCAGCAGAAACTCAGACCTCCCCCTCCTTGGCTGCTGACCTCTGGTCTCTGCAGTCACAACGATCCAGCGTGTAAGCCCTCTGAGCCCGCTTCCCCAGCAGGTGGCCCCTGGGTGCTTCTCTGAGCTGCCTCAAGGCACAACCCCAACTGCTGACATCCAGTCCCTGCAGTATTGCCACTCCAGTACATGGGTCCCCTGAGCCCACTGCCCCAGCAGACAGCTCCTGGGCACCAATGTAAGCAGCCCTTGGGCATGCATATCCAAATTAGGGTGCACATCCCCTGAAGCAGGAACTGGAACTTCTCCCTCCACGAGGCCGGTGGTACAACACAATCGCTCTGATCCAGCATGTGGGCCCCACAAGCACACATCCCTTGCAAACAGATCCTGGGCCTCTCTGTGAGCTGCCACTGGGCGTGTGCCTCTCCAACCAATGGCACACAGCTCCCTCAGGAGGATCCACAACATCCCTCTCTGTCCAGAGGCTACCTACCTCTGGACAGCTTGGTGCATTGCTGAGGACTTGCCTCCCTGGACAAAGTCACATTGTTTCAGCCACAGTCTCTGAGATGCCCACATCCCCAGCTGCGGGATCCTAAACACCCTTGTGATTCAGAGAGGGAAATCGCTTTGGCCAGAGTCCCACTGCCTCAACCACAGACTACAAGAAACCCGCCCCCCAATGTTCTTGGTTCCGACACCCTCATAGTGATATAAAGAGTGATGCTAGCTGAAGCCAGTTTGGCTCAGTGGATAGAGCGTCGGCCTACGGACTGAAAGGTCCCGGGTTCGAGTCCAGTCAAGGGCATGTACCTGGGTTGTGGGCACATCCCCAGTAAGAGATTTGCAGGAGGCAGCTGATTGATGTTTCTCTCTCATCGATGTTTCTGACTCTCTATCTCTCTCCCTTCCTCTCTGTAAAAAATCAATAAAATATAATTTTTAAAAAAAGAGTGATGCTAATCCAGCAAGAGTCACACCACACTGGTCAAAGTCATGAGTACCTGAGCCTCAGGCCCAAGACTCCTTCCTCCCAGGCCATGGACTCGGGGAACCCAGAGTGAGAAAATACCAGTGCTACCTCAGGCAACCTTTTCCATAAGAGCCAGAACCATGATTTCATTCAAAACAGCATACACAACAAAGTCAGGGCGAGTCACATTGCCAATCTGTGATGAGACTTTATCCACAAACAATAAACTAACATTCAGGATCCAACTCCATCAAGATAACTGAAATAGCTCAAGTAGGGAGCTCCCCTAGATCACCAAGCCCAGGAGACCTGAGAGACCGCACCAGTAGCACCACCCCCAAAAGAAACTGGATAGCAAAGCAGTTGGATCTAAGAGACAAAAACAATTAAAATGCTACAGCAAAAAATGGGGAGACAAAAAAAAACCAATCCCCCCCAAAAAGAAAAAGAATAATCACCAGAAAGGGAATTAAATGAAATGGAGGCAAGTAACATGTCAGAGAAAGAATTCAGAGTAATGGTTATAAGGATGCTCAAATGTCTGGATAACAAATAAACACAACTCAATGAAAATTATAAGGAG